>NC_134101.1:135740745-136351830 GCF_000715075.1 Nicotiana tabacum | reverse complement strand
TATAAATGGCGCCTATCACATTACTAGGCAAGCCAACCCAAGCCATTAACTACAACAAATTCCTTTTATAAAACCATTTTCTAACATAGGTTTAAATACCAAATCTCCATAATAAGTGTTTAAAACACAATTACATATGCGGAAGTCAAATAAACATGAAAACTACACAGCCCCAAATATCTAGTGTCACGAGTCTAGAGCCTCTACTACATAAATGATTGTCTGATACAACATAAGTCTAGAAAAATGCAGAAAAGGACAAGATAAGAAGGAGAAAATAGGGTTGCGGATGCCATGCAGCTACCTTGAAATCTCCGGCAACCTCTGGATCAGCTGAGGACCCTCACACTGCCACTCGGGCACCTGGATCTACACATAAGGTGTAGGGAGTAATGTGAGTATGCCAACTTAGTAAGTAACTAAAGTAAATAAGGTCTTAAAGCAGTGACGAGCAGTTTAAAATCATATAACTGAATACACAACAGGATAACTGGGCAACTTCACAGTTTACAACCAGTTCTTTCGTAAAATCACAAATTTCAGTTTAAACACTTGAAATCATATACTTATAAATTTTTTCAATAAAGGCTTATTTAAAAAGAAGAGTGAAATTAGTGAAAATATTTTAATTGCGCCCCTCGGGCAAGGTATCACTCAGAATATGGCCATCTCAGGCAGCCTCTCAGTCACTTGTGACTCACTCTCGTCACTGATAGCTAGGAATTTTGACGTATTTTGTACTCCTTCTTGCTTACGCTTCGATCATAAATTCATACAAAATAGTCCCAAAAGGCTCATAAGTTGTGCTTGATTACAGGTTTGATCAATAAAGTGACAAGATGTCAAAGATCAGCTCAAAAGGAGTGAAACTTGCACAAGTACCAAAGACAAGACAAACTCAGGAAAAACAGGCCTAGTGCGGCCGTACTACACTTTGTGTGGACCGCACTAAGGAGATTCAGAGAGCTGGTACTTCAGGTATTAAGGCAGTGCGACCGCAGAAGATTTAGTATGGTCCACACTGAAGGCAATGCGGTCGCACTACCATTCTGTGCGATCCACGGAGCCAAGGTTCAAAGAGGGCGAAGTTGAAACTTTTAAGCCTGTGCGGTCCGCACAAACTTGTTCAGAGAAGCCTCCGTGGTCGTGGTCCAGTTTGTGTGGACCGCACTAGAAGCCTCCGCGGCCGGGGTCCATTCTGTGTGGTCTGTGGAGCCTGAGTTCAGAGGGCCAAGTTTTCAAGTTCAAGAGTGTCACCCGAATTAGAGGGGCCGCGACGGGAACCCGGTGCCTTACTCAACCGAGTACCAACGTAACATATCTTTCTTAACATGTTATCATGAGTAAATGAGCCAAAAAACCCGTCATGAGATAACAAGAATAAAACATAAGGGAATACTCAACATATGAAGACCCAACATGATATACAAACTAATATATGTGACATACGGGCCTATAAGGCCGACATGACCATTAGTAAACTCGAAACATAGGCCGACAAGGCCATACAATTATCCATACACCTGACATCTGTCTACAAGTCTCTAAGAGTTCATAAAATCAAAAAGGTCGGGAAAGGGCCCCGCCATACCAATCAATATATATCCAAAGCATACTGACCAAATAGGCAAGCAAGTGGAGTGCACCAACACCTTCGCTGAGCTGATAGCCTACTAGGAGGACTGTCAAGCTATCAATCGAGACCTACGGGGATGAAATGCAGTGTCCCCAGGCAAAAGGGACGTCAGTACGAATAAAGTACCGAGTATGTTAGGCAGGAAAGCATAAACAAGAACAGTAATGTAAAGAGAGATAGAGGAGATACAACCTGTAACATCTGAGTGCCTCTGGGGGCTACTGACATGAAATGCATAATACATATATATACATGAACTTTTTAAAAACATTCGCCTCTGTGGGCATCATCATCATCATATCGTACCTGGCCTCAAAGAGGACTCGGTAAAAGCATACCCGACCATCATAAGGTTCGGTAGAATCGTACCCGACCACGTGGAGCTCGGTAAACCCAACTGATCAGTGGTTGCACAATAGGTGTCGTACCCGGCCGACTATAGCGCGGCTCGGTAGAGTAAAATAGATACATATATATAATGCATGCTCAACTCATGGAATCACCTTCTAAACCTTTTGGAGTGACTTAAGAGCACTATGGACATCCATACCCTCAATATAAACCTTAGTAGGATTCAAGGATCATACACACTTGCTTAGAATAATTTTATAAGGAAAGAACAACATGGACAACCTTAGTTGCTAGGAGTAGATCCGTTATGAAGTAGCGTATTCATTTCACTTTAGATCATGCCAAAATAAATAAGAAAGTGTCTTAACGTACCTTAAACCTGTTGAGTCCTTAATCACTTCCAAGCAACTCTTCAAACAAGTCAACTCAATCTATCATAGTATAAGGAGATTCAAAATCAGTGCTGAGCACAGGCTAAGTCTATAACTTAAGCTAGTAACTCGTTTACGTAAATTTGGGCAGCATCTCCCTTGTAACAAGGGCCTCCTCCAATACCATATACCAACAACAATGACCAGAGCAATCCATCAATACATAATTATCAATATCAAGACACCATATAACAACAACATGTCACAACTACATTACGACGAGCGGCAAGCTCCGATTGGAATTCGTATACCCCTTATCAATCCTTATAGACTTCTTACTTCAACCTAAAAGTATCATTAACATGATAATGAAGTTATTTAGTCAATGATTCCAGCCTTATACCATATATTTATAACAACGAAAATAATCCACAACTTCAACTATCCCCAACTAACAACTTTATTCACTAGTTCATGTCTAGTCCATCCATTTAACTTAATCAACATCAAGATAACCTTAGGCACAAGCAAGATCACAATATACATACCTTATACAGTAACTTCAAGTCAAAATCCAAGTTATATTCAATTTACAACAACCCTTAATAGCAATACAACACCATAGAAGTGACTTAAGCTAATCCAAGTATTATCTTGTAGTTTATCATCCTAACAACTTAACCAACATACAAGAAAGATTAAGCACAATTAGTAGGTTGTTATACTCACCTTATACAGCAGCAAAAACTTGGAATTTCATCCAAATACAGCCCACAACAATCCTCAATGACAACACAACCTCAAAGAGGTGTTGTTCTTCACTAGAACTAAGTTTTGATGTTGAAATATGGTGTAATCACTTTGGAATCACTTCAAACCCTTGTGGTATATGTTTAGGAGGGTTATGAGAAGTTTGGAGACGAATTGTAGTTGAAAAATGAGCAAAAATAGGCATCCAAATCGTTTATAAATTGAAGTAGGTCAACCACCGCCTAAGTGGGTCCCATTGGGAGCTGCTTGCGTCGTCTCGTGAAAACGCGAATATCTCTCTACTCCGATGTCGTATTGATGAACGGTTTAATGAGTGAGAAACTAGACTCGTAGAACTTCAATTTAGTAGGTAGAACACCCCATGATTCCAAGTATATTTGTAGAAATGCTCAGATACATTTGACCTAAATTTCAGCAAATTTATGAATGTAACTTGTGATGACCTTTGCCAACTCTTGTTCCACAACTTGTTGCCTTAAAAATGTAGAAAATGAATATCATACGACTAAAATAACTCATAGAATAACCTCCTTATCATGTTAATAACCCTAGTCTCACCCCAAAGTACATGTTATAACATTCGAAACTTGTCGACTTTCGACGAAACTTATTTTCTTCAATTTGTTTAGCTTCTAAGATTTCCATCCCTCTTGGTACTCATTATTCATGATCTTAAATATTTGTAACCTCCAAGGTAACATGATTAACTTACTTTATTTTCTTCCAAATATAATCTCATTTCCGAGCTTACATCAATGACTTACGACGTACTCTCACATTTGAAAACTTGGGGTGTAACATCATTCCCTCCTTTGGAACATTCGTCCTCGAATGTTGACTTATGCGCTTATTAGTTTCATAAACTATGGCTCTTACGAATACTTTAATGCTCATCTTTCCATCTAAGCAACTGTTTTGTGAATAAATCCAAACGCTTGGGCATTCCCCCCTTTTAGGCCTCTTTGTCACACCATGACATGTGGTTGGAATTCTTCCAACATCGTAACATTTGATACCTTATGTCATGCAGTATGTACGACTGTGTCCTTGTATGAGCGCCTAGCGACTCGTCTTCTCTTTTTCCTCCATCTTTTATCCAATCTCTAAGCCTCACTTTATGAACATATACAAAATTATGACAAGCTGTCCCTCTAGGCATCTATAGGTGTACTGATGTCTTTCGCTTGGTACTTTATCGAACTTAAGACTATTTCTATCTCTTGTTTCATAGCCTTGTATATCTATCCTTATGGATTTACTACATCTAGGTAGCTTATACTATACCATAAAACTTGCTTCGGTTTATTATTACCGAGGTTTGCTACCCAACTCCAGGTTACTCTCTCGCTACTTATCCTATATGTATAAATCTAAGTCCTTTAGTGCTTCCTCATTATTATTCATCTAAGAATAACAAACAAATCTCATCTCGAACTTTGGAACTTGTACCCATCTATTGTTTATTCACCTTAATGTTGATCTATAATCTATCACTGATAACTTGCAACCTCTTACGTAATACACTGTCACTAGGGCTCACATCTTATCAGGGAACATATGAAGTGATTTTCCTGATCCACCTAGGGATAATACTATACTTCAATAACCATATTTCATTGCATCCCAACGCGATTCATCTTATGGGGGTATTCTAATCCCGTGCAATTAATGAAATCCCTTTCTCGTTAAATCATTACTCAATCAAAGGCGTAAGCATCATCCTCTTATCTATCACAATTACACCCTTATTCTACTGCCAGGGCAGCATTCCATCTCTTCTAAATGCACCTAGTCTCAGACTCCTCTATGTTCATTCAGGCTGTACCGAGCTTTTTATTACATATGGAAATCATCAGCTCCCTTGTTTTGATGGGTTTAATCATGAGGACATACATATTCGTGTCACCTTCTCACTCACCTTTTCATATCCTTACTCCTCCTAAAACCTTGTTGCTCTATAATACTTTACCTTAGGACCTACACCGATCTATTTATACTACTCGCAACCTTTCTTTAACTTGCTAGCACCATAAATTTCGTTTCGTGCCTTCTCAGTTGTCCTTAAATGTAAGCAATTACTTTTGCTGGTCGTTCTATCACTTGTTGCATGAATACTTGGCTTGTCATTTTGCCCACGAATACTATAATTTCCTGTACCTCATATGATCTCAAACATCACCTTTGATGGCTTTTTTTTACCATTCATTAGCCATGATAGGTGTCACTTTCTTATGGAGTGTATACAATATTGTAGTGAGACTGTTGTTACAGGATCATTTACTCTTTAGCTCACTATGCTTAGGTGGAAACCTTCTTCCTTATTTCCTCAGCTAGTCTTTCATTGTAGTACTTAGGGAGACCTTCTGGCTCTTGTAAAGTTGCGAGCTTGATATATCGTACACCCGAAGGTAATTTTCGTTATTCTTACTCGCCTATAATAATCCTTAGTTACATAAATTTATGCCTTTGTGCTCGTAGGGTTACTTCTAAGCTCAAATTTTTATTGTCTCCTTAGTGGCACTCTCTCTTATTTTTATAAACTTTAAAAATGGTACCTTTAATTGCCTCAACTCCTATCTGAAATTTTTCCAAATGATTGCGATCTCGTATTTGCGAGACTGAATTCACTATGCCGCGGTTCACTACATTTATCTTGCATGATCTATTGATTTATCCGTGACCTCTTGTCTAGCCATAACTGGGCTCTTCCTGAATCAACTACTAATTACTCGTTGGTCCATTCTCATATATATATATATATATATTCTGCATAATCCCTCTTGGGATATATCCTTTGTCTTAACTAATCCCTCTTGGGATATATCCTTTGTCTTAACTTATCTCTCACCACTAGCTCCTGATGTATCAAGTGTCCATTCACACTTATTTATCAATAACATCCTGGCCGGAAACTTTTACTGCCTCTCCCCGGTGTCGTGCTTGTATAATGTTCTGGAGTCGCAACATATCTGCAGGAACTGAATAAATGCAACATCATCCCTTTCTCCTTTTTACCACATTCTTCCTTTACCATTCCATAGTTAACTGAACCGCTTAACTCCGACTTAATATCATATCACACCATATTCCCCCCTTCAGGGGAGTACTAAGATTTAGTACTACGACGATCTACCTATAGTTGTTTTACCTCTTCATCTTTGGCGTCTTTTCACATTATCAATGAACCTTAATCGCCTTATGGTAACCTTCTGTGCCAGAGATAACTAAATTTCTTACGCACGAAGGTGACACCTACGGTAACTGGCACACTTAGTCCCTTAAGATTAACTCTGCTCAGAGTTCTTGCTTTACGTAAGCGACTTCCTAAATAACCTTTAAAGTTTATTCGTCTGTTGTCTATTCTATTATTGTTGGAGCACGATCTTTGAAATTCTCACGATGTCGGCCATTATCAAATCCTCCGGTACCTAATTCATGTTCGATTTTATCTTGTTCACCAGCCCATACTGATTTTTATTACTCTGCAGTCTAACCTTTCCTCCTGGTAATCACGTTGAAGTCACCAACTCATTTCTCGAAATAAGAATATGACTTTATGGCTTATACTCTTTTATTGCCTTAAGGCTTGTCACCTCTTGTATTTTCCTTCACTTAACTATAGACTCTATCATCGTGTCATATTTTGATTTACTGTTATTATCCCTATATCACATCTTACTCATGATGCTTCATTTATTTTCTTCTTATTCTCCGGATAATTTTTTTTTTTCTATCACTTTATTCTGAAAACTTCAACAAAAAGTTCTTTCCCTTTAAGCTCCCCTAGCTTCATCTCACTTGCTCTTTGGAATGCCTAACATTCTTTTTTTTTTACTCGGGGCTAGAGTCATACTAAGGTAAATATTTGTCCCTTCTAGGATCCAACTGCCTGTCTTCTAAATTTTTTGAATATTCCAGTATTCGTATCTGATTGTACTACTCTAGATTTCACCATCTAGGTGTCTTAGTAGGAGATCTATTACCACATTTGCACCATCTTTCGAAAACGTTAGTTAATGATAACAACCTATCCACAATTTTTGGGTTACTCTATCTCCAACTGGATCCTGATATCCCATCTTTCTCTTAAATAATATATGTTAGCTCCCATAGAACATAACTGAGATGAGTGTGGCCAATTGTACTTACCTCTGTCATTGATGAAGGTACCAAAATGCTTATATTTCTCTGCCTGATTTGAAAATATTGATAATCCTCATTATCTGGGTGCCTCGTACCCCTCTTCACCTTACTTCTTTTACTTGTTAAAATTTGTATCTAGCTTCTGAATTCCTCATAGATTTTCACCATATTCGTGAATAGATATCCGTGCCTTAAGGCTCCTTATTAAGAAGCATACACATCTTAGTACACACATGATCTGTTGAAGACCTCATATTTACTCATCATAAGCATGATGTGAAATCGAGTTCCTCTGACTCAACTCTTCCACATCCACATGCAATCTCTTACCAACTGTCTTTGTGGATGTAGGTATCGTTGTATTACGACTAAAGTCGAATTTAGGAGTTTGAATTCTTACAACTGAGCTCTACTGCACGATCTAAAGTAAGAAGAAAGAGTGACAGACCTAAATGCCCTGTAGCCTCCTGCTTATAAGTGTGGTGCACAACACACCCATAAACAAGACTCTACTAGACACGGCTTGTAGACTCCCTAGGACAGAACTGCTCTGATACCACTTCTGTCACGACCCAAATCAGAGGGGCCGCGACGGGCACCCGGTGCCTTACTCAACCGAGTACCAACGTAACATATCTTTTTAACATGTTATCATGAGTAAATGAGCCAGAAAATCCGTCATGAGATAACAAGAATAAAACATAAGGGAATACTCAACATATAAAGACCCAACATGATATACAAACTAATATATGTGACATACGGGCCTATAAGGCTGACATGACCATTAGTAAACTCGAAACATAGGCCGACAAGGACATACAATTATCCATACACCTGACATCTGTCTACAAGCCTCTAAGAGTTCATAAAATCATAAAGGTCGGGACAGGGCCCCGCCATACCAATCAATATATATCCAAAGCATACTGACCAAATAGGCAACTCCGGAGTAAGTGGAGTGGACCAACACCTTCGCTGAGCTGATAGCCTACTAGGAGGACTGTCAAGCTATCAATCGAGACCTGCGGGCATGAAATGTAGTGTCCCCAGGCAAAAGGGACGTCAGTACGAATAAAGTACCGAGTATGTTAGGCAGGAAAGCATAAACAAGAACAGTAATGTAAAGAGAGATAGAGGAGATACAACCTGTAACATCTGAGTGCCTCTGGGGGCTACTGACATGAAATGCATAATACATATATATACATGAACTTTTTAAAAACATTCGCCTCTGTGGGCATCATCATCATCATATCGTACCCGAACCATAATAGGCTCGGTAAAAACATACCCGGCCATCACAAGGCTCGGTAGAATCGTACCCGGCCATGTGGAGCTCGGTAAAACCAACTGATCAGTGGTTGCACAATAGGTGTCGTACCCAGCTGACTATAGCGCGGCTCGGTAGAGTAAAATAGATACATATATATAATGCATGCTCGACTCATGGAATCACCTTCTAAACCTTTTGGAGTGACTTAAGAGCACTATGGACATCCATACCCTCAATATGAACCTTAGTAGGATTCAAGGATCATACACACTTGCTTAGAATAATTTTATAAGGAAAGAACAACATGGACAACCTTAGTTGCTAGGAGTAGATCCGTTATGAAGTAGCGTATTCATTTCACTTTAGATCATGCCAAAAGAAAGAAGAAACTGCCTTAACATACCTTAAACCTGTTGAGTCCTTAATCACTTCCAAGCAACTCTTCAAACAAGTCAACTCAATCTATCATAGTATAAGGAGATTCAAAATCAGTGCTGAGCACAGGCTAAGTCTATAACTTAAGCTAGTAGCTCGTTTACGTAAATTTGGGCAGCATCTCCCTTGTAACAAGGGCCTCCTCCAATACCATATACCAACAACAATGACCAGAGCAATCCATCAATACATAATTATCAATATCAAGACACCATATAACAACAACAAGTCACAACTACATTACGACGAGCGGCAAGCTCCGATTGGAATCCGTATACCCCTTATCAATCCTTATAGACTTCTTACTTCAACATAAAAGTATCATTAACATGATAATGAAGTCATTAATCAATGATTCCAGCCTTATACCATATATTTATAACAACGAAAATAATCCACAACTTCAACTATCCCCAACTAGCAACTTTATTCACTAGTTCATGTCGAGTCCATCTATTTAACTTAATCAACATCAAGATAACCTTAGGAACAAGCAAGATCACAATATACATACCTTATACAGTAACTTCAAGTCAAAATCCAAGTTATATTCAGTTTACAACAACCCTTAATAGCAATACAACACCATAGAAGTGACTTAAGCTAATCCAAGTATTATCTTGTAGTTTATCATCCTAACAACTTAACCAACATACAAGAAAGATTAAGCACAATTAGTAGGCTTTTATACTCACCTTATAAAGCAGCAACAACTTGGAATTTCATCCAAATACAGCCCACAACAATCCTCAATGACAACACAACCTCAAAGAGGTGTTGTTCTTCACTAGAACTAAGTTTTGATGTTGAAATATGGTGTAATCACTTTGGAATCACTTCAAACCCTTGTGGTATATGTCTAGGAGGGTTAGGAGAAGTTTGGAGACGAATTGTAGTTGAAAAATGAGCAAAATAGGCGTCCAAATCGTTTATAAATTGAAGTAGGTCAACCACCGCCTAAGTGGGTCCCAATGGGAGGTGCTTGCGCGGTCTCGCAAAAACGTGAATATCTCTCTACTACGATGTCGTATTGACAAACAGTTTAATGCGTTAGAAAATAGACTCGTAGACCTTCAATTTTGTAGGTAGAAAACCCCATGATTCCAAGTATATTTGGAGAAATGCTTAGATACATTTGACCTAAAATTCAGCAAATTTATGAATGTAACTTGTGATGACCTTTGCCAACTCTTGTTCCACAACTTGCTTGCTTTCAAAATGTAGAAAATGAATATCATACGACTAAAATAACTCATAGAATAACCTCCTTATCATGTTAATAACCCTAGTCTCACCCCAAAGTACATGCTATAACATTCGAAACCTGTCGACTTTCGACGAAACTTATTTTCTTCAATTGGTTTAGCTTCTAAGATTTCCAACCCTCTTGGTACTCGTTATTCATGATCTTAAATATTTGTAACCTCCAAGGTAACATGATTAACTTACTTTATTTGCTTCCAAATATAATCTCATTTCCGAGCTTACATCAATGACTTACGACGTACTCTCACGTATGAAAACTTGGGGTGTAACATCATTCCCCCCTTTGGAACATTCGTCCTCGAATGTTGACTGATGCGCTTATCAGTTTCATAAACTATGGCTCTTACGAATACTTTAATGCTCATCTTTCCATCTAAGCAACTGTTTTGTGAATAAATCCAAACGCTTGGGCATTCCCCCCTTTTAGGCCTCTTTGTCACACCATGACATGTGAATCTTTGTATTTAGCTTAGCAATTAATTAACATGTGTTCATCTTCATCTATTTCTCTATTTTTCTCTTCAAGTATGAGTATCTAGACCCTTTAGCTAGGGTTGTGGCTCAACCCTAGTGTGGATAATTAATGGAGGTTGCAATTTAGGGCTAGATTGACTATGGGTGTTTGCTATTTGGGTCAATTTCATGGTTTAATTACTGAATTAGTGGCTGCAAACACTAGTTTGTGCTAAGTTGACTTTGGCTCTTCTTGAGAAAGAGAACCTAAATCTCCGAAATTGATCCAACAAGGAATTGGGATGGACTCAAGAGAATTGATAATCCCAATTAAAGGGTTAAACCTTGAGAGAGTAATACCCGACTTGAACCCTAGTTGTTTGAGCAAATATGCATACCTAATTGGTCTTGAGAAAGTTAATTGGGCAAAATCATTCTTTCTTCCGAGAGGTGTGAGAGTGGGTAATATCGAGCAACGGTTATAACATATTCCCCAATCATGTCAATCGTGCCTTAGATGCAATTACCCGTCAATTGGCCACCTAGGTGAAAGTCACAACCCCAGTGCCTTTTAGAATATTTGAACAACTTATAGCATTTTACTCTTAGATTAATCTAGTTGAAATTATAATTTGTAGTTTGATAATAGTAGAATTATAAAAGAAACCCCAAAAATGAATAGAAGTGCAATTTTGAACCAATACGCAATCCCAACCAAAATAGATACTCAACTCCCTTTCTAGCTCTTTGTGGAAATCGATCCCGACCCAAAATCGGGTGAAAGCTATTGCGACCCTCTCTCGCTACTTTTTAGTGGTGCGGAGTATGCTATGATCAGTCACTCAGTACTCACTCCCAGCACTCAGGCTCATTAATATCTCATAATAATAGAAATCATAGTAACTGCTGCGACGTGCAGCCTGATACGTAATTTATAGTCGACTACGCTCACTAGGGGTGTACAGACTCCGGAGGGGCTCCTACAGCCCAAGCGTCATATCGCTGCGGCGCGTAGCCCGATCCAATATATATATCACTGCGGCGTGCAACCCGATCCATATAAGTATCACTGCGGCGTGCAACCCGATCCATAATATATACATATAATATCCTCACCATTAGCTTCTCAACCTCTCTCAGTCATTAACCTCACAGACTCTCGGGCACAACAATAGAAATTAGGGAACTCAGTCCAAACAATCCTCACAATTAGAAGTGGAGTGATAAAACCAGTTTTAAACATTTAAACGGGTAAAACATGACTAAGGATATGCTTTCAACAAGTAAAGTAAGTAAAATCAATACAAATACCCCTAAGGGTCTTAACAGGTCGGCACAAGGCCCCAAACATGGCGTACAACCCATAATACAGTATAAATGACTAAAGTATGGAATAATATAAGATTCCAAAATCAAATACGCGGCTTAATAGTCGTTATGGGAGATACCAAGTCACAATCCCTACCGGTGCACGCCCACACGCTCGTCACCTAGCATGTGCGTCACCGCATTTATCAAAACAAGTCAAATATCGGGGTTTGTACCCTCAGTTCCAGATTTACAAGGGTTACTTACCTCAAACTGGTGAAAATACTACTCCGCAACGCCTTTGCCCCTTGAATCGACCTCCACTCACGTCGAATCTATCCAAAATCATAATCACGGCATCAAATATGCTAAGGGAACGAAGCCCAAGCGAGAACAATCAAATAATACTAATAATCCCGAAATTGGCCAAACCCGAGCCCCGGGCCCACGTCTTGGAATTCAAAAATTTTTACGTCAATAGGATCCTTATCTCCCCACGAGTTCATGCATATCAAAAGTTCTAAAATCTGACCTCAAATGGTCCTTCAAATCCTCAAGCAAAGGTCTAAGTTTCCAAGCCCTAGTTTTTCCCCAATTTTAGCCCTTAAATTCCATTAATCATAGCTGTAATCCGTGAAATAATAGCATAGGAACGAGTTTTTGGTCCAAATTCCTTGCCTCAATGAATTTCCCTTGAAATCCTCTTTCAAATCGTTCAAAAAGCTCCCAAACCGAGATAGAAATGGTGCAAATAGCTAAAAATCGCGAAGGACACAATTTATACCTTCTACCCAGGCATTTTCGCATCTGCGTCCCCATTTACCGCTTCTGTGGTACTGCATTTGCGGTTCGTTATCCGCTTCTGCGGAAATCACTTAACTCACCACTCTCCGCATCTGCGGTGCCATTCTCGTATCTGCGGCATCGCAGGTGCTGTCCCTATAACCATTTCTGCGGTTCCTGCCATCTTCCCAACTTCTGCTTCTGCGGTCGTTCTCCCGCATATGCGGCATCGCACCTGCGGTTCCCAATCCGCAGGTGTGGAAATACCAGAAGCAGCAAAATCTGCAGTTGCAACAATTTCTCAAACTCCCTGTCAACCATCCAAAATCACCCCGAGGCTCCCGGGACCTCAACCAAAAGCACCAACATATCCTAAAACCTTATTCAAACTTGTACCAATTTTCAAAACACCTCAAACAACATCAAATCAACCAAAACACTTCGGATTCAAGCCTAAGTTTCCAAAATCTTCCGAATTTCGCTTTTGATCAAAAACCCAACCAAACCACGTCCGAATGACCTGAAATTTTGCACACATATCCCAAATGACACAAAGGATCTATTGCAACTCTCGGAAATCCATTCTGACCCCTATATCAAAATTTTGCCTACCAACAAAAAATCACTAAAATATCAACTTTGCCAATTCAAGCCTAAATCTACTCTGAACCCCCAAAACTCATTCTGATCGCGCTCCTAAGTCCCAAATCACCTCTCGATGCTAACCGAACCATCAGAACTCACATCTGAGCCCCTAATACATTAGTCAACATCTGGTTGACTTTTCTAACTTAAGCTTCCTCAATAGAGACTAATAGCCTGTTTGGCCAAGCTTCTTTTTGGCCAAAAGTGCTTTTTTTTGCCAAAAGCACTTTTGGCCAAAAATTGAGGTGTTTGGCCAAGCTTTTGGAAGGAAAAAAGTGTTTTTGAGGAGAAGCAGAAGCAGTTTTGGAGAAGCAGAAAAAAGTAGCTTCTCTTCAAAAGCACTTTTTATAGAAGCACTTTTGAGAAAAATACACTTAGAAGCAGTTTTTTAAAGCTTGGCCAAACACTAATTACTGCTTAGAAGTGCTTTTCAAACTAATTATCCAAACACAAACTGCTTCTCACCAAAAGTACTTTTGCGAAAAGCACTTTTGAAAAAAAGCACTTCTCAAAATAAGATGATTTTTGCAGCTTGGCAAAACGGGCTATAAATGTCTCAAACCCTCTCAAAACCTTTCCAAACCCAAGCCAACCAACCCGATCACTCATAGAACCGATAGACCAAGCAATAAGAAGCAGAAATAGGGGAAATAGAGCGGTAACTCATGAGACAACTGGCCAGGTCGTCACACATTTTGAGTTGGACTACGGGGCGACACCCGAGAGATCCACTAGACATTTACATTTAGGGGCTACAGGACGGTATCCTGGTAAATCCCCGGTTGCTATCTATGTGTTCAGATGTGTTCCCTCGATGATTATTTTGCCTCTGTTCTAGCTGTTGTTGATCTTTCTATTCTATGTTATGTCTTATTGTTGTACTTAATTATACTGTCTTGTTCTACACTATTATACTTTGTATTTTATTTAACCTCGGTAGGTCCCTGACCTTCCTCATCACTACCCGACCGAGGTTAGGCTTGGCACTTACTGAGTACCATTGTGGTGTACTCATGCCCTTTCTGTGCATGTTTTTTATGTGCAGATCCAGGTACCTTGACTTAGACTTACCATCCTTGAGGCGAGGCGACCGTTCGGAGATTTCGAGGTATATATTCCGCGTTCACAGACCGAGGAGTCTCTCTCCACTCTCTCTTATAGTTACGCCCTTCTGTATTTATTTTGTTTTAGACTATTCTGGAGTTAGAGCACTATGTAGTGATCCTTAGCATGTGATTCATGGGTTTCCGTGTCTTGGAGATATGTATTTGTTTCTGAGAGTTAAATATTATGTATGCCGAGACCCACTTTTAAACACTGTCTTATTACTCTAATTCTGTTTTAAATTGTTTTACTTCCGCAAATTGGTTTATTTTCTGAAATTTAGGCTTACCTAGTCGTAGGGACTAGGTGCCATCATGATGGTTCACGGAGGGCTAACCGGGGTCATAACAAGTTGGTATCAAAGATCTAGGTTCATAGGAGTCATGGATCATAAGCCGATTTATAGAGTCTCGTTGATCGGTACGGAGACATCTGTACTTATCTACGAGAGGCTATGTAACTGTTAGGAAAATTCCACTTCATTTAATTTCCTTGTCGTGCGATATTTTGACATCACAATTCTAAATTGCTGTCTTCTATTCTCTCACAGATGGTGAGGACACATGCTACCCAAGATGATCAAGCACCCGTGCCTCCTACTGCAGTCGTCAGAGGCCGGGGCCGGGGTAGAGGCCGAGGACACGCACGTGGTGCAGCCAGAGCACCTACGAGAGCTGCCACCGAGGTACCACCAGCAGTTCCAGCTGGAGTCCAGACACCTAACACGCCTACTACTACTACTCCAGCTCTTCAGGAGACTCTAGCACAGTTCATGAGCATGTACACCACTCTAGCTCAGGCAGGGTTGCTTTCCTTTGCTGCAGCTATATCTCAGGCCGATGGATGAGCACAGACTCCCACAGCCCGCACTCCTGAGCAGCGAGTGCATGTTGAGAAGGTCCCTGAGAATATTCCTGCACCGCCTGCAGTGCCAGTTCAGCCCGAGGACAGGGCAACGGCTTTCGAGGATGAGCAGCTGAGGCTTGAGAGGTTCAAGAAGTACAAGCCTCCTGTTTTCAGCGGTCTAGCATCGGATGATGCTCTGGGATTTCTAGATGAGTGCTATCGCATTCTCCATACCATGGGTATTGTGAGCACGTGATTTTGCCCTATGTGAATTATTCCCATAAATTTAAGGAAAATAAATTCTTTCCCATTATTTGTGATTTCGTAGATTTTTGCAGCATTATGTTAATCATTTGCATTTGTCTATGCATGTTTAATTTTATTTAATTCATGAAAAATACAAAAAATACATTGCATTTGTATTTAGGATTTAATTTTATGTTGTTAGATTAATTAGTAATTAGTTGTTTTATATGAAAAATCACAAAAATAGTTCATGTTGCATTTTAACTCTTTAATTTCGAATGTTGCAGTTTTTTCTTTTAATTTAGGAATTAATTAATTATTGTAAATATTATGTTGAGTTTTTAATATAATTTGGTAGTTTGATTTAATTTTTAAGAGTTAGTTAGATTTATTTTAATTTGAAAAGAAAAGGAATTGGAAAATGAAAAGAAAAGGAAAAGAAACAAAGAAATCTGATTTTGGGCCAATTCAATTAATTCCCCCAGGCCCAAAATCATTTTCCCCTTCCAAACCCATTCAGGTCGGCCCAGCTCCACCCCAATACCCGGTCCAATCCCTAAATTGAAATGGCGTCGTTCCGTGAAGTGAGAGATCTGAGTCGTTGATCTCTTTCAATCCAACGGCCAAGGAACGCCCCCTCTTATCAATATAATTGTCCAAATTTCACAGAGACCCTCGTATCTCTGTACTTCATCTCCTCTCCCTCATCTCTAAACCTAGACCCGTCGCCCTGAATTTCTTCACCATCTTCGGCCGGCTGCGAAGCTCAAACTACCACCAAAATCCAAGCATACAACCAGCACTCATCCCTGAGTCCCAATCCACCACCACTTCTCCCCAAATCCTCACCGAATCGGACCAGTGTTGAATCTAAAAATGAAGGAAAGAAAATCTTTCAAGTCCTCAAGTTCCTATGAATGATTGGGCCTGAAACTACTATTGTTCATTTGTTCTCAAAGAGAACATGCGATTAATACCAATTTCAGGTCAAATTCGCCTGAGGTTTGTCAAGCCATGTCTGTGTGACCATCTAGGTATTTCTGTTCTTTTCTCCTTCTTCTTCGTCTTTTGTTTTGTTCTCATCCTCGTCTCCTTCTATTTCATCTCTTTTCTTTGTTATTTTAATGTTTTAAAGTCATTCTGTTTTCATGATTAGGATTCTGAGTCTTCCTCCTCTTCAATTTGGGTTTATTTTGGCGTTAAATGAAATGGGAATTAGCATATCAACGTCTTGGTATAATTTGATTAATTAGTTGATTTAATTGCTTTAAATTACTATTTCCCGAGCATCTCTATTGAAATCGTTTTCTTCTGAATATTCAAAGGTTTGTTTGTTTAAAAGTTTCGACTAAGTTCAGGGTTTGAAAATTCAGTTTGGGCTATAGTATGCAGGCCCATGGGTTGGGTGGGGTTTTGGTTTAAGTTGACCCATAAGTTGAGTTCCTCTGAAGGTAAATAGCAGCTTCTTGAAGGGTATTTGGGAGATTTTAATTGAGGGAATCTTTTGTAACTGTATAAGGAAGCTGCCAGGAAAGTGGGGGAAGGGATTGGTTTGCAAAACAGATTTTAAAATGGGGTCTAAAGTGAATAGAGGGAATTTGGGGAAAGGGTAAATGGTAAGTTTGGAAACTAACTACTTCTGTCCTAAAACCCCTCTATAAAGGTCCCATTTCCGAATTTTCAAGGGAGAGATCAGAACCTAGAAATTAGAAACGGCAGAAAAAATACTAAACACTGAAAAGTTTGAAGAATCAGGAGAAAAATACAAAAATAACCAATCACAAAATACTGTTACATTGAAGCTTTTGTGTAATTCTTTAGGTTTCAAAGTTTGAAGTAATCTTTGATTCATTCTGGGCTCAAAATGGTTTAGAAGAATTGGGTACTGTTGTGGTTGATGTGCTGAGCTGTTGTTACTGTTTGAAATCCTCACTCATTTTCTTTTGTTTGATTTCCAGGTATGCTTCGACACTTGATTAACATATGAGGTGTAAATGGAAGCCCTGTAATTGATTTAGATAGTGGATGAATGTTAGCTGAACATTAGTCTGTGCTCCTCAAAGATGGCTCATGTGTTTTTTTATCTGATCATCTTGATTACTTGAACACTGCTATATTCAGTCATGCTTATGCAATATTTTCGGACTGTATTTGAATTATGAATTGTTATTTTGATTCTAGTTTGGTTAAACTTTTTCTCTAGCACTTGCGTGTCAGGACTATCATGGTATAGACTAAACTTTGGTGAATAATATTTAGTTTGGTGATGATGTTGAGTTCAAGTCAGCTTTCATTATTAACCTTGTTGCTTTAAAATTCGTTTTTTAGTGTTTGAATGGAATCAAAGATTATTGTTGTATTGTAATGTCATGTGTGAATGTTTGAAGTATGCTACTGTTGGTTGCACTACATGTATGGAATTCGTCATTAATTAGCGGTGGTTTTAATCTTTTAAAAATACATGTGGCCTGAAATTCACAAAGTAGTAGGGGTCTAATGTTCTGCAGTTGAGATTTGCAGTAGGTGTTGAGTTTATTTGGTTTTTGATGAAATCAGTTAGTTTAACATAAATTGAAGCTTAGACAATCAAAGTATGAATGTAATGTGGTTTAATAGCATTTAAGGTCTCCTGTATGTCAAGCTGTTGTGTACTGATGATTAGGCTCATTTGCTATTTCTCTTAGATGTGCATGTCAGCCTTGCTTCGTATGGGCTCGATCTTGGGTCCTCTATCTTCAGCCTGTATTTTTTTTGTAAGGTTTGGGCTTCCTTTGGCCTGAACCTTAAGGCTATTGTGAGACAAGGAGATTTGCAGCCTCATAACTCTGTCAGGCTTGGGCTCAACATCGTCGCCTTCTGCATCAATATGGAAATTTTCAATGAGCTTAGTTTGAACATTAGCTTTAAAGAATAATAATTCTGAATTCCCTTGGCTTTTAATTAATTAGTTCCTCTTAAAATTAAACTTGAGGTGTGCCATTTAGTTGAATTTTCCATGGCCCTCGCATAAATATAAAAATTAGTATAAAAATGCCTTGAACTTTCGTAGTTTTCTCTAGGCGCGTTAATTGAATAATTTTCATGGCTATGGGTACGGTTCCCGTAACGTAGTCGTAATATTTAATTTCTAAAATCCGGGGGTACATTTATGTGACTCGGCCCCAATTTAATCTTGTTAATTAAACTAAACATGTTGTAGATCATGGGTACGGTTTCCGTGACACGATTCGTGATGTGTAGTCAAAGTAATTAGTTGTATGATAATTAGATTATTAAAAGCGGTTTTAAAGGGATAAAATGCACATAGGTTTCAAAGATGTTTTAAAGTCAAATAAATAGGCCAATAATAATAGTTGAGCAACCGTGTTAAAATCACGGAACCCGAGAATGCCTAACACCTTCTCCCGGGTTAACAGAATTCCTTACCCGGATTTCTGTGTTCGCGGACTGTAAAACAGAGTTAATCTTTCCTCGATTAGGGATTTGATCTGGTGACTTGGGACACCATAAATTATTCCAAGTGGCGACTCTGAATTTTAATATAAATAATCCCGTTTCGGTTGTCACTTAAATTGGAAAAAACTCCCTTATACACTTCCGGGGGTAGTAAAAAGGAGGTGTGACAGCTCTAGCGACTCTGCTGGGGATCGAACCCAAAATCTCTGGCTCAGGTTTCAAGAATTCGAGCTTAGAATAATTGTTATATTTGGCTTTATTTATTGTCTAATTTTATCTACATGTTTGGGCCTAATGTGCTAAATGTTGCTTTTTACCACTTTGATATTATCTCAACTATATATATAAACTGCTAAGAAACTCCTCTCTTCTATCTTCTGAGGAGTGCACGCTAGCATGACTTCTTTCTGTTAGTGTCATATCCCAATTTAGAAAGAGGTTCGGACAAGTTGCAAAGCCGGATGATCTTTTGGTTACTGGTACGCTCCCCCCCCCTGGCTCGAGTTGTTCGCTCGAGTAAGCCAGGTCTAGAACAATACACCCAGGTTCTAAACTTAGAATAACTCAGTCTAATGCCGGATCCCTAGTATGAACGCTTTTTTGCATCATGTGCATTTGACTTTGGGGACTCAACACAGGGGTTGAGTCCGTCTAGGACAGGTGTACCCGAAAATAAAAGGCCAACCTGATGCATTTTATGTGCTACCTATGCATTTAATTTGTTTTGGATTGCATGTTGACCGGCTTCTAGATTGAGTGAGGAAAACCAAAAGAAAAACCGAGTCGAGGTATGAGAGAGGATTTCACCCGTTTCCCAAAAATGATGCATAAAATGTCCCGAAACACTGCCGAATTTTGGAAAAAAAGAGAAGAAAAGGATTTCTAGAAAAAAGAAGTTTCTTGAAAAGAGAAGAATTAGTCCAAAATGATTTTTGTTTTTTTCCTTTTCATGTCAAAACTAGCCGAACTACGCGGGTTTGATTCTCACCAGATGTGGAATACGTAGGCAATCCTTATTAGGCCCAGCCCCATTTTTAAAAAAATATATGAAGCGTCGTCATTTTGTCGTAAATAAAGTGGGTAATGTCGTTCTTGTCTAAATAGCCGAATGTCCCAGCGGGACGTCGAAGGGCTATTTTTGCAAGAATAGCCATTGACTGTGTTTTGTCAAATTTTGGCCACTTAGCGAGCACAGCCCTAAAAACTTCCATTTCAAAGTGTTGAAGGGCCGTATTCACAAAAGTAGCCCTGACATCTTGATTTTTGCAAAAATAACCCCTTTTATTAGTTTTTCAAATGAGATTTACTTTGTGTGTAAACCAATCACCCTAATCTAAATGTGCAGAATGAGCACGAGTCAAAATTTACCAATGATGGTCATGTCCAAGATTCAGTTGGATCTACTCATGTGGTGGGAAGATTTGGGTGAAGAAGGACGAGATGTGGTCAACCTTTATTTGGGAGGGCTCACCGAATTGATGAAGATCAGGCCAAGAGGAGACATAATAAGGGCACTGGTAACATTTTGGGACCCAGCTCACAACGTCCTACACTTCTCAGATTTTGAACTCACACCCACCTTGGAAGAGATAGCGGGTTATATGGGAAGTACTGAAGGTTTAAGGCATAAGTATCTAGTCGCTCCAAGAACCATTCCCTCTCACAAGTTCCTGGATTTGCTAAAAATGAGTAGGGGGTCCAGTACACTGATTAGGCGGTCAGTTTTTCCACTCTACGCTTCATATACCAGAGATACGGGCATGTAGGAGGATTTGACAACCCGGAGAGTGGGGTTTGTAGCAAAGGGAACCGAGCAAAATGGGATGAGCATAGGCGTTTCGCTTTCATGGTAGCTTTCTTAGGCCTCGTGGTGTTTCCCTGGAAGGATGGAAATATCGATCTGCGGGTGGCTGGAGTCATCAATGTCTTGATTACCAATTCCAAGAGAACACTTGCCCCTATGATAGTGTTTGAGATATACCGAGCTCTCACAGCTTGTAAAGCTGGGGCAGACTTCTTTGAGGGATGCAATTTGCTATTACAAATGTGGATGATCGAGCATCTGTGTCACCGCCCACAGTATATGAGTTATGGGTCCGCGAAGAAAAGCTGCATTGAAGAGTTCGACACAAGGATTTTAGGGTTCAAGCTGCCAGAAAGGTTTGGAGATTGGGTATCCCGCCTTCGCTCCATCACTGCAGGGAAAATAGAGTGGACACTGGGTTGGCTTTCGGTTGAAGAAATTGTGTATATGCCTGCCACCAGTCCTTACCTCCTCCTAATAGGTCTCCGAGGCATTCAGCCTTACGCTCCATACCAGGTAATGAGACAGTTGGGAAGATGCCAGGTGATGCACCTAGATGAAGATCTTAGTGTTTATGCGGTCGAAGTCAGCTCCGACGGCCAATTTCATGAAGAAACAGTTTGTCATATTTGGAACGAGTGCCAGTATTTGACAGCAAACACTCGAGTGCGTGACCTATCTAGAGGTGAGGTCTCACCCGCCTATCTTGCCTGGTATAGGAAGAAGAACACCACAAGGGCCGAACCTGAAAGACCAACCAAGAAGCCTCACATCTAGGAATTTGTTGAGGCGTCGCAAGAACAGTGAGCTTGGTTGGCCAAGGAGAATGAGTGCAGGGACACAATAGGCAAATTGGAAAAACAAGTTAGGGATATTCAGTTTGAGAATGGTTTGCAAGCCGCAGCGGATGAGGGCGAAAAGAAAAAGCTAGCCAAAGAAAATGACGCCCTCTGAGCCCAAATTCAGGAAATGAAAATAGCAGCCAAAAACCCCGCTAGAAGTGCAAAAGATGAAAAGCTTGTAGGTAACCTTAGGTAGAAAGTGGGTGAATATGGTTTTGATCTAAACAAGGCCGAAGGCGAACTGACAAGAGCTCGAACAAAATTGGCCAAAAATGCGGAGGAACGAGCACGCTTGGTCAAACAGTTAAAAGACAAATATGACAATGGAATCGTGGGGTTGAGAAAAAGATCACCATCTTTGAGAATGAAATGACCAAGCAGGCAAAAGATTTCAAAGCATAAAGAGAACATTGATACGCTTTGATGGCACGGTTAGAAGGAGACCTACAGCACTTCCAAGAGCAGAATCATACCGCCACCCAGATCTTAGAGGCTAGATCCCAGCAGATTGGGAGTTTGCTGCAAGAAAAAGGCATCATAACTACATCACGATGAAATGCAGTGAGTGTGAGGACATTATCAGATCCATGTTCTTCACCACTGTAATGATCTTTATCCGCCAGATAATGGAGGATCTCTATCGTCTCCAAGGGGATTTAACGCATAGGCCCTTGGCAAGACCGACTGATACCTCGCGGGCCCCCGGAGCAGTTGAGGCGTTGATATATTCATGATTTTCGTTCGAGTCTGTATTTTTCACTTTCTTTGTTGGAGTCTATTAGTCTGTTTTCGAGTCTGTATTTTCATCTTTCTGTTGGAGTTTGTTAGTCACCCTTTTCGAGTCTATTAGTTTTTATGATTAAATTCAGTAGGATGAGTAGTGCAATCAAGACGCTTTTATTTTATGGAAAATTTGAAAACCCCAAAATATTTTTTTATTATTTATTTTTACACTTATCCCCCAGAACTACGCTTGGTCTGATTCATGCAGTGTCATGATACGTAGGCAATCCCCATAGGATTCGATCAGAATCAGAAACGAGAATAAGAATAAAAAGAGAGAGAAAACAAGAAACTGTGGGAAGGAAACAATGGCAAAACAAGAGAGAAAATGAGGGAACAAAGAACAACGAGAAATCAAGCAAAGGAAGGCAAGAGTGGAAAAGAGAGAAGTTGCAAAATGGAAATTGAGGAAAGCCGGGATGACGCAAGAAACAGATCAAATGCATAATAGAAATATTTAACTGTTTAGGTGCATTGCATCCCCAAACATGTGGTTGCCTATCTGTTAAGCCCTAATCGGTAACAAATTTGCTGTTGTCATTCCAGTAACAGGCAGGTGGTTAGTTTGTTTGGAATTCTGGCAACTCATCCATACAACAGCAGGTCCAAAGAAAAGTTGATCATGGCTAACCAAGAACTGGATGCAAGTGTTATTGATCCATCAAGAGAGGGGGGAAGAGTCTGATGTTAATCTGAAAGAGGAGTTGTATAATCTGAAACAATAAATGGTAGAGATGTACCAGGCATGGGTGAAAGGGCATCCACCACCATCCTACCCCGCCAACCTTGCTTTCATCCCGCCATTGGCTCAATCCCAGGAACCTCCCACTGTTGATTCATTTCCAGGATTTCCCATTTACCACCACTACTAAGGCACCACTTCCTAAACACCACCAGCTCCACCACCCAAACCAGTTCCATACCCTCCTCCACCAGCCACCCCTATTTTCGTGGCACCCCACCTGCTACACTTCACTGATCCTCCAGTGAGCTGTTATTCCAAACCTAAGATAACCAATATTATCCCCCGGAGCCTACTTGCAAGGCCCCAGAACCTTACTCCTACACTCCTCATTTCGATTGAGACTGAGAAACCACCTAAAAATTCAGAAAAAGAGGAGATGGTCAGGAAGGTTAAAAGCCTGGAACAGTCATTCAGAAACATGCAGGGATTGGGAGGCCAGGTGAGCATGGCCTACAATGATTTGTGTCTATTTCCCGATGTTCAACTGCCAGTGGGATTTAAGATGCCCAAATTTGACTTATATGGTGAGAGGAGCCGGTGGGAAAGAAGAGTTGTTGATGGAAAACTTTAGCCTAAGTTTGAGCGACGCGGCATTGGAGTGGTACACTCATCAGGATCACAGCAGATGGTATACATGGGATGATTTGGCCCAAACATTCGTTTGTCATTTCCAATACAACCTCGAGATTGTTCTAGATCGTTTGTCTCTGACTAAGATTGAGAAGAAGCCTAGTGAAAGTTTCAGGGAGTATGATTTTCGTTGGAGAGAACAAGCGACAAAGGTTGACCCTTCTATGAAAGAGAGAGAGATGGTGGATTACTTTCTGTAGGCCTTGGAACCCACTTACTACGGCCATCTGGTATCGGCCACAGGCAAGTCCTTCAATGAGGTAGTGAAGATGGGTGGTATGGTAGAAGAAGGGCTTAAGTCAAACAAAATCCTGAGTTACTTCGCTATTAAGGCAACTACCCAAGCCATTCAAAACGGTACTGGAGGAGTAATCAGAAAAAAGAAGAAAGAAGATGTGGCAACAATTAATTCAGGATCATGGTTTGGACCTAGGGGCCCGTCACACAATTATACTCAACCTCGACCCCACACCCAAACCTACACCCAAACCCCGTATAATCCACCCCAGCATTACTTCCCATCACCAGACCCTCATTTTTCTGTTCACCACGCCCAAATATACACTCAACCTCCTACCCACGCACAATGGCGTGTGCCAGCCCCACAAAACATCTACCCAGCTCTACAAAATGCTTACCCACCCCCACGAGCTATCAAAACCCTGTCGGCCCAGGTTTCCGGCCCAATCAAGCATTTAAGAATGAGAGGTTGCAGCGGAAGAAATCCTTTACCCCGTTGGGGGAATCCTATACTAGTTTGTTCCACATACTGAGGCAATTGGATATGATGAGGCCAATTGAGTCAAAATTTCCAAATCCCCCTCCAAAGAATCTTGATTACTCAGTAAGCTGTGAATATTGTTCTGTACTCCGGGGCATGATACGGACAAGTGCTGGCACTTGAAAAATGCCATCCAGGAGCTCATTAACACAAACCGGATTGAAGTCCAAACTCCAGAGGCACCCAACATCAACCAGAACCCATTGCCAACCCATTAGGAAACAAACATAATCGAGATAGTACATAAGGGAGGGGAGCCCAAGAAGCCTTCGCAGAACGTCATGACGGTTTGGTCCAGTGACGTCAATTCGGTCAAGAAATAAATAGTTGAAGGATCAATGAACAAGTTGAGTGGGGCAAACGGTGAACCATCTGCGGTAGTCAAGAAAAGGTCCCCGAGTGATGTTGCAGCAAAACAAGAAAAGTCAAAAGTTATTGTACCAGGAGTGGCAAACAAGCCTATCATAATTGTATAGGGTGCACGTACGGATCCTGTCATCATCAAGCCTGTAACCTAGTTGCCGATAGTCAACAGCAAGGTTATCCCGTGGAACTATGAATGGGTGATAGTGACCTACTAGGGAAAGAAAGTAAAAGAAGAAGTCAATGAGGCCCATGGATTAACCCGTTCGGGGAGATACTTTGCTCCGGAAGAGTTAAGGAAAGCTAAAACATCCAGATATAACCCATTTCTAGTGTAAAAAAGGAGTGACTGAAGAAGAGGCGGAGGAGTTTCTGAGAAACATGAAGGTACAAGATTATTCCATCGTGGAGCAGTTGAGAAAGACGCCTGCTCAGATTTCATTGTTATCATTGTTAATCCACTCAGACAAGCATCGTCGAGCCTTGATGAAAATTCTGAACGAGGCTCATGTTCCCGACAAAATTTCAGTAAACCATTTGGAAAAGATCGCCAACAAAATATTTGAGGTGAACAGGGTCACTTTCTCTGATGATGAGTTGCTTGTGGAAGGTACCAAACACAACAGAGCTCTCTATCTTACGGTAAAATACGAAGATTCTACGGTTACCAGGGTATTAGTTGACAATGGTTCCAGTACAAACATCTTCCCTCTCTCTACTCTGAACAAGTTGAAAGTGGATGACGAGAGGATTCACAAGAACAGCATCTGCGTTAGGGGATTTGATGGTGGAGGGAAAAATTCAGTTGATGATATAGTGCTTGAGTTGACAATAGGACCAGTGGAATTCACCATGGAGTTCTAGGTGCTGGACATAGCCGTCTCTTACAATTTGTTGTTAGGTCGACCTTGGATTCATCCGCCAAAGCAGTCTCGTCCACTTTGCACCAGATGGTCAAGTTTGAATGGGATAGACAGGAGATCATCGTGCATGGTGAAGATAATTTGTGTGCTCACAGTGATGCCTTTGTCCCGTTCATTGAAGTTGAAGATGACAAAGGG
Source organism: Nicotiana tabacum (assembly GCF_000715075.1). NCBI lineage: Eukaryota > Viridiplantae > Streptophyta > Magnoliopsida > Solanales > Solanaceae > Nicotiana > Nicotiana tabacum. Next base: position 136,325,731 of record NC_134101.1, on the reverse strand, counting down.
ACTTGGGTCTATTAGGTGTTTGAAACAGTGCCGGTCGAGAAAGTTCCAAAAGGGAAATGTGTTCCAACCCCAAAGATAACCTCCGCATCAGTCATGATGGCCTTTGAAATGCTGAAAAATGGCTTTGTGCTTGGTAAAGGTCTGGGTGCATCTCTACAGGGTATCATACAGCCAGTGTCCCTCCCTGAAAACTTGGGTAGGTTCGGTCTTGGATTCAAACCCACAGCCGCAGATGTGAAAAGGGCTAAAAAGTTAAAACAGAGGGCGTGGGCACTTCCAAAGCCTATCACATGTCTCTCCAGGTCGTTTGTCAAGCCCGGTGCCAGGAAACGCCCAGTGACAACATTTCCTAGTTCTGTGGTTGATATTGATGAAAAGTTAATTGGAAGGATCGAGAGGTTGTTCGACAGTGTGAACATGGTGGAAGTTGGAGAAGGTTCTAGCAAAGCAGATGTGTAGTTTGTTGGGCCGAATGTAAAGCTTAACAATTAGGAGGCTACTTTTCTCCCTACCCAGAAGGAGTTTTGGTAGTTTGCTTTGATTTTCTTTCAGTTTATCTGGATTATTCCAGGATTGTAATTCAGATTCTATGTTCCGTCTGTTTACATGTATAAACCCTGTTATCTTTTATTTTCGATGAAATGCAATTTCCCTTTTCCATCATTCCTGATAGTTTTTATTTTTGTTTTTTTTCTTTTCTTCCATGTACAGTTCTTTTTATGTTGGTTTCAATGACATGACATGCATGAGGAATCTTCGGTCCAGTCTTAAAAGCCAATCTAATTCTGAAATAATAATCCAAGAAATAGAGTGTGATGATGAATCAGAATATGATGAGGACGAGGTCTTTGAAGATATTAGTAAGGAATTAAATCATTTTGAAGAAAAACACAAGCCTAACCTGAATGATACGGAAGCAATCAATTTAGGGGACCCTGATTATGTCAGAGAAACTAAGATAAGTGTCTATCTTGAACCGCAAATCAGGGAAGAGATAATTAAAGTATTGTTTGAATACAAAGATGTTTTTGCGTGGTCATATAACGACACGCCGGGTCTAAGCACTAACTTGGTGGTTCACAAATTGCCCACTGACCCGACATTTCCTCCCATTAAGTAGAAGTTGAGAAAGTTCAAAACCGACATGAGTGTGAAGATTAAAGAAGAGGTCACAAAGCAGTTTGATGCAAAGGTCATTCGCGTCACGCGTTATCCCACTTGGTTAGCCAATGTTGTGCCTGTGCCAAAGAAGGATGGTAAGACCAGAGTGTGTGTTGATTACCGTGACCTCAACAAGGCAAGTCCAAAAGACAACTTACTACTACCAAATATCCATATTTTGATTGATAATTGTGCCAAGCATGAGATTGGGTCTTTTGTAGATTGCTATGCGGGCTATCATCAGATCTTAATGGATGAGGAAGATGCGGAAAAGACGGCATTCATCACACCATGGGGAACATATTGCTACCGGGTCATGCCTTTTGGTTTGAAAAATGTTGGGGCAACTTACATGAGGGCAATGACGACCATATTCCATGATATGATACACAAAGAGATCGAGGTCTACGTGGATGATGTGATCATAAAGTCCAGGAAGCAGTCTGACCACGTCAGAGATTTGAGGAAATTTTTCCAAAGGCTTTGCAAGTACAATATCAAGCTTAACCCCGCCAAGTGCACATTTGGTGTTCCATCTGGAAAACTGTTGGGAATCATAGTCAACCGTTGAGGTATTGAATTGGACCCGTCAAAGATCAAAGCTATCCAAGAATTGCTACCTCCAAGGAACAAGACCGAGGTGATGAGTCTGTTAGGGAGATTGAACTACATCAGCAGGTTTGTTGCTCAGCTCATGACAACTTGTGAGCCTATCTTCAAGCTGTTAAAGAAGGATGTTACGGTCAAGTGGACTGATGAGTGCCAGGAAGCATTCGATAAGATAAAGGGGTACTTGTCGAACCCACCTGTGTTGGTCCCACCAGAACCGGGGAGACCTTTGATTCTATATTTGACGGTCTTGGATAATTTATTTGGTTGCGTGTGGGGTCAGCATGACATCACCGACAGGAAGGAGCAAGCCATCTATTATCTCAGCAAGAAGTTCACATCTTATGAGGTTAAGTACAATAACCTTGAAAGGACATGTTGCGCCCTAACTTGGGTAGCACAGAAGTTGAAGCATTATTTGTCATCCCACACTACTTACCTTATTTCTCGCTTGGATCCGTTGAAGTATATCTTTCAGAAGCCTATGACCACAGGAAGACTTGCAAAGTGGCAGATTTTGCTCACGAAATTTGACATTATCTATGTGACACGGACTGCGATGAAGGCCCAAGCATTGGCCGATCATTTGGCCGAGAACTCATTCGATGAAGAGTATGAACCATTGAGAACTTACTTTCCCGATGAGGAGGTGGTGCACATTGATGAGTTGGAACAGTTTGAAAAGCCAGGTTGGAAACGTTGCTTTGATGGGGTTGTTAACATGAAAGGCGTTGGAGTAGGAGCTGTACTTATTTCTGAAATAGGGCATCACTAACCTGTTACGGCTCAGCTTCGTTTCTACTGTACCAACAACATGGCTAAGTATGAGGCATGCATCTTGGGTTTGAGGTTATCTGTAGACATGGGTGTCCAGGAAGTCTTGGTCTTAGGAGACTCGGACCTTCTGGTGCACCAGATTCAAGGAGAATGGAAAACACGGGATTTAAAGCTTATACCGTACCGACAATGTTTGCATGATCTTTGTCAACTGTTTCGATCAGTAGAGTTCAGGCATATTCGAAGGATCCATAATGAGGTTGTCGATGCTTTGGCTACCTTGGCGTCAATGTTGCACCATCCGGACAAAGCTTATTTGACCCTCTGCATATTCAGGTCCGTGATCAGCATGCTTACTGTAACATGGTGGAAGAAGAACTTGATGGTGAGCCATGGTTTCACGATATCAGAGAGTATATTAGGATGTGGGTGTATCCAGTACAAGCCAAAGGTGATCAAAAGAGAACAATTCATCGTTTGGCAAGTGGATTTTTCTTCAGTAGAGGAGTTTTGTACAAAAGAACTCCAGATCTTGGATTGCTAAGATGCATAGATGCTAGACAGGCCACGGCTATCTAACCAAAGTACATTCTGGAGTCTGTGGACCGCATATGAGTGGGTATGTTCTGGCAAAGAAATTTCTCCGAGCAGGTTATTATTGGCTCACCATGGAGCGAGATTGTATCAGTTTTGTGCGCAAGTGTCATCAATGACAAGTACATGGAGATTTGATTCATTCTCCGCCATCCGAGTTGCACACAATGTCTGCACCATGGCCCTTCATTGCTTGGGGTATGGATGTCATTGGACCAATTGAGCCAGCAGCATCCAATGGGCACAGGTTCATTCTGGTGGCCATTGATTATTTCACCAAGTGGGTTGAAGCTAAAACCTTCAAGTCTGTGACCAAGAAAGCAGTGGTCGATTTTGTTCACTCAAATATCATTTGTCAGTTCGGGATCCCGAAGGTAATCATCACAGATAATGTTGCTAATCTTAACAGCCATTTGATGAAAGAAGTGTGTCAACAGTTTAAGATTACGCATTGCAATTCCACCCCATACTGCCCCAAGGCAAATGGAGCAGTCGAGGCAGCCAACAAAAACATAAAGAAGATACTTCAAAAAATGGTGCAAGGATCCCAGCAATGGCATGAGAAGTTTCCCTTTGCGTTGTTGGGTTATCGCACTATTGTTCGTACTTCAATAGGTGCAACTCCTTACTTATTGGTATATGGCACAGAAGTAGTGATACTCTCGGATGTTGAAGCCAAGATTGATGATGATGAGTGAGTCCAAACCCGTCTGGAGCAATTGAGTTTGATTGATAAGAAGAGATTGGCGGCAGTATGTCATGGCCAGTTGTATCAAAAGAGAATGGCAAGAGCGTACAACAAGAAGGTGTGTCCCCGGAAGTTTGAAGTGGGCCAGCAAGTATTAAAATGCATCCTTCCACATTAGGCCGAAGCAAAAGGCAAGTTCGCCCCAAATTGTCAAGGGTCGTTCATTGTAACAAGAGTGTTGTCCAATCGTGCATTGTATTTAACAGATATAGAAGGCAAATGTATAGATATGGCTATCAATTCTGATGCAATCAAAAGATATTATGTATGATTTCTTTGGTTTAAATTGTGTTTGTTTGTACTTGGCATGTTTTGAAGATTGGAATGACGAAGGCATTTTGTTCTGCTATCTAAACACTTTATCCGTTGTTACCCCTTTGAGCCGTATTTATTTATTTCCTTTCATACCCCTCTTTTTGAATCAGTATGCCAAATTCAGAAACACGAGCGCAAAAGATAAGTAAAGGGAAAGAGAGAAAGAATGAAAAAAAAGAAAAAAAACAAAGAAACAAAAATAAAAAGAAGAGAAGAAGAGAAAGAAAAAGAAAAGAAAAATCAAAGTAATTTCAATAACATGAACTACGTTTGACCTAATTCCTTTTAAGGATACGTAGGCAGCCTCACGGTTCGGTCCTATCAAAATAAAAATTCAAAAGCCCCCAAGTAAAGAAACTAGGGCAGAGGTTGTGGTTGTTGTAAGAAATCTGATTCCAAAAGTTGTAATTTTGAACCCTTTCAAATTGTTTTGAGCCTTTCTGATATCTTTTCTTTCTAACCCTATCCAAAAGCCCACATTACGGTCCAAAGAAAGACCTTCCGATCAGTCTTCGAAAGATACCAAGTCTAGCAAGTATAGGTGATTCATATCAAGGGCAACACTCTAGTCTAAGCAGGAAAAATGAAAAATGAGAGAGTCTTATTGGTGAAAACCTTCGCGAGCACCGTAAGGCGATAGAAGCTCAGAGAAATTAAAGTAAGAGAGTCTTATTGGTCAAAACCCTCACGGGCACCGTAAGGCGACGGTGAGTTGAGAGATAAACAAATGAGAGAGGTTAGTTGGTGAAAACCCTTCAGGGCACCGCAGACCGAGCAGGGTCAGTGATTTGGTGAAGAAATTGGGTTCTGAAGATCTCGGGGTATAAAGTGTGACAACTGAAAGTTGATTGGTTGGATAGACTGGGCTGATTAATCCGAAATGCATGTCATGATCATTGGTACCAGCTGCTCCACTCAGATAAGTTTCTTTCCTTTTCTCCCTCAAACAATCATCCAGTTTTGGATTTTCTTCTTTATTCTTAACTCTCAAAGTCATTGCATTTCATTTCTTTTGGTTTAATTTCTCTAAAGCTTTTCCAAATATTAGCCTTATTTAAACAAGTAAGAAGGAGTTTCAAAGCTTACTACCAACTTCCAAATTGCACAAAGCAAAATGCAGCTAGAACATACCAGGGATAGTACGATGTAAAGTGGGACAGAAAGTGTCAGTGAAAGTTCAATCGGTGGAATGGTTTATGTAATTTTGTGGGAGATGCATAGGTTCAGATAGAAAGGTCATAAAGGCAAAACAGTGGTTTGGATATAGAGCACTCGGGTCATCTAGGGTCCTGCGGTTGAGGATTAATCAGAAAGTCAAAACTTGGCCAGTTCAAGGTAGCCAATCAAAGCAAAGCACGGCAAGGGAAGAGCCACCTTCAGCAAGAATGCCACAAACTAACCACCACATTTTTAAACTGACAAGATTTTTCTTTGATTTGAAACAAGGGCAGAAAAATTTTGTTTGTTTCAGAGAAACCCTCCGTAAGGGAAAGCAAGTACCAGACAGGTTTGACCATAATTTCTCAGGACCCTCCTGGATAATGGGACTTGGTTAAAATTCAAGACATTCATGAGTAATAAGATCTAGCATAAGCTTTGCCTTGAGGAAATATAAGTCGGTTTCGAAGTTTTCATTCTTAGGATAGGATTTAATTTAAAATTTTCAGGACCCTCCTGAATAATGGGACTTAGCTTTAAGACTTCCATTAGATAACAAGATTTAGTGTAAGTTCTGCTGTAGGGAAGTATAATTTAGCCTTAAGGTTGTCACTCTTAAGATAAGACTTAATTTTTATTCTCAGGACCCTCCTGGATAATGGGTTGTAGTTTTAAGACTTTCTTAGATAACAAGATTTAGCAGAAGTCATACCTTTAGAAGATATAATTTAGCTTTAAAATTGTCATTTTACTAGGAGCTTTTCAGGACCCTCCTAGATAATGGGATCTAGTTTTTTTTAAATTCTTAGAGCTTTTGGGTACTATGATTTGATTAACACTCACAGATATTCTCGATATCAAACTAGGGCAGCAAAATTTATTTTGTTTTGTTTGTTTTGTTGTAATCAGGTTCACAAGTAGCAAGGATTAGAGGAGTTCAGCAATCAGGAGCCCACATGGAGAACAAAGGGAAGCAGTTCAAGTTTTGAGAAAAAGCAGCGCAAGTGTCGGTAATCAGGAGCCCACCTGGAGAACGAAGGGAAGCAACAAGGTTAAAAGGAGTTCAGCAATTAGGAGCCCACCTGAAGAACGAAGGGAAAACAGCAAGGTTAAAAGGAGTTCAATAATCAGGAACCCACCTGAAGAATGAAGGGAAAGAAACAAGGTTAAAAGGAAGTTCAACAATCAGAAGCCCACCTTAAGAACAAAGGGAAAACAGCAAAGTTTAGAGGAGTTCAGCAATGAGGAGCCCACCTAAAGAATAAAGGGAAGTAGTTCAAGTTTCGAGGAAAAGCAGCGCAAATGTTGGTAACTAGGAGCCCACCTGGAGAACGAAGGGAAGCAGCAATGTTCAAAGGAAGACAACAATCAGGAGCCTAGCTGAAGAACAAAGGAAAGCAGTAAGGTTCAGAGAAGATCGGCAATCAGGAGCCCACCTGGAAAACAAAGGGAGAATAAGGCAAGTTTCGGAGGAAAGGAAGATAATTCAAGTTCAGCAATCAGGAACCCACCTGGAGAATGAAGGGAATGCAACAATGGTCAAAGGAAGACGGTTCAAGTTCAGCAATCAGGCACCCACCTGGAGAAAAGGGAAAGCATCTCAGATTACAATTCAAGTCAGCAACAAAGGAATTTCACCTGGAGAGTATGAGTCAACAGAGAAACAGGAACTACAAGATCAAGTTTGAAGATATAGATAGGATTCTTGTAATTCATAGATCGTAGTTTAGTCTAGCTTCTTTTATTTTGTCTTGTTGTAATAAGGGGTTAAGCAAGCAGTAGCAGCAACAGTGAAATCACAGCTTCCTGGTAGTCCCAGCTACCGAAAATTCCCGAACTATACTGACCTGCTTCCTTTATAGCCAAGGATATGTAGGCAACCTCGGAAGCAGGGTGCGGTCATATCTTTCAAAAATGCTTCCCACGGAGTACTCAAACGGGCAAAAATCGCTCGTATCCGCTCACTTTATCTTTGCACAAAAATTCCTCGTGTTTCCGAGTAAAGAGGTGTAGCTGTGAGCACGTGATTTTTGCCCTATGTGAATTATTCCCATAAATTCAAACAAAAATAAATTTTTCCCATTATTTGTGATTTCGTGGATTTTTGTAGCATTTTGTTAATCGTTTGCATTTGTCTATGCATGTTTAATTTTATTTAATTCATGAAAAATACAAAAAATACATTGCATTTGTATTTAGGATTTAATTTTATGTCGTTAGATTAATTAGTAATTAGTTATTTTATATGAAAAATCACAAAAATAGTTCATGTTGCATTTAACTCTTTAATTTCGAATTTTGCAGTTTTTTCTTTTAATTTAGGACTTAATTAATTATTGTAAATATTATGTTGAGTTTTTAATATAATTTGGTAGGTTGATTTAATTTTTAAGAGTTAGTTAGATTTATTTTAATTTGAAAAGAAAGGGAATTGGAAAATGAAAAGAAAAGGAAAAGAAATAAAGAAATCTTGTTTTTGGGCCAATTCAATTAATTCCCCCAGGCCCAAAATCATTTTCCCCTTCCAAACCCATTCAGGGCGGCCTAGATCCACCCCAATATCCGGTCCAATCCCCAAATCGAAACGGCGTCATTCCTTGAAGTGAGAGATCTGAGCCGTTGATCTCTTTCAATCCAACGGCCAAGGAACGCCCCCTCTTTTCAATATAACTATCCAAATTTCATAGAGAACCTTGTATCTCTGTACTTCATCTCCTCGCCCTCATCTCTAACCCTAGACTTGCCGCCCTAAATTTCTTCACCATCTCCGGCCGATAGCGGAGCTCAAACTACCACCAAAATCCAACCATACAACCACCACTCATCCCTGAGTCCCAATGCACCACCACTTCTTCCCAAATCCTCACCGAATCGGACAAGTGTTGAATCCAAAAATGAAGGAAAGAAAATCTTTCAAGTCCTCAAGTTCCTATGAACGATTGGGCCTGAAACTACTATTGTTCGTTTGTTCTCAAAGAGAACATGCGGTTAATACCAATTTGAGGGTCAAATCGAAGTCGCCTGAGGTTTGTCAAGCCTTGTCCGTGTGACCATCTAGGTATTTCTGTTCTTTTCTCCTTCTTCTCCGTCTTTTGTTTTGTTCTCGTCCTCGTCTCTTTCTGTTTCTTCTCTTTTCTTTCTTATTTTAATGTTTTAAAGTCATTCTATTTGCATGATTAGGATTCTGAGTCTTCCTCCTCTTTAATTTGGGTTTATTTTGGCGTTTAATGAAATGGGAATTAGCATATCAATGTCTTGGTATAATTTGGTTAATTAGTTTAATTGCTTTAAATTATTATTTCCGGAGCATCTCTATTGAAATCTTTTTCTTCTGAAAATTCAAAGGTTTGTTTGTTTAAAAGTTTCGACTAAGTTCAGTGTTTGAAAATTCAGTTTGGGCTATAGTATACAGGCCCATGGATTGGGTGGGGTTTTGGTTTAAGTTGACCCATAAGTTGAGTTTCTCTGAAGGTAAATAGCAACTTCTTGAAGGGTATTTAGGAGATTTTAATGGAGGAAATCTTTTGTAACTGTCTAAGCAAGCTGCCAGGAAAGTGGGGGAAGGGATTGGTTTGCAAAATAGATTTTAAATTGGGGTCTGAAGTGAATAGAGGGAATTTGGGGAAAGGGTAAATGATAAGTTTGGAAACTAACTACTACTGCTCTAAAACCCCTCTATAAAGGTCCCATTTCCTGAATTTTCAAGGGAGAGATCAGACCCTAGAAATTAGAAATGGCAGTAAAAAATACTAAACACTGAAAAGTTTGAAGAATCTGGAGAAAAATACAAAAAAACCAATCGCAAAATACTTTTACATTGAAGCTTTTGTGTAATTCTTTGGGTTTCAAAGTTTGAAGTAATCTTTGATTTATTCTGGGCTCAAAATGGTTTAGAAGAATTGAGTACTGTTGTGGTTGATGTGCTGAGTTGTTGTTACTGTTTGAAATCCTCACTCGTTTGCTTTTGTTTGATTTTCAGGTATGCTTCGGCACTTGATTAACATATGATGTGTAAATGGAAGCCCTGTAGTTGCTTTAGATAGTGGATGAATGTTAGCTGAACATTAGTCTGTGCTCCTCAAAGATGGCTCGTGTGTTTTCTTATCTGATCAGCTTGATCACTTGAACACTGTTGTATTCAGTCATGCTTATGCAATATTTTCGGACTGTATTTGAATTATGACTTGTTATTTTGATTCAAGTTTGGTTAAACTTTTTCTCTAGTACTTGCGTGTCAGGACTATCATGGTATGGACTAAACTTTGGTGAATAATATTTAGTTTGGTGATGATGTTGAGTTCAAGTCAGCTTTCATCATTAACCTTGTTGCTTTAAAATTCGATTTTAGTGTTTGAATGGAATTAAAGATTATTGTTGTATTGTTATGTCGTGTGTGAATGTTTGAAGCATGTTACTGTTGGTTGCACTACATGTATGGAATTCATCATTAATTAGTAGTGGTTTTAATCTTTTAAAAATACATGTGGCCTGAAAATTCACTAAGTAGTAGGGGTCTAATGTTCTGCAGTTGAGATTTGCATTAGGCGTTGAGTTTATTTAGTTTTTGACGAAATTACTTGGTTTAACATAAATTGAAGCTTAGACAATCAAAGTTTGAATGTAATGTGGTTTAATAGCATTTAAGGTCTCCTGTATGTCAAGCTGTTGTGTACTAATGATTAGGTTTATTTGCTGTTTCTCTTAGATGTGCATGTCAGCCTTGCTTCGTATGGGCTCGATCTTGGGTCCTCTATCTTCAGCCTGTATTTTTTTTGTAAGGTTTGGGCTTCCTTTGATCCTGAACCTTAAGGCTATTGTGAGACAAGGAGATTTGCAGCCTCATAACTCTGTCAGGCTTGGGCTCAACACCGTCGCCTTCTGCATCAATATGAAAATTTTCAATAAACCATTGGGCCTGCTGCCAGGCCCAAGCTTCCGAATAGATATGGATCGGATCTCCTTCTATACTAGACCTTCTGATTAATGAGCTTAGTTTGAACATTAGCTTTAAAGAATAATAATTATGAATTCCCTTGGCTTTTAATTAATTAGTTCCTCTTAAAATTAGACTCGAGGTGTGCCATTTAGTTGAATTTTCCATGGCCTTCGCATAAATACAAAAATTAGTATAAAAAATGCCTTGAACTTTCGTAGTTTGCTTTAGGCGCATTAATTGAATAATTGTCATGGCTACGGGTACGGTTCCCGTGACGTAGTCGTAATGTTTAATTTCTAAAATTCGGGAGTACATTTATGTGATCCGGCCCCAATTTAATCTTTTTAATTAAACTAAACATGTTGTAGATCGTGGGTACGGTTCCCATGACATGATTCGCGATGTGTAGTCAAAGTAATTAGTTGTATGATAATTAGATTATTAAAAGCGGGTTTAAAGGGATAAAATGCACATAAGTTTAAAAGATGTTTTAAAATCAAATAAATATGCCAATAATAACAGTTGAGTGACCATGCTAAAAGCAGGAACCCGGGAATGCCTAACACCTTCTCTCAGGTTAACAAAATTCCTTACCCGGATTTTTGTGTTCGCGGACTGTAAAACAGAGTCAATCTTTCCTTGATTCGGGATTTGAACTGGTGACTTGGGACACCATAAATTATTCCAAGTGGCGACTCTGAATTTTAATATAAATAATCCTGTTTCGATTGTCACTTAAATTGGAAAAAACTCCCTTATACTCTTCCGGGGGTAGTAAAAAAGGAGGTGTGACCGGTATATCAGGATCGAGTAAGGTTTTCTTCACTACTTTCCAGCTTCGAGGAGCCGCCTATGAGTGGTGGCGCACCTATGAGTTAAACAGTCGGGATGAGGCTGCTTCACTGACTTGGACTCAGTTTTCAGATCTGTTCCTGAGAGAGTATGTTCCTCAGAGTCTCAGGTACGCATGGCGCGCAGAGTTTGAGCATTTGCGCCAGGGTACTATGACTGTCTCAGAGTTTGCTGTCCGTTACACCAATTTGGCTAGGCATGCACCAGCCTTGGTTTCTACTATTTGCGAGAGGGTTTGCCGGTTTATTAAGGGCCTTATTCCCAGCATCAGGTCTAGTATGGCTCATGAGTTGGAGATGGATATTTCTTATCAGCAGGTGGTGAGCATTTCTAGAAGGATTGAGGGTATGCATGCTAGGGAGAGAGAGGAAAGGGAAGCCAAGAGGTCTCGAGAGTCGGGCCATTTCTCTGGTGCCCGTGCCCCAATAGCAGGTCATCATGGTAGGGGTTATATGAGCCGCCCTGTTCATTTGGCTCTTCCAACAGGCAGCGGTATTCCAGCTCCTCCTAGGCCTCAGGAGCTTTATTATGCACCACTGACATCTAGCTACCTCCTGCGCGGGGTGCTTTTAGAGGTCAGTCCAGCAGACCTGGACCGAGCCAATCATAGCCACCATGTCCTCCCAGAGCTTGTTTTGAATGTGGTGACACACGTCATATGGTGAGGGATTGCCCCAGACTTGGGAGGGGTGCACGTCCACAGACTTCTCAACCACAACATGCCCCACAGAGTTCTCAGGCTATGGTTACAGCTCCAGTTGCTACCCCACCTGCTCAACTAGCTAGAGGTGGAGGTCAGGAAGGTAGAGGTCGCCCTAGAGGGAGAGGCCAGGCCAGATACTATGCCCTTCCTGCCCGTACCGAGGTTGTTGCCTCCAATTCTGTCATCATAGGTATTATACTGGTTTGTCACAGAGATGCATCGGTTCTATTCGATCCAGGCTCCACTTATTCTTATGTGTCTTCTTATTTTGCTCCGCATTTGGGTATATCTCGGGATTCTTTGAGTTCCCCTGTTTATGTTTTTACTCCTGTAGGAGATTGTCTTGTTGTGGACCGCATTTATCGGTCGTGTTTGGTTGCTCTTAGTGGTTTTGAGACCAAAGCCGATTTATTGTTGCTCAGTATGGTAGATTTTGACATTATCTTGGCATGGACTGGTTGTCACCCCACTATGCTATTCTTGATTGTCACGCCAAAACCGTGACACTAGCTATGCCAGGTGTGCCGCGTGTTGAGTGGATGGGTACTTTAGATCACACTCCTAGTAGAGTTATCTCTTTTCTTAAAGCTCAGCGTATGGTTGAGAAGGGGTGTGATGCGTATTTAGCTTATGTGAGAGATGTCAGTGTTGATACCCCTTCAGTTGATTCAGTTCTAGTAGTACGAGATTTTTCCGATGTGTTTCTAGTTGATCTTTCGGGCATGCCGCCTAATAGAGATATTGATTTTTGGCATTGATATGTTGTCGGGCACTCAGCCCATTTCTATTCCTACGTATCATATGGCTCCTCCTGAGTTGAAGGATCAGTTACAGGAATTGCTTGATAAGGGTTTTATTCGGCCCAATGTATCACCTTGGGGTGCTCTTGTCTTGTTTGTAAAGAAAAAGGATGGTTCGATGCATATGTGTATTGATTATCGCCAGTTGAACAAGGTTACAATGAAGAACCATTATCCTTTGCCTCGAATTAATGATTTGTTTGACCAACTTTAGGGTGCGCGGGTGTTTTCTAAGATTGACTTGCGCTTAGGTTACCATCAATTGAAGATTCGGGAGTCAGATATCCCGAAGACTGCTTTCAGGACTCGGTATGGTCATTACGAGTTCCTTGTTATGTCATTTGGGCTGACCAATGCCCCAGCAGCCTTTATGCATTTGATGCACAGTATGTTCCAGCCGTATCTTGACTCGTTCATCATTTTATTGATGATATTCTGGTGTATTCCCGGAGTTGGGAAGATCATGAGCAGCACCTGAGGACTATGCTTCAGACTCTAAGAGAGAAGAAGTTATATGCTAAGTTCTCGAAATGTGAGTTTTGGTTGGATTTAGTGGCATTCCTAGGCCACGTGGTATCGAGTGAGGGCATTCAGGTGGATCCGAAGAAAATAGAGGTCATGCAGAGTTGGTCCAGACCGTCCTCAGCTACGGAGATTCGCAGTTTCCTTGGCTTGGCGGGTTACTACCGTCGTTTTATGGAGGGGTTTTCATCAATTGCAACCCCCATGACCAGGTTGATCCAAAAGGGTGCTCCGTTCCAGTAGACGGAGGAGTGTGAGGCGAGCTTTCAGAAGCTCAAGATAGCTTTGACCACAGCCCCAATTTTGATACTGCCGACAAGTTCAGGGTCTTATATGGTCTATTGTGATGCCTCAATGATTGGCCTCAGAGCGGTGTTGATGCAGAACAGTAAGGTGATTGCCAACGCGTCCAGTCAGTTGAAGATACATGAGAAGAATTACCATGTCCATGACCTTGAGTTAGCTACCATTGTTCACGCCCTGAAGATCTGGCACCATTATTTATACGGGGTTCCCTGTGAGATTTATACTGACCATCGGAGCTTGCAGCACCTGTTCAAGCAAAAGGATTTAAATTTGCGCCAGAGGAGATGGTTAGAGTTGCTAAAGGACTATGATATCACTATTTTGTATAACCCGGGCAAGGCCAATGTGGTGGCTGATACCTTGAGTTGTCGGGCAGAGAGTTTGGAGAGTTTGGCTTATTTACCAGCATCGGAGAGACCTATGGCGATGGATGTTCAGCCCCTAGCCAGCCAGTTTGAGAGATTGGATCTTTCGGAGCCCAGTCGGGTTATAGCTTGCGTGGTTTTTCGGTCTTCCTTATTTGATCATATCAGGGAGCGACAATATGATGACCCTCATTTGCTTGTCCTCAAGGACAAGGTTCAGCACAGTGATGCCAGAGATGTGACTATTGGTGATGATGTGGTGTTAAGGATGCAGGGTCGGATTTATGTATTCAATGTTGATGGGCTTCGGGAGTTGATTCTGGAGGAGGCCCATAGATCCAGGTATTCCATTCATCCGAGTGCTGCGAAGATATATCAGGATTTAAGGCAGCACTATTGGTGGAGGCGGATGAAGAAAGATATAGTTGGATTTGTAGCTCGGTGCCTTAACTGTCAGCAAGTGAAGTATGAGCACCAGAGACCGGGTGTGTTGCTTTAGCAGATAGAGATTTCGGAGTGGAAATTGGAGCGAATCACCATGGACTTTGTAGTTGGGCTCCCACAGACTTTGAGAAGGTTCGATGCTATTTGGGTGATTATTGATCGGCTAACCAAGTCCGCTCACTTTATTCCCGTGTTTACTACTTATTCCTCGGAGCGGTTGGAGGAGATCTATATCCGGGAGATTGTTCGTCTGCATGGTATTCCAGTTTCCATCATTTCGGATAGAGGTATTTAGTTCACATCACGATTCTGGAGAGCCGTTTAGCATGAGTTGGGTACTCGGGTGAAGCTGAGTACAACATTTCACCCTCAGACGGACGGATAGTCTGAGCGCACTATTTAGATTCTTGAGGATATGCTCCGTGCATGTGTGATTGAGTTTGGAGGGTCTTTGGATCAGTTCTTGCCATTGGCGAAGTTTGCTTACAACAACAGCTATCAGTCCAGCATTCAGATAGCGTCGTACGAGGCTTTATATGGTAGGTGGTGTAGATCCCCGGTGGATTGGTTTGAGCTGGGTGAGGCTAGATTATTGGGCACAGACTTAATTTAGGATGCTTTGGAGAATGTTAAGGTGATTCAGGATAGACTCCGTACAGCCCAGTCCAGACAGAAGAGTTACGCGGACCGGAAAGTTCGTGATGTTTCCTATATGGTTAGAGAGCAGGTTCTGCTTCGGGTTTCACCTATGAAGGGTGTTATGAGATTCGGGAAGAAAGGAAAGTTGAGTCCGAGATTTATTGGCCCTTTTGAGATATTGAGGTGTGTTGGGAAGGTTGCTTATGAGCTTGCCTTACCTCCCAGCTTGGCAGGAGTTCATCTGGTATTTTATGTTTCGATGCTCCGGAGGTATCACGGTGATCCGTCGCACGTGTTGGATTTCAGTTCAGTCTAGTTGGACAAGGATCTATCCTATGTTGAGGAGCCAGTGGCGATATTGGACAGGCAGGTTAGAAACCTGAGGTCAAAGAATATTGCATCAGTGAAGGTTCAGTGGCGGGGTCAGCCGGGCGAGGAGGCGACCTGGGAGACCGAGCAGGATATGTGCAGCCATTACCCTCATCTTTTCACTACTTCAGGTATGTTTTTATGCTCGTTCGAGGACGAACAAATGTTTAAGTGTAGGAGGATGTGACGACCCGGCCGGTTGTCTTAAGAATTTATGCCCTGATCCCCCATTAACTGCTTTCCCCGAGTTTATTCTGCTATTTTGATTTGCCAGGATGTTCGGTTTTGAGTTTCGGAGAGTTTTGGGACACTTAGTCCCTAAATGAGAGTTATGTGTTGGAAAGTTGACCGTAGTCGGAATAGTGTGAAGATGGCCTCAGAATGAAAATCTGATGGTTCCGTTAGCTCCATTGGGTGATTTCGGGCTTAGGGGCGTGTTCGGATTGTGTTTTGGAGGTTTGTAGCTAATTTAGGCTTGAAATGCCGAAAGGTGAATTTTTGAAGTTTCCTGTTCGATAGTGAGATTTTAATCCGAGGGTTGGAATAGAATTTCGGAAGTTGTAGTAGCTCTGTATGTTGAATGTGACGTGTGTGCAAAATTTCAGGTCATTCGGACGAGGTTTGATAGACTTTTTGATCGTAAGCGTATTTTTAAAGTTTATAAAGTTCTTAGGCTTGAATCTGATGCTAAATTGGTGTTTTTATGTTGTTTTGAGCGTTCCGAAGGTTGGAAAAAGTATGAATGATGTTATGGAATATGTTGGTAGGTTTGGTTGAGGTCCTAGAGGCCTCGGATGTACTTCGGATGCTCAAACGAGCACTTTTGGCCTTTGAGTGATTGCTGGTTTTCTGATATTTTTGCAGCAGTGATTTGTTCACTACGATCACGTGAGACCATCCGCGATTGCGTAGGGTAAGTTGAGTTCAGGCATATTTTTGTGAATTTCGATCGCAGAGGAGGGAGTGGGATCGCATAGGGTAAGTTGGTTGGTCACTGCGTTCGCATAAGGACCCTTGCGTTCGCGTAGAAGGACTTGGTGTGGAAGTGGGGTGATAGAATTTTCTCTATGCGATCGCATAGAGCTGGTCGCGATCACGTAGGATTAAATCTGGGCAGTATTTAAATAGCCCATCCGCGACCCTTCTTCATTTATCCATCATTTTTGAACGGGATTGAAGCTTTTGGGGGAGATTTTTTAGGAAACCAAAGGGGAATCACTTGGAGGTAACATTTTTGCCTTCATAACTCGTTTATATGTGATTAAAGACCTAATTAGTGGTGAAAATTTTGGGAAAAAATGGGTAATTAGGGCTTGAGATTAAGAGACCTTAACATGGGTATTTGAGGGGTCAATTGAACTCTGATTTCAGTGTTCTTGTTATGTATAGACTCATGAGAATACGAGGTTTCTGAAAATGTAAATTTCACCCGATTCCGAGATGTAGGCCCGAGTGGCATTTTGGTCATTTTACCTAATTTCGCTTATTAGCTTAGAATTTAATTGTAGAATCAATTACTTGAAGTGTTATTTATATTATGCAATTGAATTGAATAGATTTGGGTCATTTGGAGTCGAGTACTCGTGGCAAGAACGTGGTTTCGAGTTGATTTTGAGTCGGTTCGATGTAAGTGGCTTGCCTAACCTTGTGTGGGGGACCTTCCCCTTAGGATTTGGTATATTTGGTAATTGAAATGCCTTGTACATGAGGTGACGAGTGTGCACTTGTGCTAGTTGTTGGAAATCCGATTTTCATCAAGTAATTACTAGTATGTTTCCTTTCCTGTTTTTATTACTCACACTATTAAGCCTGTTATTAGCTTAGAAAAGCATGTATAAGTGATTTAATTGCTTTATTTGCTCAAATTGCCTTATCTAAATTCTATGCAGCATGCTAGGCTAGAATTATTTGTTGCCTTAATATGAAATTTATCATTTCTGAATATTTTCCAGTTGCTGTTGTGTATTTACATTGGGACTACGGATGTGGGATTCCGGTAGCTCCACATTGTCTGTTTATTTGGGACTACTGATGTGGGATTCCGGTAGATCCCCCTGCACAGTTATATGGAACTACGGGACTGCACCCGGTAGATTCCCCCGGTACTAGGTATAGGGACTACGGAACGGGATTCCGGTAGATCCCCGGCGCATTTTGAGTTGGGCTACGGGACAACACCCGGGAGATCCACTGCACATTTACATTTGGGGGCTACAGGACGGTATCCTAATAGATCCTCGGTTGTTATCTCTGTGTTGAGCTGTGTTCCCTCGGTGATTATTTTGCCTCTATTCTAGTTGTTGTTGCTCTTTCTATTCTATGTTATTTCTTACTGTTGCACTTAATTATACTTTCTTGTTCTACACCGTTATACTTTGTATTTTATTTAACCTTAGTAGGGCCCTGACCTTCCTCGTCACTACCCGATCGAGGTTAGGCTTGGCACTTACTGAATACCGTTGTGGTGTACTCATGCCCTTTCTACGCATATTTTTTCATGTGCAGATCCAGGTACCTTGACTCAGACTTACCATCCTTGAGGTGAGGCAACCGTTCGGAGACTTCGAGGTATATTTGTTGCGTTTGCAGACCGAGGAGTCTCTCTCCACTCTCTCTTATAGTGACTGCCCTTCTGTATTTATTTTGTTTTAGACTATTCTAGAGTTAGAGCACTATGTAGTGATCCTTAGCTTGTGATTCATGGGTTTCCGGATCTTGGAGATATGTATTGGTTTCTAGGAGTTAAATATTGTGTATGCCGAGCGGCACTTTTAAACACTGTCTTATTACTCTAATTCTGTTTTAAATTGTTTTACTTCTGCAAATTGGTTTATTTTCCAAAATTTAGGCTTACCTAGTCATAGGGAATAGGTGTCATCACGATGGTTCACGGAGGGCGAACCGGGGTCGTGACAAAAGTTTATCCGGA
Organism: Nicotiana tabacum; assembly: GCF_000715075.1. Taxonomy (NCBI): domain Eukaryota; kingdom Viridiplantae; phylum Streptophyta; class Magnoliopsida; order Solanales; family Solanaceae; genus Nicotiana; species Nicotiana tabacum. The sequence goes on along the minus strand of NC_134101.1, from coordinate 136,307,504 downwards.
AGAAATATTAAGATTATTACGTATTTTTGATGCATTTCACCCATTTATATATGTGCATTGGCCCATGACCTGATGGCATTATATATGCGTATATATGTAAATATATGTATTTGGGATATGGGAAAAGGTTACGGTGTTATATACGCACCACCACCTGATCAGCTGGTATATGTTGATGATATTGCCCACAGTGGCCGAGACGATATGATGGAATGCCTTCAGTGACTTGATAATATTATGTACACCCATACATACGCATGACACAACATTTATACGCATGTGCATGATGTTATAAACATTTTAGAATTTATAAAGTTATTCAGATTTAAAGACGTGTTTCTATATTCCATGTTTCATCTATGTCTTTTACATAATAATTTTCATGCCTTACATACTCAGTACATTTTTGGTACTAACGCCCTATTTCACGGGGCCTGCGTTTCATGCCCACAGGTGTAGGTAGGCAAGCTGACGGTCCCCCTTCTTAGGATCCCTGATCAGCGAAAGTTGGCGTGCTCCACTTGATCCGGAGTTGCTTTTGATTTTGGTATGATACGTTTGTATGTATATATATATATATATGGGTATGACGTGGCTCAATCCCGTCTTTGTACAATTATGTTTCTATTAGAAGTCTATGGACAGTATGTCTAGTTGGGTTGTATGTGGCCTTGTCGTCCTTCAGTTTTGAATGTATAGTTGTCTATAGCAGCCTTGCCGGCTCACCCACTATATCATGCATGTATACGTACATATGCTTTGTTGGCAAGTTTCCTTCATATATGTTATTTTCATAATTCAGCAGATGTTATTCAAATTCATATCTTAGACGCATGCTTAGGGGTGTTTGACAGGTAGGACTCAGGCACCCGTCGCGACCCATCAGTTTGGGTTGTGACAGAACTAACCATTCTCGCAAGTTATAAAACAGTAAAAACACATACAAGGAGTCTCATTTAGGGGAACGGGGTTCTAGAAAGCAAAATGACCGATCTGGTCGTTATATTAGGTTTTGCCATCCTTTCAGGCCAGACATATGGTTGTGGAAGCTATGAATCCATTTTTCCATCAGACGTGGAATTCCTGAAGAGATATTCCATACCAAATCAGAGTGAATATGTGGCTTCAATTTAAGGTACGAATAAATATAATTTATATAATATTTATTATGTTCGTCTAACATTTGTTTTAATTGCATACTAAGTGTGTATGGCAGCCTCAGCATGAAATTCAGGTGAATGAAAATTTCGAGAAGAGAGCTCAGAAAAGGATTAAAGATACTCATTTTCTTGTTCGGAAAGGTGGGAGAAGGACTTTATGGTTGCGTGAAGATGTCTGGACTTCAACTATTGGAGAAGTGGAATACCGAATAATAGAAGCAAAAGAGTGAAAAAGCGAAGGCAAATAGAGACTCCAGTAAGGGTGGCTCGTTGCACACCAGAGGTTCAATCAGTTTTGCGGCCCATCGATTGAGATTGGTAATTTATTTATAATATTTTACTTAGCTTTACTTATATGAGATTCAAGTAATAAACTCATATTTTTTATTTTGAAAGGAAAAGGCACATAGGGGAAATGTATCTCATGCTAGTGTCTTTGAGGAGACACATAAGAAGAAGAAAAAAAAGAAGGATGGTACAAGAGAAGGATGGATCAAACCACGTGCATTGGAAACATATGTAAGATTCTAAATTCAACACTACATTTATTCTTGATTAAGATTAATTCGTTTATATAGTGTTTGTCAACAACATTTCAGGAAGGGTATCAAAGAAGAATGGAGGAGTAGCAACAAACTCAGCCCGATTCTCAATGAATGCCCGAAGATATGACTTCGATATGGACACAGGCAACTGGTTGAGTAAATAAAGATATAAAATATTTTATACATTTTTAGATATGATTTCGTTTTAATATTATTTTACCCAAGTTGCATGTTTCTTTTATTGCTAATTTAAATATTTTTTTATTTCTCATAAAAATAAATAAAGATAGAATCTACGGACTTGGAGTGCAGCCGTCGTCTAGTCGTCCAACCGTATTATTTAGTGGTACTTCTGCTTCACCCAAAGAAATTGAGACTATGCGGACGCAAATCAATGAATTGTCTCAACAATGGAATAATGCTCAAGAAACAATAAGTATGATGCGGATATTCATGGCAAATCATGAAAAACAACGTCATTCAATGGAAGAATCTAACAATGAGGAGACTGAAATCGATGAAGATCGGTAGTAATTTAGATTATGTAATAGGATATTTAGACTTGATTGATTGTTGCAAAACTTGGTTCGTTTTAGACTTGGTGTAATATGATTTTGGTTGAAAGCTTTAGATTTTTATGTATTTTAATAGAATAGATGGTTTTGTTATGTTTAAACAAGTTTGATACTTGTTGTTTTAGGTTCTACTGATAGAATATTTGTAATATTGGCTGCTACGTATTCATTGTTTCATTTGGCAGGGGGGTGTGGCTTAAAATACAGTAGAATTCTATTGTATTTTACCAAATTTTCCGATAAATTTCCTACCAACAAAATTCCCAGATTTGAGGCTAAAGTGGTCAAAAATTGAATTAATTATCTTTTTAACGTCTTAATTTCCGACCGATTCGGTCGGAAAATTTAAATAAATAAAAAATATTAATTAAATTACCGACCAAATCGGACGAAAAATTTATTATATAATTAATTTATATAAATAATAGTGCGATTGAATCTGTCGCAAATATACCGAGCAATCACGAGTATTAATTTCATCCAGTCAACTGTACAATTCCCGTTTGCGCTCGATTCCGTCGCAAATATTTTGCGAACATCATTTTTTCAACCACTTGAAATCCATTAGAAATAAGAGATTTTCGACAGATTTTGTGGTCGGAAATTTGGCATTTTCTAGTAGTGCTCACCATAAATTCATATTTTTCAAATTATCCCTTACTGATTTAAGCCTTTTCTTTTTCTTGTTTGTTTCTTGTTTCTACCATTCTTTTAAATTAGAGATATTAGATACATGAATCGTAGCAAATTATTTTTTGACTTGTCTTGTTTTCAATTTTTCCTTTGTGTAATGTCTTGCTACTTTTTAAATTATTTTTTGATTGATCTTGTTTTTATTTCTCTAAAGTAATAGATCTCCTCGAATTCTCTTGGTAACTCTTTTTTTTTTTGCCTCGAATTCTTTTTGCAAACTAAGAGGTCCTATCTATTACTATTAATAGACCTCCTCTCCCTTTTTCTTGTACAACTTCTTCTTTTGTGTCTCCAATTCCTTTTTGAAACAACAAAACTAATAGGATAACAAATTCAAATACTTTCGTCATCAAGTATGATTTATTTTTTTCTTTTATAGTACTGTATCAATTTATTATACACAATATCTAGTATGTATCTTTATCTATTCTTTTTTAATGTGAGTGCATGTACTGATACATCTAATATTTTGTGAAAGTGACTACTGATTTATTTTTTTAGATTTGATGCATAATAACACTTATTTTTAATAATATGAGTGATTAACAATTGAAAGCTTTTCCCTTGATGCTCTTATTTTCTTTATCTTTTTTCTTTTTTAACTTAATAGATTTTTAGTTATCTTATTTGTTTAACATTTATTATTATTAATCAAATGTTTCTTAATGCATATTGAAAAGAAAATAATCAAGAAAGTGGCATTGGATAACAACTCTAAGAAGGCTCAATGGGATGTAGAAACCACAAACCTAATTTTAAATATGTGTGTGGAAGAAATTTTAGTCGGAAATCGTCCCAAGACTCATTTTAGTAGATTATGATGGTCTAATCTGGTACAAAAGTTCAATGATAAAATCGGAAGAAACTATGATAAAGTTAAGTTGAAGATTATCATCATGTAAACAATACGTAATTATACTAGGTAATTGTAACGACCCGACCGATCGCTTCGAGAGTTACAGCTCCGTTCTCCCATTTTCTGTTTATTTATGTTCTTCAACTGTATTATGTCTTACCAGTTCAGTTGGTTCGGGTCCAGTGTGGTTTTGGAGTGAATTGAGACTTTTAGTCTCTTGGTGAAGGTTTAACTTGGAAAAGTTGACCAAATGTTGACTTATATGTAAACGATCTCGGATTTAAATTTTGATGGTTCCGTTAGCTCCGTTATGTGATTTTAGACTTAGTAGTGCATCTGGAATGTGATTTGGAGGCCCGTGGTAGAATTAGACTTGAATTGGCGAAAGTTAGAATTTTGGCGATTTTGGTCGGCAGTGGAAATTTTAATATCGGGGTCAGTAAGGAATTCCAAAAGTTGGAGTAGGTTCGTGGTGTCATTTTTGACTTGTGTGCAAAATTTGAGGTCATTCGAAGTGGTTTGGTGGGTTTCGACATCGTTTGTAGAATTTGGAAGTTTAGAAGTTCTTAGGCTTGAATCCCGGTGTAATTTAGTGTTTTGATATTGTTTTGAGTGATTCGAAGGTTTCACTAAGTTCGTATGATGTTATGGGACATGTTGGTATGTTTGGTTGAGGTCCCGAGGGCCTCAGGTGAGTTTCGGGTGGTTAATGGATCATTTTTGGTCTTGGTGAGATTGCTCATGTCTACTGTATATTTCTTCTGGTTTCCTCTTTCGCGTTCGCGAAGAGTGTTTTCTGAGTGATAAGGATTTTGTTCTTTGCGTTCACGAAGGAGAGGACACGAACGTGAACACGAAGGTGTAGTTTGAGTGTACATGGAGAACGCGGGAGTAGGGTTGTGTTCGCGAAGAGGAGTAAGGCAGTTTGGGATGCCAGGTCCTTGTTCTACGCGTTCGTGAGGTGGTGGCCGCGTTCGCGTTCGCGAAGGTCTGAGCCGGTAAAGCATTGCAGTCACGAGGCATGTGTCGCATTCGCGAAGAGTAAAGCAGAGAGGCAATCAAGTTGTTCTACGCGAACGCGAAAGGACGGTCACGTTCATGAAGAAGGAAATCTGCGCAGATAGTGTTATATTCAAAATCGAGGGTTTGAACTCATTTTTCATATTTTGAGCTAGATACCACGGATTTGGGCGATTGTTGAAGGGAATTTTAGGGAGTTGATTGGGGTAAGTGTTTTTTACTTGATTTTAGTTAAATTCCATGATTATATCTTGATTTCTATCATCTAAATTGTGATTTGGGGTGAAAAATTGGAAAAAAAGTGGAAGAGTTCTTAAGATGGAATTTTGAGGTTTTGAAGGGGATTTTATTATCGGATTTGACTAAATTTGGTATGATTGGACTCGTGAGTGAATGGGCTTTGGGGTTTTGTGACTTTTGTCGTATTTCGAGACGTGGGCCCGGGGGCTAAGTTTGAGCCAATTTCAAGTTTTGAGTCTAATTTAGTAATTCCTCTTGCGGAATTGATTCCTTTAGCATGTATTAAAGGTATTGTACGGCTTGTGGCTTGATTCGGGACGTTTGGAGGCCGATTCGAGAAGCAAGGGCATTGCAGAGTAGAGATTTGTTCGGATTGAGATAAGTAACAGTTGTAAATTTGGTCCTGAGGGTATGGAACCCCGAATTTTGTGTCTTCTGACTATTTTGGAGGTGACGCACGTGCTAGGTGACGGGTGTGTGGGAGTGCACCGAGGGGATTGTGACTTGGTTCCCGTATAAACTATAAAGTTGGACAACCTGTTGTTAGCTATGCTGGTATTGTTGAGACCCTTAGTGGTCGTTTCTTGCTGCCATCTTACTATTTTCATTGATATTCTGTACTCAGTCATGTTCATGCATTATTATATCATATATCAGTCTCTGTTATTCTATTTGATGCATCATGTCATTTCTGTTGGGCTGATTATCCTGATTTCTGAGAGCCCGAGAGATCGATGACTAAGTGAGGCCGAGGGCCTGATTGTGAGGATATTTATGGGATCGGGCTACACTCGCAGCATGTTTTATTGATTCTGTCATGATTGGCATTGATATAATGTTTGGGCTGAAGGAGCCCCTCCGGAGTTTGTACACACCCCTAGTGAGCGTAGGTACCTACTGAGTGCCGAGTGTTGAGAGATTGTGTGGAATGAGTGGTTGTGAGGTTGGAGTGATTGGGAGGACTGAGTGAAGATTGCTCGAGGGGCAGTATATGATTTCATCAGTGTTGCACATAGTTGCCTTATACTCGTGCTTTGAGAACTGTTGAAAGATAATTTATCTGACACTACTTGAACTTGACTTAAATCAACTTATTTGACTTAACCGAAATCATGCCTACGCTTTACCGAATTTTTATGGAAATAAACTGTATTTGCATAGGTTGTCACTACTTCTCAGTTCCCTATTTATTTCTATTACTTACTGAGGTGGTGTACGCACGTTACTCCCTGCGCCTCGTGTGCAAATCCAGGAGTAGTTGATCGTAGAGGTTGTTGATAGTCTTTGCAGCAGTTTGGAGATAGCAAGGTAGTTGCCCGGTGTTCGCAGCCTTGCTTTTCTTCTTCCCTATCTTTCATGAGTTGTATTTTGGATTCCAGACTATGTTAAATCTTGCTATTGTCAGACCAGTTCTATTAGATGCTCATGACTTAGTGACACCCCGATATTTGGGGCTTTCGTTCAGCCTTTCTTGATTGAGTTCAACTCTTGTTTTTCTTTTTTTTTTAATGAAAAATCGTGTTATAAAAAGGCTTTTTAGCATGTCTTTGAATGAGTTATTGAAGTATTGTGAGAGTCGGCTGGCCTAGTATCATCGATAGGCGCCATCACGACAGGTTTGAGTTTAGGGTCGTGACAGTAATATTATTACTTTGGTATAACTCTATATATTTTATTGATTTATATCTTTAATATGTATGTTTACTTTATGTTATATTTAAATTAAATTAAATAAATAATAATAAAAATCTCTTACAACAAATATTTTATTTTTTTTAAATAATAATTATAATACTTTGGTACTATGCTTTTGAGTAATTTGACACTCAAAAGCACTTTCTAGAAAAATTTGTCAAACACAATTTGTTTACCTAATGTTGCAAAAATTACTTCTCAAATAAATTGATCAAGCACAAACTGTTTTTGTTTTTCTTTTTCTTTTCAAAAGTACTTTTCAAAAAAGCACTTATAAGAAAAAGTACTTTTCAATATGAGCAATTTTTGATAGCTCGGCCAAACCGACTCTAAATTTGATTGAGTCAAGCTATATGTTCAATGAATATATGCTTATGGTGCATGAAAATCTAAAATCTCATACTTCTAATCGTCACTTAGGATACCCTTTGAATAGTACTCCCTCTGGTCCAAAATAAGTGATTTTTTCAGATTTTAAAATTGAATTAATTATTTTTTTCCTACATTGCCTTTGAAGTAAATAGCGTTGGAATATGTGTTAGGAGTATTTATGTGAAGAGATAGTAAAAGTTAATATGGTCAATTTCATTGTTAATTAATGTTAAAAAGTGGATTTCTTAATCTGTATAAAAATAATTAAAAAATCACTTATTTTGAACCGGATGGAGTAACTAGAATAATTGTGGACTTCTCTAATTCTCTTAACTAGAATAAAGGAGGGAAGATGATTAATTTCCGGTGACAAGATCGATAACATCGAGGTTGGCACGACATCATAAATCCTAGGCACCATCTTTTGAAATGTCCATATTAATTATAGCAACCATAGTACGAAATAGTCATACAATCCCAATTTAAAAATATGGTGGCAGAAAAAAAGAAGTGTCATCGAGTACTGGGAGACCACCATTACAGAATCTAATCTGAAAAAAATACAACCCCATTACAGCTAAAGTTCTGTTCCATCTTACAGGTACCTCTCTTATTTTTAAATTATTAGCAGAAAGGAAGTTGGAGAATCCTTCTTCCTTATTCCTATTACAATATTACCATTTCACATTCCCAAATGTATTATTGAACTTCTGTATATCCTGTTGACAAATTTATATTTTTGCTCTCTTTTATAAGCTAGCTAGTCTTACCAGCAGATATGGAGGAGCTCCGCCCGAGTTTCCGGTGCTCCGGCGACCGAAGACTAGAGATCGTAAGCGGAAAACAGGTAAGCATTACTAATATTACATTAAGAACCATGATTTCAAGAACCTTATAGTTGAACTATTAAGTTTAAATTTTAGATTCGCCTATGCAGGGAAGTCGGGCTCGCTCACCGGATCTGCCCGTAGTAACGAGCAAGGGGACATGGCCGAGTCAGGTGGCGACAGCAACTTCATCGTCAGCTAAGCCCTGGGGATTCAATGATCCAGAGATGAAGAGACGAAAGAGAATAGCAAAGTACAAAGTGTATACTATTGAAGGAAAGTTCAAGACTTCCATTAGGAATGGACTGAGGTGGTTCAAGAATAAATGCTCTGAAATCATCCATGGCTATTAATTAGCTATTGTTACTGTAAAAGGTGCTTTTCTTTTTAGTCTCAATATGATCTATTGTGAGTTCTGAAGTTATAAGAAATTACAAAGAAAGGTGGGAAACATAAGAGGTGACACAGGTCTAATTAATTTCATACTACTTAGAATGTTTTGCTTCATTTTTCAAATTGAAATTCTAATTTGTTTGCATGTCATTTATCAGCATTTATTGTTCTGACCTTTCATGCCTTTTTTGCATATCAAACCCATGGAATTCAAATTGCCAATGAATTAACTTTGCTCTGGTGCAAAAGCATAGATGCCTAATCAAGAAATTATGCGTTCAACTCTGTCAAAACTTGAAATTGATTTATCCTTATTCCAGATATGGGTAACTTTAATAGGTTAACTTCATTATTTGATTCGTAAATACAGTGACTTTGTAAATCTTTCGAATAGTGACTTTCTCAATTTTTCAATAAAATAAAAACTGGATGGACATTTGCCATTAATCTCAGTGGTCTTTGGCTCTTTTTTTCACAAAGAGACCGAATTGAAGATCTTTACACCCAACTTTGGGCTAAATTGCTGTATATTTGCAATATGTGTCTCATTTGATCTGAACCTGGCAATGAATATGATTTTGATTCGCCACCTTTTTCTTAGTGATTTGTTGGGAATTCAAGTTGACCAAACTGGCCATGGATTGGGTGGGTCAAAGGCAACTCTGATTTTAGTAATCAATTCGTTTGCCAGGTTAAAAGCGAAACAGAAGCAGTTGCATTTCCTACACTTTTCTTACATCTAAGTAATGACTAATGACAGTATTAATTTATAATGCTACTTCCTCGTGAAAAGTCAAACAGATGCGGACATTATAATTGGACATATGTTTGTTAATCAATCAACATAATATGACTCGTGAGTAGGGGTGTCGAACGGGCGTGTCGGGTCGGATATGAGCGGGTCAAAACGGATAATTTAAAAAATGAATAAATTATTCGACCCGACCCGTATTTGAGATGGATAAAAAATAAGTTTATCCGGCGGATAATATGGTGACTTCTTAAATATGATCACTTATAAGTGAATTCCTTGTCTTCCAAACTTGGAACTCCAATATGAGGCTTTACAAATGTAAAAGTTAAATACATTAGTTATTCATTTGGTTAACCATTTTCTAAGTGGATAATATGGTTCTTTATCCATATTTGACCCGTTTTTAAATGGTTCATTATCCAACCTATTTTTTGATGGATAATATGGGTGGATAACTGTTTTCTTTTAGGAATTTTTACATTCATATACACTATATGAAATTATATTACCTCCCTACTCAAGTTTTACTATAATTACATTTTATATACCTAATTACCATTTATGTACATTTTAAGGGAATTAATGATAATAATTAGTGTCCTAAAATTACTCTAACATATCTTACACTCCCTCACGTTTCTCTCTCCACATCCCACCCCCTTCCCACATATCTTGCACCCATCCACGATTCCACCATTGACAACCATTAAAAAGCTTTGAAGCTTTGAATTCGAATTTGGGTTTTCAAAAAAACATTATTTGTTTGAATTGATGTTGTTGCAAAGAATTAGGAATTCTCTCTACGTCTCTCTCTATCTCTCAATCCCTAATTTCAGTAATGTAAAGCAAAGGAAAAGAGAGCAGCAATTCCACCATTGACAGCTATTAAAAAGCTTTGAAGCTTTGAATTCGAATTCGAGTTTTCGAAAATCATTATTTGTTTAGATTGGGTGTTGTTGCAAACAATTGGGAATATGGCTTGGAGTTTATATCTCAATTTTAAGGGATTTTGGTGAAGATTAGACATGATGTAAATTATATTACGAAATTGTAGTAAAATTGTAGAAATATTGTATTCTGTTGTTTATATATTTTTCTTTTATTTATTTAACTATTGTATGAAAGTTAAACAACATTGTATAAAAATTATATTTAAATTGTATGATACTGTAGTTGTATATAACTGAGTAGAAATAATGTATGAAAATTGTAGATAAGTTATATAATATATAATTAGTTGTATGAAATTTGTTTTTACTATGTATAAATCAGATACAAAATATACAAAAGACATTGTATAAATTTTGTATAAAATTTGCGTTTAAGTTGTATGTTATTGTAGTTGTATTTAACTGGGTAGAAATAATATGTGAAAGTTGTAGATAAATCGTATAATATATAATTAGTTGTATGAAATTTGTTTTACTATGTATAAATCAGATACAAAATATACAAAAGACATTATATAAATTTTGTATAAAATTTGCATTTAAGTTGTATGTTATTATAGTTATATTTAACTGGATATTTTTAAAGACTTGCACAAAAATATTTTTTCCTTGGTAAAACTTTTGATTTACAAATTTATATAAGATACATGATATGTTTAAGCATGTTTAGGCATGTTGGGAGTGACGAAAAATGAAACAAATGCCTCAATTCGATCTCTGGCCACCAAATTCATCGGCCTCATGCTCTACTCCTTTCTCTCCTTGTTTATCACACTCTTAACAATACTCAATTGATTGACTTGAAGATCATGGAAGAGAGAATGAGAGATCCGGCGAGCTGAGACTCGACACACAAAATCTCAAATTTATCACATTTCAGAGTTAGGTAGTATAAAGGATCTGCAGTTTGTGACTCCTCTTCCCAATGTCCGCCAAGAAAAAATGTTTAGATTTATGGAAAAGGTCCAAGCTAATATTCAAAAGGGTTATACATGTGTGATATTTTAAAATAAAAAACTTACACCTTCTATATTATGAAAATGAAAATCTTACACAATTATTAGTTTGAATAATATATTTATTTTAAGAGGATATTACGTCTTAGTTTTCATAAAGATGATATATATCTATTACTACTATATATTAAAATAGATCACTAAGAGACACATTAAACATACAAATAGAAAATTCTTATGTATTTAATTTTATAAAATTTTAAGAAAGAGAATAAATTTTTCCGTTGAAATTTATTATCACATAACATTAAAAAGAAAATAAACATTTTTTAGACATGCATAATGTATCTTTTTAGCATGTTGGGAGATGAGATAGCTCGAGGACAACTCCCAAAAAGAGAGTAAAGAGTGTAATTAAATCCTTTAATTGAAGGCATTAATAATGGATTGAGAGCCTTTTAAGGTGGAATGTATATATTTTTTAAACAAAACTTGTGTAGGTAGGGTAATTTACAAAACATGAATATTTAGGGTAATAAAATTTTCAATAGTGTATACGAATGAAAAAATCATTTTCTTTTAACCATTTTGCCACTTCTACTCGTGAGTGCAAAGGTAACTTATTTTTCGTAAATGACCCGCAAATTAAGGTCCAGTTTGGAACATCTAAGTATTGACTACTGACATTTGACTCAAATTGCATGATACGTTGAGGTCCAGTTTGGAACCTAAATTTCCTAAAGCAAGAATTGCTTTTCTTGTGCCTGGAAATATGAGAAAATTTATACGAAGGAAAAGAAACGGAGAAAGCTGGTAGGAAAATGTGATAAAAAGTGTGAGGCGCATTTGGAATAAATTTACCTCGAAGTACTAATTCACTCTCTTCTACTCCTTTCTTTCAGTTAACCTATTTGGACTCAAAGTTTAGAAATGCATTTATTTTCGTTCTAAACACTTCTTAATTTTCGTTTCGTTCTATTCACCCATTTGGTACTTGGGATTGGATAATTATATATAGAGTTGAACATTTACTATTCATTACCCAATGGTATCTAACGAATAGAAAGACGTTAACCTTTTTAACTTTCTATTTCATATTACGAACTTAACAGGTCATAAAATAGGTCTTGGACATTTATATCAACTTATCTCTAGTTTTCCCACACGGGAGACCTGATGCCAAATTCTACTTTTGTACAAATGATACTTCTTATGCACTTCTTAACAATTATCCTGTACTTGTTTGATTATCTATAATATCATATACCTTTTCGACCAAAAAAAAAAAAAAAATCTTATCTCTAGTTTATCTTTATTTGGTTTGGTTGCTATATAGGAGTAGTTTAAAAGGAATAAACCTCGTAAAAGCGAGAGAAAATGATGATGAAATACGTATGTAATAAAATAGGAGTACAACTTTTATATCTTAACAAAAAAAGATCTCTTAGATTCAGATACATATTCCTTCATTACAATGTAATCCATTGTACTTTCCTAGGCACATATAGAGCAAACATAATGAAAGAATTCAATATATTTTTATTTTCCTTCTTTTTCATTCACTATTTTCTTTGTTCGAAACGGAGTGCAAGTTACAAAGGTAGAAAAAAACCTGCTCCATTTGGAACTAATCAGTAAAGATCTAAGAGAATCAGAGCAAAAAGGCAGAGACATTTCTACACTAGTTCTGAGATATAATGCCTTTGCAAAAATTAATTTAATTAATACTACAAAATGAATGAAATGAAATTAGACGCTTACGTGCATGCCTTTTATGTGTTTGATGAATTGCTATCACTGTTGACGCCTCATTTGTTCGTAAAATTGAGCTATGAAATTCTCTGCTTTTGCATCAATCATCTCGTCTGCTCCAATTGCATCAAATACCTGGTCAGGATCTTCCTCTTCATCGTCGCTGCTCTCACCGTAGAGTTCTTGGAGATTATTTGCTGAAGCATACTGACTCATGGTTCCTGCAGAGGAAGTAGAGGGTGATGGAGAGGACACATTTTCACAGCATTCTACCATCGGTGACGGAGATTTCACCGGCGGCGGCTGGTGGGGAGTTGGTGGTGATTGATTGTCTTGGAGATGTAAAGGCCTCATTGAACCCACCAGCTTCTTCCAATTATCTCCTTTTGAATCCGCATTAGGCACCAGTTCCTTTAGTATTCAGAATTTAAAATCAATGTATGTTAGAATATGATACGTAAAATGTGTGTTGTGGTGACAAAACTAGAATAACATAGAGAGGCGGAGCAAGAATTTGTCACCGAATTGGGTTTGCAATTATTTTCTAATAGCAACAATATTTAAGTAAAAGTGACTGGTTCAGCCGAACCCGCACCTAAGGCTAGTTCCGCCTCTGTGACATATATACCTATGCTTATAATTTTCGGCCGATTTTTATGTAAAAGCTAAGAATTAGTTCATCTTCCTCCTATAAAGAAAGTGATTTTTCGACCAATCCAGAATGAATTATTGGCGTTAAAAAAGTATACAGTAATAAAAGAGTTTGCAATATCGATAATTAAAATTATGTAATCAGAATATGATCCATAAAATGTACGTGCACTTAATGTTGGATCTCTGTAGGCGTACCTGAGAAATTTTCTGATGCTTTAGATCAATAGATCGACGGCGCAGCTTGAGCGATGCAGCTCTGAGGAAGCTGAAAGCACCTTGCTTTTTCTTCTCCTTGGTATTGATTGTTTTTTCTCCATTATTACCATTGACACTTAATTTTGGTACTTTGACAATGTTGTTGGTGTCAATGTTATCATTAAGTGGAAATTTATTATTGTTGTTGGTGGTGATTGTGGAGTTGATTACCTCGTCTGTCATTCTTTTGAGGAGACGTTCCACGAAAAAATTGGCTACGCTCTGTCCAACGACGTTAATGTGATTTAATTTGCCCTCCCTGCAATGCAGGGCGAGTTGTTAAGAGAGACGTTGCGAACAAATGAGGCTTCTTTTGCTGTATATATATAAAAGAGAAGCGATAAAAAAGGGAACCTAGAATTTCTGTTTTTGGTGTTGATTCTTTGTTGGACAGTTACGGTTAAACTATATAAGCACCTCAGGATATTTGTGCGGTTCACAACGTAGTTTGCAATTGAAGTTGAAACATATATAGAAGTACAAGAATGCCCATTCTCATGCACATTTGTTATGATAATAACCAAGTTGTAAAAGAAATTCAGTTTTAAATTTATCAGTAATTAATAGATTTGAGCAGGTTGAATCCAATTTCTGAATTGGCACAGGTTTCTCTTCGGTCTCCACCGCTCAAAGTACGTAGAGGGTGAAACCTTTTAGTTATTTGCTTCCATTCATATATTATGATCTCTTCATATTTATTAAAAAAAAAATTAGTGCAGTTAGAAGCTACTTAAAAAAGTGCTTTAAATTACAACTTTTACGGTTAAAAATATTCAACCATACATGAAAAAGTTGTAGTCGAAGGAAAAATTGATTCACTCTCTAAATTGTAACAGTGTCATCCAAAGTAGTACTAGAACATAATGACTGTTATTTTGGTCAGTTTGTTATTTTCTATTACATCTTGTTTGGATGGTCGTTCCACGTCGTTTCATAATGTATCGTATTGTATTATATTATACTGTACTGTATTGTTTGATGAATACAATATTTGGATAGATTGTATCATTTGCCATTGTTTCATTATATCATGTACCAGTAATATGAAGAATAAATTTACAATATTATAAATAAAAATTATGATACGGGGTAAATTTATTATATAAAAAGGTAGTGTAAATGATAAAATAATTTAATAATAGTGAAGGGTGAGATGAAAGAAAAAGATAAGATAATGATGCAATCATACCAAATCGGTCGTTACATGAAGTGACACATTTCGTCATTACGTAACGACGGATTTAACAATACGATACAATAAAATTTAAGTAACCACCAAAAAAAATATCGTATTTAAAGTAACAATACGATACGATACGATACGATACAGTAGGAAACGACCATCCAAACAAGCTCTTAGCCTATTACAGGGTTATTTCAGAAAACATATATGCTCCTGATTCGTTCGTCTTGAGCTGGGGTATCCGTCGGTCTGCAGTTCTGAGTTCCATTTTTCTCTTGGGCTTTTCCTTGTGAATGTAGGATTGAAAAGTGAACTTGGGCCTGTAAATCTTTATATGGGTGATTTGCACAAATAACACATTTGGGGTATCACTCTTGAATTTTTGATCCCATTTGCTTTATGGACAAAACTTTGATTTTAACAAGTATTGTCCCCGTTTGCCTTATGAGCAACCCATTTTATTTTTTACCTTAAAGATTAGTCGATTGATCAAGTGAGGGTCAAAAAGCAAGACCATTCATTTTCAATGTCATTGATGGTAATTTCTTGACCTCCAAAGTGGGCCCAAAAGCTTGGTATGTTTGTGTAACATTCCAGAATATTGATGATTATTTTCCTAGGAAGCTACGGTACAGGTACATGCTTGGCGATTCACATTAATATGGGGAATCAGTGAGGATAATATTAGTAAGACATCTGGCACAAACACAGACAGAGTTGTCATGTGGTGGCAATGCATTCTTAATATTTTTTTAATAGGTTTGGTTTGATGTACAAATTGCACTTTGGTTTCTTCATAGTTTCATAATTAGCGAATGTTAGTTGAAGATGAAGGTGGGAGCCACTGAGAAGAGAACAGTATACGGAAGGCTTTGAGCAGGGCTATCCAACTGTACGAATGATTATATGTGTCCTGTAATATTTTAATTTACTTGGTCGATCCCTTAGTAATACCCTTCTCATCTACTTTTACTTGTGTATCATATTAAAAATTGTTACTTTTACTTTTCTATTTTAACATATCAAAAGAAAGACAAATTTCTGCCTAATTTACCCGTGTCATTAATGGCTTATTTCTTAAAACTTTTTAAAATAATGTCATTATTGTAGATATTACGGTAAAATATGTACTTTATTTATTCACTTTCCCTAAGTGTAAAACATTATCTATTGAGTTAACTTTTATACATTATTAATTTTTATACACTCATTAATTCTTTTTTACACTATCAAATTGCATAAAAAGATAATTGTCGATAAGTGTTAATGATTAGAGGGATAAGTTACCTAGAAATAAAACAATTAGTACATATTTTAACAGATTACATACACGAATAATAATTCACAAGTGAGAACAACAGTGGATGATCATATCGTTGTTTAATCTAGTCTTTAGTTTTACCATACAAATTCTCTAATAACAAAACCCAATATTTCTTCGTTTAAAGAATCATTATATCTTCAAATGGCTGTTACAGTCTTAATTACTATTCCCTCAGCTTCAATTTATGTGAACCCACGTGACTGGGTACGGAATTTAAGAAACAAGAAATTATTAAACTTGTGGTGTAAAATAAAGCACATATATTTTGTGTGACTATAAATTATTGCATAAAAATAAATTGTTTTCAAATATGGAAAGGGATTATTCTTTTTAGCACTGAGTAAAAAGAAAATATATAGGTTCACATAATTAAATTGAAACGAATGGAGTACTTATTTATAAACTATTTGAGGATACGATGTCCCTAGCATGAAACACTTCTACATGAATCCACGGCAAAATTAAAATATGATAGTATTGCCCCAACGTAAACATAGCAAAATATATATATATATATATATATATATATATATATATATATATATATATATATAGCACCGGGCAGGAAGAAAGGGAGAAGCAGCTTCCTACAGGCAGACATTCCACGAACTTGACAAAAACCACAATCCACTCCATATTCTCACTCTCCAACAAACAAAAATCAATACAATCACTTTCTTCTTTTCTGGAAAAATAGTACTACTATATTCAAGTGTTTCAACAAATTATATTAGATCTATTAGTATATTTATATCTTCTTGGTACTTGTATTCCTGGAAGCTTCATTTGACCACTTAGATTCGCGTTAAACACGTATTTAATTTCTTTCAATCAATCGCCGCAGGTATTTCTCGTCTCACTACAAGCCAACAATAATGCCCGCATATCTATATCACCACAAAAGAGAAAGGAAAAAAAAAACTAGAAATATTTGGTTTACAGGGTAAACCAGAAAGAAAATTTACGAATTTAAAAAAAAAAGTTCAAAATCGTGCTTTCGAACAAAACAATGAAAAATAGTAGAGTGTTATGTAATAAAAGCAATATATCAAATTTGAACAAGAAAGAGAGATAGAAAGAATGAGCTTATTTCTTCTCCAATTATATCAATTAAACAAACATTTACAAGGCCTATTTATAGGAATAGATGATATATGTTTTGTGATGGAAATTGAATAGACAGAGAGATGGGCATCCACAGTGTAAGGATGAGATATATTGATCCATACACTATTTACAACACTTCCCCTTGGATGTCCATGTCAAAACAAAACTATACCTCATTAAGAACTTATTAGGAAAAACCTATTAGGATGTACATAGTTATTTATAATATGCTTGCTGCCTCATTAAAAATCTTAACAGGAAAACCCAGTGGGATAAAACCTTGGTTAAGGAAAAAAGAGTGCAGTGCATATTTTACTTCCCCTGATAAAAATGTCACCTAATGTCTTGGAGATAACGCATTCCAATCTTGTATATCAGCTTCTCAAATATTGAGGCTGGCAATGCCTTAGTAAACAGATCCGCCAAATTATCACTTGAACAAACTTGTTGAATATCTATTTTATCGTTCTTTTGAAGATCGCGAGTGAAGAAGAATTTTGGTGAATATGTTTTTCTTTGTCTCCTTTAATTCATTCTTCTTTCGGTTGAGATATACATGCAACAGTGTCTTCATACAATATTGTTGAAATATTTCCATTCAAAGAAAGACCACATATTCTATAAATATGTTGAGTTATCGATCTCAACCAAACGCATTCTCGACTTGCTTCATGAAAGTTTATTATCTCTGTATGACTTGAATATGTAGCAATCATAGTATGTTTGTTGAACGTCGTGATATGGCTATATCTACATATGTAAATAAGTAGTTTGTCTCAAATCGGCTTTTGTGTGGATCAGATATGTCACGACCCCGGTTCGCCCTCTATAAACCATCGTGACGGCATCTAGTCCTCTACGACTAGGTAAGCCTAAATTGTGGAAGATAACCAAAGTGCGGAATAAAAACAAATTAAAAACAGAATGAAGAGTGATAAAAATAGTGTTTAAAAGTGCCGCTCGGCATATACAACACAACGTTCTCAGAATCAAGTACACTATCCCAAAACCCGAAAACTCATGGAACCACAAGCCTTTGGATATCTACAATGTCTAACTCCAGAATATCTAACAAGGGAAAGAAATACAGAAGGGCAATGTTTAAAAGCTAGAATAGAAACGGACTCCTCGGCCTGAGGACGCGGCAGATGTACCTCGAAGTCTCTAGAGCAGTCGCCTCGCCTCACGGGTGATAGGACTGAGTCGTAGTACCTGGATCTGTATATGAAAAACATGCACGGAAGGGGCATGAGTACACCACAACGGTACTCAGTAAGTGCCAAGCCTAACATCAGTCGGGTAGTGACGAGGAAGGTCAGGGCCCTACTGAGGTAAAATAAAATATAAAGATCAACAGTATAGAATAGAACAGTATAAATAAGTACAGTAGTAAAATAACACAGGATGTACTGGACAACAACAACTATACAGAAGCAAGGTAAACACGGAAAGGAAATACAACTCAGCACCAATAATAACAATCGGGGATCTCCCAGGATACCGTCCTGTATTCCCATATGTACATATCCAATGGATCTCCCGGGATCCCGTCCCGTAGTCCAACTCATAGTGCACGGGGATCTATCAGAATCCCGTTCCGTAGTCCCAAATATAAATACCCAGTATTGGGGGAATCTACCGGCTGCATTTCCGTAGTTCCATATAACTATGCAGAGGAATCTACCGGAATCCCACATCCGTAGTCCCAAAATAAATAGACAAGGGGGGAGGAGCTACCGGAATCCCACATCCATAGCCCCAAAATAAATACACAGCAACAACGAAAAAATATACAGAAATGGCAAAATTTCATATTAAGGCAATAAGGGATTCTAGCCTAGCATGTTGCACAGAAGTCAGGTAAGGCAGGTTGATCAAATAAAGCAATTAAGTCACTTAGACATGCTTTCCTGAGCTAACAATAGGCTTAATAGTGCAAGTAATAGAAACAAGAAAGGAAACATACTAGTAATTAATTAAAGAAAATCGGATTTCCAACAATTAGCACAAGTACGCACTCGTCACCTTACGTACAAGGTATTTCAATTACCAAATATACCAATCATAAGGGGAAGGTCCCCCACACAAGGTTAGACAAACCACTTACCTCGAACCGGCTCAAAATCAATCAGAGACCACGTTCTTGCCACGAGTACTCGACTCCAAATGACCCAAATCTATTCAATTCAATTGCATAATGTAAATAACACTTCAAGTAACTGATTCTACAATTAAATTCTAAACTAATACGCGAAATTATGTAAAACAACCAAAATGCCCCTCCGGCCCACGTCTCAGAATCGGGTAAAATTTATATTTCCAGAACCCTTGCACTCTCACGAGTTCAATCATATCAAAAGTACCAAAATCGGACCTCAATTTGTCCCTCAAATCATCACTCAAAGGTCTCTAATTAGACAAGCCCTAACCCCCCAATTACCACTGATTTTACTTTATTTTTCATGCTTAAATTGATAAAAATTATTCCAATAACGAGTTTTGGTACCAAAGACCTTACCCCAATGAACTCCTCTGAAAATCTCTCTTGAAAAGTGCTCCCCAAGCTTCTTCCCGTTTTGAAAAAGATGAAAAATGGCTAAATTTCGCGAAGGCAAGAATTTATATGTTCTATCCAGCGATTTCCACATCTGTGGCCCTGGGACCGCATCTGCGGAGCTAAGGTCACACCTGCGACTTTTCACTTAAAGGTTGACTTCCGCACTTGTGGTCTCCAACTCGCAGATGCGGTACCGCTTTTGCGAAAATTCTCCCGCATCTGCGGAACTGCTGACCTCCCTCAATTCCGCTTCTGCGGTCTCTCCGCCGCTTCTACGGCTCCGCACCTGCAGAACCCAAACCGCAGGTGCGCTTATGACAGAAAACCAGCTGCTGCAGTAAACTTCAAACTCCAAATCCTTCCGTCAACCATTCGAATTCATTCCGAGGCCACCGATACCTCAACCAAACATGCAAACCAATCCTAAAACATCATTAAAACTTGTTCTAACCTTCGGAACGCTCAAAACAATATTAAAACACCTATTTTTCATCGGATTCATGCCTAAGAATTCTAAAAACTTTAAAAATACACTTTCGATCAAAAAGTCTATCAAACCTCGTTCGAATGACCTGGAATTTTGCACACACGTCACATTCAATAATACAAAGCTATTCCAACTTCCGAAATTCCATTCCGACCCTCGGATCAAAATCTCACTATCGAACCGAAAACTTCAAAATTCGACTTTTGTTTCAAGCCTAAATTAGCTACGGACCTCCAAAACACAATTCGAACACGCTCCTAAGCTCGAAATCACCCAGCAGAGTTAACAGAACCATCAGATTTCCATTCCGAGGTCGTCTTCCCACTGTTCTGACTACAGTCAACTCTCCAACACTTAAGCTCTCATTTAGGGACTAAGTGTCCCAAAACTCTCTGAAACTCAAAACCGAACATCCCGGCAAATCAAATTAGCAGAAATAAACTTGGGGAAAGCAGTTAATAGGAGATCGGGGCATTAATTCTTAGGACGACCGGTCGGGTCGTCACATCCTCCTACACTTAAACTTTCGTTCGTCCTCGAACGGGTATAGAGACATACCTGAAGTAGTAAAAAAATGAGGGTAACAGATGCGCATATCTTGCTCGGTCTCCCAGGTCACCTCCTCGACCGGCTGACCCCGCCATTGAACCTTTACCGATGCAATGTTCTTTGACCTTAGCTTTCTAACCTGCCTGGGAGGTAAGGCAAGCTCATAAGCAACCTCCCCAACACGTCTCAATATCTCAAAAGGACCAATAAACCTCGAACTCAACTTCCCTTTCTTCCCAAATCTCATAACGCCCTTCATAAGCGAAACCCAAAGCAAGACCCGCTCACCAACCATATAGGAAACATCACAAACCTTCCAGTTCGCGTAACTCTTCTATCTGGACTGGGTTGTACAGAGTCTATCCTGAATCACCTTAACCTTCTCCATGGCATCCTAAACCAAGTCTGTGCCCAATAATCTAGCCTTACCTGGCTCAAACCAACCCAACGGGGATCTACACCGCCTAGCATACAAGGCCTCATTCGGTGCCATCTGAATGATGGACTGATAACTGTTGTTGTAGGCAAACTCCGCCAGTGGCAAGAACTAATACCAAGAACCTCCAAAATCCATCACACACGCACGGAGCATATCCTCAAAAATCTGAATAGTGCGCTCGGACTGTCCGTCCGTTTGAGAGTGAAATGATGTACTCAACTCTACTCGAGTACCCAACTCATGCTGAATGACCCTCCAGAATCGTGATGTGAACTCAGTACCTCTATCTGAGATGATGGACATTGGAATACGATGCAGACGAACAATCTCCCGGATATAAATCTCCGCCAACCGCTCCAAAGAATAAGTAGTACACACAGGAATGAAATGATCGGACTTGGTCAGCCAATCCACAATCACCCAAATAGCATCGAACTTTCTCAAAGTACGTGGGAGCCCAACTACAAAGTCCATGGTGATCCGCTCCCACTTCCACTCCGAAATCTCTATCTGCTGAAGCAACCCACCCGGTCTCTAGTGCTCATACTTCACTTGCTTACAGTTGAGGCACCGAGCTACAAATCCAACTATATCCTTCTTCATCCGCCTCAACCAGTTGTGCTACCTCAAATCTTGATACATCTTCGCGGCACCCGGATGAATGGAATACCACAAGCTATGTGCCTCCTCTAGAATCAACTCTCAAAACCCATCAACATTGGGTACACAAATCCGACCCTGCATCCTCAATACCCCATCATTACCAATAGTCAAATTTTTGGCATCACCGTGCTGAACCTTGTCCTTGAGGACAAGAAAATAAGGGTTATCATATTGTAGCTCCCTGATACGATCAAATAATGAAGACCGAGAAACCACGCAAGCTAGAACCCGACTGGGCTCTGAAAGATCCAATCTCACAAACTGGCTAGCTAAGACCTGAATATCTATCGCCATAGGCCTCTCCAATGCTGGTAAATAAGCCAAAATCCCCAAACTCTCTGCCCGGCGACTCAAAGCATCGGCCACTGATTGAGGCCAACACTGCACTACTATTGAGTAGCGAGAGAGGGTTGAAGCAACTTTTACCCAATTAAGGTCGGGATCGATTTTCACAAGGAGCTAGAAGTTGGAGTCAGGTGTCTATCTAAAGTGGAGTTGTGCATGTGTTCCAAATTGCACTTTAAACATTTTTGGGTTTTGATTTACTTCTAATTATATAAACTACAATGCTCAATTAAACTAAAGTAAGCTAAGGTTAAATTATTGCAAGTTGTACAAATGGGTAAAAGGCACTAGGGTATTGACTTTCACCTTGGTGGTCAATTGACGGATACTCTTGAGTCTAAGGCATTATTGACACATTTGGGGAGTATGATATAACCGTTGCACGATTCTACCCACTCTATACCTCTCGGTAGTTCGAGTGATTTTTCCCGAATTGACTTTCTCAAAACCAATTGGGTATGCAAATTTGCACAAGCAATCAAGGTTCAAGTCGGGTATTACTATCTCAAGATTTAACCCTTTAATTGGGGCTATCAATCTCTTGAGTACACCCCAATTCCTTGTTGGACCAATTTCAGAGACTTAGGCTCTCATTCTCAAGAAGAGCCAAAGTCAACTAAACACAAACTAGTGTTTGCAACCACTACTTCAGCAATTAAACATGAAATTAGTCCAAATATCAAACATCCATAGACAATCAAGCATCAAAACACAAGACCCATCAATTACCCACACTAGGGTTGAGACACAAGCCTAGTTTATGGGTCTAGCTACTCATAATTAGAGAAGAAAACAAAGAAATAGATGAAGAAAAACTCATATTAATTAATTGCTAAGTTAAACTTGAAGATTTAATGTTGAAATAAAGCTAAAATTAATCAAAATAGCTAAAATATTCGAAGTCACGAGCGTAGCCAGTGTACAAAACTATCTGATAACCTAAAAAATGGGAAAAGAAGTTATTTATACTAAGCTGAAAAATTTGGACAAAAATACCCCTACGGGGCTAGTACGAACCGCACAAAATCACGTACGGCAGCACTAAGGCTCTTAACTTGAATATCTATCTCTCTGAACTGGGGCAATGCGGACCGCACGAAATCGAGTGCGTTCGCGGTTGCTTCTAGTGCGGTCTGCATGAAATAGAGCACAGACCGCATTGAGCTTCAATCTCCAAACTGGCACTTCTCTAATCCTTGGCTCTGTGGACCACAATAAATCGAGTGCAGCTGCAGTGACTCCAATGCTGGCCGCAGTAAATCCCATGCAGCCGCATTGCCTATTTTGTCTGAGTTGCATACTCTCTAAACCTCACTTGTGCGGACCGCACAGAATGGTATGCGGCCGCACTGGCCTTATTTTGCCTAAGCTTTGTCTTGTCTTGATACTTGTGCAAGTTTCACTCCTTTTTGAGCTGATCTTTAACATCTTGTCACCTTGTTGATCAAACCTGCAATCAAGCACAACTTGTGAGCCTTTGGGACTATTTTGTACGCATTTTTAATCAAAACTTAAGCAAGAAGGAGTATAAAATGTATCAAAATCCCTAGTTATCAACTCCTCCAAACTTAAGCTTTTGCTTGTCCTCAAGCAAACAAAATAAGACCCACCCTTTAAGAGAAAATCCAAGAAAATTCAGCTTTCCTAAAGTGACATCATCTAGCATCAATTGGGACTAACAATTGCCCTCAATACAAATAAATCATTACCAACATTTACCCTTTTAACACCATGGATTAAGTGCGACACAAGAGCATCAAGATATCATTGGTAGGCTATGGAAGTGTTCAAGCTATCATTTAGATCAAGGAAAACCTATAATCATGTCTCAAGTCAAAGTTCACTTAGGATTTCGCCTCGACAAACATTCAGGGCAAGTTCTAGACCAATGGCTCGGGACTTGGACTTGCAATGCAATTACTTACCACACAAGCTATGGGATCGCTAAAGACACAGAGTCGGGGGCCCACAATGACCTTAGATAAGATTTGAGCATACAACGGTCCCAAAAAACCACTTGATGATTATCGGTCAACACAAGAGTCTCAAGGTCACAACTTTCACCATCCTAAACACAACAATTTGTTTTTGACCATGAGATCAAAGGCAAATGTGCTAGGCCCAAGTGAAGCTTTGCTTGAGGCACCCTTACCACTAACTACTAAAAGCAAAAAGAGAAATGGACTCAAACCCTTAAGAAGGTTATCATTCCATCTATCATTGGGAAGAGCCACCCGGTTCACACAAACTCCACCTTTGGAAAGAACCGTGGCATTAAGAATACCAAAGGCTTATTGCAAACATTCAAAACAAGAAACTACAAACATAAATAAGAAGTTGCAGAAAAGAAAAATGCGGAAAGTGAAATGAATATTTACAAAAGGGGATTTAATCGAATATACAATAGAGGGGATGAATATATACAATGTAACATAAACTTTATATATAGACCCAAAATGAAAAGTACGAAAAATGTAATGAAGTACTAGAATTATATACATGCAAAAGATGAAAAAAATTAAGAAAGCATAAAAACAGTAAAATATATACAATCATCCAACAAATCAATGTAGGGTCTACCCCCTCAAATGAAAGCTGGCATTGTCATCAATGCCAACTAAACCAAATAAGCACCAAAAATAAAAGGGAAAAGGATATAGAAACTCCCTATGGCCCGCCTGTCTGCATGGGCTCCTGAGTGGTCCCAGGGTCCTCAATATGCTCGGAAACTCCAGACTGGTTCCCTATGGCCTGCTGCTCTACTGCTGGGATCTGGGCCTGGACAGGCTCCTGAGGTGCATCTTGTGGCTGACTAGAGGAGGTCACTGGCGGGTCTGCCAACTGGATCACTGCATCGTCCGCTCGGGGAATCATTCTCTTCCTCTTAGGAGGCCTCTAGGACTGCTCTGGCTGGGGATGGGCTGCAGGCACATGGTCCTGTAGGAATAAATCCAAAGGCAGCTAATCTACCTTCAACCTGTCAACCTCAACCCTCAACTCCTTCATGGACTCCTTGGAAGCCCGCGTCTTCCTCAACTTCTTGTGCTCCTTAGCAAGCTCCTTGAGAGCCTTGCTGTGTGAATCAACAGCATCCATGAGCACTTTCTGGGTGTCAAGGATTTTCTTCTAGTTGGCCAAAATCTCCTTGAGGGCGTCCTCAATAGACTGCGGGACCTGCAGAGGCGGAGATGCCGACTGAGCTTCCACTGTAGTAGTAAGGACAGGCAACTTGGATAAAGCTGACTGCATCCAGTTGTTGATGCTGAGAAGAGCCTGGCTCAGTCGGTGTGTAGTCACTGGGTAGGCTCTGGTAGAGGGTATATCTAGATCTGGTGAAATGGATGGACCAGGGGGAATGTCCGCTGAGGTGGATGAAGGCTGAGTAGGAGCTACTACCACTACTGGATCTTCAGACTGGCCAGTTGCAGCAATGGCTGTTCCCTTGTAGTTCTTTATTTTAGGGTTGTCATCACCCTG
Organism: Nicotiana tabacum; assembly: GCF_000715075.1. NCBI lineage: Eukaryota > Viridiplantae > Streptophyta > Magnoliopsida > Solanales > Solanaceae > Nicotiana > Nicotiana tabacum. Next base: position 136,281,676 of record NC_134101.1, on the reverse strand, counting down.
CATATTGTACCATGAGAACAGGGCCTTTGCTTTCACTTTTATATCAAATGGATGCTTTTCTACCTTTAGGTTCGTGAAGTATATGGTTAAGAAGCTGGGAAAAAGGGTAGTTTCTGTCACCTTCACTGCCTACTTGTGTAATCACCCGAGACATCACCTTCCCGACATTAATCGGGTACCCTGCCATGATTGATGCTACTAATGCTGCCCGGTGAAGAGGGAGTGAGTTGTCATGAGTAGTGGGATCCAATCTGTTGCACACGAATGTTTCCCACCCCTTGGCCTCAAAATTCAAACTTCTTCTCAAAATTTTCACTCCCACATTCAACCAATCGGGGGTGGTATCTGGGATTGCCAGATACTGTGCCAACCAAGGACAGACCTCCTCACCTAATTCCATCTTCACCAAATATAGTGACTTATCCTCCTCATCAAAGCCCAAGTAGTCATTTATGGTTTTCCCATCGAACAACACTTTCAAATTATGCACCTTGGTCACTTTGGTGCCCTTCTTGATGTGGGCAACATTGGTGTAGAATTCCTTGACCAGGTGCTCGTTTGCATCCTCACAGTTGTTCAAGAAGTACTCCCAGCCCACTCTCTCTCTAAACTGCCTTCTCATATTGGAGTTGTGAGGTAAAAGGTCTCTATCTACAAAACTTCTCTCCGGAATTAATTTCCTCACAGGCCACCATTATCTAAATTTATGGTAGGCCAACTCACTTACAAAGCGGTCTTGCCACATCTCCGGGTTTCTAGTTCGTTCTACCCTACCAACCTAGGGCTCACCCCCTTCTCCTACTACCTCTTCTTCTCCTACTGCACCCTCTCCGGATAATGAAGTTGTGGGAGGGGTGGAGTATTCATCCCCACTACCTTCAGTTGAGCCCTCAAATGACCTAGAAGATACATTTATTGATGCTTGGGCAACGGGGGAAGGTGGAGGAGTGTCTCAGTCTGTTTCTCTCCAGCCAGTCAGGGATGTACTCTGGGATTGAGTTTGAAGATATATCCCGGGAGGGCTCGTATTCACTTCCAGACTGGTCAATGGCCCTATCAGCAGCTTTAATGATCTTCCTCATGTTTTTAATGTTTTGCCGGGCTTGAGGAGTCAGTCTTATCATTTTCTGCTTCCCTCCCTGGGAGGATTCACCTCGACCAGCTTGTTTAGAACCCTTGCCTCTTTGTTTTACCATTGTTTGCAAACAACAGCCAGTAGACTTGTTAATATACGTAGAAGCAATTAAGTTCACAGTTGCAGAAAAGAAAAGGTTGCAGACAGCAGCAGAGGTTGCACAGTGCGGATCACACAAAATGTAGTGCGGCCGCACAGAGGTCAGTGCGGACCGCACAAAATGCCAATGCGGTCCGCGTAGAGGTGGGGTTCAGACTACCCACTCTCTGAACAATTGCTCCGCGGACCGCACAAAATTGTAATGCGGTCCGCATTGAGGCACCGCGGATCGCACAAAATGCAATGCGGTCGCGGTCCTCGAAGATTAGGTTTCAGGAAGTCCTCAATGTAGTCCGCACAGAATGCCATTGCGGACCGCACAAGGGCACCGTGGACCGCACAATTTCCACCGCGGTCCGCACAGGGCACCAAGAGGCAACACCAGCCTAGGGTTCGAAGGAATTTGACTTTAAGTCCAATTTTATACCTAATAAGGATCCCTAAGTGGTTGCGCAACGTTTTTAACTACCTAATCCTATCTTAAACAAGAAATTACCTACCCTAACCTAACAAATTGAAAGAAATACGATAAGAACAGAATAATAGACAAGAAAAACAAAAAGTAAAGGAAAAATAACAAAATTAAAACAATTAAAAAGAAGTTAATGTTACCAGATGTGAGAAGAACTCAATATTAACAATTCCAAGCAGTTAATTACGAGCAAGAGGAAAGATGAATAGTGATTTTATGAGTTCTGAGAGTCAAGAGATCGAAAAGTGTAAAAGGAGGGCCTCAAGTCCTATTTATAGAAAAGGACCTGGGGCCCAACTTACCAACCCAATGCGGACCACACAAAATGGCAATGTGGTCCGCATCAAAGTCATGAGGTACAGACCAAGGCAGCCACTGCGGTCCGTACTAAATGCACTATGGCTGCATTGGACCACCGCGGACCGCATAAAATGCAATGCGGCCGCGGTGGTAAACTTCAGAGAGTTGTTCATTTTATCCATCATCAGTGCGGTCACACTGATTTTTTGTGCCCCCCGCGTTGAGTTCTTTGCGGCCGCACACAATGTAGTGCGGTCCGCATTGAAAACTTCAGAGACTTGACAATTTTTTCACTGTGTCCTGCACTACATCAACACAAACCTATAACATCTCACAACCAGTCAGTCCAAAAATAAATCCTATCCTACAATGAAAAACAAATAAAAACACATGGGTTGCCTCCCAAGAAACGCGTGATTTAATGTCGCGGCACGATGCAGGCTACCATCACATCATTTGAGGTGAAGAAGTGCCACCACGTGGCTATCATAAAACTTTCCAAGATAATGCTTGACCCGGTACCCATTAACTCTGAAGACCTCTCCATTTCTGTTTTTCAAATCAAGAGCACCAAAAGGGGTTACCAACACCACTTCAAACGGTCCACTTCATTTTGACTTAAGCTTTCCCGGAAACAGATGTAACCGAGAGTTGAAGAAGAGAACCAAATCACCTACTTTGAACTCCTTGCTACGGGCATATTTATCATGAAGGTACTTCATCTTGTCCTTGTACAAGGACGAACTGGAGTAGGCATGGAATCGGAACTCATCAAGTTTATTAAGCTGCTCCACACGAAGATTTGCTGCAACATCCCATTCAAGATTTAGCTTCCTCAAAGCCCACATGGCCTTGTGCTCTAATTCAACCGTTAGATGGAAAGCTTTCCCAAACACCAACCGATTTTGAGACATACCAATCAGAGTCTTGTAAGCAGTCCTATAAGCCCATAGAGCATCATCCAACTTCTTTGACCAATCGGTCCTATTTGCATTGACCTTCTTTGACAATATGCTTTTGATTTCCCTGTTGGAGACTTCAACTTGACCACTTGCTTCAGGATGATAGGGAGTAGAAACCTTGTGATTGACACCATACTTTGCAAGCAAAGTGTCAAAAGCTCTATTGCAAACAAAAGACCCCCCCATCACTTATGATTGCACGAGGAGTAGCAAACCTTGTAAAAATGCTCTTCTTGAGAAAAGAAACAACACTCCTGGCCTCATTGTTGGGCAAAGCCACAACTTCAACCCATTTTGAGACATAGTCAACCGCCACAAAAATGTAAGTGTTCCCACAAGAGCTAACAAATGGACCCATGAAATCAACGCCCCATACATCAAAGATATCCACTACAAGAATGGTATTGAGAGGCTATCTCATCTCTCTTTGAAATTCCACCCGCTCTTTGGCATTTGTCGCATCTCTTCACAAAATCACCCGCATCTTTGAACAAAGTTGGCCAATAAAACCCACAACTAAAAACTTTGGAAGCCGTCCTCGCCCCGCCATGATGGCCACCATATGGAGAGAAATGACAGGCCTCCAAGATACTCAATTGCTCTTCCTCCGGGACACACCTTCGGATCACCCCATCCGTGCAAATCTTGAACAAGTACAGCTCATCCCAATAGAAATCCAAACTATCCCGCTTGAGCTTCTTCCTTTGGTTAGAAGAGAGCTCACACAGGATTATACCAGTCACAAAGAAATTAGCAACATCAGCAAACCATGGCATATCATTCATTAACGCCGAGAGGAGTTGTTCGTCAGAAAATGAATCATTGATCTCTAGTCCGTCACGAGGCCTCCCCTCCTCCTCCAAGCGGGATAAGTGGTCCGCCACTTGATTCTCACTACCCTTCCGATCCACAATCTCCAAATCAAACTCTTGAAGTAACATACCCATCACATCAGTCTAGCTTTGGACTCCTTCTTCGTCATCAAGTACCAGAGTGCGACATGGTCGGTATGAATAATAATCTTAGCACCCATGAGATACGTCCGATATTTTCCATTGCAAACACAATAGACAAAAGTTCTTTCTCGGTCACCGTGTAGTTTACTTGAGCATGTTGTCTTGCTCGCATAGTACACCGGATGAAACATTTTGTTCACTCTTTGACCCAAGACCGCCCCAACCACAACATCGCTCGCATCATGCATGAGCTTAAAGGGTAAGCTCCAATTAGGTGTGGTAATGATAGGAGTGGTGGTCAACTTATGCTTGAGAAGTATAAAGGCTTGCATACATTTTTCATCAAACATGAACTTGGCATCTTTTTCTAAAAACTTGCACAAGGGATTTACCACCTTCGAAAAGTCTTTGATAAATCTCCGGTAAAACCCCGCATGCCCAAGAAAACTTCGAACTCCCTTGACAGATGTAGGGGAGGGAGCCTTGAAATCACATCAACTTTTGCTTTGTCTACCTCAATACCATGCTTTGAAATTTTATGCCCAAGAACTATGCCCTCTTCCACCATAAAGTGGCATTTCTCCCAATTGAGAACAAGATTGGTTTCTTCACAACGGGCCAAAATTATATCAAAATTCTTCAAGCATTCATGAAATGAGTCTCCCACAACACTAAAGTTGTCCATGAACACCTCCAAAATATCTTCCACCATATCGGTGAAAATGGCCATCATACACCGCTGAAATGTAGCTAGTGCATTACACAACCCAAAAGGCATCCTAGAGAAAGAAAAGGTGCCATATGGACAAGTGAATGTGGTTTTCTCCTAATCTTCCAGAGCAATCAAGATTTGGTTGTACCCAGAATACTCATCCAAGAAATAGTAGAAGGCACGCCTAGCAAGTCGGTCTAACGTCTGATCAAGGAAAGGTAAAGGAAAGTGATCCTTGCAGGTCACTTTATTTAACTTGCGGTAGTCCATGCATACCCTCCAATCGGTGACAGTTCTGGTAGGAATCAACTCATTTTGTGAATTTGCAACCACGGCCATGCCACCTTTCTTCGATACACATTTCACCGGTGAAGTCCAAGAGCTATCATAGATGGGGTACACAACTCCGACATCCAACCACTTGATCACCTCCTTTTTTACAACTTCTTGAATTGCCTTGTTCAACCTCCTTTGATGCTCCAAGGAGGGCTTTGCATCATCTTCCAGAATAATCTTATGAAAACAGAATGCGGGGCTTATCCCTCGAATGTCATCTAAAGTCCATCCAATTGCCTTTTTCCGCTTTTGAAGTACCGCCAATGTGGCATCAACCTGCATGTTAGTAAGACAAGAGGAAAGAATAACTGGCAAAGTAGAATTTGAGCCTAAGAACTCATACCTGAGGTGTGGAGGCAGTGGTTTCAACTCCAACACCGGAGGTTCCTCAATTGAAGGTTTTGTTGGTGGAGTCTTCCTATTTTCAAGGTCCAAAGATAATTTCCTAGTCTCATAAGAGTAAGAGCCCATTCTATGTAAAACATTCACGCACTCCACTCGGCCCTCAATCATCATTGACATCAAGATTCAATAATACGGCCTCCAAAGGGTCCTTCACATTGATCATTGCACTAGTGTCATCAACTATCACTGTCGTGACAAGGTCCACAAAAGAGCACACCTCCGTACTGTTGGGCTGCTTCATTGATTTGCACACATGAAAGACCACTTTCTCGTCACCCACCCGGAAGGTGAGTTCCCCTGTTTCCACATCAACTAAGGCCTTCCCCGTAGCAAGGTAAGGTCTCCCCAAAATGATAGTAACTTCATAATCCACCTCACAATCCAAGATCACAAAGTTAGTTGGCAAGATAAATTTGTCCACCCGGACAAGCACATCATCAATAATACCCAATGGTCTTTTCATCGTTCTATCTGTCATTTGTAATCTCATGGAAGTCGGCCTCGGCTGCCCAATATCCAAAGTCTTGAAAAAGGAATAGGGCATCAAATTGATACTAGCCCCCAAATCACATAGAGCTTTAGCAAAATCCGCACTCCCAATAGTGCAAGGAATGGTGAAAACACCGGGATATTCAAGCTTCGGGGTCATTAAATGCACTATTGCACTAACTTGGTGAGTCATTTTTATAGTTTCACAATCCATAAACCTCTTCTTTGTTGCCAAGTCTTTCATGAATTTAGCATAGCCCGACATTTGTTCAAGAGCCTCCACAAAGGCACATTGATGGATAAGATCTTCATCATGTCAATGAACTTTTTAAACTGATTCTCATTTTTCTGCTTCACGAGCCTTTGAGGATAAGGTGAAGGTGGCCTTGGCAAAGGATCCTTGGCTTTAGGCACAACCGGCTCTGGCATGTCTATTATGTGTTCCCTAGATGGGTTCACATCATTTTGAGTTTCCACCTCGACATCTTAAATATCAATCCTCACTTCTTCATTCACATTTTCATCAATCACATTTTCAACCACCAAAGGAACTTCATCTTCTTGCAACTCAACATCATCATCCACAATTTGCTTTTATTTGGAGGCATGCACATCATCGCCTCTCCCACTTCTTGTTGTTACCACCATAACATGATTGTTCTCACCCTTCCAGTTCACTATCGTATCACTTGGTAGAGCACCATTAGGGCGAGTATTTAAAAACTGTGAGATTTGGCCTAACTGCACCTCCAACTTTCTGATAGAGGTATTGTGGGAAGCCAACTGAACATCGGAGTCCGCATTCTTCTTCATCATCTGTTCGAACATCATTTCAATTCTACCCATCTCATTGCTAGAAGAACTAGGACCTTGAGATGGAAATGGGGGTGGATTGTTCGGTTGTTGGTACATTGGGGGCCTTTGAAAGCCTGCCCCCGATTTCTTTGGTTTCGATTGTTCATCCAGCTTGATTATTATTGCTACCCCAATTGTTGTTATTACCATTTCAATTTCCTTGGTTGTTTTGATTATTGTTCTGATTGCCCCAGTTGTCATTTTGGTTGTTGTTCCCCCAATTACCATTGCCTTATTGTTGATTGCCCCAGTTGCCTTGGGGTCTCCATTGTTGTTGGTTGGAAGAATTGCCCCTTTGGCCTTGATAATTATTCACATATTGCACCTCCTCATTTCGTTCATCATAACCATCATTTTGGAATCCACTACAATCATTGTCAAATTGCTCTGAATTCCCTTGGTTTTGTTGTCCTCTTTGTCTTCTTTTGTTGACAAGCATATTGACACCCTCCATAGCATTCACTTGGCACAGATTTTGAACCTGTTGCAACTGTGCCTTCGCTAGTTGGTTCATCATAGTTGTCAACTCAGCTATAGTCTACCCATGATCATGTAATTCCTTGTGATAATGAATAACCGTGGGGTCACCTTGGGGAACGTTGGCTCTACTTTGCCAAGCGGAAGAAGTGTTAGCCATCTCGTCAAAAATGTCACAAGCCTCATCATAAGACAACTTCATGAAATTGCCCCCAACAAGTTGGTTCACTATGCATTGGTTTGTGGTGTTAATACCCCGGTAGAAAGTCTGTTGGATCATCGCCTCGGTCATATCATTGTTGGGGCATTCCTTCACCATTGTTCTATTTTGCTCCTAAATCTCGTGCAAAGGTTCCGTGGGCTCTTGCTTGAACGCCAAGATCTCATCTCGCAATGTAGCCATATGCCCCGGTGAGAAAAATTTTGCAATGAACATATCCGCCAACTCATCCCAAGTAGTGATGGAATGGTTGGGAAGTTGCTCAAGCCAATCAAGTGCTTTCCCTCTAAGTGAAAACGGGAAGAGTCTCAACCGAAGTGCATCCTCGGACATATTTGTTTGCTTGCTCCCCTAACATGTATCCATGAACCCCTTCAGATATTTGTAAGCATTCTGATTTGCAGCACATGTGAAATACTCATGCTGCTCTAGCAAAGTCAGCATCACATTGGTTATTTGAAAATTGCCCGCCCGGATTCGGGGTGGCACAATAGCACTTGCATAGCCCTGGTTCGGAAGCACTCTAGGATCCACTCTTGGAGGTGGCGAAGAAGGGTCTGGAATATTGTCATTTGCATTAGCATTGGCTTGGCGGCCTCTATGTTGTCCTTGAGGTACAAGAGGCACCTCATCATCTCCGACATCATCTACCTCCTCCCCCACAATCATATTTCCAAGAGGGTTAGTGGCGTTGTTTGCTGCCATTTAGTACCTGAAGTTGTGACTCACACAAATTAGTAACAAATAAGGAAAGAAGAACAATGCACAAAACTATTTAGATAGATAGCCAAAACTGTTAGCTCCCCGACAACGGTGCCAAAAAGTTGATCGAGGCCAACCCTGCACTACTATTGAGTAGCGAGAGAGGGTCGAAGCATCTTTTACCCAATTAAGGTCAGGATCAATTTCCACAGGGAGCTAGAAGTTGGAGTCGGGTGTCTATCTAAAGTGGAGTTGTGTATGTGTTCCAAATTGCAGTTCTAAACATTTTTGGGTTTTGATTTACTTCTAATTATATAAACTACAATGCTCAATTAAACTAAAGTAAGCTAAGGTTAAACTACTGAATGTTGTACAAATGGGTAAAAGGCACTAGGGTAGTGACTTTCGCTTAGGTGGTCAATTGACGGATACTTGAGTTTAAGACATGATTGACACATTTGGGGAGTATGATATAACTGTTGCACGATTTTATCCACTCTACACCTCTTGGTAGTTCGAGTGATTTTGCCCGAATTGACTTTCTCAAAACCAATTGGGTATGCAAATTTGCACAAGCAATCAAAGTTCAAGTCGGGCATTACTATCTCTAGATTTAACCCTTTAATTGGGGCTATCAATCTCTTGAGTATGCCCCAACTCCTTGTTGGACCAATTTCAGAGACTTAGGCTCTCATTCTTAAGAAGATCCAAAGTCAACTAAACACAAACTAGTATTTGCAACCACTAATTCAGCAATTAAACATGAAATTAGTCCAAATATCAAACAGCCATAGACAATCAAGCATCAAAACACAAGACCCATCAATTACCCACACTAGGGTTGAGCCACAACCCTAGTTTATGGGTCTAGCTAATCATAATTAGAGAAGAAAACAAATAAATAGATGAAGAAAAACTCATATTAATTAATTGCTAAATTAAATTTGAAGATTCAATGTTGAAATGAAGCTAAAATTAGACAAAATAGCTAAAATATTCGAAGTCACGAGCGCAACCAGTGTACAAAACTATCTGATAACCTAAAAAATAGGAAAAGAAGCTATTTATACTAAGCTGAAAAATCTGGACAAAAATACCCTTGCGGGGCTAGTGCGTACCGCACATAATCACGTGCGGCCGCACTAAGGCTCTTAACTTGAATATCTATCTCTCTGAACTGGGGCAATGCGGACCGCACGAAATCGAGTGCGGCCACAATGGCTTCTAGTGCGGTCCAAATGAAATGGAGCGCGGACCGCATTAAGCTTCAATCTCCAAACTGGCACTTCTCTGATCCTTGGCTCTGCAGACCGCACTAAATCAAGTGCGGAAGTAATGACTCCAATGTGGACCGCAGTAAATCCCATGCGGCTGCATTGACTGTTTTGCCTAAGTTGCATACCCTCTAAACCTTACTTGTGCGGACTGCACAGAATAGTGTGCGGCCGCACTGGCCCTGTTTTGCCTGAGCTTTGTCTTGTCTTGATACTTGTGCAAATTTCACTCCTTTTTGAGCTGATCTTTGACATCTTGTCACCTTGTTGATCAAACTTGCAATCAAGCACAACTTGTGAGCCTTTGGGACTATTTTGTATACATTTATAATCAAAACTTAAGCAAGAAGGAGTATAAAATGTATCAAAATCCCTAGTTATCAGCCACCACATTGGCCTTGCCCGGGTGATACAAAATATTGATGTCATAGTCCTTCAGCAACTCTAACCACCTCCTCTGGCACAAATTTAGATCCTTTTGCTTGAAAAGGGGCTGCAAGCTTCGATTGTCAGTATAAATCTCACAAGGCACACTGTATAAGTAATGGCGCCAAATCTTCAGGGCGTGAACAATGGAAGCTAACTCAAGGTCATGAACAGGGTAGTTCTTCTCATGTATATTTAACTGTTTGGACGTGTAGGCAATCACCCTACCGTCCTGCATAAACACCGCTCCGAGGCCAACCCTTGAGACTTCACAATACACCGTATAAGACCTCGAACCTATAGGCAATATCAAAACTGGGGCTGTAGTCAAGGCTGTCTTGAGCTTCTGAAAGCTCGCCTCACACTCCTCCATCCACTGAAATGGAGCACCCTTTTGGGTCAACCTGGTCATAGGGGCTGCAATCGATGAAAATCCCTCCACAAAATGACGGTAGTAACCCGCCAGGCTAAGGAAACTGTGGTTCTCGGTAGCTGAGGATGGTCTGGTCCAACTTTGCACGACTTCTATCTTCTTCGGATCCATTTGAATACCCTCACTCGATACCACGTGGCCTAAGAATACCACTGAATCCAACCAAAACTCACATTTCGAGAACTTAGCATATAACTTCTTCTCTCTCAGAGTCTGAAACACAGTCCTTAGGTGTTGCTCATGATCTTCCCAACTCCGGGAATACACCAGAATATCATCAATAAAGACAATGACGAACGAGTTAAGATACGGGTGGAACACACTGTGCATCAAATGCATAAACGTTGTTGGGGCATTGGTCAGCCCAAATGACATAACAAGGAACTCGTAATGACCATACCGAGTCCTGAAAGTAGTCTTCGGGATATCTGGCTCCTGAATCTTCAACTGATGGTAACCTGAGCGTAAATCAATCTTAGAAAACACCCGTGCACCCTGAAGCTGGTCAAACATATCATCAATACGAGGCAAAGGATAACGGTTCTTCACTGTACAAATACGCATAGAACCATTTTTTTCTTCAAAAAAAAGACAGGAGCACCCCAAGGTGATACACTGGGCCGAATAAAACCCTTGTCAAGCAATTCCTATAACTGATCCTTCAACTCCTTCAACTCAGGAGGAGCCATACGATACGAAGGAATAGAAATGGGCTGAGTGCCTGGCAACAGATCAATGCAAAAATCAATATCTCTATCAGGCGGCATGCCCGGAAGGTCAGCTAGAAACACATCGGGAAAATCCCGTACTACTGGAACTGAATCAACTTAAGGGGTATCAATACTAACATCTCTCACATAAGCTAAATACGCATCACACCCCTTCTCAACCATACGCTGAGCTTTAAGAAAAGAAATAACTCTACTGGGATTGTGATCTAAAGTACCCCTCCACTCAACAAGCGGTATACCTGGCATAGCCAGCGTCATGGTTTTGGCATGATAATCAAGAATGGCATAATGAGGCGACAACTAGTCCATGCCCAAGATAATGTCAAAATCTACTATGCTGAGCAACAATAGATAGGCTCTGGTCTCAAAACCACTAAGAGAAACCAAACACGACCGATAAACGCGATCCACAACAAGAGAATCTCCTACAGGAGTAGAAACATAAGTAGGGGAACTCAAAGAATTCCGAGATATACCCAAATGCGGAGCAAAATATGAAGACATATAAGAATAAGTAGATCCTGGATCGAATAGAACCGATGCATCTCTATGACAAACCAGTATAATACCTGTGATGATAGAATCGGAGGCAACAACCTTGGTACGGGCAGGAAGGGCATAGTATCTATCCTGGCCTCCCCCTCTAGGGTGACTTATACCTCCCCGACCTCCACCTCTAGCTGGCTGAGCAGGTGGGGTAGCAACTGGATGTGTAACCATAGCCTGAGAACTCTGCGGGGCACGCTGTGGCTGAGAATTCTATGAAGGTGCACCCCTCCCAAGCCTGGGGCAATCCCTCACCATATGACGTATGTCACCACACTCAAAACAAGCTCTAGGAGGACGTGGTGATTGTGACTGGCTCGGGCCAGGTCTGCTGGACTGACCTTTGAAAGCACCCCGCGCAGGTGGCACGCTAGATACCTGTGGTGCATAATAAGGCTCCTGAGGTATAGGAGGAGTTGGAATACCACTGGCTACTGGAAGAGCTGAATGAATAGGACGACTCATATAACCCCTACCATGACGACCTACTGTTGGGGCACAGGCACTAGAGAAATGGCCCGACTCTCGAGACCTCTTGGCCTCCCTCTCCTCTCTCTCCCTAGCATGCATACCCTCAATCCTTCTAGCAATGCTCACCACCTGCTGATAAGAAATATCCATCTCCAACTCACGAGCCATGCTAGACTTGATGTTGGGAATAAGGCCCTCAATAAATCGGCGAACCCTCTCACGAACAGTAGAAACCAAGGCTGGTGAATGCCTAGCCAAACTGGTGTAACAGACAACATACTCTGAGACAGTCATAACACCCAAGAGAAATGCTCAAACTCTGCGCACCATGCATCCCTGAGGCTCTGTGGAACATACTCTCTCAAGAACAAATCTGAAAACTAAGTCAAAGTCAGCGAAGCAGCCTCATCCGGACTGTCTAACTCATAGGTGTGCCACCACTCATAGGCGGCTCCTCGAAGCTGGAAGGTAGTAAAGGAAACCCCGCTCGATCCTGATATACCCATGGTACGGAGAATGCGGTAACTCTCATCTAAAAATCCTAAAGCATCCTCCGATGCTAGACCGCTGAATAAAGGAGGCTTGTACCTCTTGAACCTCTCAAGCCTTAGCTGCTCCTCCTCGGAAGCCGCTACCTTATCCTCGGGCTGAATTAGCACTGCAGGTAGTACAAGAATAATCTCAGGGACCTGCTCAACATGCACTCGCTGCTTAAGAGTGCGGGCGGTGGGAGTCTGTACTCCTCCCCCGGCCCGAGATGTAGCTGCAGTAAGGGAAAGCAACCCTGCCTGAGCCAGAGTGGTGTACATGCTCATGAACTGTGCCAAAGTTTCTTGAAGAGCTGGAGTAGTGGTAGTAGTAGGCGTGTCAGGTGCCTGGACTCCGGTTGGAACTGCTCCACATGCGCGTCCTCGGCCTTTACCCCGGCCTCTGATGGCTGTAGTAGGCACCGCAAGTTCTTGATCAGCTTGGATAACACATGTCCTCACCATCTGTGAGAGAATAGAAAACAGAAGTTTAGAATTGTGATGTCAAAATATCGTACGACAAGGAAATTAAATAAAGTGGAATTTCCTAATAGTTACATAGCCTCTAGTAGATAAGTACAAACGTCTTCATACCGATCAGCGAGACTCTAATAAACCCGCTTGTGATCCATGACTCTTATGAACCTAGAGCTCTGATACCAACTTGTCATGACCCCAGTTCGCCATCCATGAACAATCGTGATGGCACCTAGTCCTTTACAACTGGGTAAGCCTAAATTGCGGAAGATAACCAAAATACGGAATAAAAAAAATTATAAACAGAATGAAGAGTGATAAAAACAGTGTTTAAAATTGTCGCTCAGCATATACAACACAACGTTCTTAGAATCAAGTACACTATCCCAAAACCCGAAAACTTATGGAACCACAAGCCTTTGGATATCTACAATGTCTAACTCCAGAATATCTAACAAGGGAAAGAAATACAGAAGGACAATGTCTAAAAGCTAGAATAGAAAGGGACTCCTCGGTCTGTGGACGCGTCAGATGTACCTCGAAGTGTCTAGAGTAGTCGCCTCGCCTCACGGGTGATAGGACTGAGTCGTAGCACCTGGATCTGCACATGAAAAATATGCGCAGAAGGGGCATGAGTACACCACAACGGTACTTAGTAAGTGCCAAGCCTAACCTCGGTCGGGTACTGACGAGGAAGGTCAGGGCCCTACTGAGGTTAAATTAAATATAAAGATCAACAATATAGAACAAGACAGTATAAATATGTACAACAGTAAAATAACACAGGATGTACAGGACAACAACAACTATACAAAAGCAAGGTAAACACGGAAAGGAAATACAGCTCAGCACCAATAATAACAATCGTGGATCTCCCAGGATACCGTCCTGTAGTCCCATATATACATATCCAATGGATCTCCCGAGATCCCATCCCGTAGTCCAACTCATAGTGCGGGGGGATCTACCGGAATCCCGTTTCGTAGTCCCAAATATAAATACCCGGTACTGGGGGAATCTATCGGGTGCATTCCCGTAGTTCCATATAACTGTGCAGGGGAGTCTACCGGAATCCCACATCCGTAGTCCCAAAATAAGCAGACAAGGGGGGGGGAAAGCTACTGGAATCCCACATCCGTAGTCCCAAAATAAATCCACAGCAGCAATGGGAAAATATACAGAAATGGCAAAATTTCATATTAAGGCAACAAGGGATTCTAGCCTAGCATGCTGCACAAAAGTCAGGTAAGGTAGGTTGAGCAAATAAATCAATTAAGTCACTCAGACATGCTTTCCTAAGCTAACAGCAGGTTTAATAGTGCAAGTAATAGAAATAAGAAAGGAAAAATACTAGTAATTACTTAAAGAAAATCGGATTTCAACAATTAGCACAAGTACGCACTCGTCACCTCATGTACAAGGCATTTAAATTACCAAAGATACCAATCCTAAGGGGAAGGTCCCCCACACAAGATTAGACAATCCACTTACCTCGAACCGGCTCAAAATCAACCGAGACCACGTTCTTGCCATGAGTACTCAACTCCAAATGGCCCAAATCTATTCAATTCAATTGCATAATATAAATAATACTTCAAGTAACCAATTATACAATTAAATTCTAAACTAATAAGCGAAATTATGTAAAATGACCAAAATGCCCTCGGGCCCACGTCTCGAAATCGGGTAAAATATATATTTCCATAACCCCTGCACTCTTACAAGTTCAGTCATATCAAAAGTACCAAAATCGGACCTCAATTTGTCCCTCAAATCATCACTCAAAGGTCTCCAATTAGACAAGCCCTAACCCCCCAATTACCACTAATTTTCTTTAATTGTTCATGCTTAAATTGATAAAAATCATTCCAATAACGAGTTTTGGGATCAAAGACCTTACCCTGATGAACTCCTCTGAAAATCTCTCTTAAAAAGTGCTCCCCAACCTTCTTCCCATTTTGAAAAAGATGAAAAATGGCTAAATTTCGCGAAGGCAAGAATTTATATGTTCTGCCCAGCAATTTCCGCATCTGCGGCCCTGGGACAGCATTTGCGGTCCCGCTTCTGCGGAGCCAAGGTCGCACCTGCGACTTTTCACTTAAAGGTCGACTTTCGCACCTGCGGTCTCCAACTCGTAGATGCGGTACCGTTTCTGCGAAAATTCTCCCGCATCTGCGAAATTGCTGACCTCCCTCAATTTTGCTTCTACATTCTCTCCGCCTCTTCTGCGGCTCCACACCTGCGGAAGCCAAACCGCAGGTGCGGTTATGACAGAAAACCAGCTGCTGCAGCAAACGTCAAACTCCAAATCCTTCCGTCAACCATCCAAATTCATCCTGAGGCCCCCGATACCTCAACCAAATATTCCAACCAATCCTAAAACATCATTCAAACTTGTTTCAACCTTCGGAACGCTCAAAACAATATCAAAACACCTAGTTTTCATCGGATTCAAGCCTAAGAATTCCAAAAACTCTACAAATACTCTTTCGATCAAAAAGTCTATCAAACCTCGTCCGAATGACTTGAAATTCACATCATATTCAACACTCGGATCAAAATCTCACTATCGAACCGGAAACTTCAAAATTCGACTTTTCAGCATTTCAAGCCTAAATTAGCTACAGACCTCCAAAACACAATCTGAACACGCCCCTAAGCCCGAAATCACCCAACGGAGCTAACAGAACCATTGGATTTCCATTCCAAGGCCGTCTTCCTACTATTTTGACTACGGTCAACTCTCTAACACTTAAGCTCTCATTTAGGGACTAAGTGTCCCAAAACTCTTCGAAATTCAAAACCGAACATCCCGGCAAATCAAATTAGCAGAAATAACTGTTACTACTTTATTTCTATTTTAAATTGTTTTACTTCTGCAAATTTTGGTTTTTCTTCTGCAAATTAGGCTTACCTAGTCATAGAGACTAGGTGTCGTCACGATGGTTCACGGAGGGCAAACTAGGGTCGTGACACCTCGGTCGGGTAGTGACGAGGAAGGTCAGGGCCCTACTAAGGTTAAATAAAATATAAAGTTTGACAGTGTAGAACAGAACAATATAAGTAAATACAACGGTAAAAGTAACACATGATATAAAAAGGGCAGCAACAACTATTACAGAGACAAGGCAAAACAAGGAAAGAAATGCGACTTAGCACCAAAGTAACAACTGGGGATCTCCCAAGATACCGTCATGTATTCCCATAAGTACATATCCAATGGATCTCCCAAGATCTCGTCCCGTAGTCCAACTCATAGTGCGCGGGGATCTACCGGAATCCCGTTCCGTAGTCATAAATGTAAATACCCAGTACTGGGGGAATCTACCGGGTGCATTCCCGTAGTTCCATATAACTGTGTAGGGGGATCTACCGGAATCCCACATCCGTAGTCCCAAAATAAACAGGCACGGGGGGAGCTACCGGAATCCTACATCCGTAGTCCCAATGTAAATACGTAGCAGCAATAGGAAAATATTCAGAAATGACAATTTCATATTAAGGCGAACAAGTAATTCTAGCCTAGCATGCCGCACAGAATTCAGGTAAAGCAGTTTGAGCAAATAAGACAGTTAAGTCACTTAGACATGCTTTCCTAAACTAACAACGGGCTTAATAGTGCAAGTAATAAAAATAGGAAAGGAAACATACTAGTAATTACTTAAAGAAAACCAGATTTCCAATAATTAGCACAAGTACGCACTCGTCACCTCACGTACAAGGAATTTCAATTACCAAATATACCAAATCCTAAGGGGAAGGTCCCCCGCACAAGGTTAGACAAGCCACTTACCTCGAACTGGCTCAATAATCAACCCGAGATCATGTTCTTGCCACGAGTACTCGACTCCAAATGGCCCAAATCTATTCAATTCAATTGCATAATGTAAATAACACTTCAAGTAATTGATTCTACAAGGAAATTCTAAGCTAATGCACGAAATTAGGTAAAATAACCAAAATGCGCCTCGGACTCACGTCTCGGAATCGGGTAAAATTTATATTTTCAGAATCTTCATACTCTCATGAGTTCATGCATAAGTAAATAATAGGGGATCAGGGCATTAATTCTTAGGATGACTGATAAGGTCATCACAAGATAAATATCATGCATCTGAATAACTAATTAATGCTAACTTGGACTCATTTGAATAAAATAAACCCATATTAATGGTCCTTCAGAGGTATCTGAATAGATGCTTAATACCTTTCCAATGTCTTTGGGGAGGAACTAAATCTTGCTAATAAGCTTACTGAGAAAGCTATATCTGGTCGAGAGTTATGACAAGATACATTAATGCCCCAATTTCACTAAGATGTGATATTTTGACACCAAGAAAAAAGCTCTTCATTATTTTCATGAGGTAGGAGTGTATCTTTACTTATATCAAGTGATCTCACAACTATCGAGGTATTCAATGGATGTGTTTTATCCATATAGAATCACTTTAAAATCTTTTCAGTGTATGCTGATTGATGGACAAAAATTCTATCTTTCATATGCTCAATTTGTAGAACAAGACAAAATTTTATCTTTCCAAGATCTTTCATTTCAAATTCTTTTTTTAAATAGTCTACTGCTTTAGGAAACTCCCCAGGAGTTCCAATGATATTTAAATCATCAACATACACTTCGATTATAACAAATTTAGATCTAGATCTTTCTATAAAGACACAAGGACAAATTGAATCATTCTTGTACCATTCTTTCAATAGGTACTCCCTCGGGCGATTATACCATATGTGCCCTGATTGTTTCAATCCATATAAGGATTTTTGAAGCTTTATTTAATAAATTTTTTGGAAACCTTAACATGCTTCAGAACAATTTACATCCTTCAATAATTTTCATTATATGCATATCAAGTCTTTCATGTATTGCCAGATTAAAACCTGAAATGATTGCATCCACCACAGGAGAACATGTCTCTATATAATCAATGCCAGAATATTTACAAATCTTCTTGTGCCACAAGTCATCTTTATGTCTATTGACTTGATCTTTTTCACACAAGGACACATTTATACCTCCACTAGCTTTATACTTTCAGGTGTTGGGACTATCGGTCCAACTTCACATTTTTCAGGTGAAGTCATTTTTCATTGCGTATTTTTCATTTGGCCAATCATTTATCTGTCCAAATTTCATGACAGATTTGAGCTCAAGATCCTCGTCAATATTAATAATATTGAGCGCTACATTATATTAACAATATCGTCGACAATCATTTTATATCGGTTATATTATTACCCAATAAAGACATAACTTATTGAGATCTCTTTATCTCATTATTTTCAGGTATCTGAGCCTCTCCGATGAGGTCTTATGAAGTGTAATGTCGTAGTGATCTTCTAGAGCACTTGCCTCCTTATTATGACCATCTTGAATATTTGCTCATTTCCTTTTTCAAGGAGTTTTACTTTGGAACCGATTTGTCTATTATGCTTCATGCATGTCATAGACTCTTTTCATTATGAACTTTATTTTATTTGGAGCATTAGCAGCTGAAATATGACATTTAGATTTGGGTCAGCAAATGCACCTGGCAATATAAATGCATTATCACTTGAATTTTAAGTATACATTTTCTTGTACGAGGATCCAGGTATACTCATAATAATTCATTCCATGTATTACTTTTTCAACTACTCATTTTCTCCCTTAATGTTGGGATCACCAACACATATTCCTAACCTTCTTTGGAGACCCATCTTTGTGCATTGCGGTGGAACAAGTAATCTACATAGCACATTCATATTTCTAGATGAAAATTATTTGGTTCCTGACCTTGAACCAAACCAATTGTGATGGGGAGAACTTATTATAATTTGGATAGATGCGTACACGTGCTGTTGTATATTAAATAATACATCACATACCAAATTTTATTTTGGCAATTTTGTTCTCATAACCAATGGTTTAGCTATAATTGGAGGCATACAATTTCTGCTAAACCAACTTGGATTTAAACCAGTATTATCAAGATAAATCATCATAATTTATATTTTGGAACTGTTCTCTAATAATTTGAGCAAACAATCTTGCAAAAGTCAAACTGCAAGTTGATAACAAATGTACATGTGACCATAAAATAGATGCATCTATTAAAATCATATAATAGTAAATGGTCCACATGGTAGGTGACTGGGCCCATATATTTATCACCTTTTATTCGTTCCATAAATCAAGGGATTCAATCCTAGCCTTAACTGGTATATCATGAGAATAAGCAGCATATGATAATTCTTGAAGAATCTTCTATTACTTCAATATATGCTAATATAATTCTCAATTGATTTTTCGCATCATAATTGAACTAGGATGGTGTGACGACTCAACCAGTCGTCTTATGAGTTACCGCTCCGTTTTCCCCTATTTTAGCTTCTTTACGCTTCGTTATCCGTATTTATGTGATCGGGCTGATTAGTTCGGGTTCAGAGAGGATTTGGTAAGAAATGAGACACTTATTCTCTTTTAAGAAGGCTTAAGTTGGAAAAGTCAACCGTATGTTGACTTATGTGTTAGAAGGCTCGGAAGTGAGTTCCGATGGTTCGGTTAGCTTTGGGAGGTGATTTGTGACTTAGGAGCGCGATCGGAATGAGTTTTGGAGTTGTAGAGAAGATTTAGGCTTAAATTGGCGAAGTTGATATTTTGGCGGTTCCGGTTGATAGGAGAGATTTTGATATAGGGGTCGGAATGGAATTTCGAGAGTGTTAGTAGCTTCGTTGTGTCATTTGGGATGTGTGTGCAAGATTTTAGGTCATTCGGACGAGATTTGAGAGACTTTTTGATCGAAAGCATAATTTAAGAGTTCTTGGAGTTCTTAGGCCTGAATCCTATATTAAATTGGTGATTGATGTTGTTCTGAGCGTTCCGAAGTTTTGAACAAGTTTAAATGATGTCATGGGATGTGTTGGTACAATTGGTTTGAAGTTCTAGGAGTTCCGGGTAGGTTTCGAGATGTTTTAGGCCGAAAATCATAGCTGTAGCAGGTCCAGAAGGGTTGCAGGCCTCGGAACTCACCTGCGCAGTCCGCACAAAAAGAAGTGCGGCCACGGTATGTGCTGTGCGGACCGCACAAAATGAAGTGCAGCCTCATTAGGTGTCGAGCGGACCACACAATATGGTGTGCGGCCGCGGTGAAGAATATTCTGTTGGTCCTACTTCGGAAGCTCATATCGTTTGATCTACAAGAAATTTTGAGATGACTCAAAAACAAAATTTATAGCTCTTCGTGTCTAGTTTCTAGAAAGGTAAAGATATTGTAATTTGGACATTTGTAGCGAAGGTTATGGACAAAATACTAAAGACTATCACTGCAAAGGAAAACTTGTGCGGCCGCGGTCGTTTTTGTATGGACCGCGGTCGATTTTGTTCGGCCCGCGGAGGTGGAAATCTGTAGGGTACTCTATAAATATGAGGTTTTGGGTTTTATTTGATATTTCGAACTAGAGAGCTCGGATTTTGGCGATTGTTTGAAGGTTTTTCAAGAAATTCATCGGGGTAAGTGATTCTAACTCAGATTTGGCTAGAGTACATGAATCTATCATTTAATTCGTGATTTGGGATGGAATTTGGGAATAAAATTATGAAATCTTTCAAAAATGTAAAATGATGATTTGAAGGACCAAATGGTATCGGAATTGGATAATTTTTGTATGGATAGACTCGTGAGAGTATAAGGATTCTAGTTTGTGAATTTTGTCAAATTCCGAGATGTGGGCCCGAGGGTCGGGTTTGATCAACTTCTGAAATTTTGTGGTAATTCGATTGTTTTCTCTTGGGCTTTGTTCCCTTAGCATATTGTGACATATACATTTTGATTTTGGATAGATTCGACGCGCGTGGAGGCCAATTCGAGGGGCAAAGGCATTGCGAGCTAGAGAATTAGCCGGTTCGAGGTGAGTAATGGTTGTAAATGATGTCCTGAGGGTTTGAAACCCCGGATTGCACATCGTAGTGCTGTATTGAGGTGCGACACGTGCTGGGTGATGAGCGTGGGGTCTTTTACTACTAGGGATTGTGACTTGGTTCGTCCCGATTGATGATTTTACCGCGTATTTGACTGAAACTTATTTGTTATCGTGATGATTTGGGCTGATTGCCATATTTGGGCTTCGTGCCAACTATTTGAACCCTCCGGGGATTTTTATTACTAATTCCTCACTGTTTGACTTATTACTTGAACTCAGTCCTGTTGATATTTACTGTTTTACAAACTCAGCCACTTTTATTCGTATTTGAACTTAAATGATATTTCTAAATGATGTTTTGGGCTGAGAACTACTGTTTTACTAATGCCCGAGGGGCTTGTGATGATTTTCGGACTAAGTGAGGCTGAGGGCCATATGTGAGGATATGCTGAGTGATATGAGGCCGAGGGCTTGAGATACTTTTTATTGCCACGAGATGGCTTGATATTGCGCTTGGGCCGTAAGGGGCCCCTACAGTGAGCGCGTGTACCCATCATGATTTGAGAGTGAGCCCGAGGGGCTGATATTGTACTGAGAGTGAGCCCGAGGGGCTGATATCGTACCGAGAGTGAGCCCGAGGGGCTGATACTGTTCTGAGTGATTGTTACTGTGCCCAAGGGGCGGATTTCTACTTGTTATTCACTTCCTAAATTACTTGTTTTACTTGGTTTAAAGGAACTTCATTTGATTTCTTCATGGATTTACTGCCTTAAGTGATTTTACTGCTTGATATAGAATTGCTTTGTGACTTTACGTATTTTCTTGCTTTTAACCATTATTTATAATTATTACTCACTAAGTCGGAGTACTCACATTACTCCATGCACCGTGTGTGCAGATTCAGGCGTCGCAGAGTCCGTTCCTGAGTGTTGATCCTCCCAGTCCAGGCAGTGTTTTCGGAGACTACAAGGTAGCTGTTGGCATCTGCAAACCCCATGCCTCCCTTATCTTACTATTTTCATGTTCTTGAACTTCTGTAACGGATTTCGTATCTAGTAGACTGGTATCCGGAACTATTAGTTGCTCATGACTTGTGACACCCCGGTTTGGGCTGTGTCGGGATGGTTTCTACTGTTGTTATCATTAATTTCGTAGATTATGGTTATTATATCACATTTTAGAACTAGCAAATGATTTATTAAGAATGAAAATGGGTTGTGGTTTGATAGTTGGTCTGTCTTGCCTAGTAATGTGATAGGCACCATCACGACTGGTATTTGGGGTCATGACAAGTTGGTATCATAGCCTAGGTTACATAAGTCTCGCGAGTCATGAGCCGGTTTAGTAGAGTCTCGCGGATCAGTACGGAGACGTCTGTATTTATCCTCGAGAGGTTGCAGAACCTTTAGGAAAAACTTCATATTCTTGAAACTCTTGTCATGCGAACTTGTTGTTCCAAGTACTAAACTTCTGTTATTCCATCTCTCACAGATGGTGAGGACACGAGCTATCGGATGAGGTAGACGACCACTAATGCCACCAACTGAGACCATCAGAGGTCGTGGACACGGTCGTAGTCGCGACAGAGGCAGAGCAGCGAGGGCAGCACTTGTAGATCCACCAGCTGCCCTAGATCGGATCAGGCTCCAGCTATAGATACTCCAACAGCACCAGTTCAGGCACCAGCTGTGCCCATCGTGATTCTGGGTCTTCAGGTGGCCTTGGCACAGATCTTATCAGTTTGCACTGGCCTGGCTTAGGTAGTTTCAGCCACTACAACAGCATCTACTTCAAAGGCCAGGGAAGGCAATCAGACCCCCACTGCTCGCACACCTGAGCAGGTAGTGCAGGGACTTCAGACGCTAGGGACACCTCCTGCCCAGCCGGTTGTACCAGCTCAGGAGTTTGTTGTGCCAGTTATGCCGGATGATGAGCAGCGTCGTCTTGAGAGGTTTGGTAGACTCCAGCCTCTAACATTTAGTGGAGCAGAGGGCGAGAATGCCCAGGGTTTCTTGGATAAGTGCCAACGGATGCTCCGTACAACATGGATTCTTGAGTCTAGTGGTGTGGCATTTACTAACTTTCAATTTTCTGGGGCTGCCTTCACTTGGTGGGAGGTGTATGAGAGACGTAGGCCGGTTGGAGCAGCACCCCTTACTTGGCATGAGTTCTCCGTTCTCTTCTTAGAGAAGTATGTGCCGCAGTCTCGTAGAGAGGAGTTGCGTACACAGTTTGAGTAATTGAGACAGAGGGATATGACTGTGTCACAGTATAAGTCGAGGTTTCTAAGTTGGCTCGTCATGCCATTTGGATGGTTCCGACAGATCGTGAGAGGATCAGGAGATTTGTTGATGGCCTTAACTACTATCTCTGTATTCTAATGACTAGAGAGAGAGTTTTGGGTGCTACGTTCGAGGAGGTGGTTGATATCGCTCGCGAGATTGAGACGGTTTGCTGTAAGGATCAGGAGGAGAGGGAGGCCAAGAGGCCTCGAGGATCTGGCAGTTACAGTGGTGCTCCTTCGAGGGGCCAGTTCCAGCATGGTAAAGGTCGTTCTTTCAGGCCTGCTCAGTCAGCCCACCCAGGTTATCGTGGGGCATCTTCGGTTCATGGTTATTATGGTACTCAATAGGGCCAATCATCACTTAGTGCCCTCCCAGCTCAGAGTTCATCTTGTGCCCCATTATCTCAGGGTTCTTCTATACCGAGTGCGTCAGCTAGTAACTCCGGTGCGAGGGGTTCCCTTCAGTCCCCTTCTCCAGCACCTGGGAGTTGTTTTGAGTGTGGAGAGTTTGGGCATGTGTGGAGGTAGTGTCCTCGTTGTGTTGCTAGTTTATCGCAGCAAAGGGGTCAGCCCTCAGCTTCTTCTCCAGTTACTTTACCACTTGCCCACCCAGCTAGGGGTGGAGGTCAGGAAGCCAAGGGTCGCCCCAGAGGGGGAGGTCGATCAAGGGCGGTCAGGCCCGTTTCTATGCACTTCCAGGCAGGCGAGACGTCATTGCTTCAGACGCTGTCATTACAGGTATTGTTTTAGTCTGCCACAGAGATGCCTACGTATTATTTGATCTCGGTTCCACCTTTTCTTATGTGTCATCATATTTTGTTTGTTATTTGGGTATGCCCCGTGAGTTTCTTGCTTTACCTGTTCATGTATCTACCTCGGTGGGCGATACTGTTGTTGTAGACCGTGTGTACCAATCATGTGTGGTGACTATTGGGGGTCTGGAGACCTGAGTGGATCTATTACTATTGAGCATAGTGGATTTTGATGTCATTTTGGGCATGGATTGGCTATCTCTGTGTTGTGCTATTCTAGACTGTCATGCTAAGACCGTCACTTTGGCTATGCTGGGTGTACCGCAAATCGAGTGGCATGGTGTGACTGATTATGTTCCTAGTAGAGTGATCTCTTTCTTGAAGGCCCAGCGTATGGTTGGGAGAGGTCTTTCATATCTAGAGTTTGTGAGGGATGTTGGAGCTGAGACTCCTAGTATTGATTTTGTCCCAGTTGTGAGGGATTTTCCCGATGTTTTTCCTGCAGACCTGCTGGGCATGCCACCGGACAGGGATATTGATTTTGGTATTGACCTGGTGCTGGGTACTCAGCCCATTTCTATTCCTCCGTATCGTATGGCACCAGCGGAGTTGAAAGAATTATAGGAACAACTTTAGGAACTCCTAGATAAGGGGTTTATTCGTCCTAGTGTGTCACCTTGGGGTGCGCCGGTTTTGTTTGTGAAGAAGAAGGATGGCACAATGAGAATGTGCATCGATTATAGGCAATTGAACAAGGTAACAATTAAGAACAAGTATCTCTTGCCTCGCATTGATGATTTATTTGACCAGCTTCAGGGAGCGAGAGTGTTCTCCAAGATTGATCTCCGTTCGGGCTATCACCAGTTGAAGATCAGGGAGTCAGATATTCTTAAGACTGCTTTCAGGACCAGATATGGTCATTATGATTTCCTTGTGATGTCTTTCGGGCTACCCAATGCCCCAGTAGCGTTCATGCATTTGATGAACATCATGTTCTGGCCTTATCTTGATTCGTTCGTTATAGTATTCATTGATGATGTCCTGGTGTATTCGCGTAGTCAGGAGGAGCACGAGGAGCATTTGCGAGTTGTATTGCAGATATTGAGGGAGGATAAGCTTTATGCAAAATTCTCCAAGTGTGAGTTTTGGCTCAGTTCAGTGGCTTTCTTGGGGCACGTGGTGTCCAGCGAGGGTATTCAGGTTGATCCAAAGAAGATTGAGGCGGTTCAGAGTTGGCCTAGACCGTCCTCAGCCACAAAGATTCATAACTTTCTTGGGTTGGCAGGCTATTATCACCGATTTGTTCAGGGCTTCTCATCTATCGCATCGCCCTTGACCAAATTAACTCAGAAGGGTGTTTCATTTGTGTGGTCGGACGAGTGTGAGAATAGCTTTCAGAAGCTCAAGAGGGCTTTGGCCACAACTCCAGTATTGGTCTTGCTATCAGCTTTAGGTTCATATACCGTATATTGTGATGCTTCGAGAGTTGGGATTGGTTGTGTGTTGATTCTGTATGGTAGAGTTATTGCTTATGCTTCTCGGCATTTGAAGCCCCATGAGAGGAACTACCCCGTTCATGATTTGGAGTTGGCTGCCATAGTTCACGTATTGAAGATTTGGAGGCATTACTTGTATGGCGTATCTTGTGAGGTGTTCACTGATCATCGCAGTCTTCAGCATTTGTTGAAGCAAAAGGATCTTAATTTGAGGTAGCGGAGGTGGTTGGAGTTGCTTAAGGATTATGATATCACTATATTGTACCATCTGGGAAAGGTCAATGTGGTGGCTGATGCTTTGAGCCGAAAGGCAGTGAGTATGGGGAGTTTGGCATATATTCCAGTTGTAATTGATGTTCAGGCCTTGGCCAGTAGGTTCGTAAGGTTGGATATTTCGAAGCTCAAAGAGCGCCAGTATGATGACCCGCATTTGTTTGTCCTTAAGGACAGAGTTCAGCATGATGATGCTAAAGATGTGAACATCGGTGATGATGGGGTGTTGAGGATGCAGGGCCGGATTTGTGTGCCCAATGTGGATGGGCTGAGAGAGTTGATTCTGGAGGAGGCCTATAGCTCGCGGTATTCTATTCATTTGGGTGCCGCGAAGATGTACTAGGATTTGAGGCAGCACTATTGGTGGAGAAGAATGAATAAAGATATTTTGGGATTTGTAGTTCGGTGTCTCAATTGTCAGCAGGTGAAATATGAGCATCAGAGACCGGGTGGCTTACTTCAGCAGATGGTTATTCCTGAGTGGAAGTGGGAGAGGATCACTATGGACTTTGTTGTTGGACTTCCATGGACTTTGAAGAAGTTCGATGCTATTTGGGTGATTGTGGATTGGCTGACCAAGTCTGCGCACTTCATTCCTATCCATACTACCTATTCTTCAGAGCGGTTAGCAGAGTTATATATCCGAGAGATTGTTCGGCTGCATGGTGTTCCAGTTTCTATCATTTCAGATCAGGGTACTCAGTTTACTTTCTAGTTATGGAAGTCTGTTCAGCGAGAGTTGGGTACTCAGGTGGAGTTGAGCACAACTTTTCACCCTCAGATGATGGGTTGCCCGAGCGTACTATTCAGATATTGGAGGACATGTTGCGTGCTTGTGTTATTGATTTCGGAGGTTCATGGGATAAGTTTCTACTACTTGCAGAGTTTGCTTACTACAACAACTACCAACCGAGTATTCAGATGGCTCCATATGAGGCTTTGTACGGGAAGCGGTGTAGATCTCTAGTTGGTTGGTTCGAGCCCGGCGAGGCTAGGCTATTGGGCACAGATTTGGTTCAAGATGCCTTAGATAAGGTAAAGGTGATTCAGGAGAGGCTTCGTACAGCGCAGTCACGACAGAAGAGTTATGCAGACCGGAAGGATCGAAATGTGTCCTACATGGTTGGTGAGAAGGTCATGCTGAAGGTTTCGCCCATGAAGGGTGTTATGAGATTTGGGAAGAAAGGAAAGTTGAGTCCGCGGTTCATTGGGCCTTTTGAGGTGCTTCGGAGGATTGGGGAGGTGGCTTATGAGCTTGCTTTGCCACCCAGCCTGTCGAGTATGCATCCAGTATTTCATGTTTCTATGCTCCGGAAGTATATTGGGGATCCTTCTCATGTTTTGGACTTCAGCACGGTTCAGTTGGATGATGATTTGACCTATGATGTGGAGCCAGTAGCAATTTTGGGTCATCAGGTTCGAAAGTTGATGTCAAAGGATATAGCTTCAGTGAAAGTGCAGTGGAGAGGTCGGCTCGTGGAGGAGGCTACCTGGGAGACCGAGCGGGAGATGCGTAGCAGATATCCTCACCTGTTTGAGGCTTCAGGTATGTTTCTTGACTTGTTCGAGGACGAACGTTTGTTTAAGTTGGGGAGGATGTGACGACCCGACCAGTCGTCTCATGAGTTACCGCTCCGTTTTCCCAATTTCTACTTTTTATTGCTTTTTCTATTGGTTCTATATGCGATCGGGTTGGTTGGTTCGAGTTCAGAAAGGATTTGGTAAGGTTTGAGATATTTAATCTCTTTTAAGAAGGCTTAAGTTGGAAAAGTCAACTGGATGTTGACTTATGTGTTAGAAGGCTCGGAAGTGAGTTCTGATGGTTCAGTTAGCTTCGGGAGGTAATTTGTGACTTAGGAGCGCGATCAGAATGAGTTTTGGAGTTGTAGAGAAGATTTAGGCTTAAATTGGCGAAGTTGATATTTTGGCGATTCCAGTTGATAGGCGAGATTTTGACATAGGGGTCAGAATGGAATTCCGAGAGTGTTAGTAGCTTCATTGTGTAATTTGGGATGTGTGTGCAAAATCTTAGGCCATTCAGATGAGATTAGGTAGACTTTTTGATCGAAAGCATAACTTAAGAGTTCTTGGAGTTCTTAGGCTTGAATCCTATGTTAAATTGGTGATTGATGTTGTTGTGAGCGTTCCGAAGTTTTGAACAAGTTTGAACGATGTCATGGGATGTGTTGGTACAATTGGTTTGAAGTTCTGGGAGTTCCGGGTAGGTTCCGGGATGTTTTAGGCCGAAAATCATAGCTGTAGCAGGTCCAGAAGAGTTGCAGACCTCGGAACTCACCGGCACGGTTCGCACAAAAAGAAGTGCAGCCGCGGTATGTTCTGTGCGGACCGCACAAAATGAAGTGCGGCCGCGGTAGGTGTCGTGCGGACCGCACAAAATGGTGTGCGGCCGCGGTGAAGAACATTCCGCTGGCCCTACTTTGGAAGCTCATATCTTTCGATCTACAAGGAATTTTGAGATGATTCAAAAACTAAAATTGTATCTCTTCGTGGTTAGTTTTGAGAAAGGTAAAAATATTGCAATTTGGATAACTATAGAGAAATGTATGGCCAAAATACTAAAGCCTGTCACTGCAGAAGAAAGCTTGTGCGGCCGTGGTCGTTTTTGTGTGGACCGCGGTCGATTTTGTGCGGCCTGTGGAGGTGTAAATCTGTGGGGTACTCTATAAATACGAGGTTTTATGTTTTATTTGATATTTTGACCTAGAGACCTCAGATTTTTGCGAGTTTTCGAAGGTTTTTCAAGAAATTCATCGGGGTAAGTGATTCTAACTCAGATTTGTCTACAGTACATGAATCTATCATTGAATGCATCATTTAATTCGTGATTTGGGATGGAATTTGGGAAGAAAATTGTGAAATCTTTTTAAAATATAAAATGATGATTTGAAGGACCAAATGATATCGGAATTGAATAATTTTCATATGGATAGACTCGTGAGAGTATAAAGATTCTAGTTTGTGAATTTTGTCAAATTCCGAGATGTGAGCCCAGGGTCCGGGTTTGACTAACTTCTAGAATTTTGTTGTAATTCGATTATTTTTGCTTGGGCTTTATTCCCTTAGCATATTGTGACGTATTCATTCTAATTTTGGATAGATTCGACGCGCGTGGAGACCAATTCGAGGGGCAAAGGCATCGCGAGCTAGAGAATTAGCCGGTTTGAGGTGAGTAATGGTTGTAAATGATGTCCTGAGGGTTTGAAACCCTAGATTGCTCATCGTAGTGATGTATTGAGGTGCGACACGCGCTGGGTGATGAGAGTGGGGTCTTTTACTACTGGTGATTGTGACTTGGTTCGTCCCGATTGATGATTTTATTGCGTATTTGACTGAAACTTATTTGTTATCGTGATGATTTGGTCTGATTGCCATATTTGGGCTTCGTGCCAATATTTGAACCCTCCGATGATTTTTATCACTAATTCCTCACTGTTTGGCTTATTACTTGAACTCAGTCCTGTTGATATTTACCTTTTTACAAACTCAGCCACTTTTATTCGTATTTGAACTTAAATGATATTTCTAAATGATGTTTTGGGCTGAGAACTACTGTTTTACTAATGCCTGAGGGGCTTGTGATGATTTTCGGACTGAGTGAGGCCGAGGGCCATATGTGAGGATATGCTGAGTGATATGAGGCTGAGGGCCTGAGATACTTTTTATTGCCACGAGATGGCTTGATATTGCGCTTGGGCCGTAATGGGCCCCTCTAGAGTCTGTACCCCCACAGTGAGCGCGGGTACCCATCATGATTTAAGAATGAGCCTGAGGGGCTAATACTGTACTGAGAGTGAGCCCGAGGGGCTGATATCGTACCGAGAGTGAGCCCGAGGGGATGATACTGTTCCGAGTGATTGTTACTGTGCCCAAGGGGCGGATTTCTACTTGTTATTCACCTGCTAAATTACCTGTTTTACTTGGTTTAAAGGAACTTCATTTGATTTCTTCATAGATTTACTGCCTTAAGTGATTTTACTGCTTGATATAGAATTGCTTTGTGCCTTTACGTGTTTTCTTGCTTTCAACCATTATTTATAATTATTACTCATTGAGTCAGAGTACTCACATTACTCCCTGCACCGCGTGTGCAGATTCAGGTGTCGCAGAGTCCGCCCCTAAGTGTTGATCCTTCCAGTCCAGGTAGTGTTTTCGGAGACTACGAGGTAGCTGTTGGAGTCCGCAGCCCCCGTGCCTCCCTTATCTTACTATTTTCATGTTCTGGAACTTCTGTAATGGATTTCTATCTAGTAGACTAGTATCCGGAACTATTAGTTGCTCATGACTTGTGACACCCCAGTTTGGGCTGTGTCGGGATGGTTTCTACTATTGTTATTGTTAATTTCGCAAATTATGGTTATTATATCACGTTTTAGAACTACTAATGGTATTTAACTGTTTAAAAGAGGCGGTCTGTTTTGGTCTAGATGGCCTTGTCTTCATGAGAGGCGCTATCACGACCGGGTTTAGGGAATTGGGTCGTGACAGATGGCCAACTGGGCATGCCAACTAATATTTGTTTCAGTAAACCTCTAGTTTACTTATGGCATATGTTTCCAGCATCATTCTTATATTTGTGTAGTATAAATAAAAAGAAAATCGGGTAACCTTTCATATTTATCCGGTATGATTATAGAAATATGAGGCTATTCAATCTTTCTTTCATTTATAGTCTCAATATGCCAACCACTTTGACTTATACATTTGAAACTCAAAAAGTTTCTTTTGAGACTTTACAATATCAATGTCATGAATAATTTTATTCATCCGGGTAATAACAAATTAGTTTTTCGGAGCTCTTAATAATTTTTGTACTACAAAATCTTTTATTATACCATTCATATGGTAAATGTCTCCTTCACGGAAAAAAATTGTATCATAATAAATTGTCATTGTCAAAATCGTCATAAGCAAAATCATTTCTTGCTTTAATTTTTCGTTTAATAACTTTTTATAAGGCATAACAAAATATATTTTTTTTGGTATACCACATGTACGCAACCAATGATATATTCATGTAACTACACAATAATATTTATTCTCTTTATTTCACTCAAACCTCCCTTAGAGGTGAGTTGTGTGGCATTCGTCCAATTATGCATTTCATGTCTTTATTTATTACTTTTATCACATATTGCCACATTTACCTTTAGGAATAGGTCTGTATTCTCAATGCTTATTAGAAGTCACATTCTCTTCGAGGAATGGATCATAATCAGCAGCTTGCTTTATTATTTTCATATCAATTTAATGGTAAACATTGCCTTCACATTTTGAAGAACTATTCTGAGAACCCTTATTGTTCTCCTTTTTACATTTATCATAATGATGACTATTATTATTTTAGTCTTTGGCACACCCACGTTCATTGGTCAACAACTTGTCTTCATTTAGACTTATTATGCACCGCTATCACATTCACATCAAGAATGAATCAAATCAAGTGGGACAAGTGTGACGACCCGGCCAGTCGTCTCATGAGTTACCGCCCCATTTCCCCCATTTCAGCTTCTTTACGCTTCGTTATCCGTGTTTTATGTGATCGAGTTTATTAGTTCGAGTTCGGAGAGGATTTGGTAAGAAACGAGACACTTAGTCTCTTTTAAGAAGGCGTAAGTTGGAAAAGTCAACCAGATGTTGACTTATGTGTTAGAAGGCTCGGAAGTGAGTTCCGATGGTTCAGTTAGCTTTGGGAGGTGATTTGTAACTTAGAAGCGCGATCGGAATGGGTTTTGGAGTTGTGAGAAGATTTAGGCTTGAATTGATGAAATTGATATTTTGGCAAATTCTGGTTGATAGGCGAGATTTTGATATAGGGGTCAGAATAGAATTCCGAGAGTTGCAGTAGCTTCATTGTGTCATTTGGGATGTGTGTGCAAAATTTCAGGTCATTCGGACGAGATTTGATAGACCTTTTGAGCAAAAGCATAATTTAAGAGTTCTTGGAGTTCTTAGGCCTAAATCCTATGTTAAATTGGTGATTTGATGTTGTTGTGAGCGTTCCGAAGTTTTGATCAAGTTTGAACGATGTCATGAGATGTGTTGGTACAATTGGTTTGAAGTTCCGGGTAGGTTCCGGGATGTTTTAGTGCAAAAATCATAGCTGTAGCAGGTCTACAGGGGTTGCAGGCCCCAGAACTCACCCATGCGGTCCGCACAAAAATAGGTGCGCCCACGTGGAGTGCAGTGCGGACCGCACAAAAGCGGCCGCGGCCGCGATAGGTGTCATGCGGACCGCACAAAATGGTGTGCGGCCGCGGTGGGGAACGATTCGCTTGTCCTACTTCGAAAGCTCATATCTTTTAATCTACAAGGAATTTTGAGGTGATTAAAAAACAAAAGTTGTAGCCTTTCGTGTCTAGTTTCCAGAAAGATAAAGATATTGCAATCTGGACATCTGTAGCAAAAGTTATGGCCAAAATACTGTCACTGCAGAGGGAGGCCTGTGCGGCCGCATGTTGCCTTTGTGCGGACCGCACTGGCTTGCGCGGACCGCGTGAGTTTTGGTGAGGCGCACAGTAGCTGATACCTGAGGAGTACCTATAGATACGAGGTTTTGGATTTTATTTAATATTTTAACCTAGAGAGCTCGAATTTTGGCGATTTTTCGAAGGTTTTTCATGAAATTCATCGGGGTAAGTGATTTTAACTCAGATTTTACTAGAATACATGAATCTATCACTGAATTCATCATTTAATTCGTGATTTGAGATGGAATTTGGGAAGAAAATTGTGAAACCTTTCAAAAATGTAAAATGATGATTTGAAGGACCAAATGGTATCAGAATTGGATAATTTTGGTATGGTTAGACTCGTGAGGGTATGAGGATTTTGAAAATGTAAATTTTACCTGATTTCGAGATGTGGGCCCGGGGCTCGAGTTTTGCTAATTTCGAGATTTTTGATATTTTTCGAATGTTTTCGCTTGAGCTTTGTTCCCTTAGCATATTGTGACAATTCGTTCTGATTTTGGATAGATTCGACGCGTGTGGAGGCCAATTCGAGGGGCAAAGGCGTCGCGAGCTAGAGAATTAGCTAGTTCGAGGTGAGTAATGGTTCTAAATGATGTCCTGAGGGTTTGAAACCCCGGATTGCACATTGTAGTGCTATATTGAGGCAAGATACGCGCTGGATGATAAGCGTGGGGTCTTTCACTACTGGGGATTGTGACTTGGTCCATCCCGATTGATGACTTTACTGAATATTTGACTGAAATTCATTTGTTATCATCATGATTTGGGCTGCTTGCCATATTTGGGCTTCGTGCCAACTATTTGAACCCTCCGAGGATTTTTATCACTATTTCCTTACTGCTTGACTTATTATTTGAACTCAGTCATGTTGATATCTACTGTTTTACAAACTCAGCCACTTTTACTCAGATTTGAAACTTAAATGATATTTCTATATCATGTTTTGGGCTGAGAACTACTGTTTTACTAATGCCCAAGGGGCTTATGATGATTTCTAAACTGAGTGAGGCCGAGGGCCATATATGAGGATATGCTGAGTGATATGAGGCTGAGGGCCTGAGATACTATTTATGTCATGTGGTGACTTGAGTGATATGAGGATATGCTGAGTGATGATGCCACGAGGTGGCTTGATATAGCGCTTGGGCCGTAAGGGGCCCCTCCGGAGTTTGCATACCCATAGTAAGCGCGGGTACCCATGTGATTTGAAACAGTGGTAACAATGACACTGTATGATGCAATTTGGTCAGGTAACAATGGCTGACCATTATGCTGAGTGATTGTGAGGTAGCCCGAGGGGTTGATACTGTACTGAGAGTGAGCCCGAGGGGTTGATACTGTACTGAGAGTGAGACCGAGGGGCTGATACTGTGCTGAGCGATTGATACTGTGTCTGAGGGGCGGATTTCTACTTGTTAATTACCTGTTAAATTACTTGTTTTACTTGTTTTAAAAAGGAATATCATTTGATTTCTTCACTGATTTACTGTTTTAAGTGATTTTACTGCTTGATATGGATTTTTTTTTTGGCAATCCACTAGGCAAGTGCCTAGGGCTAATTATATATATATATATATAAAATACTAAAATCAAAACATAGTTTGTCCGGAGGTCTTACAAAATGAAAGTAATGAAATTTGAGAATTACATAGCGCCTATTACCATTATTGAGTAGAATACTCAACATTGGTATCACATGAAGAAGACTATCACAATTCCTTAAGATGTAATTACTAAAACTAGTGCATTTATTAAAAATTATCAAAACTCTTTCGATCATGATATGCTCTTCTTCTCCTTGATGGTATAAAACTCCTAATATTTCTTCATTGTTGTTCCAGTTGCTCATGAATTCCTTAAACCAAAAGCTCCAAAATCTCCAGTATAAGAGTTTCATAGTTTCTGCACCTAGTTGCCCGCCCGCCTCGTTTTTGTTCTCTTTTTTGATTATCTTCCTCTTCACTTTTGTTGATTCCTTCCCTTGAGTGTGTTTCTGATATGTTATTGTGTATTGAGTTGCTGAGATCCCATCCCCATATGCTGTAGTTTTGTCCGCAAATTTTGACCACAAATTGCCTGTGGATTGCCATGTCGATATCAACTCTAAGGTGCCACATTTGAGCTCCATTTCCATATTATTCACTATCTTTTGGGCCTGTTTCTTTATGTGTTTTGATCCTTGTGGTGCTGATAAGTGAATCTGCATTTGACCTTCTTGCCATAGTACAACATTCCTGCCCATAGATCGTGTCCAAAACTTGATGTGCGCATGACAATGTATACCAGTCTGGGCCATCGACTTGTCCCTTCCTATAGATGTTGCTATACTTATGCTCATCCTTGGTCCCCTTACACTGGATTGAGTACATTGTACTACCACCAGTAGCAGTTTTCCCAGAAAATGATGCATAGCCTCAGTAATATATCCATCCACATATGTACATATCGTGACTATATGTTGGTCGTGGCTTTTGTTCAGCATCTATTCGTGTGCTCTTTCTTTTGTTTCAGTTTTGCATTCTTGCTCCTTTCTTGTGATTGGATCATATTTCAAAAAACAAGAGTGTCTGCATTTATTTTGCATTGCATTAGGACTGACAACATAGGTGAAAGCTTCCCAGTCACATGTTGTTGCATAGTTCACTGTACCCAAGGACCATTTGTTGAGGCTCACAGATATCACGCTTGCATTGTTTTGTTTGGTGCCTAGCATCCACGCTTGTAACCTTTTTGTTTTGATCGAGGGTTCTTCAGCAGATGTATTCCTTTGCATATATTTAAATCCTTTCCATTGGAATGAATGCATTGCATTAATACCACCAATTGAAAATTCATTAAATAGTATGCTTAGAATACTGTGACTATTCCAGTTGTGCTTTTCTTTCTTTGCCTTTGGCATTGTCCATAATTCAGTAGTGTGGTCCTGCATTTTAGTCTCTGAGGGCTGGTTCAATCCCTTTCTTGTTTCCGCCATTCGCTCACCTAAAGAGTAGGACAAATATAGATCACCTGCAAAAAAGGTAGCTATGTTATGAAAATTGGATCCCATCTTATTTTCCTCCATATCCATCAGCTTTCCATTTAGTTCCAGGCAGCCTTGACCCTTAGATAAGGACATTGTGATTTATCCGAGTTCACAATCCTCCTACCATTTGAATCAAGTTGTGCAAATCCTTGAGCTTCAAAATCTCCATTATCCAGTGCACAATTGGCTATGTAATCTGCTAGGCTGTTGCCCTCCCTTAGTATATGAGAAGCTCGAACGTTGCATTCCTCCATCAACATTTTGATCTCCACAACATCTTCATTATCTAAGGAGCTTCCCATTTTCCTTCCAAGATATTCCTCAAGAGCATGGAATCTGTTTGAAGCTGTACGTTTGATAGTCGATTGTCCAAACAGTACCTTAATGATTCCAAAATCGCAACAGCTTCTGCCTTATTATTTGTGCAGTGAGGAATTTCCTTGCCTAGTGCATACATTACATTTCATTCGTCATCTCTGATTACGTACCCTATTGAGCTCCTTCCAGTGTCTCCCCTACTCGCACCATCAGTATTGATCTTGATCCATCTTGCATTAGGTTTTTCCCAGATCACTTTTGTCACCTTCAGTTGTGGAGTATACTGCTCCATTTTTTGAATCAAGTCTGGCCATTTGTGAGGCACATTTTGCATGCCAGGTTTCCTTGTTTTAACTAGCATTTGTAATGTGGTAGACACTTGGTATATAACTCAATTTATTGTCACCATCTCTCCATACTTCTGGCTATTTCTTCTTTTCCATAGCTCCCACACGATGATAGCTGGTAATGCTTGTAGAATAGGCTGTAGACGATGTATAACTTTTGCTGTCCAGCATTTGATGATTGCTTGATGCAATGTCAAACCCGCCATGCTAAATCCTGAATTTGTTAGGAAATAGGTACAAACTCTTGTGGCTGCAAATGATGTAAAAAAAGGTGCATTAGTGTTTCCTGTTCCTGTGCGCAACACCAACATTTTGATGGCATAAAATAGCCCAATCGCCTCATCCAATCATCTAATGGCAGCTTTGCTTTCCAAACCTTCCACAAGAAGAAAGATATTTTAAATGGCAATCCTTGTACCCACATTTTACTGTACGCCATCGCATGATCCTTTCTTCTTCTCAAAAAGTCCCAAGCAGACTTCACACTAAAATTTCCTCTTGTTTCCAACATCTAGAATGGTTTATCCACAATATCAGATGCGACCGGAGGCCTTATATTGTCTACAATGTGCTCTACAAACTCCTCTGGTATTAATTCCACTAGTTTGTCAACATCCCATGTATCTTGTTTTACCACCTCGTGCACATTATTAACAGATTCATCAATGACCAATTCTGGAGGAGTAATAAAATATAAAGCGCCAAGTCCCGTCCAGTTTTCATACCAAAAGAGAGAAGATCCCATTCGTGTATGCCAACCAATTTGATGCTCAACAATATCCCCGCATTCTAACATCCTTCTCCAGATATGAGATCCACCGCGCCATGGGACAATAATAGGATTGAGTTTCTTGCAGTATTTTTAGCTCACAAACGAACTCCACAGGCTAGGTTTCGTTCTAAAATTCCACCACAGTTTGCAGAATAGTGCTTTGGAGACATCATGAAGAGATCTAAAACCTATTCCTCCCTCATCAAATGGGAGACACAAGTTAGTCCAAGATGACCAATGTCGACTTGTCCCTCCCACCGTACTACTCCAGAAGAATTGTGCAAACATCTTATGCAACTTGTTTATAACATATGTAGGGGGATTCACAACAGATAGTAGATGAATTGGAATGCTTTGTAGGACGTGTGTAATCAAAATATACCTTCCTCCGACTGAGAGTAGTTTGCCTTTCCATACCTGTAACTTGTTCATGACTTTGGTGATTAAACCATGGTAATGATTCATCTTTCTTTTTGCATAAAAAATGGGGCACCCAAGGTATGTAAAAGGAAAATCCTGCATGTCAATCCCAGATATCCTTACTACTTTATTTACCACATTTACATGAGCATTATGGTGCAAATATACAACAGATTTCGCCTTGTTAATGAGTTGTCCAAATGCAGCTTCATAATCTGATAGGACTGCCATTATTAATTGCAACGAAGTTTCATCCGAAGAGGAGAAAATAATAGAGTCATCGGCATATGCAAGATGGTTTATCTTAGGACACCATTTAGGCATTCCAAATCCACAGAAATCCAAATTCAAATGTAATGCATTCAAACCTCTTGATAGTGCCTCAACTGCCATAATAAACAGGGTAGGGGATAGCAGATCTCCTTGTTTCACTCCCCTTGTTGACTTGAAGAAACCATAGGGCTGCCCATTTAACATTACATAATACCAATTGTTTGAAATGATACCAAACACCAAGCCTATGAATCTTTCTCCGAACCCCATCTTTCTCAAAACCTTTGTCAAGTAAAGCCAAGATAGGCGATCATAGGCTTTAGCCATGTCTAACTTTATCACCACATTCGGACCTGCTTTCGTCCTTAGCCT
Organism: Nicotiana tabacum; assembly: GCF_000715075.1. Lineage (NCBI taxonomy): Eukaryota > Viridiplantae > Streptophyta > Magnoliopsida > Solanales > Solanaceae > Nicotiana > Nicotiana tabacum. The sequence goes on along the minus strand of NC_134101.1, from coordinate 136,243,934 downwards.
AATATCTGTAATTATTTCTTGAGTAAGCAGTACATTCTCAACGATGCTTCTCCCTTTAACAAAACCTGCCTGTTCATCTGATATTATATTAGGGAGCAATCTAGCAAGCCTCTCATGAATAACCCTCGAGAAAACTTTATTTATAAAGTTGCTAAGGCTAATAGGGCGCATATCAGAAAAATTCAAGATCTCTTTCTTCTTAGGTAATAGCACCAGATTTGTGTGAGTCACAAACTTTGGTAGACTATGTCCACTGAAGAAAGCTCTAACCATGTCATAGATATCATCTCCGACTATATCCCAACATGCTTAAAAGAAACAACCAGTGAATCCGTCAGGTCCACCGGCACTGTCCCCATTTAACCCAAACACTGCCTCTTTCACTTCATCTTTGTTAGGCTGCCTCAAGAGCATATCATTCTGGTCGTTATTCACCATGCGCTGCACATGATCCAATATGACAAAATTATCAGGGACATTATTTTCATGAAATTGATCAGTGAAAAATTTTACAGCTTCTTCTGCCATAGTCGTTGAATCTTCAATCCAATTGCCCTCGCTACTTTGGATTCTCTTCAATTCCAACCTTTTTCTTCTCCCCATGACTTGCGCATGAAAAAATTTTGTGTTCCTATCTCCATCTTTGAACCATGATATTCCAGATTTTTGCTTCCAAAATTCCTCCTCTAGCATTAAATATTTTATGAACTCAGCTTGAACTTTCATAAGCCTTTCTCTATTCTGAAAGGACGGGTTTAACTCGAATTGTGCTTCATGAACTAGGACAACCTCTTCCAAACTAGCAATCTTTTGAAAAATGTTTCCAAATATAGCCTTGCTCCATATTGAAAGAGCTTTCTTCACTTTTTTGAGCTTGGAATTGAATAAAGTGAAAGGGTTCGCCAGAGAGTCTGTTTTCCAGTTTTCTGCTACAGTACTTCTGAAAGTTTCATTTTTTGTCCAAAAGTTCAAAAATTTGAAGGACTCTTGATTGGGATTGCAGAGGCCTGGATGCTCAACATCATCGGGCAGTGTGCCTGACCCAGTTTTGGAAAGATGATTTACCTCTAAACCTGTAAACATCTGTTGGAATTGTGCATTGGCTAATATTCTATCGAGTTGCTTGAAAATACAGTCCTCTTCACCTCGACCATTCCACCAAGTGTAAATACTTCCTTTGAATCCAAGATCGAAAAGGTTACAATTATTTACACAGTGCCTAAAATCAAGGACCTTATTCATGTGGACTGGCAGTCCTCCAAATTTTTCTTCTTCATCCCAAATTACATTGAAATCTCCTCCGACTAGCCACGGGCGATCCATGTCCCTCGCAAATGCATATAAGCTATCCCATAATTCAATTCGTTCTGTTGCATCACAACTTGCATACACCAATGTAAGGATGAATTCCTTGTTGTCTCCAGTGTTGTACAGATGCAGTGTCATTTGTTGCTCCAGATCATACATAATGTTAACCTCATAGATCTCGTCAATGAATGCCCATATTTTATTCGAAACATTCCCAAAAGCTTGAGCAAACCCAATCTTCCTTCTATAATTTTCCAACTTTCTAGCATGTTGCTTGGGCTCCATTAGTCCTATAAATTGAAAGTGATGTTGTGTATGCATTGTGATGGTCCTTTCAAAGGCCTTTTTCGTGTTAACTGATCTAATATTCCAAATAAGTGCATTCATGGCAACATGTTGGATTTAGAAATGGTTCCTCTCGTCTATACCCCAGCTTGGATATTGAGGTGATCCTTCTGTTGTTTCTTTCTTCCCTTGCTTGTGGATTTCTTTTTCTCGATCTCCCTTGGCGACACAGCACCTTCTCTAGTTACATTATAGAAATTCTGTGTGGTAGATTCTTGGTCTAAATCTTTTCCTGTTGCGCCCAATTTTACTTCCTCTCCATCATGTTGTATTTGTGGGGCAATCTGATTTTTTATTGGTCGTGGCATCACTGCTTGCATGCTGTTCTCATTTCCAGTTGGTGCAAACATAATCGTAGCATTATCACTACTATCACCAGTTGGTTGCACCACTAAAAATGCCTTGTGCCTTTACGTGTTTTCATATTTTCAGCCGTTATTTGTAATTATTAGTCACTGAGTCGGAGTACTCACATTACTCCCTGCACCGTGTGTGCAGATTCAGGTATAGCAGAGTCCGCACCTGAGCGTTGATTCCTTCCAGGCCACGCAGTGATTTGGAGTTACGAGGTAGTTGTTGACGTCCGCATCCCCTTGTCTCTCTTATCCTCTATCATTTATGTTTTCTTCAGACTGTTGTATCGGATTTCGTACTTTGTAGACCTATAGCAGATTCTGTAGTAGCTCATGACTTGTGACACCCCGGTTTGGGCTGTGTCGGGATGGCTCCTGCTGTTATTATCGTTAAATTCTGCAATTTATGAGTATTATATTATATGTTATTACTGTTATGATGATTAACTATTTAAAAGAGGTATTCCATTTTGGTTTGGCTGGCCTTGTCTTCACGAGAGGCGCTATCACGACCGGGTTCGGAGATTGGGTCGTGACAAGTTGGTATCAGAGCCTAGGTTACTTAGGTCTCACGAGTCATGAGTAGGTTTAGTAAAGTCTCGCGGATCGGTACGGAGACATCTGTATTTATCCTCGAGAGGCTACAAAACCTTTAAGAAAGAACTTCACATTCTTGAATTCTTATCGTGCATCCTTGATTCAGCTTGAAAAGTAACTCTTGAAATTCCTTCCACGTGTTCGTATACGCGTATGAGCGCTCAGTATCAGATGTGCATCAACGGCTTGTGATTCCCCGATCGAGGGGAGAGATGTGATCTCTATGAGTTGATGTTGGGCCGGTCTGGAGGACTTGAGGTCGGATCTTTGCCTATGGCTTGAGCACCGAGGTGTTGATTGTGTGAGCAAGTGTTTTGAACTTATATGTTTGGTATTGCCCCTATTGGTTTGAATGATGGATGGATAGCTAACGTGATGAGTATGTTAGTACTGCGAGATGTATCTATATGACTCAGAAATGGCGAGGAAGGTCTGCTGGACGATAGATGAACCATTAAGTGTTTGATTTCCATTGTAATTGGATGTGTAGCCCCGAGTTATAGGCACGTGAATAATCTTTTCATGTCTCCTATTTGGAGTGAAGTAAATTTCATGTTACGGTATGAGTTTAAACTCAGGAAGATTAAGTGACTGTGTAATGTGTATGACAGTGGAAGGTATACAAAAATGTTAATTGGAGGCAAAACAGGTGGGTTATCTCCTGCGGAGTGTTCTAAGGTGGTGTGATCCTTATGTTGTCTATTAGAAGATCTCATTTACAAGTGAAGAATATGCATTTAAATCTAAATTGTGCTGCCTAGAGAGTGGGCTTAACTATTGTGTGTGAATGCAAGAATTGCAGAAGAGTTAAAATTCTAGATGATTTGTGTTTCCACAAGCTTATGAAGGAGTGAGTTCAATCTCACTATGGTATTACAGCAACAATAGAGTATGTGCGTTATGATTTATTGAGTGCGTTTTGTTATATGGCTTTGATCCAAGTTGGGGAGTTTGCTATTAATTAAGTTGATTGCACGGTTAAGAGCTATATTGTTCCAGTCTGCCACAGAGATGCCTCGGTATTATTTGATCCCGATTCCACCTTTTCTTATGTGTCATCATACTTTTCTCGTTATTTGTGTACGCCCCGTGAGTTTCTTGCTTTACCTGTTCATGTATCTACCCCAGTGGGCGATATTGTTGTTGTAGACCGTGTATACCGGTCATGTGTGGTGACTATTGGGGGTCTGGAGACCCAAGTGGATCTATTGCTATTGATCATGGTGGATTTTGATGTCATTTTGGGCATGGATTGGATATCTCTGTGTCGTGCTATTCTAGACTGTCATGCTAAGACAGTCACTTTGGCTATGCCGGGCGTACCGTGGATCGAGTGGCGTGGTGTGACTGATTATATCCCTAGTAGAGTGATGTCTTTCTTGAAGGCCCAGTGTATGGTTGGGAAGGATTGCATTTCATATCTAGCATTTGTGAGAGATGTTGGAGCTGAGACTCCTAGTATTGATTTTGTCCCAGTTGTGAGGGATTTTCCCGATGTTTTTCCTGCAGACTTGCCGAACATGCCACTGTACAGGGATATTGATTTTGGTATTGACCTGGTGCCGGGCACTCAGCCCATTTCTATTCTGCCATATTGTATGGCACCAGCAGAGTTGAAGGAATTGAAAAAACAGCTTCAGGAACTCCTAGATAAGGGGTTCATTCGGCCTAGTGTGTCCCCTTGGGGTGCACTGGTTTTGTTTGTGAAGAAGAAGAATGGCACGATGAGAATGTGCATTGATTATAGGCAATTGAACAAAGTAACAATCAAGAACAAGTATCATTTGCCTCGCATTGATGATTTATTTGATCAGCTTCAAGGAGCGAGGGTGTTCTCCAAGATTGATCTCCGTTTGGGTTATCACCAGTTGAAGATCAGGGATTTAGATATTCTTAAGACTGCTTTCAGGACCAGATATGGTCATTATGAGTTTCTTGTTATGTCCTTCGGGCTAACCAATACCCCAACAACATTCATGCATTTGATGAACAGTGTATTTCGGCCTTATCTGGATTCGTTCATTATTGTATTCAATGATGATATTCTGGTGTATTCACATAGTCAGGAGGAACACGCGGAGCATTTGAGAGTTGTTTGTAGATATTAAGGGAGGAGAAACCTTATGCAAAATTCTCCAAGTGTGAGTTTTGGCTCAGATCAGTGGCTTTCTTGGGGCACGTGGTGTCCAGCAAGGGTATACAGGTTGATCCGAAGAAGATAGAGGCGGTTCAGAGTTGGCCTAGACCGTCCTCAGCCACAAAGATTCGTAGCTTTCTTGGGTTAGCAAACTATTATCGCTGGTTTATTCAAGGATTTTCATCCATTGCATCGCCCTTGACCAAGTTGACTCATAAGGGTGCTCCATTCGTATGGTCGGACGAGTATGAGGAGAGCTTTCAGAAGCTCAAGACAGCCTTGACCACAACTCTAGTGTTGGTTTTGCCATCAACTTCGGGTTCATATACCGTGTATTGTGATGCTTCAAGAGTTTGGATTGGTTGTGTGTTGATGCTGGAGGGTAGAGTTATTGCTTATGCTTCTCGGCATTTGAAGTCCCATGAGAAGAACTACCTTGTTCATGATTTGGAGTTGGCTGCCATAGTTCACGCATTGAAGATTTGGAGGCATTACTTGTATGGCGTATCTTGTGAGGTGTTCATTGATCATCGCAGTCTTCAGCATTTGTTGAAGCAAAAGGATCTTAATTTGAGGTAGCGGAGGTGGTTGGAGTTGCTTAAGGATTATGATATCACTATATTGTACCATACGGGAAAGGCCAATGTGGTGGCTGATGCTTTGAGCCGAAAGGCAGTGAGTATGGGGAGTTTGGCATATATTCCAGTTGGGGAGAGACCCCTTGCAGTTGATGTTCAGACCTTGGCCAATCGGTTCGTGAGGTTGGATAGTTCGGAGCCCAATCGAGTGTTGGCTTGTGTGGTTTCTCGATCTTCTTTATATGATCGCATCAGAGAGCGCCAGTATGATGATACGCATTTGCTCGTCCTTAGGGACAGAGTCCAGCATGATGATGCCAGAGATGTGACCGTCGGTGATGATGGTGTGTTGAGGATGCAGGGCCGGATTTGTGTGCCCAATGTAGATGGGCTTAGAGAGCTAATTCTGGAGGAGGCCCATAGCTCGCGGTATTCCATTCATCCGGGTGCCGCGAAGATGTATCAGGATTTGAGGCAGCACTATTGGTGGAGAAGAATGAAGAAAGATATTGTGGGATTTGTAGCTCGGTGTCTCAACTGTCAGCAGGGGAAGTATGAGCATCAGATACCGGGTGGCTTGTTTCAGCAGATGGTTATTCCCGAGTGGAAGTGGGAGAGAATCACTATGGACTTTGTGGCTGGACTTCCTCGGACTTTGAAGAAGTTCGATGCTATTTGGGTGATTGTGGATCGGCTGCCCAAGTCTGCGCACTTCATTCCTGTGTGTACTACCTATTCTTCAGAGCGGTTGACAGGGATTTATATCCGGGAGATTGTTCGGTTGCATGGCATTCCTGTTTCCATCATCTCAGATAGAGGTACTCAGTTTACTTCGCAGTTTTGGAGAGCCGTGCAGAGAGAGTTGGGTACTCAGGTAGAGTTGAGCACAGCGTTTCATCCTCAAACGGACGGGCAGTCCAAGCGTACTATTCAAATATTGGAGGACATGTTGCGTGCTTGTGTTATTGACTTTGAAGGTTCATGGGATAAGTTTCTACCACTTGCAGAGTTTGCTTACAACAACAGCTACCAGTCGAGTATTCAGATGGCTCCATATGAGGCTTTGTAGGGGAGGCGGTGTAGATCTCCGGTTGGTTGGTTCGAGCCCGGCGAGGCTAGACTATTGGGGACAGATTTGGTTCAGGATGCCTTAGAGAAGGTGAAGGTGATTCAGGAGAGGCTTCGTACAACGCAGTCACGTCAGAAGAGTTATGCGGACCAGAAGGTTCGAGATGTGTCCTACATGGTCGGTGAGAAGGTCTTGCTGAAGGTTTCGCCCATGAAGGGTGTTATGAGATTTGGGAAGCAAGGAAAGTTTAGTCCTCGGTTCATTGGGCCTTTTGAGATGCTTCGGAGGATTGGGGAGGTGGCTTATGAGCTTGCTTTGCCACCCATCATGTCGAGTGTGCATCCGGTATTTCATGTTTCTATGCTCCGGAAGTATAGTGGGGATCCGTCTCATGTTTTGGACTACAACATGATTCGGTTGGATGATGATTTGACCTTTGATGTGGAGCCAGTAGTTATTTTGGGTCACCAGGTTCGGAAGTTGAGGTCAAAGGATATAGCTTCAGTGAAGGTGCAGTGGAGAGGTCGGCCCGTGGAGGAGGCTACCTAGGAGACCGAGCGGGAGATACGTAGCAGATATCCTCATCTGTTTGAGGCTTCAGGTATGTTTCTTGACTCGTTCGAGGACGAACGTTTGTTTAAGTTGGGGAGGATGTGACGACCCGGCCAATCGTCTCATGAGTTACCGCCCCATTTTCCCCATTTCAGCTTCTTTACGCTTCGTTATCCGTGTTTTATGTGATCGAGTTTATTAGTTCGAGTTCGGAGAGGATTTGGTAAGAAATGAGACACTTAGTCTCTTTTAAGAAGGCTTAAGTTGGAAAGTCAACCGGATGTTGACTTATCTGTTAGAAGGCTCGGAAGTGAGTTCTGATGGTTTGGTTAGCTTCGGGAGGTGATTTGTGACTTAGGAGCGCGATCGGAATGAGTTTTGGAGTTGTAGAGAAGATTTAGGCTTGAATTGGCGAAATTGATATTTTGGCAAATTCCGGTTGATAGGAGAGATTTTGATATAGGCGTCGGAATGGAATTCCGAGAGTTGCAGTAGCTTCATTGTGTCATTTGGGATGTATGTGCAAGATTTCAGGTCATTCGGACGAGATTTGATAGACCTTTTGAGCGAAAGCATAATTTAAGAGTTCTTGGAGTTCTTAGGCCTGAATCCTATGTTAAATTTGTGATTTGATGTTGTTGTGAGCGTTTCGAAGTTTTGAGCAAGTTTGAACGATGTCATGAGATGTGTTGGTACAATTGGTTTGAAGTTCCGGGTAGTTCCGGGATGTTTTAGTGCAAAAATCATAGCTGTAGCAGGCCCCAGAACTCACTCATACGGTCCGCACAAAAATAGGTACGCCTGCGTGGAGTGCTGTGCGGACCGCACAAAAGCGGACGCGGCCACGGTAGTGTCATGCGGACCGCACAAAATGGTGTGCGGCAGTGGTGGGGAACGATCCGTTGGTCCTACTTCGGAAGCTCATATCTTTTAATCTACAAGGAATTTTAAGGTTATTAAAAAACAAAAGTTGTATCCCTTCGTGTGTAGTTTCCAGAAAGGTAATGATATTGCAATTTGGAGATCTGTAGCGAAAGTTATGGCCAAAATACTAAAGCCTGTCACTGCAGAGGGAGGCCTGTGCGGCCGCATGTTGCCTTTGTGCGGACCGCACTGGCTTGCGCGGACCGCATGAGTTTTGGTGCGGCCCGCAGTAGCTGATACCTGAGGAGTACCTATAAATACGAGGTTTGGGATTTTATTTAATATTTTGACCTAGAGAGCTCGGATTTTGGCGATTTTTCGAAGGTTTTTCAAGAACTTCATCGGGGTAAGTGATTTTAACTCAGATTTGACTAGAATACATGAATCTATCACTGAATTCATCATTTAATTCGTGATTTGAGATGGAATTTGGGAAGAAAATTGTGAAACCTTTCAAAAATGTAAAATGATGATTTGAAGGACCAAATGATATCGGAATTGGATAATCTTGGTATGGTTAGACTCATGAGGGTGTGAGGATTCTGAAAATGTAAATTTTACCCGATTTCGAGACATGGGTCCGGGGCTCGAGTTTTGCTAATTTCGAGATTTTTGATATTTTCGAATGTTTTCGCTTGGGCTTTGTTCCCTTAGTATATTGTGACGTATTCGTTCTGATTTTGGATAGATTCGACTCACGTGGAGGCTAATTCGAGGGGCAAAGGCGTCGCGAGCTAGAGAATTAGCCAGTTCGAGGTGAGTAATAGTTGTAAATGATGTCTTGAGGGTTTGAAACCCCGGATTGCACATCGTAGTGCTATATTGACGCAAGATACGCGCTGGATGATGAGCGTGGGGTCTTTCACTACTGGGGATTGTGACTTGGTCCATCCCGATTGATGACTTTACTGAATATTTGACTGAAATTCATTTGTTATCATCATGATTTGGGCTGATTGCCATATTTGGCCTTCGTGCCAACTATTTGAACCCTCCGAGGATTTTTATCACTATTTCCTTACTGCTTGACTTATTATTTGAACTCAGTCCTGTTGATATCTACTGTTTTACAAACTCAGCCACTTTTACTCAGATTTGAAACTTAAATGATATTTCTACATCATGTTTTGGGCTGAGAACTACTGTTTTACTAATGCCCAAGGGGCTTATGATGATTTCTAAACTGAGTGAGTCCGAGGGACATATGTGAGGATATGCTGAGTGATATGAGGCCGAGGGCCTGAGATACTATTTATGCCATGCGGTGACTTGAGTGATGTGAGGATATGTTGAGTGATGATGCCACGAGGTGGCTTGATATAGCGCTTGGGCCGTAAGGGGTCCCTCCGGAGTCTGCACACCCACAGTGAGCACGGGTACCCATGTGATTTGAAACAGTGGTAACAATGACACTGTATGATGCAATTTGGTCAGGTAACAATGGCTGACCTTTATGCTGAGTGATTGTGAGGTAGCCCGAGGGGTTGATACTGTACTGAGAGTGAGCCCGAAGGGCTGATACTATGCTGAGCGATTGATACTGTGCCTGAGGGGCAGATTTCTACTTGTTAATTACCTGTTTTACTTGTTTTAAAAAGGAATATCATTTGATTTCTTCACTGATTTACTGCTTTACGTGATTTTACTGCTTGATATAGAATTACCTTGTGCCTTTACGTGTTTTCATACTTTCAGCCATTATTTGTAATTATTACTCATTGAGTCGGAGTACTCACATTACTCCCTGCACCGTTTGTGCAGATTCGGGTATAGTAGAGTCCGCACCTGAGCGCTGATTCCTTCTAGGCTAGGCAGTGATTTGGAGTTACGAGGTAGTTGTTGACGTCCGCATCCCCTTGTCTCTCTTATCCTCTATCATTTATGTTTTCTTCAGACTGTTGTATCGGATTTCGTACTTTGTAGACCTATAGCAGATTCTGTAGTAGCTCATGACTTGTGACACCCTGGTTTGGGCTGTGTCGGGATGGCTCCTGCTGTTATTATCATAAAATTCGCAATTTATGAGTATTATATTATATGTTATTACTGTTATGATGATTAACTATCTAAAAAAGGTATTTCGTTTTGGTTTGGCTGGCCTTGTCTTCACGAGAGGCGCCATCACGACCGGGTTTGGGGATTGGGTCGTGACAACAAGCTTCATGCCTTTTCACGAAAAATACATTATTTTTCTTTAGTCATCATTATATCATCAATATGGTGCATAGGATACAAACCTAATGTCTTACTTATATAATGGCATGTTAGGTTAGATATGTTGAGATTCGAGCCCAATTCTTATCATTATGGTGCACCAGGACTCAAACATGATGCCTTACCCTCATGGTGCATTGGGACTTGAACCTATTGTCTTACCCTCAACCAATGCCATAATAAATCAAAATATACGTAGATGCACCCTCAAGCCTTTAAAAATATTATCATTTTATGACTACTCATAAAAGAAGTGATATCATTTTGTGAAATACTCATAAAACCAAGTGATATTACTAGAGTCATCTGATGTAAAATGTTCACGTCTAAATTTTTCAAACAAAATTAATATAACAGGCATGTGCAGATCAAGTATAGTTTAGTATTTTGAATAAAATGTGAAGTGAGATTAACTTACTTTCTTTATCTAAATTAGATCTCTTGATCTGATGCAAACCTATTTCCATTAAAAATGAAATGCTGATAAATGCAACCAAAACCAAATGTTATCTTCATTTTGTGGCTATTAGCTGACTCGAAGATTTCAGGTTTTGTCCATATTTCTTCACAAGCAGTAAAAAGATTAGTCCACGTGAATAAATAACATAATTGGAAGATAAAAATATATATGCAAGAAGAAGGAAGTATATAACAAATTGCATTCAAATCAAGAAGTCAAGTAATTTTATCTTGACTAAAATATTAGAACAGTTGAAGAAAATCTCTAACTGTTAATTTTAAACAATTCACAAAGTGAATTTCATTCAACACTAATCATCACACTGTGTTACGTCAACTAAACATGATAGAATGCTTGGTAATTGGAGTTAACTCTTATCAGTTAACTTGTCCTTCTAAGTTCTATATTAACAAAATCCTTGAAGTGATGAGTTTTACAATGCAATAGAGTGTTGAAGTTCTAGTTTACGGTTCTGAGGTGCTACTAATGTAAATGGGAGGTCTGGAAAGACTTAGATATTGCAAGTGTGCAAACTTTATGTCTATATTTTTCATTAAACTTTATGATCAGTTTAACTAATTAAGACAAGGAAATATTAGTAGATGAAGAAGCAAATGATGAATGACAAAGATTATGAGAAAGATCTTTAGTTGCTTTACAGTATGCTAAAGAATACCACTCCTCTGGCTAGCTACTCTTTGATTTACCTTTCTCCACATGCTTAAATCTTTTTAAAGTGCTCAAGAGAGAGTATCGTGCTGATAACGTGTTATGAAATAAAAGCAATATATCAAAATCTGAACGAGAAAGAGATAGAAAGAAGGAGCTTATTTCTTCTTCAATTATATCAATTAAACAAACATTTACAAGGCCTATTTATAGGCATAGATGATATATGTTTTGTGGTGGAAATTGAGTAGACAGAGAGATGGGCATCCACAGTGTAAGGATGAGATATATTGATCCATACACTACAACATAGAGTAGTATATACTGAGTTTATCAGTGGCGGATCCACATGCAGATAAATATTGGGTGAGCACCCATAACTAAACTCTATTTTCCTCTTCTTTCCGAATTTTCATCAGTGAACACCCATGACTTTAAAATCCTAGATCCACCACTAGAGTTTATACCTAACATGTACTCTAGGAGAGCAGTGAATTCGCTTGTCACCAGAACCAAAAAATTTATAGTGATCTGTACAACTTGGTTGAGGGTACTAGTAGGAATTCTTTTAGAGTAATAAATAAGGAGTAGTACAAATGACTGCATATTTGTGCTGATATAAGAAATGCATCATATCAAAATTTAGAGGCCAAATATGTCAGCCAACAACTGTCAATAGGCAGTAATTGGGGCTACCTGATTTTGATACAGAATGCATTCTTATTCAAGTACCTTGCATTAGACAAAGATTTAGCTGGCACCACTTGGCTTTTAAACTTTCCAACCTCAATTTGAAAATCCCATCTAATAGAAACACAAACAGCCGCGGCTCTGCATGTCTTAATTTTTTTTTCGTTTTCGAGAATATTTACATAGTCATTTTTACCTTGACCTGCAAAGCTATTTCAACTCTAGAGACATAAATCATGAGTGAGAGATTCATTTTCACTTGTTTTTATAATAACATAATATTGAAAATAAAAATAAAAAAGTAGAAGTTATTTTTGAATTAGTTCTTATTTCTTTTCCATCACACCCTCTGCGCTAATCTGGAAGGATTAATATACCGTACTGGTTCGTCACTTACTTTTAATGAGTATTAGTTCTCTACACTTGCGGTGAAAAAAATTACACAATTAAATCATTTAAAAGATAAATGCAGATAACTTTATTGTATTGTATAATATTGACTGGTAACCTAAAATAATGATAAATTAAATAACATGTTATAAAAATTTAATTATACTATAAGTATATATAACTTAAATTCATATTTAATCAAGGTACAAATTTTAATTACTCATAATATATGATTAAAGAAGTAGAAATGAATTGGAAGCGAAATGCTGGGGCAGGAGCCAGGTTGACTCCTGCTGGGTACAGGCGTGTCTTCCACGAGTTCACACCGCCCCCTGTACAAACAACTAACACTAAGCCCTTGGCGTTTTATTTAGGACAACATGTGTCCAGCTTATTCGCTTAAACCGCTAAACTCTCATTTCCCAAATTGTAACTTGTACTGCTTCCCTCTTTATGTATAGCTTTCCCTCTCCCTCTACCAAACATAACCCATTCTAAAAGCACTTTAATCATAAAGACCATAAGAACAAAAAGCGAAGCTCTTTCTCTTTTTTTGGCTCCCACTGCCATCTTCTTTCATTTCAATTGTTGCTATCTACTTACTACTTTTACACTAACCATGCAAGAAAAAACAAGAATGCAGAAGAAGAGATCTGTGGTTGGTCGTAGAGCTTGGAACATTCTTCGCGTGGCCTTGTTATGGGCAAGAAAAGGTGGCATTTTCAAGAACAGACACCTTATGGCCGATCTCCGTTTGCTGCCCAAATATATTAAAAGTCTCCGACATAGCAACGACTATGGGTACGGTAGTGCATTACATTATGGGGAGCGTGAGTTTTCCTTTGATGACACCCCTATCATTCATGTTAAGATGCATCGCCCTACTTCCTTGCGTTTCAAGATGCCTAACATACCCTGCATCAAACCTCAAGTCGATTTTGACTTTGACTTTGACTTTGAAAATGATCGTGATCGTGAAGAACATGAAATGTTCAATGGTAATGATGATGATGTTCCTAGGAAATGTTTCTTGAAATGTGTGGACGATGATAATGAAGAGGACTCATATGCAAGCTGCGAGGTATCTGAGGAGATTAGTTGTCCCGGTGATGAAGCTATTGATGTGAAGGCTGAGGAATTTATTGCAAAGTTCTATGAACAAATAAAGTTGCAAAGACAAATATCATATTTACAATACCATGAGACGACGCTCGCTAACTAAAGGTGCAAATTGACAGAGATCAACTTGCAGGCGCTTTCCACTCTTCAGCACTCACCAATTTTCTTTCATTCTTTTTTATGTCATATTCTTGTTTCAATTTCATACTAGTAGTGTTCTTTCGGTATAGGATGCATTGCGGATTATTTGTATATAGAAGAGGTATTCAGTATTCTACTCCTTACTGCAAAATGAGAGCTCAAAATCTTTTTTGTCCAAAATAATTTTGCATCAAATTGTCCATCTCTTGAACCGGTAAAACAAATGTTGACGAGAAATAAAGGAATGAGTTTAGATTTTTCTTATAAGAATATAAGTTTCATCAGAAATAAATTTGGCTACTTAGAACTAAATTACAATCCAGGCACCCGCCAATCTCGATCCATGACCAATTTAACTCGATGGTCTTGTTTCAGTGGATATTTTTCGTACTCCTAGTAGTTTATTATTTCAGTAGTAAATTCATGCGTGAATGAACTTTGTACTTTGAAAGTTCAAACTTTTTGCTTCTGTTCAATAAAACGGAGATGAGTTCCAGATTCAGGGAATAACCTGGCTGTAATTTGTTAGAAGAAACACCTAAAGAGGGATTTTTTTTTGCCTTACTAGGGCTTCAATTTTATCCTTCAGAAGAAATGTATATGTTTCACATTATGTTAATCTGCAGGCAGTAGTGCAATTTATCTACATGATGTATCCCTGGGATCATATTCAAAAGAAAAATATTTCTACCTTTTTATGGAACATATTAGGTTTACATTTCGACTCTAAAATAGAAATAAATTAAATTCACACACTTGTAAAAATCTCTACGCTCAATATGTGCCAATTTTTGGTTATGCATTTAATTATTTCTAGACTAGTATGGGTATAAGGTTTTAGATGAATCCAAGATGGCTAAGCTGACAAAATGAGGAAACAATTCAAGAACCAGCTGCTGCAAGCTACCCAATGGGCGCCTACAATTCAAATTAAGGAATGGATTTTTACGTACCTACACACTATTGAAAACTTTATTACCCTCCCTACCCAAGTTTTAATTTAATTACCTTTTATATACAAATTTATCAATTATATACACTTTAGGAATTAAATGAGTATCCCTTTATATTAGGAATTAATTATTTCTTATCCTTATTTTCTCTCTCTCTCTCTCTCTCTCTCTCTCCCCTACGCACGCGCTCTCTCTCTCTCTCTCTCTCTACGTTCCTCTCTATCTCTCAATCCATAATCTCAGTAATGTAGAGCAAAGGAAAAGAGAACAACAATTCCATCATTGACAGCCATTAAAAAGCTTTGAAGCTTTGAATTCGAATTTGAGTTTTCAAAAAATATTATTTGTTTAAATTGGGTGTTGTTGCAAACAATTGGGAATTCTCTCTACGTATCTCTCTATCTCTTAATCCCTAATTCCCGTAATGTAAAGCAAAGAAAAAGAGAGCAGCAATTCTACCATTGACATACATTAAAAATCTTTGAAGCTTTGAATTCGAATTTGGGTTTTCAAAAACTATTATTTGTTTGGATTGGGTGTTGTTGCAAACAATTGGGAATATAGTTTGGAGTTTATATCTCAATTTTGAGGGTGTTTTGGTGAAGATTAGACTTGCTTTTTGGCTGAGTTTTCAGATTGAAACTCGAATAAGAAGAAGACATGACATACATTATACTGTAGAAATTGTAGTAAAGTTGTAGTAAAATTGTATTCTGTTGTTTACATATATTTTTTTATTTAAATATTGTATGAAAGTTGAACAATATTATATAAAAATTATATTTAAGTTGTATGATATTGTAGTTGTATATAACTGGGTAGAAATAATGTATGAAAATTGTAGATAAGTTGTATAATATATAATTAGTTGTATGAAATTTGTTTTTACTATGTATAAATCAGATACAAAATATATAAAAGATATATTGTATAAAAATTGTATTTAAGTTGTATGATATTGTA
Source organism: Nicotiana tabacum (assembly GCF_000715075.1). NCBI lineage: Eukaryota > Viridiplantae > Streptophyta > Magnoliopsida > Solanales > Solanaceae > Nicotiana > Nicotiana tabacum. Next base: position 136,228,472 of record NC_134101.1, on the reverse strand, counting down.
GTTGAGCTTAACTATGTAAAAATAATGTATGAGAGTTGTCGATAAGTTGTAGTTAAGTTGTATAATATATAATTAGTTGTATGAAATTTATTTTTTCTATGTATAAATCAACTACAAAATATACAAAAGACATATTTAAGTTGTATTTAACTCAATGTTGCAATTTGACAAATGCCAATAATGTTTTAAAAGATTGAATTTCAAAATTCCATCAAACTTCTTTTTTGGATGGAGTAATAAGTTGCATTTCTAAGCATCCACGGCATGGAATTCATTTCATCCATCACACTTCAAACATGGTCCAGAGCAGGCAGGTGTCACCACCATCTATTATAAAACGAATGCATTTGGCCAATAAAAAAAAATATTCAGGCATACGCACGTGAAAGGGCCGAATGCGTACAACAAAGAAAAAAATAAAAAAAAGGTTTGAGGCTTAAGGAAAAGTAGACTATTGTTATAAATATATTATATTATGGATGTTCATTTAGTACTCCATTGTAAATAATTTTTCTGAAGAAACTTATCCATATGGGACTCCACCATAAATATGTTTATCTATTTAGTACTTTATTGGAAATAAGCTTCCTGAAGAAGCTTATAACTTCGGTACCTGGTTATGGATAAATATTACCCTAAGTAGAAGATTATCCATATCGGGTATAATAAGCTTATCCATTCAGTACTCCGTTATGGATAAACATTGCTCTCAGTAGAAGATTATCCATATTTGGTATAGTAGCAGCTAACACAACAGCTTGCAGTAGCAGCTTACACCACAACTTGCCGTAGCAGCTTACACAGCAACTTGCGTAGCAGCTTACACAGCAGCTTCTAATAGCAGCTTACACAGCAGCTTGCGTAGTAGCTTACACAGCAGCTTCCTTTCTTCTATTAATAGAAGAGATTTCAGTTTATTATGTACATCAGTTTAAATTCGAATAATATATCAGTTTCTCTCTATACTTGTCTTTACTTTATAGTCTTTATTTTATAACACGTTATCAACACGAGACTCTGTCATCTCGAGCAAATATTTTGAAAGTATCTGAGGTAAGAGCTTTCTTTTCCTAAATAATGTCAAATCTTTCTAAACTTGAATTTGTAGCCCTGAATATATCGGGCAAAAGCTACATGTCTTGGGTGCTTGATGCTGAAATTCATCTTGATGCGATGGGTCTGGAAGACACCATCAAAGACAAAAATCAGGCATCAAATCAAGACCGTGCCAAAGCAATGATATTCCTACGCCATCACCTTGATGAGGGCTTGAAAATGGAATATCTTACTGTTAAAGATCCAGTCATACTGTGGAATAATTTGAAAGATAGATATGACCACCTGAAGATGGTCGTTCTTCCACAGGCACGATATGATTGGACTCATCTAAGGCTACAAGATTTTAAATCTATCAGTGAGTATAATTCTGCTATGTTCAGAATTATTTCCCAATTGAAGTTATGTGGTGATAATATTACTGATCATGATATGTTGGAGAAAACTTTCACCACTTTTCATGCCTCGAATATGCTCCTGCAGCAGCAATATCGAGAGATGAGATTTAAAAAGTATTCTGAACTTATCTCACATCTTCTTATAGCCGAGCAACATAATGGGCTATTAATGAAAAATCATGAAAGCCAACATACTGGTTCTTGTCCATTCCCTGAAGTGAATGAGACGAACTTCCACCAAGCTAAACGTGGAAAAGGTCGTGGCCCCAGTCGTGGTCGGGAAAGAAACTCTAATCATGGTAATAATAATGCACCAAAGAACACTCCTCACCACCAACAGTGGAAAAGGAAGGAACAAAAGCATGAAGCAGTGCAAGCACCAAATGCAGAAAATGCATGCTATAGATGTGGAGAAAAAGGGCACTGGTCACGTACCTGTCGTAAGCCAAAGCACCTGGTTGAGCTTTATCAAACCTCCCTAAAGAAGACAGACAAAAATGTTGAAGCAAATTTTATTTCTGAAGATAATTTAGACTTTATGCATTTGGATGTAAATTGATTGCCTTGCACTCCCAGAATGAGAAACAAGTCATGTAATCGGTGGTGAATCTGTAGAAATGTAAATATTTTAATTTTTGTTATTTGTAATAGATAGTATGGTTATGTAATTGTTGTACATAAAGAAAAATTATAATTTGATAATGATTTTTACTATAATATATCTTGTTTATGTCATTTTGAAGAATATGGATAACATTATTAGATCAACTTAAACTCTAGCAGAGTTTGCAAGAAATATACAACCACAAGAAGTGGTTATATTTCGTATATCTCATTGTAACTATATTTTGCTAACCACTAGAAGTGGTATATGTCTATGATCACCAGAAGTGATAATTTAAGCTTTCTATGGTTACAATTGAAGATAAGCTACATAAATATTCTCTATATTAAATGCACGCCTCGATTTGCTCCTAAAGTAGTAAATATTTTAAAATAGATTGAGGCATCACAATTTGATGTGATTAATGCGCATTCAGATAATTATGTTCGATTTCCTGAAGGATGAGAACTTTGGATAATATTAATCCATTCCCTGAAGTGAATGTGACAATATTAATAAATCGGGTAAATATGAACGCACTCTTGATGTGAATATATCACAATTCACCTTCAGAAGAGGTAATATAATTGAGAGAATATATACTCAATATTTCGTATTTTAAATTTGCTCCTGAAGAAGTAACACAATTGAAATTGCCTCCTGAAGTAGGAAAATATTATGAAGAAGAGTTTTCTTGTGCTTAAACAATTGTTTTACATTATTTATTTGATTGTGATTTTCTCTCATGATACCAGAAGTGTATGAGAAATATTTGATAGTACAAAATGTATCAACAACTCCTGAAGAGCTAACTGTTTGCCTAAAGGATACATGACACCAGTAGTGCCCGATAAATATTAGATTGTGGATAATAAATGAAGGCTCTCGAAGAGCTTATATACAAATATGTCATTCATATTATATGATTATGGTCAAAACATATGTTGTAGTAAACCTGAAGTTTACTAATACAAATGGCTATCATATTGAGACTACAAATGATTGGAAGATTGATAATCTTCATGTTTCCACAATCATAGGGGGTAAAATAATATGTAAGTGAGAAGTTACCCGTCTTATTCTTTAATTTGTACTATATCATGTATCACAGTAAACCAGAAGTTTACTAAAGCAAAAGTTTATGCCATAGTAAACCAGAAGTTTACTAAGAGATAGCGCATGACATGATTAAACTTGAAGTTTTCATTTGCCATTTTTAAATGAGCTATTTGAGAATTCAGATAAGCATATACTAAAGAACTATAAGATTCTTCAGGAATTCTCATGTGTTGCTTGCTCTCATAATGAATTGATTATACCAGCTAAAGTTGGGACTAAGACCCCTGATTCTGAAATATATAAAAGGTGAATATGGGCCCGTTCACCTATCATGTGAACCACTTATAGGTGCATATATGAGATGGTTACATGTGTAATTATTGTCAACCTGCAGTTTGGCATTTGGAATTGTTTTTCTCGATTAAGAGCATAATTTTCAGATTATGAAATCAAGACAGTTCATCTTGATAATGCTGGTTTATATCCAAGCTGGTTTAGCATTGAATACCTCATATTAATGGCTAAACCATTGCTTATGAGAACAAAGTTTCATGTGTAAGATTTTCTAAATTGCATATAGCAGCACTTGTATGCATCAGATCAACAATATATGATAAGTCCTCCCTTCACAATTGGTTTAGGATCAGAAACCAAATATTTTTACTATCTTTTGTTGTGTGGTATATGATTAATTTCTCTACCATAATACACAAAGATATGTTTCCCAAAGATGATTGGGGATATATGTTAGTTTTTCTAACATTTGGGGGATGGAATAAACAGTTGAAAAATATGCTATATGAATCGAATTATCATGATCCTCACTTAGAAGATAATTCAAGTCGAATGCCAGAAGCATTTGCTGATCCAAAATTAAATATCATATATCAGCTGCAAATGCTCATATTAAAATTAAAGTCACTGAAGGATAGAGTCTACTGTACGCATGAAGCGTGGTAGACCAATCGGTTCCAAAGGTAACAATCCTTGAAAAATAGTAGGAGCTAATGATCAAAATGAGGAGGAAATAAGCTCTAGAAGAGCCCACGACATAACATTTCATGAAACTCATGAAAAAGTTCAGGTACCTGAAAATAAAGAAAGTGATGAGATCTCCACAAATTATGTCGCTTCGGAACTGACATAAAATGATCGTTGACGATATATTTAATACAATATAGTGCACAATATTGTAAAAGATTGTGAGGATCGGACTAGCAGTCCAGTCACTTGAAGATGTCATACCATTTAGATACAAGTCTTAACCTATATGACTTATTTGGCTAAATCTATATGAAGATCCTTGAAGGATTGAAAATGCTCGAAGCATATAATTCAAAGTCTTGAGAAATGTACTCGATCAAATTATAAAGTTCTTTGTACGGTTTAAAGCAATTTGTGCGCGTGTGGTATAATCGCCTCAGTAAATATTTGCTGAAAGAAAGTTACATAAATTATGTTATTTGTCCATGTATTTTTATAAAGAAAATGTCATCAAAATTTGTTACACTTGTTGTTTATGTTGGTGACATAAATCTTATTGGAACTCCGGAAGAGCTCCAAGAGGGTCTTAAAAATACTTTTACATGGACAAAGTGTACCCATTAAGTACACCAATGAATATTCAATCACTTGAAGTGAATAAGGATTCGTTCCAACCTCTAGAAGAGGATGAGGAGCTCCTTGGTCCTGAAATACTCTATCTCGGTGTAGATGGTGCACTTATTTATCTTGCTAATGCTAACAAAAGTGGTGCATATCGTATTGGTAATGCAGATGCAGGTTATTTATCTGATACCCATAAAGCTCGATTTCAAACTGGCAAGCAGTGAGTGCATATGATTGAGATCAGTGATTCATTCGAGAAACATGTGGGTTGGAATGTGATAAAAGACCTACAATATTATACGGAGACAATGTTTCATGCATAGCACTATTAAAGGGAGGATTTATAAAAGGAGATAGAACGAAGAACATTTCACCAGAATTATTCTACACACACGATCTTCAGAAAAGTGGTGACATTGATGTGCAACAAATCCGTTCAAGTGATAATCCAACAGATTTATTCACTAAATCTTTGCCAACTTCAACTTTTGAGAAGATGGTATACAAGATTGGAATGCGGAGACTCAAATATTTGAAACAAGGTTTTCATCAGGGGGAGTAAAATACCCGATGCACTCTTTTTCCCTTATTAAGGTTTTTTCCCATGGGGTTTTCCTTATAAGGTTTTTAATTAGGCACCTAGCAATGCGTATTACTAAATATATGTACTCTTTTTCCTTCACTAGGATTTTTTCCCACGTAGTTTTTCCTAGTAAGGTTTTAATGAGACACATTATCTTTTAATGAACATCCAAGGGGGATTGTTATAAATATATTATATTATGGATGTTCATTTAGTACTCCGTTGTAAATAATCTTCCTGAAGAAGCTTATCCATATGGGACTCCACCGTAAATATGTTTATCTATTTAGTACTCTATTGGAAATAAGCTTCCTGAAGAAGCTTATAACTTCGGTACCCGGTTATGGATAAACATTACCCTAGGTAGAAGATTATCCATACCGGGTATAATAAGCTTATCCATTCAGTACTCCGTTATGGATAAACATTGCTCTCAGTAGAAGATTATCCATATCTGGTATAGTAGCAACTAACACAACAACTTGCAGTAGCAGCTTACAAAGCAACTTGCAGTAGCAGCTTACACAGCAGCTTGCGTAGCAGCTTACACAACAACTTGTAATAGCAGCTTACACAGCAGCTTCCTTTCTTCTATTAATAGAAAAGATTTCAGTTCATTATGTATATCAGTTTGAATTCGAATAATATATCAGTTTCTCACTTGTCTTTACTTTATAGTCATTATTTTATAACAACTATCATAATATTACATGCTTGTGATTCTTATTTAAAATAGGGAAAAACATATACATAAGAGTAGCATGAGTTCTACTCTCAAGCATTTAAGCAAATCTTATGCCTAAAATATCACATTATAATCCTTTGATGGCCATTAATGGTTTCGTCTGATTCTTGATTCTATTTTACAGATCAAGAAATAATTTGGCTTATTCTGTGGGGATTTGTGAACAACAAGATCATCGCAAAACGTAAGAAAAACTCAGAGGAAGTAATTTACATTGAAAATTCAAAAAGAAAAGATCTTAGATATTAGGGTTAGGAGTGTACAAAGGAAACCGACAAACCGCACCAAACCGATAATCCGAGTCAAACCGAGAAAAAAACCCCGACTATAATTTGGTTTGATTTGGTTTGGTGTTGGGAAAAAAATCCGACCATAACTGGTTTGGTTTGGTTTTAATTAAAAAAAGTCAAACCGAAACTAAACCAACCCGCGATATTACATGTCTAGAAGTTTTAAATATATTTAATACATAAAAATATTTATTATAGTGTAGTTTATAAATATTTCTTAAACTTCTTCATAATTTTATATTTAACGTATTATTTCAAGCTTGAACTTATAATTTTTGAATGCTTTAATGAGTTTTAGAGTCCGTAAATGTTAGTAACTCAAATAAATCCCAAATCAATATTAATACTAACAAAAGATATTCAATACAATTGTACTAGGAATGACAATAGTGTTGGATATTTATTTTTTTAGTTTTTCCATGGTTTAGATAAAGCGCTTAACATTTTTTTTGTTGTGTTTAGTCATGTAAATAATAGTACTTATTAGTCGTACTTATTTTAGCAACTTAGTAATTTTAAATTATGTTTATTTTTATTGTGTCTTATTCATAATATTTATTTTATGTGATTTTATTGTCTTTATTGTTAAATTTTAGTACAATGTCATTGCTCATGTCATATTTAAATGTTATTTTCTTGAAAAACACCTTATATAGTTATGTCTTACTAGGATTAAAGAAATATAGAGCACAAAAGAATGATAAGCTATCAAAGCAGCAAAGTAATATGATAAGCAATTCTGGGGGGAAAAAACATATGAAGGAATATACACAATCAAACAAATTAAAAAGAGAAAGTGATTACGAGAATGGCTTGCAAGCTATACGCACCTAAAGCAAAGAAGAAGGTGAAGATTGCAGAGAAGAGACTGCCGATGATTGCAAAAAAATAAGGAAAGAGAAGAGAAAAAAAAAGGAAAAGGGTATAACTAAATCTCTTGATTGAAGGCACTAATAATGGATTGGGAGCCTTCTAAGGTGGAATGTATATATTTTGTGAACAAAACTTTTATAGGTCAGGTAAATAACAAAACATGGACAATTTTGGTAATAAAGTTTCCAATAATGTGTATGTATGTAAAAATCCCATATTTTATCGTCCACAGAAAGTGTGTATGGGGTATTTGGGTCATAGGTCAGGTGCCAACTTATGTATTTTGCCTAACTTTTTGTATAGCTTTTTTATAATAATGTGAGTTGCTGATTATTAAAAGTTTCCAAGTGCTACTCGTGAATTATGTTAGTATATAGTGTGTTCGTTTTTGTTTTATGTTGGTACTCTGTACTTCTGGGAAGCTTCACTCTATCCCTAAGATTCTTTATATAAACACCTCTCATTTTCTGATCAATCAATAGCCGCGAAGCATTCCTAATCCTACTACACGACAAGAATACCAGCATGTATTTGAACAGTAGGCAAACCAAATACTTAGAAAAGTTTAGAAAATATTTGAGCTCCCGTTTGGACATAATTTTTTTATTTTTTTAAAAAAATATTAAAAATATTATTTGTTCATGGAAGTTGATTAGTTTTTAAATGTATTTTGAAGAAAATATTTTAAGTTCCAAAGACTGGTGTGGGCTCGTTTATGGGGTGAAATATTTTTTTTCGACTCACAAAACTTTAACTTTCTTTCACGTAAAATGCATTTTCAAACTTCTTAAATTTATTTTACAACACAATTTTTTTTCAAGTTTTAATTAAATCTATGTCCAAAAGCTAGCTAAGCAGTGCATTCTCTAAAATATCTCCTCTCGAAGGATTCATAACATTATATGCACTAACATTGTAAATATTTTTACTTTATCAATGAGTTTTAACATGTGATAATAGGTTAGTTACTATTTTTATTAGATAATCAACTAATGTTTATTATTTAGCAATATGATTGTATAAAATATTTTTATTAGTACATAATCTTAAACTCATTTTCAAAATAAAACACATTGTTGTGTCGGACAATAATTAGTAATGGTACTGTTTCTTGGAGGAGAGAACTTTACTGGGCTATCTTGCTGTTTAAAGAACAAAATGTCTATGGTGAACGAAAAGTTTCAACTAAATCAAACCTAACAAATGCTTTAAAAGTCATATGATCATCAATCCTGGGTCACTAAGTTAATCACTTCGTTTGATCTACAATGCCCAAAATGACCTCTCCAGAAGTAGTTTAATGTATCTGTTTACAATTTGAATAAAAGAAATGACCTTACAAAGATTTCTTCTGTTTTATTTTCATTTTATTGATTTCTTAAAACTTTAAAAACAAATTATGATGGACCACAAAGCCAATTCACGCGATTTGAGTAAAAATTGTGTGGGGTAGCCATTTTTTAAAGTAGTATTTACTTTTTATCCTGCATTTTCAATGCTTAGCAATAATAACTACTAGTCTATTAAAATTAATATGAAAAGACTGTGTTACCCCTTCTTCTATCTCTTTCGGGAGAAGAACTGTGCAACTAGACTCTTTCCCATCTGTTAGATTGACGGACACATCAGAGTTCCTCCTCGAATCATCAAGGGTTAAGCTCCTTTTTTGCAATGGAAAGACTTGACTACAACGATCTTATTTGTTTCTGCCATATTTCTTCCATGGGTTTCATTTTCAACTCCTACTCTGACCAACGATTCTCATAAATTGCAATTATTATTATTATTATTATTATTATTATTATTATTTTGTGAAAAGATACAACTAACGTTTAGTTTTCTGCTACGTTATGGATCCTAAACTTACAGTTACAAGTTCAAAAGTTAAGGACACTTGGTCCTGAACTTCAAGTTCCAAGTTCAAAAGTTAAGGACACTTGGTCCTCAACTTAGAATTATAAGTTCAAAAGTTAAGGACACATGGTCCTGAACTTAGACTAACAAGCTCAAAAGTTAAGGACAATAGGTCCTGAACTTACAGTTACAAGTTCAAAAGTTAAGGACAATAGGTCCTAAAGTCATGAACTTAGACTAACAAGCTCAAAAGTTAAGGACAATAGATCCTAAACTTAAGCTAAGAAGCCCAAAAGTTAAGGACAATAGGTCCTGAACTTACAGTTACAAGTTCAAAAGTTAAGGACAATAAGTTCTGAAGTCCTGAACTTAGACTAACAAGCTCAAAAGTTAAGGACAATAGGTCCTTAACTTAGGCTAAGAAGCCCAAAAGTTAAGGACAATAGGTCCTGAACTTAGACTAACAAGCTCAAAAGTTAAGGACACTTGGTCCTAAACTTACAGTTACAAGTTCAAAAGTTAAGGACATGTAGTCCTAAAGTTTTGAAGTTAAGTTCAAAAGTTAAGGACATGTAGTCCTGAAGTCCTGAAGTTAAGTTCAAAAGTTAAGGACATGTAGTCCTGAAGTACTGAAGTTAAGTTCAAAAGTTAAGGACATGAGCAGAAGGGTATTTTCGTCCGAAAAATTAAAGTTTATTAAAGCAGTGGCTAAAGACTAAAGACATTTTAAACAGTGGCTTAAAAGTAAATACATGTGTTATTAGTGGCTAACCGTGCACTTCCCCCGTGATTTGATGCGGTTCTTTTTCTTTTTTTAATGGGCATTCATTATTTGCAATGTTGAAATTAAGAAAGTGTCATTTTCAGATCTCTTATGTATAAAATATAAATCTCTTATGTGTAAAAATAAATCTTACATGTCTAAAAATAATACAGGACCATAAAACTAAATACAAGTTTGTAAAGACCCACACAGCTATTTGACTCGAATAAATATATGTTTGCCCATTCGATTGCTTAATAAATGTACGTAATTAGTAGGCGTTTGGACATAAAAAATCTAATTTTAAAAAAAATATATAGGATTTGGAGTTAAGTTGAAAAATGGTACATAGAATTTGAAATTATATTTGGACGTGCATTTCACCTGAAAAAATGTTGCAATTTTGTAAGTGGAGAATTTCGAAAAAACTCATTTTCGAAAAAAAAAATTAGAAAAAGAATTTATTTTATTTTATTTTATTTTTTATGGAAAAACGGGGGCCTTAGTGTACAAAGAGCGGATATACTATTATGGAAACAAGGGCCATTTTTTTGAAGTGGCATAAAAAGTTCTCTAATTTTATGTCGGAAATTCATTTTCTTCCCCACTTGCACTTTTGAAAATCCAAAACCTCTATATGTGGGAATCGTTGCAGTGTTTTAAAAGGTGAAAACGTGAGGCGGGCATTTTATGTGATACAGGACGAAGCAAAAGCCTCGAGACATGGGGCGTAAGCCCCACAAATCATTATTTTTTTGAAATTTAAGAATGAAGTTAGGATGGGTGTACCGAGAGATAGAATTAAGAATGAAGCTATTGGGGACAGAGTGAGAGTATCCCCCGTGGAGGATAAGATGCGGGAGTCGAGGCTGAGATGGTTCGGACATGTTAAGAGGAGAAGCATTGATGCTCCTATTAGGAGGTGTGAGAGATTGGCCATAGAGAGTTTGAGAAGAGGTCGAGGTAGGCATAAGAAATACTGGGGAGAGGTGATTAAACAGGACATGGCGCTGCTTCAGCTCACTGAGGACATAACCCTTGAGAGGAGGGTGTGGAAGTCGAGGATTAAGGTAGAAGGTTAGTGGGTAGTTTTTAGTTGTTCACCAATTGTCTTAGTAGCATGCATGTCCTTCATATTCTTAGATTTTTACGTTATGTGGTTTTGTTCGTCTTAGGTATTGTATTCTCTGTTGCTATTATTTGGTACTACTTATCATTTATCTCTCCCTTTTTCTTTTTGCTTCCTTCTTTCTTCTTTACTTGCTTTCCTCTTCTTCTTACCCTTCCTGAGCCGAGGGTCTACTGGAAACAGCCTCTCTACTGCATTAGGTAGGGTAAGGTCTGCGTACAGACTACCCTCCCTAGACCCCACTGTCACGACCCGGATTTTTCACCGTCGGGAGTCGTGATGGCGCCTACTCGTGAAAGCTAGGCAAGCCGAGTGTTATAAATTCATTACCTTTTTTTTATTTAGCATGTTCAATAATTCAAAGTAATAAGTGATTTAAGCAGCGGAATAAACTAAATAATCAGAAATGCGGAAGACGAAAACTTAATCATTCAACCAAACACTGCTACATAATCTAAAGTACAATACTACCCAGAATTTAGTGTCACAAGTCACGGACTATCTAAGAATACTACAAATAAGGTCTGAATGGAAATACATAAGTCTGTCTCTGATTATGTAAAAACAGAAAGAGAAAAGATAGGAGGAGACGCCAAGGCCTGTGGATGTCTGCAGAACTACCTCGGGTCGCTTGAATGGACTGAAGACAACACCCTCACTGTGGTCCAAATGCTCCGGTATCAGTATCTGCACACAGTGCAGAATGTAGTATCAGTGCAACCGACCCCATGTGTTGGTAAGTGTCTAGCCTAACCTCGACGAAGTAGTGACGAGGCTAGGAGCAGACTACCAAATAAACCTGTGCAGTTAAATCATATACAGCTGATATAGAAGCAGATAATTACAGCTAAAGTTGGGCGGGGAAACATTCTGCGGGTAGTAACAGTAGAAAATGTAAGGAACGCCATAAATCAATTACCAGAAAAAGATAAGGAAATAAGAAGCAAGTACACATGTAATACCGTTGCAGGCGTGCAACCCGATCCCATTTCATATAATACCATTGCAGGCGTGCAACTCGCTCCCATTTCATATAGTACCGCTGCAGGCGTGCAACCCGCTCCCATTCATATATTACCTTTGCAGGCGTGCAACCCGCTCCCATTTCACATATTACCGTTGCAGGAGTGCAACCCGCTCCCATTTCAAATATTACCAGTGCAGGCGTGCAACCTGCTCCCATTTCATTTATCAATGCCCATCATAAAAGAATCCCAGCAAGGGAACAATAATATAACAACAACATCCTGGCAAGGGAACAATAATATAACAACAACATCTCGGCAAGGAAATAATAATATAACAATAACATCCCGGCAAGGGAACAATAATATAACAACAACATCCCTGCAAGGGAACAATATAACAACAACATCCCGATAAGGGAACAATAATATAATCCTTATATGAAGCACGAATAAATCAAAACGGAGTCATAACAATTACAATACAATACAATACTTACAGACATGCTTGACACCGACGTATAGATACTCGTCACCATGCCTATACATTGTACTCCACAGTTAATACATAGCAAATAAGACACAACTCCTAATCCCTCAAGCTAAGGTTAGACCAAACACTTACCTCAAGCTTTCACGGCCAACTCAAGCCTCAAACACCACTTTTCCTTTAGAATTCGCCTCCAAATTACTTGTATCTAGTCCAAATTAATTTAACAACATCAATATATACTAAAGAATTCATACCCAACTCTTAATTATAGGTTTTCTATCATTTTTTCCAAAAAATCAAAAATCGACCCCCGGCCCGCTTGGTTAAAACATGAGGTTCGGACCAAAACTCAATCACTCATTCACCCACGAGCCCGAATATGCAAATAGCTTCGAAATCTGACCCCAAAATGAGGTCTAAATTCCAATTATTCAAAAAGCCCTAACTCAACCCAAATTCCTAATTTCTACCATGAAAACCCTTGATTTTTGATTTAAAAGTGATGAAAAATAGTAAGGAATTGAAAGAACAAAGTTTAGAATTGATTACCTATGACTTGGGGATGATAATTGTTGAAGAAAATCGTTCTTAGGGCTGTAAACCTCGAAAATATGGTGAAGAAGAAGGTCTGCCTGTTTTTAAAAGAGTATTTATATCACTGGACATGGAACCTATGCGTTCGCACACGATTGGATGCGTTCGCATAGAACAAATGGTGACCCCCAGAATTAACTTTATACTATCGCGGACCTACCTATGCAATCGCATAGAACAAATGATGACCCCCAGAATTAACTCTATGCTATCGTGGACTTACCTATGCAATCGCATAGAACAAATGATGAACCCCAGAATTAACTCTATGCTATCGCGGATCTACATATGCAATCGCATAGAATAAATGATGACCCCCAGAATTAACTCTATGCTATCGCGGACCTGCCTATGCAATCGCATAGAACAAATACCTGGATACCAGCAAACAACAAAAACACCAGATTTTCTAAGTTCGAATCACCCCGACGCCTATACGAAACTCACCCGAGCCCTCGGGGCTCTAAACCAAACATGCACGCAAGTCTAAAAACATCATACGGACTTGCTCGTGCGATCAAATCTCCAAAATAATATCTTAAACAACGAATTTAGCATAGAAATCTAAGAAAAATCTCAAAACTTTCAAAGTATCAAATTTCACAACTACGCGTCTGAATCACATCAAACAACTTCCGTTTCTTACCAAATTTCACAAACACATCTTAAATGTCATATTGAACCTGTACCGAGCTCCGGAACCAAAATACGAGCCTGATACCATAAATTTCAAATATAATCAAATTTTCAAAAACTCTTATATTTTCAGTAAAATAATTTCTTTCAAAAATTCATTTTTCGGGTTTGGGACCTCGGAATTCGATTCCGGGCATACGCCCAAGTCCCATATTTTTCTACGGACCCTCCAGGACCGTCAAATCATAGGTCCGGGTCCATTTACCCAAAATATTGACTAAAGTCAACTTAAATTCAATTTTAAAGGCCAAATTATTTTCATCACATTTTTACCTAAAAGCATTCCAGATATGCGCCCGAACCGCGCACACAAATCAAGGTGAGGAAAAAGGAGGCTTCTAAGGCCTCGGCAAAACATAATTTACTCGTAAATCAAGTGATGACCTTTTGGGTCATCACATCCTCCACCTCTAAAACAACCGTTCGTCCTCGAATGGACATAAGAAGGAAGTACTTGAGTTGGGGAAAAGATGGGGATAACGGCTCCTCATATCGGACTCGGACACCCAGGTCGTTGCCTCAGCAGGCTGTCCTCTCTACTGAACAAAGAACAGAAGGGAAACTCTTCGATCTCAACTGACGAACCTACCGGTCAAGAATAGCTATCGGCTCCTCCTCATATGACAAGTCCTTGTCCAACTGGACAGTGCTAAAGTCTAACACATGGGATGGATCGTCGTGATACTTCCGAAACATGGACACATGAAACACTGGATGCACGGCTGATAAACTCGGCGGCAACGCAAGTTTGTAATCCACCTCTCCCACTCGATCAAGAATCTCAAACAGGCCAATGAACCTAGGGCTAAGCTTGCCCTTCTTTCCAAATCTCATCACGCCCTTTATAGGCGACACTCGAAGCAACACCCACTCGCCAACCATGAATGCCACATCATGAACCTTACGGTCGACATAACTCTTTTGCCTGGACTGAGCTGTACGAAGCCTATCCTGAATGATCCTGACCTTGTCCAAGGCATCCTGTACTAGATCCGTACCCAACAACCGAGCCTCTCCCGGCTCAAACCATCTAACCGACGACCGACACCGCCTACCATACAAAGCCTCAGAAGGAGCCATATGGATACTCGACTGGTAACTGTTGCTGTAGGCAAACTCCACTAAAGGCAAAAACTGATCCCCCGAGCCTCCAAAGTCAATGGTACAAGCTCGGAGCATATCCTCCAAAATCTAAATAGTACGCTCGGACTGCCCGTCCCTCTGAGGATGAAATGTTGTGCTCAACTCAACCCGTGTGCCCAACTCTCGCTGAACTGCTCTCCAGAAATGCGAGGTAAATTGCGTACCTCGATCAGAAATGATAGACACGGGCACACCATGAAAACAAACAATCTCCCGGATATAGATCTCAGCTAACCTCTCGGAAGAATAGGAGACTGCCACATGAATGAAATACGCTGACTTAGTCAACCTATCAACAATAACCCACACTACATTGAACTTTCTCTAAGTCCGTGGGAGTCCAACAACAAAGTCCATAGTGATACACTCCCACTTCCACTCAAGAAGCTCAATCCTCTGAAACAAACCACCAGGTCTCTGGTGCTCGTACTTTACCTGCTGACAATTCAAACACCGCGCCACATACGCAACAATATCCTTCTTCATCCTCCTCCACCAATAGTGTTGCCGCAAATCCTGATACATTTTAGCGGCGCCCGGATGAATAAAGTACCGGAAACTATGGGTCTCCTCTAAAATCAACTCTCGTAGTCCATCCACATTAGGCACACAAACTCGACCCTGAAGCCTCAAAACTCCATCATCTCCTAATGTAACCTGCTTGGCACCACTGTGCTGCACCGTGTCTCTGAGGACACACAAATGAAGATCATCATACTGCTGATCTCGGATATTCTCCAATAAGGAAAAACGAGCGACTGTGCAAGCTAATACATGACTGGGCTTAAAAACATCCAATCTCATGAACTGATTGGCCAAATCTTGAACATCCAAAGCAAGAGGCCTCTCACCGACTAGAATATATGCAAGACTGCCCATACTAGTTGACTTCCTACTTAAAGCATCGGCCACCACATTAGCCTTCCCCCGACGATATAATATGGTAATATCATATTCTTTCAATAGCTCCAACCACCTCTACTGCCTCAAATTCAACTACTTCTACTTGAACAAGTATTGCAAACTCTTGTGATCCGTGAACACCTCACATGACATGCTATATAGATAATGCCTCCAAATCTTCAATGCGTGAACAATGGCTGCTAACTCCAAATCATGGACCGGATAGTTCTTCTCATGAATCTTCAACTGACGCGAAGCATAAGCAATGACCTTGACATCCTGCATCAACACCGCACCAAGTCCAATGCGAGATGCATCACAATAAACTGTATGTGGCCCTGAACCTGTGGGCAAAACCAACACTGGTGCCGTAGTCAAAGCTGTCTTGAGCTTCTGAAAACTTGCCTCACACTCGTCCGACCACTTGAACTGGGCACACTTCTAGGTCAGTCTAGCCATCGGGGCTGTAATAGACGAAAACCCCTCCACAAACCGACGATAATAGCCTGCCAAACCCAAGAAACTCTGGATCTCTGTAGCTGATGCTGGTCTAGGACAGTTCTCGACTGCCTCTATATTCTTCGGATCTACCTAAATACCCTTTGCTGATACAACATGACCCAAGAATGCAACTGAACTCAACCAGAACTCACACTTCGAAAACTTGGTATACAACTAACTGTCCCTCAAAGTCTGGAGGACCACTCTCAGATGCTGCTCATACTCCTCCTCGTTGCAGGAATAGATCAAAATATCATCAATGAAGACTATCACGAACGAATATAAGTAAGGCTTGAACAATCGGTTCATCAAATCCATAAAAGCTGCTGGGGCATTTGTCAACCCGAATGACATCACCAAGAACTCATAATGCTCGTACCGAGTGCGGAAAGCTATCTTAGGGACATCGGATGCCATAATCCTCAACTGATGGTAGCCAGATCTCAAGTAAATCTTCGAAAATACCTTGGCACCCTGAAGCTGATCAACAAATCATTAATCCTCGGCAATGGATACTTATTCTTGATTGTAACCTTGTTCAACGGTCGGTAATCTATACACATTCGCATCGATCCGTCCTTCTTCTTAACAAACAACACCGACACACCCCAAGGTGAGACAATAGGTCTAATGAAGCCTTTCTCAAGAAAGTCTTGCAACTGCTACTTCAACTCTTTCAACTCAGACGGGGCCATACGATACGGTAGGATAGAAATGAGCTAAGTGCTTGGAGCCAAAATCAATGCAGAAGTCAATATCCCTGTCGGGTGCCATACCCGGCAGCGTCTAAAGAAAATACCTCAGGAAACTCACGAACAACAGGCACAAAATCAATATAAGGAACCTCGGCACTAGAATCATGAACAAATGCCAAATAGGCCAAACACCCCTTCTCGACCATACGCCAAGCCTTCATACATGAGATAACATTATAGGTAAAATGACCAGGAGTCCCTCTCCACTCTAAATGAGGTAAATCCGATAAGGCTAAGGTCATAGTCTTGGCATGACAGTCCAAGATAGCGTGGTAAGGTGATAACTAGTCCTTCCCTAATATGACATCAAAATCAACCATGTCCAGAAGTAACAAATCTACTCAAGTCTCAAGACCCCCAATGACAACTATACACGAACGATGAACGCGATCTACCATAATAGAATCACTCACTGGTGTAGACACATATACGGGAGCACCCAAAGAATCACTGTGATAACTGCATCGGAAGCCTCAATCTCAGGTCTGGCTGGAATAGCATAACATCGGGCCTGGGCCCCACCACTCTAAACTACATCTCTGGTATGGCCTGCTGCTGGCTGGTCTAGCGGCCAGAGCTCTACCTTTAATACTTCTACCTCCACCTCTAACTGGTTGAGCGGGTGGTGGAACACTCGGTTCCTGAACCATGGCACGTGAACCCTAGTGCTAAGAACTGCTTGGTGCTCGAGGACAAAATCTAACAATGTGACCCATATCACCACAAGCATAACAAGCCCTCGGCTATTGAGACTTCTGACCCTAACGACCTGAATGTCCACCCCGATAATCTGGAGCAGCGGTGCACTGATAGGAGCTGGTGGTGCACTGTAGGACTACTGATCAGAATACTGCAGATAAGACCCACTGCCACCTGAAGTGTCATGAGAAACCTGAAGTGTTGACTGAAAAGGCCTAGGAGGATGGCCTCTACCATACGAATACCTGCCTCCAAACGAGGCGCCACTGAATTGTCCTGAATGACGAGGCCTCTTGTCAGACCCCTGACCACCTCCCTGCGATAGAACCATCTCAACTCTCCTGGCTGTGAGGCCCCGGAAAATTTTGCCAAGTAATTTAAGATTTTGTGGTGCCAAGGTAGGCTAATTATTTTATTTTGTGTGCAAATGAGGATTCATGATAGAATGGATACCAATTGGGACTGTAATAAGCGTATAAGTCATATTATAAGTGAATTGGGGTCTAAGAAGAGGCCTAAGTCTAAGCCAAGTTGGAAAATTTCATAATAGACTAAAGTTGTAAATGAGTGCGCACAAGACCTCACTTTGGACAGTCATATCTCCAGTTATATAAAGAGTTGTGTGATGCACAACCTATCAAATTAAAGCTCTTTAAGTCTAGTTTCCTATGCATTAAATAATTTGTCATGTAGAGGTGTATACAGAAAGTTACAACCATTTTACTGGGCATGTGTCATTACCGCAGCCTTAGCGCGGCCATTAGCGCGACCGCGCATATTGCGAAGTATTATGCCTCCTTAGCGCGGCCATAGCGCGGGAGCTCTAGTAGTAGACCTCTAAATACACCTAAGGACGAGAAATTAGAGGATTTAAGTCATTTTTTAAGACTAGGGCATCCTCTCCATCCCCAATCCGACCAAGGCATCCAATTGCACACCTAAGGTGAGTTTTTAAGTGTGTTTTCATGGTGATTTCACTTCTCAATCACTAGTTACAACAGGATTTTGATTGGATTTCATAGGATTTCTTCAAAATCTCAAGAACACCCCAAAATTGTCTTTCAAGATTTGGTCTAAAAGAGGTAAACTTTTACCCTTAGACTTACATATATGGAGTTATTATGGAATTATGAGTATGAATCAAGTACTACAACTTATGGTATGGTGATTGGAAGCCATAAATTCCCAATTTAAATACATGACCATGGTAGGGATTTAAAGGTGATTAAATGATGGAATTTTGTTGGTTGGGTGTGAATGGTTGATCACACATATGATGTTAGGAGTATAAATTGTTAAAGAATAATGGTGGGATGAATTGTTGGTTAATGGTGATAGTTGGATGAACCAATACTATAGTTATGAGGTGTATAGACCTATACCTACAAGGTGTTTGATAATATGCCTAAATGGCTTAAGTTATGAAATTTATTACTAATATTGGCCCTATTAAATGTTGTATTGTAGATTGAAGTTACTTAAGTGTATTGAATCATTGTAGTATTATTAAGGGGCAAATTTCAGGTATGTATGGCTAAAACTCCCTCTTCTTAGAAATTGAGATCACATGGTGTCCCCTCATATGTTGTATGTCCGGAATTTGATTTATGTAGTATTCATTATTTTAAAGGATTTGGGTGTTGCAAGAATATATGTGAAAGATGTACCTCAGTGTGTTCAATATGCTATTCTTCGTAAATTAAGGATATGTGAAGAATGTGAAGTATATGCTAAATTGCCTAGATTTCAAGTCAAGTTTAAATTGAGATTGTTATACCAAACTATGTAAAATCTTCTATAGGTAGAGATGTTTGAAATAAATCAAAATGAATTTGAGAAATAGATTATGGCCAACGTGCCGAGAACTTGAATTATAATGGTGCCTGGTGATGCTTATGACGCGCAAAAATATGAAATAGATTATGAAATGAGCCTTGACTTCACTTTCTATAGATGACTTCAATAATAAAGTGCCTTAAAGGCTTTATACATAATTTATGCCATAAGTAGCTATTCAAGATAATGTCTTGCCTTATGAGAACATCTAATGTGATCCGTGTTGTTACATACTTCGATGTTGAAATTGTATATTGTCATGATTGTAAAAGAGTAATTCAAGAACAATTGGTGTAATTGCTTGCTTATGCCTTTGAGGTGTGTTTTTATTGTGGGTTGGTGTATCCCCTCCTTTTTGGGAGAATTCGTTGTGTTTAAAGTTCCATTGTTAATAACTTGAGGTGTATGATTTATGAAATATTGTATATGCCCAAGATTCATGATTCCTCTCATGTGTACTTGACATCTTGAATTGAATGGCTTGTTGTTGAAATTGATATTGATGTGAAATATGTGGAAATGATGTGAAATGTGGGAAAGAAGAGATTGAGTTATGAAATGCGGCCTAGTGCCAAGAATGATGTGAAGAGTTATGGCCCTAAGTGCCGATGAAATGACATATGTAAAATGAAATGATTAATGAGAAGGGAACAATGCCTTGGTAAGGCGGCCTAGCTGATCGGGCCGAGATCGGACTCCGCTCAAGATAGTGGTGGTATTGTGAATGAATTCTGGAGAAAAAAAAATGAGATTGTGATTGAAGTATATGTCTCAAATGAGGCGAGCTAGCTGATCAGGTCGAGATCGGACTCCGCTCAAGATAGCGGTGGTATTGTGAATAATGTTGAACAGTATGAAATGCCCCAAACTAAAAGCTATGGAAACATGATGTGAAAATTGTATGATTCTTTTATATTGATAATGTTGTGATCGTTTAAAGCTTTTGACTTGTACTTGTGATTTTCTTATTTTTGCATGATAGTTCTTTATAATTAGATGGTGTTTTGTTATACATACTAGTGTTATTCGATGGCACTAACGTCCCTTTTACCAGGGGCGCTATGTCTTTAAATGGATGTAGGTGTTTCTATAGGAGACACTGTTGGTCGCAGCTAGTGCCGCATCATCCTTTCAGCTGACTTGGTGAGCCCCACTTTGTTTCGGGGTCCTGTTTCATCTATTTATTATGTACATTGTATTTGAGGTATAGCCGGGGCCTTGTTGCTGGTATTTCCATATTGCTCTTCAGTTGTATTTAGAGGCTCCGTAGACAGGTTGTGGGTAGTGTCGGGTATTGGAATTAAATTGGAAATATTGATGTTTGGCAATGTGGTATAAAACTTGTAATATCTTCAAAATTGTGAACGAAGTTGTTAATTAATTATTTTCAGAGTTTGAATAATGGAGTATATCTCCTCTTTATTCAAGGATGACTTTGCGTAAAATGAAATCTAGCAGGCTTGCTCAGTCGGGTTTACTCGGTTAAGCGTCGGTCGCGCTCCTCGATTTTGGGGCGTGACAAACTTGGTATCAGAGCCTAAGGTTTTAAAGTGTCTTAGGATGTCTCGGAGCCGTGTCTAGTAGAGTCCTTCTTATCGGTGTGTTGTCGACCACATCTATAAGTTGGAGGCTACTTGGGCATTTAGGAATTTCACCCTTCTTCGATACTCCAGATCGTGCGATATAGCTCAAGATAGGGAGCTGATTTCCTCTCTAAGTCTTATTCTCAAGATTGGTAATCCTAATATCATAATCCGCGAATTTGAAGCATGTAAGGAGGGATTGATCCCACCATTGAGTCCGAGTGGATTGCCCAAGGACTTGTTAGGAGAATGTGTCGATCCATAGAGGGATTGGTAGAACTTGTTGCTAAGGAGAGTACCCTTGTTCCTATTAATGTCACTGCACCACCAGATCATGTAGTATATCAGTATGTTAGCAATGTATGTTACAGATATAAAGTTGGGGTGCATCAGTTAAGGCACTGCCCCGCCAATCTAGAGTCACCAAGTAAGTGACCCATTAGTACGTCATTCTGAACGCCACATACTTTTCCTGATTATATACGTATACCTATATTGGGAGCCTGCATAGATATGCTCTTAAAAAGAATCCAAATCACAAAACATTGCATGCACCTACTCTTTGATTGAGACGTATTATTCACAAAATCTCCTGATCACGGTTCTCTTACTTATAGCCTCCTATGGAATCGAGCTCTATAATTATGTTCCTGAATTGAGTTATAACACTATTGATACTTCCCACTTGCTTTTCCTAAATTCTCAACAAGGGACTATTCCCGATGAATTTCTTACAGAAACGTTTCATTTAAATGGACAACATCTGCTCACTTGTGCCTATACATGCACCATCATTAAGTTTACCTATGTAGTGTCAAGTTCCATGCAAAGTATCCCAGCATTGCGACCCTTCTCGAGTCACTCTTTTACTCAGTCGTGTATATGGCTTATATGGTTTGAACAACCAATCTACTCTCTTGCGAATATCATTATGAAACCTTCTCACTATCAAGTAACATGAGAACATGCGTCAACACCTATCATATGAGTGCATATCAATCGAAATGGTCACCGTGTGCATAAAGTCTTTCTGAAAATTGAGATCCTCACATCCCCATCACAGGAAGATCTTGTGTTGCCATAACTTTCATGTCCACTTGAGATATCCCGTAGCAAGTAGCTCACTTGGTTTTTAGTATTGTGGTCGCCCATGATGTGGTCTTGTATTGCAGTCTGGGAGTTAATATAGCAGAAGTATGTAGCTCATAACAAATGATTATTTTCTCTTTATACCTCCACAATGTGTTAATTGTATTCCCTAGTTAGTGAATTCATTGTGCTAGATCCCAACACTTGTTCGATAACCATGAGAGAACATGCCCTTCTAGGTGTCACTATGACACTTCCTTTTTCATGTCAAAACCCATAAAGAGTTCATCATGAACATTTGCAAACCTTCTATGATTATTTTGCACTGTCTCATTAAGTTTGGTTTTCTTTACACCCTCGACTTCTAGAATCATTGACTATATCGTTGTCATGTGCGGGGAGTTTTGCTACCCTTGGTATTCCACCTTTCTGGGTGGGTAGGAGTGTTATTTGTCTTTCTCCCCGGAGCATCATGTTAGCCATTAGAACCCCTCTAACCAATACATGATTTCGTCCCAATATTAAGATGTCCTAGCTATGTGATTTCACTCGTGAAAGGTTGAGATTAGATGCCTTCAGATTTTTGCACATATCATGAGTATATTGATTTGGAAGACAAGTTATTGTATCTTTACTTCTCTCATATAGTATCAATTATCAGGAAGGGTTAAGTTGTTTGAAGTATGATAATCTCATAAGTGTTCAACTTCTTTTCATCCTCATGGGCTTGTGGCATATATCCCTTGTGTCAGTTAACGTTAAGAGTGTAATTCAACTTCATGTGTTTTGAAACCCATATCGCATTCAAGGTGCCAGAATATTCTCATTCTTAATAACTGGATTTTCCCTACACTCCAGGAGGCGACTGGGTCACGTACTTGAATATTCCTCCTTAATGGTTCCTATTGACAATGCACGAGTTACCCCTATGCTTTAATTGTCTAATAGTTGATGTCATCACAATGATTAACCATATCGGCATCATTAATATAAATCCTCGTGTCTCTTAGCATGTAACCTCATGAAATACTCTGCTCAGCGCCTAAATGGATTCTTGAATAATTCCAGCCCAATCTTGAACTTCGTTGCTCCTTACTGTATTAGATCTATCTGGTATTGAACGTTCAAACATGTCAAAGAGGAAGTATCCCCGTGTGATCCCATATATTCGATAGGTAATTTTACCGTCTGTTTATGATAGCACATCTTAGACTAATTGTGGAATGCATCAAAGGTTTAGCATGGGCGTTCATGTAGAGATTTAGAGTTTAGGAAGGTGAAGGAGTTATTCTTAATACTTTCCCCTAAAGATGTTATGTGAGTTGATAATGAAGGTTGCCTAAGTGTAGTTCACATTGGGTCGTGCTATGAGTATGATGTTTACTGTCGTTGTTCTACATCTACTATGTGTTTTCATATGCCTGTGTCTAAGAAGGTAGTTGGAGACCTATTTGTATTATCCGGGTGGAAACTATTAAACGTGAAGTTAATGGATAGTTAGCTTATGCGAGGTATCTAGTTGTCACCCTTGTTAAATATGTTTGGAGGTTGCGATTGTTTTTGCGAATGGGTTGTGGTAAAGCTTGTAAGTCGAGGAGGCCACCTTGAAGGCCGAAAGTGTCGTGGAAAGATTTGCTTGATTGTGTAATAATTAGTTTTGGTTTGAAAGGTACCTTGTAGGTGCTATGATTTAAAATGTGCATTCCATGTCCAGGTATCATCGTGATAATGTAGATGTGTTTTTAGGATGGTTTTAGTGGATCTATGACAAGTGGGTAGGCCGAGTTACAAAGGAAACTCTGGCGAAATTTTCGGAAACTTAAGGAGTTAGCCAAATTCGGGGCTGTTGATATATTTCATGATGTGAACAAGCTGAAGTTACATAAGGATGGCTAATGAATGAACCTCGATCCTCATTCGAGGATGAATGATCCTAAGGGGGGGGGGAATGTGAGGCCCCGGAAAATTTTGCCAAGTAATTTAAGATTTCGTGGTGCCAAGGTAGGCTAATTATTTTATTTTGTATGTAAATAAGGATTCATGATATAATGGATACCAATTGGATATGTTAATAAGCGTATAAGTCATATTATAAGTGAATTGGGGTCTAAGGAGAGGCCTAAGCCTAAGCCAAGTTGGAAAATTTCATAATAGACTAAAGTTGTAAATGAGTGCGCACAAGACCTCACTTTGGACAATCATATCTCCAGTTATATGAGGATTTGTGTGATAAACAACCTATCAAATTAAAGCCATTTGAGTCTAGTTTCCAACGCATCAAACTGTTCATCATTTGGAGGTGTATACAGAAAGTTACGACCATTTTACCGGGCATGTGTCATTAGCACGGCCTTAGCGCGGCCATTAGCGCGGCCGCGCATATTGCGAAGTATTCTACCTCATTAGCGCGGCCTTAGCATGGGATCGCTAGTGGAAGACGTCTAAATACACCTAAGGATGGGAAATTAGAGGATTTAAGTCATTTTTCAAGACTAGGGCATCCTCTCCATCCCCAATCCGACCAAGGCATCCAATTGCACACCTAAGGTGAGTTTTTAAGTGTGTTTTCATGGTGATTTCACTTCTCAATCACTAGTTACAACATGATTTTTATTGAATTTCATAGGATTTCTTCAAAATATCAAGAACACCCCAAAGTTGTCTTTCAAGATTTGGTCTACAAGAGGTAAACTTTTACCCTTAGACTTACATATATGGAGTTATTATGGAATTATGAGTATGAATCAAGTATTACAACTTATGGTATGGTGATTGGAAGCCATAAATTCCCAATTTAAATACATGACCATGGTAGGGATTTAAAGGTGATTAAATGATGGAATTTTGTTGGTTGGGTGTGAATGGTTGATCACACATATGATGTTAGGAGTATAAATTGTTAAAGAATAATGGTGGGATGAATTGTTGGTTAATGGTGATAGTTGGATGAACCAATACTATAGTTATGAGGTGTATAGACCTATACCTACAAGGTGTTTGATAATATGCCTAAATGGCTTAAGTTATGAAATTTATTACTAATATTGGCCCTATAGAATGTTGTATTATAGATTGAAGTTACTTAAGTGTATTGGATCATTGTAGTATCATTAAGGGGTAAATTTCACTTACGTATGACTAAAACTCCCTCTTCTTAGAAATTGAGCTCCCTTGGTGTCCCCGCATATGTTATAAGTCCGGAATTTGATTTATGTAGTATTCATTATTTCAAAGGATTTGGGTGTTGCAAGAATATTTGTGAAAGATGTATCTCAATGTGTTCAATATGCTATTCTTGGTAAATTGGGGATATGTGAAGAATGTGAAGTATATGCTAAATTGCCTAGATTTCAAGTCAAGTTTAAATTGAGATTGTTATACCAAACTATGTGAAATCTTCTATGGGTAGAGATGTTTGAAATAAATCAAAATGAATTTGGGAAATAGAGTATGGCCAACGTGCCGAGAACTTGAATTATAATAGTGCTTGATGATGCCTATGACACGTGAAAATATGAAATAGATTATGAAATGAGCCTTGACTTCACTTTCCATAAATGACTTCAATAATAAAGTGCTCTAAAGCCTTTATACACAATTTATGCCATAAGTGGCTATTCGAGATAATGTCTTGCCTTATGAGTACCTCCAATGTGATCCGAGTTGTTACATACTTCGATGTTGAAATTGTATATTGTCATGATTGTAAAAGAGTAATTCAAGAAAAATTGGTGTAATTTCTTGCTTATGCCTTTGAGGTGTGTTTTTATTGCGGGTTGGTGTATCCCCTCCTTTTTGGGAGAATTCTTTGTGTTTAAAGTTCCATTGTTAATAACTTGAGGTGTATGATTTCTGAAATATTGTATATGCCCAAGATTCATGATTCCTCTCATGTGTACTTGACATCTTGAATTGAATGGCTTGTTGTTGAAATTGATATTGATGTGAAATATGTGGAAATGATGTGAAATGTGGGAAAGAAGAGATTGAGTTATGAAATGCGGCCTAGTGCCAAGAATGATGTGAAGTGTTGTGGCCCCAAGTGCCGATGAAATGAAATATGTGAAATGAAATGATTAATGAGAAGGGAACAATGCCTTGGTAAGGCGGTCTAGCCGATCGGGCCGAGATCGGACTCCGCTCAAAATAGCGGTGATATTGTGAATGAATTCTGGAGAAAGGGAAAATGAGATTGTGATTGAAGTATATGTCTCAAATGAGGCAACCTAGCCGATCGGGTCGAGATCGGACTCCGCTCAAGATAGCGGTGGTATTGTGAACAATGTTGAACAGTATGAAATGCCCCAAACTAAAGGCTATGGAAACATGATGTGAAAATTGTATGATTCTTTTATATTGATAATGTTGTGATCGTTTAAATCTTTTGAGTTGTACTTGTGATTTCCTTATTTTTGCATGATAATTCTTTCTAATTAGATAGTGTTTAGTTATACATACTTGTGCTATTCGATGGCACTAACGTCCCTTTTGCCAGGGGCGCTATGTCTTTCAATGGATGTAGGTGTTTCTATAGGAGGCAGTGTTGGTCGCAGCTAGTGCCGTATCATTCTTTCAACTGACTTGGTGAGCCCCACTTTTTTTCGGGCTTCTGTTTCACCTATTTATTATGTACATTGTATTTGAGGTATAGTCGGGGCCTTGTTGCCGGTATTTCCATATTGCTTTTCAGTTGTATTTAGAGGCTCCGTAGACAGGTTGTGGGTAGTGTCGGGTATTGGAATTAAATTGGAAATATTGATGTTTGGCAATGTGGTATAAAACTTGTAATATCTTCAAAATTGTGAACGAAGTTGTTAATTAATTATTTTCAGAGTTTGAATAATGTAGTATATCTCCTCTTTATTCAAGGATGATTTTGGATAAAATGAAATCTAGCAGGCTTGCTCAGTTGGATTTACTCGGTTGAGCGCCAGTCGCGCTCCTCGATTTTGGGGTGTGACACTGGCCATATTGGCCGCCTCCTGAAAAGAAATCTCACTCCCTGTCTCCTTAGCCATCTGAAGTCGAATAGGCTGAATGAGTCCCTCAATGAACCTCCTCCTCCTCTCTCTCTCTCTCTCTCTCTATCTCTCTCTCTAAGGGGGGAGTATAAGAAGATCATGACGGTCCAAGTAAATAAATCTGGTCTCGTACTAAGTAACCGTCATAGAACCTTGCTGGAAATGCTCAAACTGCCTCTGATAGATCTCTCTATGAGTGATAGGAAGAAACTTTTCCAGAAGTAGCTGAGAAAACTGATCCCAAGTCAAAGCTAGTGACCCAACTGGTCTAGCCAAACAATAATCTCTCTACCAAGTCTTGGCGGATCCAGATAAGCGAAAAGTAGCAAGGTCGACCCCAATTGTCTTCACTATCCTCATGTTCTTGAGAACCTCATGAAAACTGTCTAAATAATCCTAGGTATCCTCAGAAGATGCACCGCTGAAAGTGGTAGTGAAGAGCTTGGTGAAACCTATCCAACCTCCACAAAGCTTTCAAAGACGTAGTTGATCTATCACCGGTCTGTGTTCCTGTTCGGCTAAAAATGCGGTATGTGACCTTGCCATTTGCAAAAGGACAAGAGTAGAGGTTTCAATCTAGCATTGAGAGAACAAAATCACATGATAGGAGAGAATAGATGTGAAGTTTTTCCTAACTCTGTAGCCTCTTGGGATAAATACAGACGTCTCCGTACCGATCCCTCAGACTCTACTAAACTTGTCCGTGAATTGTGAGACTATGTAACCTAGAGCTCTGCCCGGATTTTCCACTCTCGGGAGTCGTGATGGCGCCTACTCGTGAAAGCTAGGCAAGCCGAATATTATAAATTCATTACCTTTATTTTATTAAGCATGTTCAATAATTCAAAGTAGTAAGTGATTTAAGCAGCAGAATAAACTAAATAACTAGAAATGCAGAAGACGAAAACTTAATCATTCAACCAAACACTACTACATAATCTGAAGTACAATACTACCCAGAATTTGGTGTCACAAGTCACGGACTATCTAAGAATACTACAAATAAGGTCTGAATGGAAATACATAAGTCTGTCTCTGATTAAGTAAAAATAGAAAGAGAAAAGATAGGAGGAGACGCCAAGGCTAGCGGACGTCTGCAGGACTACCTTGGGTCGCCTGAATGGACTGAAGACAGCACCCTCACTATGGTCCAAATGCTTCGGTATCAGTATCTTCACACAGTGCAGAGTGTAATATCAGCACAATCGACCCCATGTGCTGGTAAGTGCCTAGCCTAACCTCGGTGAAGTAGTGACGAGGCTAAGACCAGACTACCAAATAAACCTGTATAGTTAAATCATATACATCAAATATAGAAGCAGATAATTACAGCTAAAGTTGGGCGGGGGAAACATGGTGCGGGGAGTAACAGATAACAACAGAATAGCAATAGAGAAATGTAAGGAGCGCCATAAATCAATTACCAGCAAAAGATAAGAAAATAAGAAGCAAGTACATATGTAATACCGTTGCAAGTATGCAATCTGATCCTATTTCATATAATACCGTTGCAGGCGTGCAACCTGCTCCCATTTCATATATTACCGTTGCAGGTGTGCAACCCGCTCCCATTTCATATAGTATCGTTACAGGCGTGCAACCCGCTCCCATTTCACATATTACCGTTGCAGGAGTGCCACCTTGCTCCCATTTCATATATTACCGTTGCAGGCGTGCAAACCGCTCCCATTTCATTTATCAACACCCATCATAAAAGAATCCCAGCAAGGGATCAATAATATAACAACAACATCCCGGCAAAGGAACAATAATATAACAACAACATCCCGTCAATGGAACAATAATATAACAACAACATCCTGGCAAGGGAACAATATAACAACAACATGGGCAAGGGAACAATAATATAATCCTCATATGAAGCACGAATAAACCACAATGGAGTCATAACAATTACAATACAAGACTTACGGGCATGCTTGATACCGACGTATAGATACTCGTCACCATGACTATACGTCGTACTCCACAGTTAACACAAAGCAAATAAGATACAACTCCTAATTCCTCAAGCTAAGGTTAGACCAAACACTTACCTCAAACTTCCACGGACAACTCAAGCCTTGAACACCGCTTTTCTTTTAGAATTTACCTCCAAATTACTTGTATCTAGTCCAAATTAATTTAATAACATCAATATATACTAAAGAATTCATACCCAACGCTTAATTATAGGTTTTTATCATTTTTTTCCAAAAAGTTAAAAATCGACCCCGGGCCCGCTTGGTCAAAACACGAGGTTTGGACCAAAATCCGATCACCCATTCACCCACAAGCCCGAATATACAATTAGTTTCGAAATTTGACCCCAAAACGAGGTCTAAATTCCAATTATTCAAAAAGCTCTAACTCTACCTAAATTCCTAATTTCTACCATGAAAACCTTGATTTTTGATTTAAAAGTGATGAAAAACAGTAAGGAATTGAAAGAACAAAGTTTAGAATTGATTATCTATGACTTCGAGATGATAATTGTTGAACAAAATCGTTCTTAGGGCTGTAAATCTCGAAAATATGGTGAAGAAGAAGGTCTGCCCGTTTTTAAAAGAGTATATATCACTGGACAGGGAACCTATGCGTTCGCACACGATTGGATGCGTTCGCATAGAACAAATGGTGACCCCCAGAATTAACTCTATGCTATTGCGGACCTACCTATGCAATCGCATAGAACAAATGAATGACCGCCAGGATTAACTCTATGCTATCGCGAACCTACCTATGCAATCGCATAGAACAAATGATGACCCCCAGAATTAACTCTATGCTATCGCAGATCTACCTATGCAATCGCATAGAACAAATGATGACCCCTAGAATTAACTCTATGCTATCGCGGACCTACCTATGTAATCGCATAGAACAAATACTTGGACACCGGCAAACAGCAAAAACACCAGATTTTCTAAGTTCGAAGCACCCCGATGCCTATTCGAAACTCACTCGAGCCCTCGGGGCTCTAAACCAAACATGCACGCAAGTCTAAAAATATCATACGAACTTGCTCGTGTGATAAAATCGCCAAAATAACATCTTAAACAATGAATTTAGCATAGAAATCTAAGAAAAATCTCAAAACTTTCAAAGTATCAAATTTCACAACTACGGGTCCGAATCACGTCAAACGACTTCCGTTTCTTACCAAATTTAACAAACTCATCTTAAATGTTATATTGAACCTGTACCGGGCTCCGGAACCAAAATACAGGCCTGATACCATAAATTTCAAATATAATCAAATTTCCAAAAACTCTTATATTTTCAGTAAAACAATTTCTTTCA
Organism: Nicotiana tabacum; assembly: GCF_000715075.1. Taxonomy (NCBI): domain Eukaryota; kingdom Viridiplantae; phylum Streptophyta; class Magnoliopsida; order Solanales; family Solanaceae; genus Nicotiana; species Nicotiana tabacum. The sequence goes on along the minus strand of NC_134101.1, from coordinate 136,197,929 downwards.
AAAATTTATTTCTCGAGCTTGGGACCTCGGAATTCGATTCTGGGCTTACGCCCAAGTCCTATATTTTCCTACGGACCCTCTAGGACCGTCAAATTATAGGTTTGGGTCCGTTTACCCAAAATGTTGACCGAAGTCAACTTAAATTTAATTTTATAGGCCAAATTAATATTTTTTATCACATTTCCACATAAAAGCATTCCGGATATGCACCCGGACTGCGCACGCAAATTGAGGTGAGGAAAAAGGAGTCTTCTAAGGCCTTGGAATACAGAATTTACTCTTAAATCAAGTGATGACCTTTTGGGTCATCACACCTACCTGTTGGGATTATACTGAGTTTGTTATTGTTGTTTTTTTGGTTAAGCGGATGAATATTATAATTAAAACAAACTACCCATTGGGGTTTACAAAAGAGTGTTTGTGAATGGGTATGTGATACCCCCTGTAGCATGGTACTAATATCACTATTACAGTCCATTGTTTTCCTTTCAAATGCAGTTCCTGCGATGTCTGCCCAAAAGATATGATTGACAAACACCGGAGGAACTATTCTTACAAATACATCTTTAAAAAAAATTTCTTTGCCCCTTCGTTCGTCAGCATGTTAGCAACTTTGTTGGTCTCTCTGTAACTGTGCTTCACCACCACGACGCCTAGTCTTTGGACGATTGACCTGCATTCATGAATAAGTGAGTCAAAATACATGTTTCCATTAATTATCATTCTAATTACCTCTGTTGAGTCAGTGTTTATTTCCAAAGGAGTGAGTTGTCTTTCTTCTGCGATTTGCAGTCCTTTAAGGAGAGCTAGTAGTTCTTCTTGTGTGTTAGCAGTGTGTTAGATTGAGCCGATATAGCCTAATATCCAGTTTCCACTTACATTTTTGTAGACTTCCCCTAGTCCTCCCTTGCCCGGATTCCCTATTGCTGCTCCATCAGTGTTAAGCTTGTAGGAGTTGTTGTTTGGTGGCTCCCATTTTACCCAGATATTCTTCATGTTTTTGGGTTCTTTATCCAGCATCATTGTAGCATATTCAGTGGCCTTTGCTATTGCACAGTTTGAGTCCGCCCTCTCTTTTTTGTTATTGAAGAGGTTATTATTCCTTGTTAGCCATATTTGCCAAAAACATAAAGGGAGGAGCTCTTCCCAAGTAATGATGCTGTTGTAGGCTTTTTTCTTTAGAGATGCCCAAGTGGTTGGCCAATCTGTGGATGTGAACGTAGGGATAAGATTATTTGTTTCCCCATTGTTTTGGGAGATGATGTCTTGCCAGAAGTATGCGAAATGGTACATTCAAAGAAGATGTGTGCTGATGTTTCATTGGCCCGACTGCATTGGTGGCAACTGGGGTTTGATTGTACCCCAACATAATGTAGGTAGGCTCCAGTGGGGAGCCTTTCATGGAAAAGCAACCAGAAGAAGGATTGGATTTTTTTGGGTACTTTTAGTTTCCAAATCCATGTGTAATTGTGGGTCATGGTTTTCTGTCCTTGGTCCAATATTGAATAGGCAGATTTTGTGGAGTAGAGACCATTTGGTGTTGCTCCCCATATCATTCTATCTTCATTGACTGGGTTGGATGGGATGAAAGTGTTGTGGATGGAGTTTTGTATATTTTGGGGGATGGTGAGAGAGAGAGAGTAGAGAGGTCCCAAACTCTATTTTGGTGGGCATTTGCAACTGTTTTGGACATGTCTTCTCTTGTCAGAGGACCTTGAATTAGAGACTATAGCAGGGAGGTTATTTATCCAAGGGTCATTAAAGAAACTAACTCTGTTTCCTGTATGAACTACCCATCTTTTCGCTTGCATGCATGTTTCCCATCCTTTTAGAATGCATTGCCAGGTGTGGGACTTTGCTTTTTTGGGAGGGTTCCTCCAATTGCAGTGTTTTGCAATAAGAGCTTTTTCCCAAAGAGTTGTGGGGTTTTGGTATAGACTCCAAGCAAGGCCTGAGTGCTGAGCTTTATTTTTTAATTCAGCTTTCTGAATCAGTCCCCCTTATCCTTAGGCTTTGTAACTGTGTCCCAAGATATTATGTGCATTTTCTTCTTAGTAGCAGTGGTGCCCCAGATGAAGTTCCTCTGAACTTTATCAATTTCTTTGTTCGTTTTTGCTGGTAGCTTGATGTATTGTATGACATGATTAGGGATTGAGTTTAGTGATGCTTTTTCCAGAGTGGTCCTTCCAAACATGTTAAGCATGCTTGTTTTCCAACCTACCATTTTTGAGTGGAGATTGTCAATAATAAATTGAAAATCACTGTGGGTGGGTCTTTTGTGAAAAATAGCGAACCCTAGGTACTTCCCAAAGTTTGTTGATGCTTTTATGGAGAGAGTATTTGAGATGAGCTCCATTTGCTGAGTTTGGCAGTTAGCACTGAAGCATACTTTGGACTTGTTGAGATTGATCTTTTGCCCGGATACTAGATTGAAGGAGTTAAGGGTATTCATGATTGTGTTGCAACTTGAGAGGTTTGCAGTTGCAAAGAGAGTTAAGTCATCAGCAAAGAAGAGATGGGATATTTTAGGGCCACTTCTGCTAATGTTGATTGGGTGCCATTCCCCTTGGGTGACATTACTGTCAATGGCTCTTGAAAGCCTTTCTATACACATGATGAACAGGTATGGGGAGAGGGGGTCACCCTGCCTAATGCCCCTGGTGGGCATAAAAGGGGTAGTTTGCTCTCCATTGACAATTACAGAGATGGTGGAGGAGCTAACACATGACATGATGAGATTGATGATTGTATTCGTGGAGGGTTTGCTTAATGAAAGACCATTCAAGTCTATCAAAAGCCTTCTCCATATCAATTTTTAGGATCATGTTACTGGATTTCCCTTCATTTTCCCAAAGTGGGAGATGTACTCTTGGAGTATGATGGCATTATATGGAGCTTTCCTATTATAGAGAAAGCTGCCCTAGCTAGGCCCAATGATGTGGGGGAGGTAAGGCTTGATCCTATTGATAATGATTTTTGTTACTGTCTTATAGACAGTGTTGCATAAGCCTATGGGTCTGAAGTTTTTGATCATTGTGGCTTGAGGGCATTTTGGAATGAGGCATATAAGGTTTCATTCATGACTGGGTCCATAGTTGATGTGGAGAAATAGTTTTTGCAGAAAAGGGCGACATCTTTACCCACTATGTCCCAGTATTTTTGGTAGAAGAAAGGGTGAAGGCCATCTGGCCTAGGGGCTTTGAATGGCTTGAAGGAGAAGATGGCATTCTTAATTTCACTATCCCTTAGGGTCATTCCAATTGTTGTTTGTTGAGTCTGGGAGAGGCATTACCGTTGGATTTTAGTGGAAGATAAACAATTCTGAGAGTATGGGAGGGAGGAGGTATAGAGTTCTTGGAAGAACTTTGAGATTTCCTGCTTGATCTCCTCTTCCTCAAACATCCACTGACCATAGTCATTTTGGAGGGAAAGTATTTTTTTCCTTTTTCTTCTATTTAGGGTAGATTTATGGAAAAATTTAGTATTGGCATCTCCATCATAGAGCCATTGGATTCTGGACTTCATCTTCCAAAAGTCTTTTTCATTTTTTAATATTAAGTTAAGCTCCTCAATGAGGTTATTTTCCAGGATTTGTAAAGGGGTGCTGGTAGGATAGAGGAATGATTTCTGGATTCCTGTTATCCTTGCTAGCAACCTCTTTTTTGTGGAATATGTTTCCATAGATATGCCTAGTCGAATTGAGAGCATTAGCCTTGAACAAGGAGGTGGAAGGGATTAGGGTAGAGTCAGGCTTAAAAGAGTCCCTCACTAGCTTTTGAAACATGGGGTGGCTGCACCACATTGATTCAAACCTGAAAGGTTTATTGGTGGGACTAGGATTGGTATTACTTAGATTGACAAGCAAAAGGCAGTGATCAGACTGGGTCCTAGGAAGATGAGTGATGTTTGGTTCAGGGTACTCTTTTATCGAGTGGTTATTAGCTAAACATCTGTCAATTCTTTCAAGTATTAGATAGGTTCTATTTTTGTACCTCTTATTGGACCAAGTATGCTTGCTACCTTTAAATCCTAGGTCTATAATATGACAGTTGTTAATGCAATTCCAGATGGAGTTGCTTCTATAGGTGTTTATAGGGTTGCCCCCAAATTTTTCTTCTGCTTTAAGGACTTCATTAAAGTCCCCACCCACAAACCAACTTCCTTTGTGTGTTTTTGAGATGACAACAAGACTCTCCCAGAGTCCTCTCTATCCTCAAAGTGGTTATTGGCATAAATTGCAGAATACAACCAGGGTGGGTTTGAGGGTAATACCTTGACCATGGCATGGATACCCTAAGAGTTGACAGCTACCTCATCAACTTGGAGGGAATTTTTCCTCCACATAATCACTATGCCTCCGCCTCCAGAGTGGCCAATAGCAGGGAACTGAATGTGCATGTCAAATTGAAGCTTTTTAGTAAGCTTTTTGTGATCTGCCATTTTGGTCTCTAGGAGAACCAACATCATAGGTTTGTGCATACCGACCATTTCAGAGTAGTGCCGCTTAAACTCTGCACTGTTTGCCCCTCTAACATTCTATATTATGAAATTCATTAGAGGGTTCAGTGTTGGAGGGCTGGTGCTCATTGATGCTTTCTTCCTGCCCTAGGGTTGCATCGCATCTCGTCCCCTGTGTTGAGATTATTGGGATCTTATCACTGGAGTTAGGGTTAGTAAGGGTTTGAGAGTACCTTGGTTCAGGTGAGATGAGAAGTCCAATCCACAACGAACTAGATTCTTTGGGCAGAATAGGATCAATGTCTCGCTGTGGTCCACGTTGAATTCCACCGCCCTTACTGCTTCCAGCCACAGTGAGTCCACTCTCACTAGATTGTCGATTGGTGTTTCTCCATGGTCCATTGGTGCCTTTTTGTTCCTCAGTATCTCCAGGGCTGTTGAAATTCCTTTGGAGATGTTCCCTAAAGGCGATTGAGGTGATTATTGCTGGGGTGGTTGTGGCTGCTTCTCCTGCTTTGAAGGTGAAGTTTTCTGTGTTGATTCCGGCTGGAATATTTTGAACTGGGGTGTTGCATAGGGATCCTCTACTGTGAGATCTGGGAAGAATGGGATACTGTTGAAGATCTGTTGAATCCTGTCTTGGATAGACAAGTCACTGTTGATGTTCATGTTGGTTGGGTGGGTCTGCTCCATGACTAACTGCCACATTTGAGCTCCAAGCATCCCAAGCCCCTATTTAGGGCTTCAGCTATTACCCTTGCGAGATGGGGTGGGTTTTGAATGATTAGGGAAATCTGTCGCTCGCCTAGTTGAAAATTATAGCTTAGGGCTTGTCCATGGAGTGCCAGCTCCAGTCATGATGTTGGTAAGTGGTCCGGTGGTGGTGGGGTAGAGGTTAGGAAGATTGGGGATGGGGTTTGGTTCCATTTTTGGGTTCCTTATTCCTATCCGTTTTTGGGCTGGTAATAAAAGATGGAGTATTGGGGTAATCAAGCATTTCTAACGGTTGTGAATTGGAATCAATAATCATGTTTATTATTTTGGGGTTTGTGTCTGGCTCGCTGGGAATGGGGTTAATTTGATATCCGGTTGAGTTGATGGGTTCTGTCAAATCACTCGAGATTTCTTGATTATACTGCTTTGGCTCTTGATCTTTCATGGAGGGATTTTCTCCAGTTGGTGTTGGTAGGGGAGATGTAGTGTTGTAGTGGTTATCATTGTGGTCTACCATGGGGTCTATTTTCCCCGAGGTGTATGTGGCCTAGTCTGCCATTTTTGGCTTTCTTCTTGGTTTTTGGGGTGTGTTGACTTTGGTTGTGGGGTAGTGTCCATTTGGTTTGGGTTAGTGTTCATGGGGTCCATCTTTGCTTTTGTTTGAGTCATGGTCCCCAGATTATAATTTGTGTGCATTTGGGCATTCCTTGGGTCCGCTTTCCGTATAACACTTGTGTTAGGCCGTTCTCTTATGGGCTGCCCAGTTGTATTTTGTTGTTCAACTTGTGGTCCCCTTGTGGAAGTGGGTTGGATCCGGTCCGTTTCCTGTAACGTATTAGATTTATTGGTGTAACGAAAAGTTTGTGTTTCAAGAAACTTACCGGATGTAGCATCGAACATTTTCACTTTGATGTCTTCTGGCTTATCCTTTTTTGTCTTGTCCTTAGCTTCATTTTTCTTTGTGTTGAACTCTTTCTTACGCCTTCTGGGGAAGGAGACCACTTTTCATTCCTCTTCTTTCTCCTTGTTTGGTGTATGGCCTGGAACATCATTTTGCTTAGTAAATATTTGAGCACTCTGGGCTGTCTTGGTTTTGTGGTTGTTGTTGTCTTTGTCTATGTAGGCATCCTTTCAAGATGTGCCCTATCCTTCCACAACTAGTGCATAGAACATTTTCTCCTTTATAGAGCACCAACTCTTTGTGGTCCCCTATTGTGACTGAGGTAGCAACTGGTGTTTCCAAGGGTACCTGTTTGCATATCCTTGCATATCTTCCTCTGAGAGTGGTTGAGGTGTATGTATCAATTTTTAGGAGTTTTCCTAGTTTCGTGCCCACTTTTTCGAGGACTTCCTTGTCATAGAACTCGCTGGGTTGTTGTGGTAGCCTTACCCAAATTGCAGTGAAGGATAGAGTTGCTTCCTGTGGGACAAATTTCGGTTCCCATCTTCTTACTGAGAGGAAATTCCCTGATATGAATCATGGTCCTTTTTGTATAGCTTTCACTAGATTCTCCTCTTTACCAAATTTGACTATGAAAAAATCTCATCCTAGATCAATAAGGATTAACTGTTCGAAAGGGCTCCATAAATCAACTAGTTTAGATCGGAGAAGGTAGTGTGACATTTTTTTTCCAAACAGTTTTATGATAACTGAGTAATGCCATGGTTCATAGAGCATGTTTTTATCCTCTTGAGAGAGTATTATAGGACCTATTGTTTCCTTGCCTTTTTCTTGTGTTAAGGTGGTTGAATTTCTGTAGTGAAGTAGTCCGCTTGTGTAGTGCTTTGCTTATCAAGTAGTATTTCCTTGTAGCAGTGGGATTGTGTTGCTTCTTTTCTTCCATAACAGTATCGTCCGGTGGTTCCGGTGGTATGTTGGGTGATTTGGGTGCGTTTTCCATTGGTTGTTTGTAGTGGTGGATGAGAGTTTCTCTCACTAACTAAAAAACACTTTCTCTCCTTGTTATTTATATTGTTGTAATAATATAGCACTGTAACAGAAATAAATATAAAAGATATATTAAAAGTTCAAGAAAAACTACTTTTTTTTAAAGAAACTCATACAAAATAAAATATCTAGCACGTATTACAAGTATAAATAATGCAATATTGTTAAATTTACTATGAAATATAAATTAACTACAACATCTTAACTTTCAAGTATTTAAAAATTATAATTTCTTAAAAAATATTATCAAACTGCATATTTTACCTCTTAAAAAACTCAATAAATTTTAGCAATACTGTAATTTAAAATATTACTCTTCCATGAGTAAACATAAAGTTATTTTTAATAGTAAAATAATTAATGTATGATAATTTTGAGAGACATAGAACTAAGATATAAAGATCTATCAAGTAAAGATATAAATTTTGGTTATCTATTTGCAGAAGAAATATAAGTGATATTCACCCTCTCAATGTTCTCAATTAGTAAATATGTATTATAGTTTTTTGTTTGAGATATTCATAATTTTCATATTCTTATGGATAAAAAGAGCTTTAATAATTTATTTGTTAAAGAATACTGAGAGTCAACAGTGTTTGTTAGTGAATTCAACACATGATTTGCATAAGAACTGTTAGGCGAGTCCCGAGCTTTGAGCGTTAGGCGTGTTTAGAGCGCACAGTCGGACGTTTAAGGGCGTACACCTCACATAATTAAGTCTCACATATTAGTCTCAAGGCATTTTGATAGTGCCCCGCCTCGGGGCAAGTTCGAGCGAAACCTTTTAAAACACTGATTGTTGGTTATACTCAATAATAGCTAAATTGTTTGTGGATGTAATGTCCCTCCAAGCATGAATACGTTTCATATTTATCAATGGCAAATGAAGCTTTTAAAAATGGAATATGTTACCCCAAATATATCACAGGCATAGCATGCAACAGGCACGAAACAAGAAGAAGCAGCTCGTGGGGCTGCATTTCGAGAAGGAAAATTTTCGTTCTTATACCATATAGGAAACTATATTTGTCACGACCCCAACCCCGGCCGTGATGGCGCCTAACACAATGCTAGGTAAGCCCGACCAACTAACATCTCACAATCTCTTTCTTTATAATTCAATACCGATTTTCGGGATTGAATACCAATTTAATATAAATAGAAGTATGAATTTAACAGATGAAATGTGCGGAAACCATAATCATGAAAAAAAATCTCTGTAAATCAGCCCACTGATCCGGTGCCACAAGTCTGAGCCTCTAATACAAAGGTTCAACAATCTAATACAGAATTATGTCTAAGATGCGGAATGATAAGTGGAGATAGAAGGAGGAATCGGGTCTGCGAACGCCATGCAACTACCTCGATAACTCTGATGAAGACAGAACGGCAGGAAAGCTCGCTCTATGCCTCAGGAATACCTGTACCTGCACACATGGTGCAGGGAGTAATGTGAGTACTCCGACCCAGTGAGTAATAACAATAAATAATGGTTGACAGTGTGAAATCGCGTAAAGGCACTAAGCAGTTCTATATCAAAACACTAAAATCATTTAAGCAACAGTGAATGAGGAAATCATGTGAAATTCCTTAAACCAGGTAAAACAGATATAATCAGTATGAATCAGTTCCTCAAGCCTTTCAGTTCATTTATTCGTTCTTATCCTCAGTTCTCAATTTCATATACTTCTCACGATAACCGAATCAAAATATATATATATACCGTTGCGGCGTGCAACCCGATCCGTATATATATATATATATATATATATACCATTGCGGCGTGCAGCCCGATCCGTATATCGCTGTGGCGTACAACCCGATCCATAATAATAATAGTCGACTGCGCTCACTGGGGGTGTGCAGACTCCGGAGGGGCTCCTTCAGCCCAAGCGCTATATAATTGTTGCGGCGTGCAGCCCGATCCATATAAGTAATTGTTGCGGAGTGCAGCCCGATCCATAATATGTAATTGCTACGGCGTGCAACCCGATTCATAATATAAATATCCTCACTATTGGGTCCTCGACCCCTCTCAGTCATTTAAAAATCACAGCCTCTCAGGCATAATGTACGGTCGGGATCTCAGCCCTCATATCTCTCTCTATTTATGACTAACATTTCGAAAATCCGGTTCATATCATTCTTAAACAATTGAAAACATGACTGAGAATATAAATTTTTTAACAAAGTAAGTGAGGAAAACCAGTCAAAAATTCCCTAAGGGTTCTATAGGTCGGCACAAGGCCCCAAACATGGCAACAAGCCCAATTCACAATAATAAAGTATAGGTCTCAATCAAAAATGTAGTAAAATATCATTCGGGATGGACCAAGTCACAATCCCCATAGCATTGAACCTCACGCTCGTCACACAGCGTGTATCTCAACTTAGTATAGCACTACGTTGTGCAATTCCGGGGTTTCAAACCCTCAGGACATCATTTAAAATCATTACTCACCTCGAACTGGCTAATTCTCTAGCTCGCGACGCCTTTGCCCCTCGAATTGGCCTCCACGCGCGTCGAATCTATCCAAAATCAGAACGAATACGTCACAATATGCTAAGGGAACAAAGCCCAAGCGAAAACATTCGAAAAATATCAAAAATCTCGAAATTAGCAAAACCCAAACCCCGGGCCCACGTCTCGGAATCGGGTAAAATTTACATTTTCAGAATCCTCATACCCATACGAGTCTAACCATACCAAAATTATCCAATTCTGATACCATTTGGTCCTTCAAATCGTCATTTTACATTTTTGAAAGGTTTCACAATTTTCTTCCTAAATTCTATCTCCAGTCACGAATTAAATGATGAATTCAGTGATAGATTCATGTATTCTAGCCAAATCTGAATAAAAATCACTTACCCCGATGAATTTCTTGAAAAACCTTAGAAAAATCGCCAAAATCTGAGCTCTCTAGGTCAAAATATTAAATAAAACCCAAAATCTCGTATTTATAGGTACACCTCAGGTTTCACCTCACGCGGGCCGCACCAAAACTCACGCGGTCCGCGCAAAGGCAGAGTGCGGCCGCACAGGCCTCCCTTTACAGTGACAGGCTTTAGTATTTTGGTCATAACCTTTGCTACAGTTATCCAAATTACGATATCTTTACCTTTCTGGAAACTAGACAGGAAGGGCTACAACTTTCGTTTTTAAATTACCTCAATATTCCTTGTGGATCAAAAGATATAAGCTTCCGAAGTGGAACCAGCGAAATATTCTTCACCGCGGCCGCGCCCCACTTTGTGCGGTCCGCATGACACCTACCGCGGCCGCACACCACTTTGTGCGGTCCGCACAGCACTCAATGCGGGCGCACCTATTTTTGTGCGGACCGCATGAGTGAGTTCTGGGCCCTGCAACCCCTGTAGGCCTGCTACAGCTATGATTTTTGCACTAAAACATCCCGGAACCTACCCGGAACTCCCGGAACTTCAAACCAATTGTACCAACACATCACATGACATTGTTCAAACTTGCTCAAAACTTCAGAACGCTCACAACAACATCAAATCACCAATTTAACATAGGATTCAGGCCTAAGAACTCCAAGAACTCTTAAATTATGCTTTCGATCAAAAGGTCTATCAAATCTCGTCCGAATGACCTGAAATTTTGCACACACATCCCAAATGACACAATGAAGCTACTGCAACTCTCGGAATTCCATTCCGACCCCTATATCAAAATCTCGCCTATCAACCGGAATTTGCCAAAATATCAATTTCGCCAATTCAAGCCTAAATCTTCTCTACAACTCCAAAACCCATTCCGATCGCGCTCCTAAGTCACAAATCACCTCCCGAAGCTAACCGAACCTTCGGAACTCATTTCCGAGCCTTCTAACATATAAGTCAACATCCGGTTGACTTTTCCAACTTAAGCCTTCTTAAAAGAGACTAAGTGTCTCATTTCTTACCAAATCCTCTCCGAACTCGAACTAATCAAATCGATCACATAAAACACGGGTAACGAAGCGTAAAGAAGCTGAAATGGGGGGAAATGGAGCGGTAACTCATGAGACGACTGGCCGGGTCGTCACAATATTACCAAATATGTTCATAGTTTGCATATTACCCTTCATGCTAATAGTATTTCTACAAAATATAGACAATGCATTAAATAAGGAATCATTGTAGCTGTAGGATTCCTTATTTAGGCGCGCTAAAATTGGGGAATTAAATATTCTTCCAGATCTTCCACAACGCAAATCACGCACATTCATAATTATCGTCGGCTTCGTTTCAAATTTTCCATACTCTGTTTTTGCGATACACTCTGTATGCGAATCTGCATGATACACTCTGTTTTATGCGATTTGTCGAATAACGCAATTATGTCGAATAACGTAGAAGATTTGTATACACTCTGTTTTATGCAAATTTGCAGAAGATTTGCGTATTTCGACATAATCAAACACATTCATAATTGCGTTTTTTGCAAAAGAGAGCAGCAATTCCACCATTGACATCTATTAAAAAGTTTTGAATTCGAATTTGAAGTTTCAAAAATCATTATTTGTTTATATTGGGTGTTGTTGAAAATAATTGGGAATATGGTTTGGAGTTTATATCTCAATTTTGAGGAGTTTTGGTGAAGATTAGACTTGGTTTTGACTGAATTTCAGATTAAAACTCGAAGAAGAAGAAGAAGAAGAAGAAGAAGAAGAAGAAGAAGAAGAAGAAGAAGAAGACATGACATACATTATATTGCAGAAAATTGTGTAGATAAATTGTAGAAAAATTGTAGACTGTTGTTTATTTATTTTTCTTATTTTCATTTACCTATTGTATGAAAGTTGAACAACATTGTATAAAAATTGTATTTAAGTGGATGATTTAGTACTGTTTTGGACAAAAATATGTATAAAAAATGTGAAACATATATTTTAGGGGAATCATGTCAAGTCCAAATATGTACCCAGTTTGTAGATATTTTGTAGATAAATTGTATTTTGATTGTAGATGCTTTATTTTCTTTTTTCACAAATAAAAAAAGACTAAAACTTCTACAAATCTTCTGAAAAAACGCAATTATGTCAAAAATCTCAATTATGTTACAATTGAATGGGAATTGGGATATTAAAATTTAATGTACCTAGTTTGTAGATATTTTGTAGATAAATTGTAGATTATTTGTATTCTGATTGTAGATGCTTTATTTTCTGGTTTCACAAATCAAAAACAACTAAACTTCTACAAATCTTCTGCAAAAAATGCAATTATGTCGAAAATCTCAATTATGCTACAATTGAATGAGAATTGGGATATTAAAATTCAATGTACCCAGTTTGTATTTATTTTGTCGATAAATTGTAGATTATTTGTATTATGTCGAAAATTCCGATTATGCTACAATTTCTGTTATTCTCCTATATGCTCTTGTTACTCCTTACGAAACTGCTATGCTAAATATGGAATCCAAAAAAACTTGATGAAGGAATAGGTCTTCCTAAGAAATTTTGTAGATAATTTGTAGAAACATTGAAATTCTGTATTTTCATATTAATTTTTCAAATGATATGTAGTTTTGTTGTAGATTAAATGTAGAAAACAAGCCATTGTGAGTCTTATTTGACTCATTCCTCACATTCAACCTATTCTACAAATTCACGCCTCTTTAAATACAATACAACCATACTTTCTTGAATTTAAAGTTATAGCAATAATCTTTTCCTCTGCACAAGTTAGCTCCAAAACATATGAAGTGGAATAACAAGCTCCCATCAAAACCTTTAACACAAAATACAAAGCTCAAAAATAAATAAACAACAATCTACAATTTCTGCAATATAATGTATGTCATGTCTTCTTCTTCTTCTTCTTCTTCTTCTTCTTCTGAAATTCAGCCAAAACCAAGTCTAATCTTCACCAAAACCCCTCAAAATTGAGATATAAACTCCAAATCATATTCCCAATTATTTACAACAACACCCAATCCAAATAAATAATGATTTTTGAAAACCCAAATTAGAATTCAAAGCTTCAAAGCTTTTTATGGCTGTCAATGGTGGAATTGCTGCTCTCTTTCCCTTTCCTCTTATATTACTGAAATTTGGGATTGCGAGATAGAGAGAGACGTAGAGAGAATTCTCAATTCTTTGCAACAACATCCAATCCAAACAAACAATGTCTTTTGAAAATCCAAATTCGAATTCAAAGCCTTGGCTATGGAAGAAATAATGGGTTTTTGATACAGAAATCGTGGGTGTGGGAGAGGAACGTGGGTGAAGGTGCGGGAATTGGAGAGAGAAACGTGGGGGGAGTGGTATTAGAAGGAATATACGGTATCATTAAATTAGGAGTGTAATTAATACCCTTAAAAACTACTAATGATATATAATTAGTAATTAGGTATACTAAATGTAATTATATCAAACCTTAAATATTAAGGGTAATATAGTTTCCTATATGACATAAAAACTTAAAAATTCCTTTCGGGAACCGGACAAAACCCACAATCAACTGCATACTCTCCATCCAACAAACCAAAAATAAATAACATCATCTTCTTCTTTTCAGGGGAAACAGAGCACTTAATTTTCTGTTTCTAAATTATATCTTTACTGTATCTTATAGTGTTTGTTATTTGTAATATTAATATACTAGTTCTAGACACGCGCGCGCGTGAATCCCATATAAATGAGTATATGTAAGTTTTTCAAAAATAACATAAATTTCATCAAACAGTACTTGAGTTAAAATTAAATCTAAAACGTGTATGTTTAAATGTTGATCCAATTTTTGTAGTTCAATGAAGGAAGAAACCCTACGACCACAAAAGTCCTAAGATATTTTATTGTGATTCCTGCTTTTGCCTACAATTTCCGAAGTTATTCAATCATTTATCTTTTTGTCTAGTCGGATAAGTAAAGAATAATGAAATTAAATGATAAACTTGTAACAATTGGATTAGCCCCTCCAAAAATTAGATAAGTAATGTAGTCATGCAGGCATTAAACTATGTCATCACCTTGTGATTTAAGACCTTCAAAAGCTTTAAAATATTACTGATATCCAACAAATATAAAGATTGGCTCCAAAATTCAAAAATAATAAAATGACTTTATAAATGTTTATCTATCTTACATTTCTTATAATATTAGATTGTTAATATGCACATAAAATTATAACTTTTATGATCGAACTATTGGTCAACTCTAAAAGTAACATTTCCACTTAAAATACAAATCTAGCTCATGTGATCGTTAAAAGCATAAGCTAGGGAAAAAAGAAAGAACTTCGAAACTATTAGTAAAGATTGAACACTTGCCACTACTAGAAATTCGGGTTTTAGCGACCACAAAAAACGATCAATATTGATCTGTTTATGTAAAAAGTACCAAGTAAAACCCGTCCAAACAGGCTTGGTCGCTATTTTAGTGGTCGCTTTTGTATACCGACCAAAGTTGGTCACTAATTACCGACCAAAGTTGGTTGCAAAGGTACATGGACCAATTGTACAATTTAAAGCACATACCGACCAACTTTGGTCGATAACATATTTTAATAATTTAATTTTACCGACCAAAGTTGGTCGGTTTATGTAAATTACGTTATATTATTAATTATTAAAATTTAAAGATTAGCGACCAAAGTTGGTCGGTAAATTAAAATATATATTTTTTTAAAAAATTAAAATTTAAAAATTAGCAACCAAAGTTGGTCGGTAAATGTTAAATCTGGGTAATCCTTGTTCATTAACCGACCAACTTTGGTCGCTAATCAGAAGTTTTTTTTAAAAATTAAGCGACCAATTTTGGTCGCTAATCAGAAGAATTTTTTTAAAATTAAATACCGACCAAGTTTGGTCGCTTTTCTAGGTTTTAATTTTGGCATAAAATGCCTGTTTTGGCAGCTACACCACCTGCCAGCATACCAAAATTCCTAAACAGGCATTTTATGCCAACAACAACACAATTCAATAAATACATTAAAACTAACAAATTAAAGTTCAATAGAACTAAAAAATCCAAAACCAAGTTAATACTTATTACAACTAATTCAGAACCAGTTCTATTTGTCTAGTTCAAAGTAGATACAAGTCAATGAGTGTTTTGTACAAATTCATTATCACCGTCTGATGAACTTTCATCTAAAAGACGGTGTCGAGAAAGGTCTTGTGGAGGATGTGATGAACGACCACGGGAAGGACGGGAGGAACGATCACGGGGAGGACGGAAGGAATGCTCACTTTCAAGTCGAGCCTCTGGCGATGACTCACGAGACCGGGGCATCGAAAAAGTTCCAGTATGAGAGTTCTAATCTGAGCTTGCATGCCAAGGAATTGAGCATCTCTAACCCTTTCTCTTTCCTTGGCCGCTTCTAGCTCGAATGTGAGTTTTGTCACAGTCTCCCGTATAGCGGAGAGGCTCTCCCCATCAAGTTGCTCGCCTTGCGAGGAAGTCCCTATTCCTTGCATTCCACACTTATAGCGATGGAACTTTTTAGTAGGAAGACCGTATACCTTCCCCCATTTTGGACCGCCAGTAGACTCCATCCATATTCTTTCAGCATCCTCGTCCGAAGGTTGGATGGCTCGCCCGATTCACCAGTTGGCTGAGTGAGGATGAACTCCTCCATGTTAGTTTGGTAGTGATCCTATACGAAAATTTAAATTGAATTAGTATTTAAAATTTATATAAAAGTAAATTAGAATACTTAAAGAAAAGTGAAAGCTTACATATACAGTCGAGGCCCGGTTTTCGACCCACCTTTCTTGATCCGTCTCTTTCTTCTTCTTTACAATATGCGTCTCTTTGAATAGCTCATCATGGTTCATTGGACGCCCCAACTTCTTTTCCTGAAAATAAATTAATTTAGTTAATAAACTGAATAGATATACTTTGAAACTTAAAATAATTTAAGCAATTACGTACCAATCTTCTTTTTATTGTCCCTAGGCTGACCGCATCTCCAGTGTGCAAGGAGCCTCCCTTCTCAGATATACGAGCTTTCTTTTCTTTTTCGCTCTTCTCCAAAAACTTTGCGGTAAGCCATTGCCTTTGCAAATCTTCCCATAAATTTTGAAGTAACCAGTCAGGCTTCTTGTTCTTCTTTCTAGCTTCGGAGAAAGAATGTGACAATCACTTGCGAGCTTTGTGATTAAAATTTGCAGCCACTTCTGCGCTATAGCGGTGTTCCCATATATACACTTGCTCTGTATTTCAAAAGTTAAATATTAAACAAGAAATATCATAAATATAAATTATTAAATTTCTTAAAAGAACATTTATACCTTAAATTGATTGAAAATTTGCTCATTCAGCGAGAATGGAAAATCAGACCAAGCCGCATAAGGGCCATCATAAAGCTTTCTGATGGATTTGGTGATTATCCTCGTAGTCTTATTACTCGGGATGAACCTGCAATTTAACAACAAAAGCACATTAATATCTTAGTAAAAACTTTACAAAACAATAAACGCAAAAATAACAAATAACTCTTACCCATCACCCTCAGGAACTATGATGATCCTGCCATATTGATCATAATGCACCTCCTCGTCATCATCAGCACCATCGTCTGAACCATGTACATCAGAGGCATGTGTGGACGGTGTAGGGGGTCAGAGCTACTACCTCGTAGGCGAAGGCCTGAAATAGATGGAGTCGCTGATGAAGATGATTGCGATCCCTGTGACTGCGACATAACTGGATGGACCTCAAGTGGCTGTGACACTGATGGCTGTGACCCGAGTGGCTATGATCCATGTGGCTGTGACATGGATGGATGCGATCCATGCGATGCAGATGACTGCGATCCATGTGGTCGTGAGGTAGTTGGACTGTATGTTGGACGTACAGTCCTATGGCCCTGTGATGAAAGACCTAGTGTCTGCATGAAGGTGTAGGGCTCGTGATGCTGTGACAGCTCAGTATAGTCGTGGGGTGGAGGATAAGACATAGGCATCTCTGTAGAGGGTAGAAAAGAGGGAGTACCAAATTACTCCTTCACTTTGGTATGGTGGAAGTGACATTGCATGTCTAATAAAGTCATCAACCCCTTCGGGAATGATAGACTTGTGAAGATCCTAATTGATATATGTAATTTATCATCAAATATATCTGTTTGTAAATTGATTCATCGACTTATAACTTACTCAGATGCATCGTTGAATATTAAAAACAAAACGTCTCACCTATATATATATATATGTATATATATATATATATATATATATAACACGCTTCGTTGTACTACTTTAACTACATATATAGCATGTGTAGTGTATTCATCCCTTGTATTACAAAAGTATTAACAGATTACATTTATATTATTTAGATAGTAAATATAAAAGTGATTTTAAATTTTGACCAATGTTGACCTAATAACCGACCAACTTTGGTCGGTTATTTTCTAGAAATTAAACGACCAACTTTGGTCGGTAATTTTAAATAAGATTTCTTTATATTTTATAAAATATTTTAAATAATAATATAACTATTAAAAATTTTAATTGGGTCCCACATTACCGACCAAAGTTGATCGGTAATGTGAAATTATCTTTGACTATACAATGCTGATCATCTGGGTCAACCTGTTGACCACTTTACCGATCAACTTTGGTCGGTAATTATATAAAATAAATATAAAATATTTTTCTCCCCTTTACTGAACAACTTTGGGCGCTAATCTGGATAGACCAAGTTTGATCGCAAAATTTTTGTTGCTAAATTCTGCATTTCTAGTAGTGACATTTACTTGTCATGAATCCTAGCATAACATGAGACGCTAAGAAAAAATGAATTTTCTGGAGTCCTTGGCACATCATGAACATTAATAAGGGAAGAAACTACAAAAGAGAGAGAGAGAGAAATAAAATAGACCCATAATACTGTTAATGTATGTACACTTTAAATCAAGTTTCTTCAGAAAACCAGAAGCCTCTCTCTGATTATATATATTATGCATATGAATAGACATTATGTATATAAATACACTTAAGCAACACACACAATGAGAAAAAAAAAAATCAAAATTGAGGAAAAACAGATGAGCTCATGAATAACTAAAAAGAATGAGCAGGTATGCAAAGGCTCCTTTAGTTTAATCTATATTTTGCACCAAATTAAGTGAAATCAAAATCACACCAAGTTAATAATGGTTTAGTATGACCGGAGCTAACAACATTATTTTTTTTCTAAAGTCACTGGCTAAAGGCCGCTAAAGGCCTAAATAACTCTTTCATCGAATCACTATAGTACAAATTTCGAAAGAAAAATAAATTAAGAAACTATGTCTATTATTGTACACATAACACATTAGGTAGTAAAGAAGGGATTTAGCTTTTATTTTGCAAAGAACAAAGGGAAGGAGTAGGTGCTGCCCTTCTATACTGTGCTGGAGCCTCCATGCGTCTTGTACCAATCTTGCCCATGAGGCGTTACCCAATTATTGCAATATATTGCACCAAGTACGTACATAACAGCAAGCATAGACTAATAGATATTCAGGCTTCCTTGAGAGACTATGGCTCTAGCAATGACTATTGTATCAGTTGCATATCTGAATTATACATGCATTTCTCAGTTGAACCCTTTACTCGTTGGTTGAACACCTGGGGACTCTCATATATCGCTGTCAAAAGTGATATGATATTTATATGCCAAGAAGTAGTGATGACCCAAAAGTGATTCACTTGATTTAGAAATAAATTTTGTGCTCCAAGGCCTTAAAACCTCCTTTTTGTCTCACCTCGATTTTGCGTGCCCAGTTCGGGCATGAATCCGGAAAGCCATTATGTGAAAATCTGTGAAAAATGATGAATTTTGCATTTAAAATGAATTTAAGTTGACTTTGGTCAACATTTTGGGTAAACGGACCCGTAACCATAATTTAACGGTCCCGGAGGGTTCGTAGGAAAATATGGGTCTTGGGCGTATGCCCGAAATTGAATTCCGAGGTCCCAAGCCCGAGAAATGAATTTTTAAAGAAAATTATTTTCTGGAAATATATAATAGTTTTTGGAAATGAAAGGTGTTTGAAATTGATGGTATCGGGCCCGTATTTTGGTTCCGGAGCCCGGTACAAGTTTAAAATAATAATTAGGTTGAATCTGTAAAAGTTGGTAAAGATCGGAATTGGTTTGGTATAAAACGGACTTAAAGTTGAGAACTTGAAAATTTTGGTGTTCTTGAATGATTTCATGAATTTGGGGTTTAATTCATAGTTGTTGATATTATTTTGAGGATTTGATTGCACGAGCAAGTCCGTATGATGTTTTTAGGTTGGTGTGCATGCTTGGTTTGGAGCCCCGAGGGCTCGAGTGATTTTTGGATAGGACACGGAGTGAAATTGGACTTAGGATCAAGTGCTGGTATCTGATATTTTTGCCTAGGCCTCTGATCTCGCAATTGCGAGATCAGGCTTTGCAATTGTGAAGTTCACAGGCTTGGTAATTGCGACCCAGGCTTCGCAAATGCGAACCAAGCCTGGGCAGGCCCCTTTCACAAATGCGAAACATTTGTGGGAAATGCGGAAGACCCAAGTTGCAAATGCGACGTCGGCCTCGCAAATGCGACCCCCTTAGAAATATGGGGTGGTCGCAAATGCGATAAAAATCTTCGAAAATGCAAAGATGACAGTCTTCTGAGGGGTTCGCAATTGCAAACGCTGGTCGCAATTGCGACATCTGCGACCTGCAAATTCATAACTTAGCCGAAAATCTTTCATTTTTCAAACACTTTCAAAACATAAATTCTCTTGGGCGATTTTCCAAAGAAAGGTTCTTCTCCAAATCAATTGTAAGTCATTTCTAACTCGTTTTCTTCAATCTTTAACATCTTTTCACATGATTTCAACTCAAAATCAAAGGTTTTCATGGGGGAAATTGGGTGTTTTGGGTAGATCCTAGGTTTTTCAAAATTTGGGGATTTGGACCTTGATTTGGGGTCCGATTTCAAAACAAATTATACATTTGGGTTCGCGGGTGAATGAGTAATCAGATTTTGGTTCGAACCTCGGGTTTTGACCATGTGGGCCTGGGGTCAATTTTTGACTTTTTGGGGGAAACATTGAAAAACTTATTTTCATGAATTAGAATTGATTCATTTAGTATTTATTGATATAGTTAAGTAACTTGTGGCTAGATACGAGCGAATTGGTGGTGGAAACAAGAGGTAAAGCGGTAGTTGAGGCTTGAATTGTGTTCGTGGCATCGAGGTAAGTGTTTGGTCTAACCTTAGCTTGAGGGATTAGGAGTTGTGTCTTATTTGCTATGTGTTAATTGTAGAGTACGACATATAGGCATGGTGACGAGTATCTATACATCAGTGTCAAGCATGCCCGTGAGTCTAGTATTGTAATTGTTGTCACTCCGTTGAGATTTATTCATGCTTAATATGTTGATTATCATTGTTGGTTCCCTTGTCGGGATGTTATTGTTTATGATATTGTCTCACTTGCCTGGATGTTATTGTTATGATATTGTCTCCCTTGCTGAGATGTTATTGTTTACGATATTGTTTTCCTTGCCGGGATGTTGTTGTTATACTCTTGTTCCCTTACTAGGATTCTTTTGTGATTGATGTTGATTTGTAAATGAGATCGGGTGGCACGCCGTCACGAAAATATATGAAATGGGAGCGAGTTGCATGCCTGCAACGAGATATATGAAATGGGAGCGGGTTGCACGCCTGCAACGAGATATATGAAATGGGAGTGGGTTGCATGCCTGCAACAAGAAAGAAATGAAAGTGAAATATTGTGTTTGTTTTCCTCATTTCTATTGGCAACTAAATGATGGTTTCTTTACATTCCTCTTTGGTATTTTGTTGTTATCTGATACTCCCCGTAGCATGATTTCTCCTCCCCATCTTTAATTGTGAATATCTGCTTTTATTTTCCGCTGTATATGATTTAACTACACAGGTTTATTTGGTAGTCTGGTCCTAGCCTCGTCACTACTTCGCGGAGGTTAGGCTAGGCACTTACCAGCACATGGGGTCGGTTGTGCTGATACTACACTCTGCACTGTGTGCAGATCCTGGTACCGGAGCGTTTGGACCGCAGTGAGGTTGCTGCCTTCAGTCCAACAGGTGACCCGAGGTAGTCCTGCAGGCGTCCGCGGGCCTTGGCTTCTCCTTCGATCATTTCCTTTCTGTTTTTACTTATTCAGAGACAGATTCGTGTATTTTTATTCAGACTTTATTTGTAGTATTATTAGACAGTCTGTGAAATTGTGACACCAATTCTGGGTAGTTATGTTAAGGATTTGTATTGGTAATATTTTATATAGTTACATTCTGTCCTTCCGCTTATTAAATTCCGTTGTTTACATAATGTTGATTCTTAATTGTTAATGGATTAAAATGGAAAAAGGGTAATGAATTTATAACACTCGGCTTGCCTAGCTTTCACGAGTATGCGCCATCACGACTCTCGATAGTGGGAGATCCGGATCGTGACAGAAGTACATGTGAAAGTTATCTGGACATACGAAAAGCCAATATGAGAAAATAAATTAGGATTATAAAAGTTGTCTTTAAATATATGAGTATGATACATGTATAAGATTTTAATGACCTTTGCATAATTTAAGTGCACGTTTCAAGAGAAGCTGTTCAATTTCAAAATAAAGAAGCAAGCCGTAACTTAATTATCCAGTTTCAGATTTCTCGAGGGAGCTGAAGAGTTTTTCAAGTTTTATCATTTCTTGGGAGGTGAATTTACCATTTGTTACAAAAATATTGTAGGAGTAGAGTTTAAGTGAGCGATAAAAAGTCATTTAGTAATCCAACTTTAAACTCGTCCTACCTATAATATAGTATGAATGAATATAGATTATAGATTTATTGAAAAGCAGATTTAAGAATGGAGGAGCAGAAGAGAATCTGAGCTTGTCAACCTTTTATTTCCTCACTAGTAAAATTTATTCGCACTTCGCGCGATTATAATAAGTGAGCATACAAAATATTCTTTTGTAAATTTAATTGAGATAGAATAAATAAAAGTTTTATTTATAAGCATATGAACATTGATTTTGTAAGTTTGTTATCATAACTATAATATTTTATCTTTGTAGACAGCTTATCAACTTTTCGCATGATGTCATTCACTTCCATTTTAATTTGTGCAATAATTGAGTTTGGCATTGAAATTCCACCGAAGTTGTAACTCTTCCATTATCTTTGTTAAGAGGTCGTCTATATGCCACTTAAATACTGTAAGCCTTAGTAGTTGAAAAAGTAAGCCACACTTTTGGAATTTCAACTAAATTGATGTTTGGAGGTTTAAAACTTTTAACCAAGCATAAATGTATGCAGTATGGACACATTGGTGAGAAAAGTTGTTCCAACACATTATATTGAAGAAAAAAAAAGATAATGAAAATCCCCTAGACTTTCCAAGCTATTTAATTGTCATTGGTCATTACTGATATTTATTAGTAATCGTATTTAAAGATTTTGTGGCGTACTTACATCCTTTTGCCTTCCCTTCCTTATCATGAAATGATGTTCATTATAATAGTTCACTAATATAAATAATCATTTAATATTTATTAATTCGTAATTGAACTTTGACACTTTTAAATATAAAAATCTATAATGTAAACTTTCCTGCTTTTGTTCCGTTTAAATGCTATTCCTAACTAATATATAAACAATTGTAATAATAATATTTATGTGTGATTGAATTTACAAAATATTGAGCTTTACTTAGGAGGAAAATAAAACTAAAAATAACAAAAAAGATGAATATGTTTTCTAGTCTAAATATGCGCTGCGTAATCTCTTCAAACACTAAAACTATATAATATAGATAAAAATTAGTCAGTGTATTTAGAGATTATTGGGATTTCATGAGGAGAAAAAACATCTAAAAAGCTTTTCTAATATTATTATAAATATTTTATTGGGGAAGGGAAGGAAAAAGAAAGAAAAAAAGTGAAAAAGCCACTAAGAAAGTATTCAAATAAATAAAATCAAATTTATCTATGTCATTCGTAGTTAGATCTTAATCAGATTCTCGTTCTCATTGTCATTAAATTAAACAACGTATCCAAACAAACTATTTTGCAGCAAATTAATTAGGAACCCCGTTAATAGTTTTTGAAGAAAACCTAGCTAACAGGGATATTTCAATCGTGACTTATTGGCAAGTGAGTAGTGAAATTGCTTATTCGAAGTTTTACCTACTGACCAAGTATTATGGTTCTGCGCAAATGGCCATTTCAACAGAGGATCCTACTAAATATATCAGTTTTCTGCAGTTATTTTCTTTGTATTTCATTGTCATAGATTTAGTAATGGCTGGCCTTAAGACATCAATATATCTTGAGCAAAGACATCTATTGTGCAAAAACGTAAGAATATAGATTTTCTTGAAACTTCTTTATATTCTTAACAAAAAATCAAACCACAAATTGATTTTATCTCTTGAAAATCTAATACCACTTGCAGAAGTTCATTTGATCATCAACACAAAACTTTAGCATCACTGCTTACACCTACACCAAAAAACACAACTTCAACAAAAGGTATGGTTGAAGATATTAATATTTTAGATGAATACAAATAAATAACAAATACTGAATATAAAAAACACATACATAGAGAATGGATGGAGATAAACAATGAGAAAAAATGATATATAACGTAGGAAAATGAATATTGTGCACTACTTTGGCAAGGAAAAAGGATGTTACAAATCAAGCTTGGTCTATTAAGAAGGTGACCTTTGGACTTTTATCATAACACATAAATATGAGTATTTGTATAATTAGTGTGGTTTAAGAGCATAATAAAGTAAGTAACGTAAAAAGTTAAATGCATTAATGAGCTAATTTACTTAGTAAAAAACAAACTTAAAAGGCAAAAAAATTGAGAAAAAAGATAAATAAGAATCCTAGTCAAAGAGAGGTGCCAAGTCACCTTTTCCATTCTATATATATATATATATATATATATATATATATATATATATATATATATATATAGAGAGAGAGAGAGAGAGAGAGAGAGAGAGAGAGAGAGAGAGAGAGAGTTTAAGATGACTTTTATATGATTCACCATCAATAATCACATTAAATTTGTACTCCCTCCAGTCCACAATAAGTGACCTATTTGCTTTTTTATTTTGGTCCAAAATAAGTGTCCATTTATATAATCAAGAAAAAATTTAATTTGTTTTTACAAAGTTACCCTTATGTACATATCCCTAAAAGGTTTTCTTATTCCTCACATTAAATATTTAGCTAGCGTTTGGCCATAGATCCCAAGTTTGTTTTGAAAAATTTGATTTGGGTGAAGTTTGTTTTGAAGATGAAAATGTGTTTGGACATAAGTTTTCAAAACATATTTCCCAACTTTATTTTGGAAAAACATGTATATAATTCCCAAGTTTTGGGATTTTGGCCCAAAATCAGCAATTGGGGTGATTGTGGGATTTGGGGTTTGGGATTTTGGCAAAATGTGGACAAAATTTATGGCCAACATGAGTTTTGAAAATAGATCCCAAATTTATTTTGGCAAAACTCATGGCCAAACGGGTCCTTAATTAAGGGTAGTTTAGTCATACTAGGTATTTTGTATAGAATTTAATATTTTCTTAATGGGCGTGCCAAAAGCAAATTGGTCACTTATTATGGATCGAAGTGAGTAATTATATTCTTTCAACATTTCAAGAATCAATGTTTACCCATAACTCTATTAGTATATGTATATTCATTGCTCATATATGTTGCACATGAAAAGAAATTTAGTAGCTTAATAATTTTTTTTTATGGTATCCTTTGTATTTACATTTTGTACAAAATACTTATACAGTTGTGTTTTTGATTGAGGATAAAATGGTTAATTAATTTTTTATGAGCATTTTGGTAATTCAAATTTGACATTAAGAGCTTCCTACTTTTAGTATAATATGATATGATGATTATGTTGGTATTCGTACTTCTGTGAACCTTCATTTGACTCCCCACAGATACATCTTCCCTTTTTCTATTCCATCAATCGCCGTAAGTATGTGTCACGATCCTAAAACCGACCCAGTCGTGATGGTGCCTATCGTGAAATTAGGCCAGCCGACACAACTTCCGAATTAACCATTTAATCAATAGCAATCATTTTTAAGCCTTTAATTGGTCAGA
The DNA here is from genome assembly GCF_000715075.1 of Nicotiana tabacum. Lineage (NCBI taxonomy): Eukaryota > Viridiplantae > Streptophyta > Magnoliopsida > Solanales > Solanaceae > Nicotiana > Nicotiana tabacum. The sequence goes on along the minus strand of NC_134101.1, from coordinate 136,172,709 downwards.
TATCTCATGACGTAAGTCTAAATGAACAGTGCGAAATAAATACACAAGCCCGACATCGGGGTGTCACAAGTCACGAGCATTTAATAAGGTCTGAATACAACAAAGAGTCTAAAAATGTACTAAATACAGTCTAAAGAAGACAAGAGGGAGGAAAGCAGTGCTGCGAACATCGGGCAGCTACCTCGTTAACTCCGATGACTCTGCCACTGAGCAATCAACACCCGCTACCGGGTTCAGAAATGCCTAAATATGCACACAAGGTGCAGGGAGTAATGTGAGTACGCCAACTTAGTAAGTAATAAAAGTAAATGAAGGCTGAGTAGTAAGAAAACACGTAAACCACGTCATAACACTACAACAAATGTAGATCATTTTCAAAGCAGTACACAAATCATTTACTTCGTAAATCAAGCTCAGTTTCAGTAAAAATCTTTTTAAAACAACTTTCAATGGTTTCAAACGAGTGATAAAACAATAAATATAAATGATAGAAAACGTAAACAGCCCCTCGGGCAAAACATGTACCATAAACCACCCCTCGGGCATAATATGAACAGAACCAGCCCCCCAAACTATCTCACAATCACTCGTAATCAGCCCTTCGGGCATACCATGAATCAAAAACCTCCCCTCGAGCAAACATGGATAAAGAACAACCCCTCGGGCAATAACATGAAACAACAATAGCCCCTCGGGCTACATTATATCACTCACACTGGGTACCCGCGCTCACTAGGGGTGTACAGACTCCGGGAGGGGCCCTTTACGGCCCAAGTACAATAAAAAACCATCTAGTGGCATAATCAAATAGGCTCTCGGCCTCATATCAAGCCACCTCGTGGCGTAACAATTCAGGCCCTCGGCCTCATAATCATAAATCACTACCACACTACTGCGGCGCGCAGCCCGATCCTATAATATCCTCACAACACAGGACCTCGGTCTCACTCAGTCAGAAACCTCTCAAGCCACTCTGGCTAACAGTAAAATAGGGCGTTCAGCTCAAAATATCATTTATAGTATCAAAATTGAGTAAGTAAGGCTGAGTTATGAAATCAATAAAATACAGCATGACTGAGTACAAATATTAAGTTAAAATAGTGAGGAATAGTAGTAAAAAGCCCTAAGGGTCCAAACAGTTGGCACGAGACCCAAATATGACATTCAACCAAAAATATAGTAATACTTTCCAAAACACAATAGTATCAAATAGTTTTCAACGACTTAATAGTCGTACGGGATGGACCAAGTCACAATCCCCAACAGTGCATGACCCCACGCTCGTCATCTAACGTGTGCGTCACCTCAAAGTAGTGAAATGATATGAAATCCGGGGTTTCATACCCTTAGGACAATATTTACAATCATTACTTACCTCAAACAAGCCAAATCAAATACCGAGCAAGTCAAGCGATGCTCCAAAAATGCCATCTCGCGCATTCCGATCTCCGAACGGCTCGAAACTAACTAAAAATAACTCAAATACATCAAACAATGCTAAAGGAACCAATCCCAATCGAAAAAGGTCCAATCTTTAATTAAAAACCCAAAATCGGCCAAAAAGCCCAACCCGGGCCCGCATCTCGGAACCCGACAAAATTCATAAAATCTGACAATCCATTCAATTATGAGTCCAACCATACTAGTTTCATCCATTTTTGACTCCGAATCGATATTCAAAACATAAAAATTCACTTTATGAAACTTTAGGCAAAACTCCCCAAATTTCACTTTGAAATCATCAATCAAATGCAAAAAACAAAGATGAATTCATGAAATATAACCAAAATCGAGTAGAGAATACTTACCCCAATACATATGGTGAAAATTGCCTCCAAAATCGCCCAAATCCGAGCTCCCCAACTCAAAATATGACCAAATGAACAAATTCTTATTTTATATATTTTTCTGTCAGCTATTCTACCTCGATTCTCATACCAAATGATTTTGAAACTCGCTTTTGATGCCTCCAATGGATTCCTTGTGAAATTTAGTCAAGTTAGGCTCTTGAATCACTCCATTTGACCTTATATTGAAGGTGATATATTGGTTTCAATATTTAAAAATAGTGCAGATTTTTAAATACGAATTTAGTGGCAATTTCGTAATTAATCTGAAAAAAATATAGTAACCCAATTATTAGTAAAATGATCATAAAATCCTCATACGATTTCCAAATTCGATGATTCTTTTTGATATAGCTCCGTAATTATGATACGGATCTAATGGTTCAATAAAAATAAAAATCGGAGCTCATTTGCTTAATGTAGTACCATTTATGCTTGAAAAACAACGTCGAAACATAAAAAACGAGCGCAATACAACCCAAAACTATCCGAAACTCACCCGAGCCCCTTGGGACCCTGTTCGAACATACCAACAAGTCCCATATCATAACTCGAACCTACTTGAGTCCTCAAAACACACATAAAATATCGAAATGACGAATCACACCTCAATTCGAAATCAATGATCTTGAAACTTCAAACTTCCACAACCGATGCCGAAACCAATCAAATCACGTCCGATTGACCTCAAATTTTGCACACAAGTCACATTTGACATTATAGACCTGCTCCAACTTCTAGAATGGAATCTGACCCTGATATCAAAAAGTCCACTCCTCGTCAAACTTTCTAAAATTCCAACTTTCGCTATTTCAAGCCAAATTTTTCTACGGACTTCCAAATCACAATTCAGACGGGCTCATAAGTCCAAATCACCCAACGGAGCTAATGGAACCATCAAAAATCCAATTCGAGGTCAAATTCTAAAAAGTCAAAACTTGGTCAAACCTTTCAAATTTAAAGCTTCAAGCTGAGAATTGTTCTTCCAAATCTATTCCGATTATCCTGAAAACAAAACCGATGATTTACATAAGTCATAATACATCATACAGGGCTATTCATGCCCAAGAACTGGTAAGCGAAGTGCAATTGTTCAAAACGACGGTCGGGTCGTTATATCCCCCCCACTTAAACATGCGTTCGTCCTCGAACGTGTCCAGAGTTGTTCCGAAAACCATCAAATCACTGTGCAACCTTACCATGCACATACCCGGGGGTGATCCCACATCACCCTATCTCATATAGGTCCGATAACACAATGTACTGAAATTTCACAATCCAACCTAGCCCATAAACCTTAGAACCACATTTCCACTTCTGAAATCATCTACACGATCAGAATCTCACATCTATACTCTGAATAAACCCGAACAAGCTCTAACAAACCATACCTGTAGCCTCAAATGCAATTACATGATATACCACATAGCTCAAACTCTCGTAGCGATAACTTCTGATCATAACAGTTGCTCAGAACAACCGAATATCGATAATAAACCTTTTATCAAATAAAGCCTCATTCCAGCACTTCCGTATACTGCCAATGATAAATGAAACACGTAGAAAGTCATAACCATTCCTCAAATCAACCATTCGTGAAGTCACTCCTTCTTTGGCAAGGACCATAGCAAATTTCTGAGCCGAACATCAATATTATCCTTCCAACACGTTGAAACCGAATCCATTTGTATTCATTCTAGATCCTAACGATCTCATCTAATCGAACACAACTACTTTGGTGACATGACACATAAATACTATCTAAAGCCACAACTCGTACAATCCGCGCACCAATAAGCAACAATCCGAACATACTCCAATCATGAAAAATGACTCAAATGAGAGAGCTGTACTGCAAGCTCACAATACCACCACACACAATGCTGAGAACCCATCACACATCGTAGAAACAGAACACATGAATCTAACCCGAAGGATCATACCTCCATATAACTTCGCTGCAATGTGCGACCCTATCCAAACACTGGTCCACATGAAACACCTCAAGTCACTATGCTCAAAATCGACGACCATGAGCAATTTTATGTCTAGAACCAAGGCAAATCATCATAACCACGGCGAAGGAATTGACATAACATTACACAAACCCGAAAGGACACAACCAATACGCCATCCGCCGAGCAATATCCAATACGCTTCCCACTCGAATTCCATTGAGAGACACCAATAAAACCGCAACACATGTGCCTATAACCAACAAATCCTAACGCCTCGCAATATGGAAAGGTAACTCATAGATCTCCCCAGATCACTAATAAGCTCAATAACAATCAAATCAACACATCCCTCAACAATACGACTCAGAGTCAACCAAGCTAACTCGATGTAGAACACACATCCATATTGGCCTACCAACAAACCCCTTATCAAGGAGTTCCTGAAGCTGCTCCTTCAACTTCTTTAACTCTGTCGGTGCCATACGATACGGTGCCCAGCACCAAATCAATACCGAAATCAACAACCTTGTCCGGTGACATGTCCGACAACAGGAAACACATTTGGAAAATCCCTCACCATCGGAGATGAATCAATGGTAGGAGTCTCTGCACTGTTATCCATCACGAAGGTCAAATAAGAAAGACAACCCTTCCCAGCCATCCGCTGGGTCTTCAAAAATAAAACCACCTTATTAGGAACATAATCCATTGAACCTCGCCACTCAATCCGTAGCATTCCTGGCATAGCCAATGTCGCTGTCCTAGCGCAATAACCCAGAATAACACGACACGGAGACAACTAGTCCATACTCAATATCACACCTAAATCTAGCATACTAAGCAACGGGGATCCACTCGGGTCTCCAAACCTCCAATAGTTACCACACAAGACCGATATACGTGGTCCATAAGCACAACCTAACCTGTTTATAAGAACTCCCAGTCTCCAAATCCATACAACACGCGAATCACCATATCTGATCCCAACTCCACCGTCCGAATATACAACACACCTATAATACCTAATCATCCACGAGAAGTACTGTTATAATTCTTCTATGCCACCAAGCAAACTCGAATATCAGTGGTCGATCTAACAAGAGGGTGCCGCAATACTAATAAAGTCTCCTCAACTTAAACACATCGCCCTTGAAAAAATGTATACCCTCATCAAGCTACACCAATCAGTGATCTCATTTATCTAGTCATCTGAACTGTCCATGCTACCTAAGAATTGTGACCTTCCTTTCAAAACTAAACCGTGACCTTACACATGCAAATCTCAATCCTACACAACACACCGCATATATCATATCATCCTAGGATAAACATGAGAACTTCATATCCCTTCCGAGCCACAAGCAACTACGTTCTCACTAGCCAAGAACTTTCCATTGATCCCATCTAGAAGAAAATCACGACATATCACATGCTCTTCACGCTCGTAGATAATGTACATCTCTAACTGTGGTAGAAACCCAAGAATGAAACCACACTGTCTAAGGCTCATACACCGCCGGATACTCTCTTAAATATTCCCAAACGCACCACATTCAAAATACCTACCCTGAAGTGACTCCCTGCGAACCCCAAAGCCATTACCTCCACCTTCTTGATGTTGATATATAGAATCCCATAATGATATAGAAATACCACGAGTCTTGACACCCTCCAATGCAAACCTCAATTTCTAGCCAAATAACAACTTGAAAATCTCGAATTATTACATGTAAAATCTTGAACCCATTAGAACCATTCTTGAGAGTCATCCACTCTACTCAAACCGCAATTAGACCGATCAAACGGACCAGATGACCTGTGCTCCAATAGCACTCCAACACTGCGGAGTGTAACCTCACCTTAATGCAACCAACCAACATCCTGTTCTATGCACCGTACATCCTTTAACAATAACAACTCAAGTCATTCCGTAATTCTCACACACTCATAAAGCATAGCATAACCTTTATTAAAATTTCCTTTACTCGAGCCATCCTCGGTCTCAACCTCCGTAAGCCATAACTGATTCACCCGTACGCCTCAAACTAGAAGCAACATAGCACATAACCGTGCAATCAACTAAGCAATAGCAGACTCCCCCACTTGGCTCCAAGCCATAGATCAAAACACACAATAACTCGTAAGGCTTATACTCTATTACTGCCATAATATCATAGTGAGATTAAATTTAATCCTTCATAAACTCGTGAAACACAGACCATCTAGTACTTTAAATCTTCTGCAAATCTCGCATTCACCTCGTAACAGTCAAGCCCACTCTCATAAGCGACCCAAATTCAAATTGCAACACATATATACTGGTAACAGAGATCTTCCAATAAATGACATAAAGGATCACACAAACTTCAGAACACTCTGCAGGAGATAAGCCACCTGCTTCACTTCAAACTAACATCTCTTTATACCCTTCCACTGTCATAAACATTACGCAGTCACTTAATCTTCCCGAGTCTGAACTCATATCACAACGTGAAATCTACTTCACTTCCCAACTAGACAATATGAAAAGGTCCTTCAACACGCCCACAATTCGGGCTATACATCAAATCACGATGGGAATCAAGCACCGGATAGTTCTTACTACCCCCAAGCGGACCCTTCTTGTCTTGTTCAAATCATATGCATACATCTCATAGTCATATCATACTCATCATATATCCATCTAGTCATCACCCCCATTAATAGGGACACTATCGAACATATAAATCCAAAAGTACGTGCTCACACAATCAACGCCTTAGTGCTCAAGCTATAGGAAAACCCGGCCTCAAGTCCTCCCGACTGGCCCAACATCAACACATAGAGATCAAACCTTGCCCCTCGATCAGGGATTCACAAGCCATCGATGCATATCTGATATTGAGTGCTTATGCGTGCATATGAATGCATGGAAGGAATTTAAGGAGTTACATTTCAAGCTGAATCAAGGACGCACGATAAGAATTCAAGAATGTGAAGTTTTTCCTAAAGGTTCTACAGCCTCCCAAGGATAAGTACAGATGTCTCCATACCGATCTGCGAGACTCTATTAAACCTGCTGATGACTCGTGAGACCTATGTAACCTAGGCTCTGATACTAACTTGTCACGACCCTAAAACCGACCCGGTCGTGATGACGCCTCTCGTAAAACTAAGCCAGCTGACACAACTCCCGAATTAACTATTTAATCAATAGCAATAATTTTTAAGCCTTTAATTGGTCAGATATCTCATAATATAAGTTTAAATGCACAGTGCGGAAAAAATACACAAGCCCGACATCGGGGTGTCATAAGTCACAAGCATCTACTAAGGTCTTAATACAACAAAGAGTCTAAAAATGTACTAAATACAGTCTAAGGAAGATAAAAAGGAAGAAAAGCAGTGCTGCGAACATCGGGCAGCTACCTCGCTAACTCCGATGACTCTACCACTGAGCAATCAACACCCGCTATCGGGTTCAGAAATGCCTAAATCTACACACAAGGTGCAGGGAGTAATGTGAATATGCCAACTCAGTAAGTAATAAAAGTAAATGAAAGCTGAGCAGTAAGAAAGCATGCAAACCACGTCATAACACTACAACACATGTAGATCATTTCCAAAGCAGTTTACAAAACATTTACCTCGTAAATCAAGCTCAGTTTTAGTAAAAAAAATTTTAAAACAACTTTCAATGGTTTCAAACGAGTGATAAAATAGTGAGTATAAATGATAAAAAACGTAAACAGCCACTTGGGCAAAACATGTACTATAAACCGCCCCTCGGGCATAATATAAACAGAACCAGCCCCTTGGGCTACCTCACAATCACTCGTAATCAGCTCCTCGGGCATAACATGAATCAAGAACTGCCCCTCGGGCAAACATGGATCAAGAACAGCCCTACGTGCAACAACATGAAATAACAACAGCCCACCGGGCTACATCATATCACTCACACTGGGTACCCGTGCTCACTAGGGGTGTACAGACTTCGGGAGGTGCCCCTTACGGCCCAAGCGTAATAACAAGCCATCTTGTGGCATAATCAAACAGGCTCTCGACCTCAAATCAAGCCACCTCGTGGCGTAACAAATCAGGCCCTCAGCCTCATAATCATAAATCAGTACCACACTGCTGCGACGCGCAACCCGATCCCATAATATCCTCACAATACAGGACCTTGGTCTCACTCAGTCAAAAAACTCTCAAGCCACTCGGGCTAAAATTAAAATAGGGCGTTCAGCCTAAAATATCATTTACAGTATCAAAATTGAGCAAGTAAGGATGAGTTATAAAATCAGTAAAATACAGCATAACTGAGTACAAATATTAAGTCAAAATAGTGAGGAATAGTAGTAAAAATCCCCTAAGAGTCCAAACAGTTGGCACGAGGCCCAAATATGATATTCAGCCCAAAACATAGCAATACTTTCCAAAACACAATAGTATTAAATGATTTTCAATTAAATATGCGACTTAATAACCGTACGGGATGGACCAAGTCACAATCCCCAACGGTGCGCGACCCCACGCTCGTTATCTAGCATGTGCGTAACCTCAAAGAAGTGAAATGATGTGAAATCCGGGGTTTCATGCCCTCAGGACAACATTTACAATCATTACTTACCTCAAACAAGCCAAATCCAATACCTAGTAAGGCAAACGATGCTCCAAAAATTCCATCTCGTGCATTCCGACCTCCGAATGGCTCGAAACTAACCAAAAACAACTTAAATACATCAAACAATGCTAAAAGAACCAATCCCAATCGAAAAAGGTCGAATCTTTAATCAAAAACCTAAAATCGGCCAAAAAGCCCAACCCAGGCCCACATCTCGGAACCCGACAAAACTTACAAAATTCGACAACCCATTCAATTATGAGTCCAACCATACTAGTTTCATCCAATTCTGACTCCGAATCAATATTCAAAACTTAAAAATTCACTTTATGAAATTTTAGGCAAAACCCCCCAAATTTCACTTTGAAATCATCAATCAATTGCCAAAAAACGAAGATGGATTCATGAAATATAATCTAAACCGAGTAGAGAACACTTACCCCAATACATATAGTGAAAACCGCCTCCAACATCACCCAAATCCGAGCTCCCCAACTCAAAATATGACCAAATGAACAAACCCTTATTTTATATATTTTTCTGCCAGCTACTCTGCCTCAATTCTCATATCAAACAATTTTGAAACTCGCTTTTGATGCCTCCAATGGATTCCTTGTGAAATTTTAGTCAATTTAGGCTCTTGAATCACTCAATTTGACCTTATATTGAAGGAGATATATTGGTTTCAATTTGAAATAGTGCAGATTTTTAAATACGAATTCAGTGGCAATTTCGTAATTAATCTAAAAAATATGGCAACTCAATTCTTAGTAAAATAGTCATAAAATCCTCATACGATGTCCAAATTCGATGATTCTTTTTTACTATAGCTCTGTAATTACGATACGGATCTAATGCTTCAATAAAAACAGAAATCGGAGCTCATTTGCTTAATGTAGTACCATTTATGCTTGAAAAACGACGTCGAAACATAAAAAAACGAGCGCAACACAAATCCGAAACTCACCTGAGCCCCTTGGGACCCTGTTCGAACATACCAACAAGTCCTATATCATAACTCGGACCTACTTGAGTCCTCAAAACACACATAAAATATCAAATGACAAATGACACCTCAATTCGAAATCAATGAATTTGAAACTTCAAACTTCCACAACCGATACCGAAATCTATCAAATCACGTCCGATTGATCTTAAATTGTGCACGCAAGTCACATTTGACATTATAGACATGCTCCAACTTTCGGAATCAGAATCTAACCCTGATATCAAAAAGTCCACTCCTCTTCAAACGTTCCAAAATTCCAACTTTTGCTATTTCAAGCCAAATTCTACTACGGACCTCCAAATCACAATCTGGATGCGCTCCTAAGTCCAAAATCACCTAACGGAAGCATAAAAAATCCAATTCGAGGTCAAATTCTAAAAAGTCAAAACTTGGTCAAACCTTTCAAATTTAAAGATTCAAGCTGAGAATTGTTCTTCCAAATCTATTCTGCTTATCCTGAAAACCAAAATCGGCGATTTACATAAGTTATAATACATTATACGGGGCTATTCATGCCTGAAAGTCGGCGAACGAAGTGCAATTGCTCAAAAGGACCGGTCGGATCATTGCAGTATGCCTCATCCTTCTACAAGACAACAATCCCAGCATTATTTTAATTAAAGGAAAAATCCTTTTGACCACACCGTTTTTGGCCAGATTGACCCAAATATGGTTATTTAGGTAATTTTACGCCCCAATTAGGGTTTCAGGCATATTTCTACACCGATAATACCCATTGAGTTTATTTTGAATATTCTCTCCCACCATTTAATATTTATCTTCTCAATGCATGGTAGATCTCAAAGGTTCAAACCATATTTCCCATAAAGCTTTTCTTTTATTATTTTAACGTATTTCCAGCCTTTTTTTTATAGTATACACCCATATAATTCGAAATAATTCATCTATGTACATGTATTTGATTGTGCAATTCGTATATTTTTAGTATTTGATTGTGTATTTTGCATATTTTTTTAGTATAATAAGGTCTTCAAAGCCCTACTATTTAAACAAACCTACACTACAATATTATGTATATATAGCTACAAATTCTTAGCTACATGTATGAAAATCGAGGCTAATAAATAACAATAGCCACAAAAATTAAAATTCCGTGGCTATTTACAATTTCATAAAAATATTTAGCTACAAAATAAAATTGGCAAACCTAATTTATCATTTTTGCTATATTTGCTAACTATCGTGGCAATAATTACACAAATAGCTACAATAAAATTTCGTAGCTATTCGTATTTTTTTGCCACACATTTGAAGTTACTGTAGCAATAGCAGTTATATTGTGACGACCCGGTCAGTCGTCTCATAAATTATCGCTCTGTTTTCTCCATTTATGCTTCGTTATCCGTGTTTTATGGTATCGGGTTGGTCGGATCGAATCCGGAATGATTTTGGTACGGTTTGAGATACTTAGTCTCTTTTAAGGAAGTTTAAGATGGAAAAGTCAACTGGAAGTTAACTTATGTGTTAGAGGACTTGTATGTGAGTTCCGGTGGTTCGGTTAGGTTCAAGAGGTGATTTGGAACTTAGGACTATGATCGGAATGAGTTTTGGAGGTCCGGAGTAGATTTAGGCTTGAATTGGCAAAGTTGATATTTTAGCGATTTCCGGTTGGTAGGCGAGATTTTGATATAGTGATCGGAATGGAACTCCTAGAGTTTCAATAGTTCCGTTGTGTCATTTGGGATGTGTGTGCAAAATTTCAGGGTATTCAGACGTGGTTTGGTTGGGTTTTTGATCAAAAGCAGAATTCGAAAGATTTTAGAAAGTTTGGCTTGAATCCGATGTGTTTCGGGTGATTGGATGTTATTTGAGGTGTTTTGATGATTGGAACAAGTTTGAATAAGGTTTTAGGATATGTTGGTGCCTTTGGTTGAGGTTCCGGGGCCTCGGGTGAGTTTCGGATGGTCAATCGGACCATTTCATGCCTTGGTGGTGTTGCAGAATTTCAGGTTCAGCTATTGCAGAGAATCCTTCTTCACGATCGCGTAGGGGTTCCTGCGATCGTGTAGAGCTTTTGGAGGGGCATTCCATTTTGTTCTATGTGTTCGCGATGGAGGAGTTGTGATCGCATAGTGTGAAGAGCTGGGTCATCGCGAAAGCGGGGAGGTGGTCGCGTTCACATAGAGTTAAGTGGACCTGGGGTCTTGGCTAGATTTTGTTCATTGCGAACGCGGCGAGAAGTCTGCGATCCCGTAGAGTTAGTTTCCTGGGCATCACGTTCGCGGGGGATTTTGTGCGTTCACATAGAGTAATTTTTTGGAGCTGAGTTTTTGTGCTTCGCGATCGCGAAGGTTTTCCCGCGATCGTGATGAAGGAATTATGCCTAGGCAGAAGGTTTTTAAACTCGTCTTGTCCGCAATTTAGGGACTTATTTCCTCCATAGTTGGTCATTTTGGAGCTTTTTGAACGAGATTGAAGAGGGATTCAAGGGGAATCACTTGGAGGTAAGATTCTTGAACTTAAAACTCGATTATTATGTGAATTCCACCTAGAAAATCATAGAAATTAAACCAAAATTCAAGAACTAGGGCTTGGAAATTTGGACTTTTGATTGGGGATTTGGAGGACCATTTGGGGTTGGATTTGAGAACTTTTGATATGTATGAACTCGTGGGGAGATAAAGAAACTATTGATGTAAAAATTACTGAATTCCGAGACATGGGCCTGGGGGTCGGGTTTTAGAAATTTTGGGATTTGTGTAGTATTTTAATTGTTTTCGCTTGGGCTTCGTTTCCTTAGCATATTTTGACGTCCTCGTTCTGATTTTGGTTAGATTTGACGCGAGTGGAGGCCGATTCGAGGGGCAAAGGCGTCGTGAGTTAGAGATTTGACCGGTTCGAGGTGAGTAATAATTGTAAATGATGTTTTGAGGGTTTGAAACCCCGGATTGCATATCGTAGTGCTATATTGAGGTGAGGCGCACGCTGGATGACGAACGTGGGGTCATGCACTATTAGGGATTGTGACTTAGTCTGTCCCGAATGACTATTTTACCGCATATTTGACTGAATTCTATTTGCTATTATCATAATTTGGGCTGAATGCCATATTTGGACCTTGTGTCAACTATTTGAACCCTTCGGAGATTTTTACTGGTATCTCCTCACTATTTTGACTTTTTACTAAACTCAGTTATATTATATTTCATTATTTTTCGTACGTAGCCATGTTTACTCTGTTTTAACTCTATCATGATCTTTTAATTGATATTTTAGGCTGAGAAACATGTTTTACTACTGCCCGAGTGGCTTGTGAGGATTTTTGACTGAGTAAGGCCGAGGGCCTATGTTGTGAGGAAACATTTGATACTGACTATGAGGCCGAGGGCCTGAGATATGTACGCCATGAGGTGGCTTGATTGATATGAGGCTGAGGGCCTAGTGATGATGCCACGAGGTGGCTCGATAGTGCGCTTGGGCCGTAAGGGGCCCCTCCAGGAGTTTGTACACCCCAGTGTGCGCGGGTACCCATCGTGATGTGAGATTGAGCCCGAGGGGCTAGTATTATTCTATGTGATGGACCGAGGGGCTGGTACTGTTTTAAGATATTACCCGAGGGGCGGATTTGTTGATACTGGGCCCGAGGGGCGAACTTCTATTTGTTTACTTTACCTTAACTGCCTGTCAATTACCTGTTTACTTGTTGAAAAAGGATCGTTACTTAACTTTTCACTGGTTTACTGCTTTTAAATGGTTTTACTGCTTCATTATAGAATGCCTTGTGTTTTGCGTGATTTATTACTTTCAGTCGTTATTTACATTTGTTACTCACTGATTTGGAGTACTCACTTTACTCCCTGCATCCTGTGTGCAGATTCAGGCGTAGCTGGTTCCGCTCCCGAGTGTTGATCTCTTTAGCTTCAGGCGGACATTCGGAGTTCACGAGATAGTTGTTGGCGTCCTCAGTCCGGTGTCTCTACTTCTTTATCACATCTATCTCTTTTCAGACAGTTGTACTAGTTTATTGACTTAGCGGATTTTTATTATGACTTACAGATGCTCATGACTAGTGACACCCCTGTATCGGGCTGTGTTGGGTTGTTCTTCCGCGTATTTATGACATTATCTGCTACTTTGGATTATTTTATCATGTTTCGACTGTTTTTAATGCTTAACTGTTAATAATTGGAAAAAGAGAAAGTTTCGGCTAGCCTTATCTTCACGAGAGGTCCCATCACGACCGGGTCCAGGTTTAGGTCGTGACATATATAGCCACAAAAACTTACTTCGGATTAATAACATGTGGCAATAACTGGATTAATAGCTATAAATTTATTGTTACAACGATATTTTGTAGCTAATTATGAGTTTTTGCCACATGTCTGAAATTACAATAGCAATATTAATCTTCTAGCCACAAAATATTACTAGAGACAAGGTGTTGTAGCTGAATAGGTAATTTTGCTTCAATTATGAAAATTTATGACAAAAACTAACTTAATAGCTACAAAGTTATGGTGATATAATAAAATGTTGTAGCTAAATATAAAATTTTGTCACGTGTTTGAAGTTATTGCAACTATAACATGTTAACCACAATATTGATTTGAAATAAATATTGAATATAAAAACTATTTTAAAATTCAAGTTATAAGAAACCGAGAACATCATTGGCCTAATAGCTACAATTATTTGTTATGATAGATTGATATAACCACAACAATCAAGATAGCCAATGAACTTCCGTAGTTATTTATAATTTTTGTCATGCGCTTGAAGTTACCATATCAATATTATTTACCATAATAAATAAGTTGTTATTTTAAAAAGTTCATAGCTAAACAACATTTGCTTTGATTTTATAATCAATATAAGAGTTTGTCCAAAAATCAGAGAAGTTTTATGAAAATAAATTTCAAATATAAAAAGTTAGATATTTCCTACAATGTAGAAAAGTTAGTAAGTGCATATAATTGAAAATTTTATTAATTCTCGAATAACAAAGATTAAAATAAAAAAATAATAAATTATGAGTACACTTACTTATGGCATCAATCCGTAACTTCTTGTTTGTTAAGCTCATACTTTATCCAATGTATATTAGGTCCTTTATTATTTTAAACAAGAATTTAGCATAATTTATTACATTTAAGCACTTATTTTAAAATAAGTACTCATATAGAATACTTTAATATGGTATTTAATTATTTTAAATAAATACTTAAAGCAATTTCATATATCTAAGCATTTATATTCGAAATAAGTACTAATATTCATTTTAGAGTTTCAAAAACTAAGTTTTTCGATTATATAAACTTAATATTATAACATGGTTAATATTTAAGTCCATAACAAAAATACTATATTGCAATTCTTACAAAATAAGTATTACTCATAGGTTTAAATTATACTTATAAAGAACGAATTGAATATATCTAATTCATGTGTAAGTAACTAATTATATAAAATTTATACAACTATAAGCTCGTATCCATTACATTGTATATAGAATCAAGATGACAAAAAAGTCAGATCAATTTGGTCCTTTACTAATCTAATAATTTATTAATTATCATAAAACTCATTATCTATCGAAACAATTGAGAGTTTAATATGGTTCTCATACTATATCATGTTTCAACTCATTTGTGACTATAAAGTATTATTTTGAAATTAATATGTTTGATATTAAAGTATATGACTCAACTCACTATTATATTATATTTTATATTAAGTAAATTATTACTTTTAAGTTTTAATTTAATTTAACTAACTATGTGATCTACTTAGTTAATTTCAAGTATTTAATTATCGCACATTTAAACAAATATGTTATTGTATGTAATTATATTGATAACTAATTATATTCAATATAAATAACCATAAAAGCTATTGATATTGTAATCCATTACAATTTTAATGCTATATATATATATATATATATATGACGACCCGACCAGTCGTTTCATGAGTTACCGCTCTGTTTCCCCCATTTCTGCTTCTTTATGCTTCGTTATCCGTATTTTGTGGTATTGGGTTGGTCGGATCGAGTCCGGAATGATTTTGGTAAGGTTTGAGATACTTAGTCTCTTTTAAGGAAGTTTAAGTTGGAAAAGTCAACCGGATGTTGACTTACATGTTAGAGGACTCGGATGTGAGTTCCAATGATTCGGTTAGCTTCGGGAGGTGATTTATGACTTAGGAGCGTGACCGGAAAGAGTTTTGGAGGTTCGGAGTAGATTTAGGCTTGAATTGACGAAGTTGAGATTTTGGCGATTTCCGGTTGATAGGCGAGATTTTGATATAGGGGTCGGAATGGAATTTTGAGAGTTGTAGCTTCGTTGTGTCATCTGCGATGTGTGTGTAAAATTTCAGGTCATTCGGACATGATTTGATTAGGTTTTTGATCAAAAGCGTAATTCGGAAGATTTTAGAAACTTAGGCTTGAATCCGATGTGTTTTGGATGATTAGATGTTGTTTGAGGTGTTTTGATGATTGGAACAAGTTTGAATAAGGTTTTAGGATATGTTGGTGCCTTTAGTTGAGGTCTCGAGGGCCTCGGGTGAGTTTCGGGTGGTCATCCGGATCATTTTGAAGTTTGAAAAATTGCAGATTTTGAGTTCCAGCAGTTGCAGACATTTTGGTCTTCGCATTCGCGATAGGACCCTCGCGTTCGCAAAGAGTCTGCTGAGGGAGGTGGAAGTTTAGCCTTCGCGTTCGTGAGGCAGGTGACGCGTTCGCGAAGGGCTGCGAGGTTGTGCATCGCGTTCGCGGGCGTGTAGTCGCGTTCGCATAGAAGGAATTGAAGGGTCAAACTTCAGTGGAAATTAATCCATCGCGTTCGCGATGGAAGGATCGCGTTCGTGAAGGTTCATCTGGGAAAAACATCGCGTTCACGTAAGAGGATTTTGGTCAACGTTATTTTTGTGCTTCGCGAACGCGAGGCTTTGACCACGTTCGCGAAGAAGGAAATTAAGGCCTGGGTAGAATGTTTTTAAACTAGTCTTGTCCGCGAGGATTGAGTTTATTTCCTCCATAATTGGCCTCTTTGGGAGATTTTTGAAGGAGATTGAAGTGATATTCAAGGGGAATCGTTGGGAGGTATGATTCTTGGACTAAAAACTCGATTATTATATGAATTCCACCTAGAAAATCATGAAAGCTAAGCCTAAAATTGAAGAACTAGGGTTTGAGAAATTGGACTTTTGATTTGGGATTTGAAAGACCATTTGGGGTCGGATTTGAGAACTTTGATATGTATGAACTCGTGGGGAGATAAGAAATCTATTGATGTGAAAATTTCTGAGTTTCGAGAAGTGGGCCCGGGGATCGGGTTTTGGTAATTTCGGGATTTGTGGCCTTTATTGATTGTTTTCGCTTGGGCTTCATTCCTTTAGCATATTTTGACGTCCTCATTCTGGTCTTGGATAGATTTGACATGCGTGGATGCCGATTCGAGGGGCAAAGGCGTTGCAAGCTAGAGATTTAGCCGGTTCGAGGTGAGTAATGATTGTAAATGATGTTCTGAGGGTTTGAAACCCCGGGTTGCACATCGTAGTGCTACATTTTGGCGAGGCACATGCTTGATGACGAGCGTGGGGTCGTGCACTATTGGGGATATGACTTGGTACATCCCGATTGATGATTTTACCGCGTATTTGATTGAAAACTATTTGCTATCATCATTATTTGGGCTGAATGCCATATTTGGGCCTAGTGCCAACTATTTGAATCCTTCGAGGATTTTCCTTGCTATTTCCTCACTGTTTTGACTTTATACTTGAACTCAGTCATGTTATTTTCTACTATTTTCATACTCAGCCATGCTTACTCAGTTTTAAGACTTAAATGATATTTTAAATGATGTTTGGGCTGAGAAACACTGTTTTACTATTGCCCGAGGGGCTTGTGAGTATTTTTGATTGAGTAAGGCCAAGGGCCTATGTTCTGAGGAAACACTGATACTAATTTGAGGCCGAGGGCCTGAGATATATATATGCCACGAGGTGGTTTGATTGATATGATGTCGAGGGCCTAGTTTTGATGCCACGAGATGTTTTGTTATTGCCCTTGGGCCGTAAGGGGCCCTCTAAGAGTCTGCATACCCCCAGTGAGCGCGGGTACCCATTGTGATGTGAGATTGAGCCCGAAGGGCTGGCACTGATTTGAGATGTTGCCCGAGGGGCGGATTTATTGATACTGTGCCTGAGGGGCGAACTTCTATTTGTTTACTTTATCTTAATTATCTATAAAATTACATGTTTACTGGTTGAAAGAGGATTTTACTTGATTTTTACTGGTTTTACTGATTTTAAGTGATTTTACTGCTTCATTATAGAATGCCTTATGCCTTACGTATTTTCTTACTTTCAGTAATTATTTACATTTATCACTCACTAAGTTGGAGTACTCACTTTACTCCCTGCACCCCTGTGTGCAGATTCAGGCGTAGCTGGTACCGCTCCCGAGTGCTGATCCCTCCAGTTTCAGGCAAGCGTTCGGAGGCTACGAGGTAGCTGTTGACGTCCGCAGCCCTGTGTCTCTAATCTTTTATCATTTCTATTTCCCTTTAAACATTTGTACTAGTTTATGGATTTAGCAGACTTGTATTATGGTCTATAGACGCTCATGACTTGTGACACCCTGGTTAGGGCTGTGTCGGGTCGTATTTCCGTATTTTATCGACATTGTTTGCTATTTAGTACATTTAAATCATGGTTAGACTATTTTTATATTGATTAACTATTTTAAAAAGTGAATTGGATTTAATTGGCTGGCCTTGTCTTCACGAGAGGCACCATCACGACCGGGTTCGGGGTTAGGGTCGTGACAAGTTGGTATCAGAGCCTAGGTTACAAAGGTCTCATGAGTCATGAGCAGGTTTAGTAGAGTCTCGCGGATCGGTATGGAGACGTCTGTATTTATCCTCACGAGGCTGCAGAACCTTGAGGAAAAACCTCATATTCTTGAAATTCTTGTCGTACGAACTTTTTGATTCGAGTACTAAACTTCTGTTATTCTATTCTCTCACAAATGGTGAGGACACGTGCTACCGGATGGGATGGACGACCACTAGTGCCACTAGCTGAGGCCACCAGAGGCAGAGGATGCGGTCGTGGTCGTGGCAGAGGTAGAGCAGCGAGGGTAGCACCAGTAGATCCACCAGCTGCCCCAGCTCAGGATCAGGCTCCAGCTATGGATGCTCCAGCAGCACCAGTTCAGGCACCAGCTATGCCCATCGTGATTCCGGGTCTTCAGGAGGCCTTGGCACCGATCTTATCAGTTCGTACTAGCCTGGCCCAGGCAGTTTCAGCCACTACAACCGCATCTTCTTCACAGGCCGGGGGAGGCAATCAGACTCCCGTCGCTCGCACACCTGAGCAGGTCGTGTAGGGACTTCAGACGCCGGGGGCACATCCAGCCCAGCCGATTGCAGCTGCTCAGGACTATGTAGTTCTGGTCATGCTGGAGGACGAGCAGCGTAAGTTGGAGAGATTTGGTAGATTGCAGCCTTCGACCTTCAGTGGCACAGAGGGCGAGGATGCCCAAGGCTTTTTGGACAAGTGTCAGGGAATTCTTCGTACAACAGTTATTCTGGAGAACAGTGGGGTCGCTTTCACTACTTATCAGTTTTCAGGAGCTGCTTTCACTTGGTGGGAGGATTTTGAGAGGCGTAGGCCTGTTGGTGCAGCACCCCTTACCTGGCAGCAGTTCTCCGTTCTCTTTCTGGAGAAGTATTTGCCGCAGTCTCACAGAGAGGAGCTGCGCAGATAGTTTTAGTGGTTGTGTCAGGGGGAGATGACCGTGTCGCAGTATGAGTTGAGGTTCTCTAAGTTGGCTCGTCATGACATCTGGTTGGTCCCGATAGATAGAGCGAGGATTAGGAGGTTTGTTGATGGTCTTACTTATCAGCTCCGTATTCTCATGACCAGGGAGAGGGTGATTGGTGCTACTTTCGAAGAGGTTGTGGATATTGCCCGTGAGATTGAGTCTGTTCGTCGCCAGAAGCGAGAGGAGAGGGAGGCCAAGAGGCCTTGAGGATATGGCAGCTATAGTGCTGCTCCTTCGAGGGGCTAGTTCCAGCATGGTAAAGGCCGTCCATTCAGGCCTGCCCAGCCAGCTCGCCCAGGTTATTGTGGAGCATCTTCGGGTCATGGTTATCACAGTTCTCAATAGGTCCAGTCTTCACTTAGTGCCCTTCCAACTCAGAGTTCGACCCGTGCTCCATCAGTCCAAGGCTCTTCTATGCCGAGTGTATCTGCTAGTCACTCCGATGCGAGGGGTTCCCTTCAGTCCCCTTCTCCAGCACCTGGGAGTTGTTATGAGTGTGCAGAGATGGGCCACATGTGGAGGCAGTGTCCTCATCATGTTACTAGTTCGTTCCAGCAGAGGGGTCAGTCATCGGCTTCAGTACCAGTTTCTTCACCACCACCCGTTCAGCTAGCTAGGGGTGGGGGTCAGTCAGCTAGGGGTCGCCCCAGAGGGGGAGGTCGATTAGGGGGCGGTCAGGCCCGTTTCTATGCACTCCCAGGCAGACCCGATGCTATTGCTTCAGATGCTGTTATTACAGGTATTGTTTCAGTCTGCCACAGAGATGCCTCTGTATTATTTGATCCCGGTTCCACCTTTTCTTATATGTCATCATACTTTGCTCATTATTTGGGTACACCCTATGAGTTTCTTGCTTTACCTATTCATGTATCTACCCCAGTGGGCGATACTGTTGTTGTAGACCGTGTGTATTGGTAGTGTGTGGTGACTATTGGAGGTCTGGAGATCCCAGTGGATCTATTATTATTGAGCATGGTGGATATTGATGTCATTTTGGGAATGGATTGGCTATCTCTGTGTCATTCTATTCTGGACTGTCATGCTAAAACAGTCACTTTGGCTATGCTGAGTGTGCCGCAGATTGAGTGGTGAGGTGTGACTGATTATGTTCCTAGTAGAGTGATCTCTTTCTTGAAGGCCCAACGTATGGTTGGGAAGGGTTGTCTTTCATATCTAGTGTTTGTGAGGGATGTCGGAGCTGAGACTCCCAGTATTGATTCTGTTCCAATTGTGAGGGATTTTCCCGATGTGTTTCCTGCAGACCTGCCGGGTATGCCACCGGACAGGGATATTAATTTTGGTATTGACCTGGTGCCGGGCACTCAGCTCATTTCTATTCTGCCGTATCGTATGGCACTAGCGAAGTTGAAGGAATTGAAGGAGCAGCTTCAGGAACTCCTAGATAAGGGGTTCATTCGGCCTAGTGTGTCACCTTGGGGTGCACCAGTTCTATTTGTGAAGAAGAAAGATGGCACTATGAGGATGTGCATTGATTTTAGTCAATTGAACAAGGTAACAATTAAGAACAAGTATCCTTTGCCTCGCATTGATGATTTATTCGACCAACTTCAGGGAGCGAGGGTGTTCTCCAAGATTGATCTCCGTTCAGGTTATCACCAGTTCAAAATCAGGGATTCGGATATTCTTAAGACGGCTTTCAGGACCCAATATGGTCATTATGAGTTCTTGGTGATGTCTTTTGGGCTGACCAATTCCCCAGCGACATTCATGCATTTGATGAACAACGTGTTCCGGCCATATCTCGATTTGTTTGTCATAGTCTTCATTGATGATATTCTGGTGTATTCGCGTAGTCAGGAGGAGCACGCGGAGCATTTGGGAGTTGTGTGGCAGAGATTGAGGGAGGAGAAGCTTTATGCAAAATTCTCCAAGTGTGAGTTTTGGCTCAGTTCAGTGGCTTTCTTTGGGCACGTGGTGTCCAGGGAGGGTATTTAGGTTGATCCGAAGAAGATAGAGGCGGTCCAGAGTTGTCCCAGACCGTCCTCAACCATAGAGATTCACAACTTTCTTGGTTTGGTAGGCTATTATCGCCGGTTTGTTCAGGGATTCTCATCTATCGCATCGCCCTTGACCAAGTTGACTAAAAAACGTGTTCCATTTGTATGGTCGGACGAGTGTGAGGAAAGATTTCAGAAGCTCAAGACAGCTTTGACCACAACTCTAGTGTTGGTTTTGCCATCAGCTTCAGGTTCATATACCGTGTATTGTGATGCTTCGAGAGTTGGGATTGGTTGTGTATTGATGCAAGAGGGTAGAGTTATTGCTTATGCTTCTCGTCAGTTGAAGCCCCATGAGAAGAACTACCCCATTCATGATTTGGAGTTGGCTGCCATAGTTCACGCATTGAAGATTTGGAGGCATTACTTGTATGGCATATCTTGTGAGGTGTTCACTGATCGTCGCAGTCTTCAACATTTGCTCAAGCAAAAGGATCTTAATTTGAGGCAGCGAAGATGGTTGGAGTTGCTTAAGGATTATGATATCACTATGTTGTACCATTTGGGAAAGGCCAATGTGGTGGCCGATGCTTTGAGCCGAAAGGCAGTGAGTATGGGGAGTTTGGCATATATTCCAGTTGGGGAGAGACCTCTTGCGGTTGATGTTCAGGCCTTGGCCAATCGGTTCGTGAGGTTGGATATTTCGGAGCCTAGTCGGATGTTGGCTTGTGTGGTTTCTCGGTCTTCCTTATATGATCAGATCAGAGAGCGCCAGTATGATGATCCGCATTTGCTTGTCCTTAGGGACAGAGTTCAGCATGATGATGCCAGAGATGTGACCATCGGTGATAATGAGGTGTTGAGGATGCAGGGCTGGATTTGCGTGCCCAATGTGGATGGGCTTCGGGAGTTGATTCTGGAGGAGGTCCATAGCTCGTGGTATTCCTTTCATCCGGGTGCTGCGAAGATGTATCAGGATTTGAGGCAGCACTATTGGTGGAGAAGAATGAAGAAAGATATTGTGGGATTTGTAGCTCGGTTTCTCAATTGTCAGCAGGTGAAATATGAGCATCAGAGACTGGGTGGCTTGCTTCAGTAGATGGATATTCCCGAGTGGAAGTGGGAGAGGATCATTATGGACTTTGTTGTTAGACTTCCACAGACTTTGAAGAAGTTCGATGCTATTTGGGTGATTGTGGATCGATTGACGAAGTCCGCACACTTCATTCCTGTGTGTACTACCTATTCTTCAGAGCGGTTGGTAGGGATCTATATCCGAGATATTGTTCGCTTGCATAGTGTCCCAGTTTCTATCATTTCAGATAGAGGTACTCAATTTACTTCGCAGTTTTGGAGGACCGTGCAGAGAGAGTTGGGTACCTAGGTGGAGTTGAGCACAACTTTCCATCCTCAGACGGACGGGCAGTCCGAGCACACTATTCAGATATTGGAGGATATGTTGCATGCTTGTGTCATTGACTTCGGAGGATCATGGGATGAGTTTCTACTGCTTGCAGAGTTTGCTTATAACAATAGCTACCAATCGAGTATTCAGATGGCTCCATATGAGGCTTTGTATGGGAGGCGGTGTAGATCTCCAGTTGGTTGGTTCGAGCCCAGTGAGGCTAGGCTATTGGGGACTGATTTGGTGTAAGATGCTTTGGATAAGGTGAAGGTGATTCAGGAGAGGCTTCGTATAGAGCAGTCAAGGAAAAAGAGCTATACTGATAGGAAGGTTCGGGATGTGTCCTACATGGTTGACGAGAAGGTTCTGTTGAAGGTTTCACCCATGAAGGGTGTATGAGATTTGGAAAGAAAGGGAAATTGAGTCCTAAGTTCATTGGGCCTTTTGAGGTGCTTTGGAGGATTGGGGAAGTGGCTTATGATCTTGCCTTGCCACCCAGCTTGTCGAGTGTGCATCTGGTATTTCATGTTTCTATGCTCCAGAAGTATATTGGGGATCCGTCTCATGTGTTGGATTTTAGCACGGTTCAGCTGGATAATGATTTGACCTATGATGTGGAGCCAGTCGCTATTTTGGGTCGTCAGGTTCGGAAGTTGAGGTCAAAGGATATCGCTACGGTGAAATTGCAGTGGAGAGGTTGGCCCGTGGTTCCTGGGAGACCGAGCGGGAGATGCGGAGCAGATATCCTCACCTATTTGAGGCTTCAGGTATGTTTCTTGACTCGTTCGAGGATGAACGTTTGTTTAAGTTAGGGAGGATGTGATGACCCAGCCGGTTGTCTCATGAGTTACCGCTCCGTTTTCCCCATTTCTGCTTCTTTATGCTTCGTTATCCGTGTTTTGTAGTATCAGTTTGGTCAGATCAAATCCGGAATGATTTTGGTAAGGTTTGAGACACTTAGTCTCTTTTAAAGAAGTTTAAGTTGGAAAAGCCAACCGGATGTCGACTTATGTGTTACAGGGCTAGGATGTGAGTTCCGATGGTTCGATTAGCTTTGGGAGGTGATTTATGACTTAGGAGCGTGACCGGAATGGGTTTTGGAGGTTCGGAGTAGATTTAGGCTTGAATTGGCGAAGTTGAGATTTTGGCGATTTCCAGTTGATAGGCGAGATTTTGATATAGGGGTCGGAATGGAATTCCAAGAGTTGCAGTAGCTTCGTTGTGTCATTTGGGATGTTTGTGTAAAATTTTAGGTCATTAGGACGTGGTTTGGTTAGGTTTTTGATCAAAAGCGTAATTCAGAAGATTTTAGAAACTTAGGCTTGAATCCGATGTGTTTTGGGTGATTTGATGTTGTTTGAGGTGTTTTAATGATTGGAACAAGTTTTAATAAGGTCTTAGGATATGTTGGTGCCTTTGGTTGAGGTCCCGGGGGCCTCGGGTGAGTTTCGGGTGGTCATCCGGATCATTTTGAAGTTTTAAAAATTGCAGATTTTGAGTTCCAGCAGTTGCAGACATTTTGGTCTTCGCGTTTGCGAGATGACCCTCGCGTTCACGAAGAGTCAGCTGTGGGAGGTGGAAGTTTAGCCTTCGCGTTCGCAAGGCAGGTGACGTGTTCGCGAAGGACTGCGAGGTTGTGTATCGCGTTCGCAAGCGTGTAGTCGTGTTCGCATAGAAGGAATTGAAGGGTCAAGCTTCAGTGGAAATTAACCCATTGCGTTCGCGATGGAAGGACCGCGTTCGCGAAGGTTCATATGGGAAAAACATCACGTTCGCGTGGGTTGTTTCGCGTTCGCGTAAGAGGATTTTGGTCAACATTATTTTTGTGCTTCGCGAACGCGAGACTTTGACCGTGTTCGCGAAGAAGGAAATTAAGGCCTGGGCAGAATGTTTTTAAACTCGTCTTGTCCGCGAGGATTGGGTTTATTTCCTCCATAGTTGGCCATTTTGGGAGATTTTTGAAGGACATTGAAGATGGATTCAAGAGGAATCGTTGGGAGGTAAGATTCTTGGACTAAAAACTCGATTATTATGTGAATTCCACCTAGAAAATCATGAAAGCTAAGCCTAAAATTGAAGAACTAGGGCCTGAGAAGTTGGACTTTTGATTTGGGATTTGGAGGACCATTTGGGGTCGGATTTGAGAACTTTTGATATGTATGAACTCGTGGGGAGATAAAAAATCTATTAATGTGAAAATTTCTGAATTTTGAGAAGTGGGCCCGGGGGTCAGGTTTTGGTAATTTCGGGATTTGTGCCCTTTATTGATTGTTTTTCCCTTGGGCTTCGTCCCCTTAGCATATCTTGACGTCCTCGTTCTGGTTTTGAACAGATTTGATGTGCGTGGAGGCCGATTCGAGGGGCAAAGGCATCGCGAGCTAGAGATTTAGCCGGTTCGAGGTGAGTAATGATTGTAAATGATGTTCTGAGGGTTTGAAACCCCGGATCGCACATCGTAGTGCTATATTGAGATGAGGCACATGCTTGATGACGAGCGTGGGGTCGTGCACTATTGGGGATTGTGACTTATTCCGTCCCGATTGATGATTTTACCGCGTATTTGATTGAAAACTATTTGCTATCATCATTATTTGGGCTGAATGCCATATTTGGGCCTAGTGCCAACTATTTGAATCCTTCGAGGATTTTCATTGCTATTTCCTCACTGTTTTGACTTTATACTTGAACTCAGTCATGTTATTTTCCATTGTTTTTATACTCAGCCATGCTTACTCAGTTTTAAGACTTAATTGATATTTTAAATGATGTTTGGGCTGAGAAACACTGTTTTACTATTGCCCGAGGGGCTTGTGAGTATTTTTGATTGAGTAAGGACGAGGGCCTATGTTGTGAGGAAACACTGATACTGATTTGAGGTCGAGGGCCTGAGATATATATATGCCACGAGGTGGTTTGATTGATATGAGGCCGAAGGCCTAGTTTTTATGCCACGAGATGGCTTGTTATTGCGCTTGGGCCGTAAGGGGCCCTTCCAGGAGTCTGCACACCCCCAGTGAGCGCGGGTACCCATTGTGATGTGAGATTGAGCCCGAGGGGCTGACACTGATCTTGAGATGTTGCTCGAGGGGAGGATTTGTTGGTACTGTGCCCGCTGGGCAAACTTCTATTTGTTTACTTTATATTAATTATTTGCCAAATTACCTATTTACTGGTTGAGAGAAGATTTTACTTGATTTTTACTGGTTTTACTGATTTTAAGTGATTTTACTGCTTCATAATAGAATGCCTTATGCCTTACGTGTTTTCTTACTTTCAGTCATTATTTACATTTTTTACTCACTGAGTTGGAGTATTCACTCTACTCCTTGCACCCTTGTGTGCAGATTCAGGCATAGCTGGTACCGCTCCCGAGTGCTGATCCCTCCAGTTTCAGGCGAGCGTTCGGAGACTACGAGGTAGCTGTTGACGTCTGCAACCCCATGTCTCTACTCTTTTATCATTTCTATTTCCCTTCAAACATTTGTACTTGTTTATGGATTTAGCAGACTTGTGTTATGGCCTATAGACGCTCATGACTTGTGACACCCCGGTTAGGGCTGTGTCGGGTTGTATTTCCGCATTTTATCAACATTTTCCACTATTTAGTACATTTAAATCATGGTTAGACTATTTTTATGTTGATTAACTATTTTAAAAAGTTAATTGGATTTAACTGGCTGGCCTTGTCTTCATGAGATCCGCCATCATGACCGGGTTCGGGGTTAGGGTCGTGACAATATATATATTAGATATTAAAAATTAACAATTTAATACAATTTAAATACGAGCATATGACAAAAATAACAATATCATAATGCAATATCAAAAAATTATTACTACATGTGAGTTATAGTTATATTTTAAATAACTATGACACCATAGTCATCACTAAACTAGTATATATAAAAATCAATATTGATAGCAACCATAAATTACGTTTACTATGGTTCCACTAGGCAATTGACACCAATCGTTACATTTTGGGATATAATTAGCAATTTAATTATGAAATATAAATAATAAGTAGATATTGATACTAGTTAATTATGTTATTGTGCTTTATATATAGTTACATTGAACGTCTATATATATAATAAGTAGATATTGATAGCGACCATAAATTACGTTTACTATGGTTCCACTAGTCAATTGACACCAATCGTTATATTTTAGGATTTAATTAGCAATTTAACTATGAAATATAAATAATAAGTAGATATTGATGCTAGTTAATTACATTGTTGCACTTTATATATAGTTACATTGAACGTCTATATATATAATAAGTAGATATTGATAGCGACCAACATATAATTTTATTCATTAAGGCCATGCGTATATTTATAGCGACCATATAATTACGTTTACTATGGTTCCACTAGTCAATTGACGCCAATCGTTATATTTTGGATATAATTAGTAATTTAATTATGAAATATAAATAATAAGTAGATATTGATGCTAGTTAATTACATTGTGTCACGACCCAGATTTTTCACCCTGGGAAATCGTGATGGCACCTATTCGTGAAAGCTAGGCAAGCCGAGTATTATAATTTCATTACCCTTTTTATTAAGCATGTTCAATAATTCAAAGTAATAAGTATTTAAGCAGCGGAATAAACTAAATAACCAGAATAAGTAAAAATAGAAAGAGAAATGATAGAAGGAGACGCCAAGGCCCGCAGACGTTTGCAGGACTACCTCGGGTCGCCTGAGTGGACTGAAGACATCACCCACACTGCGTTCCAAACGCTCCAATATCAGTATCTACATACAGTGCAGAGTGTAGTATCAGCACAACCGACCTCATGTGCTGGTAAGTGCCTAGTCTAACCTCGGCGAAGTAGTGACGAAGCTAGGACTAGAGTACCAAATAAACCTGTGTAGTTAAATCATATACAATGGAAATAAAAGCAGATAATTGCATCTAAAGTTGGGCGGGGGAAACATGCTGCAGGGAGTAACAGATAACAACAGAATAACAGTAGAGAAATGTAAGGAACGCCATTATAATGACCCAAAAGGTCATCACTTGTTTTTAAAATGAATTTTGCATTCTGAAACTTTAAAAACCTCTTTTAGCATCACCTCGATTTGTATGCGCAGTACGGGCACGTAACCGAAAAGCCTATATGTGAAAATCTGTGAAATATGATAAATTTTGACTATAAAATAAATTAATTTGACTTCGGTCAATGTTTAGGGTAAACAGGCCTGGACCCATGATTTGACGGTTCCAGAGGGTCCGTAGGAAAATATGGGACTTGGGCGTATGCCCGGAATAAAATTCTGAGGTCCCAAGCCCGTGAAATGAATTTTTTGAAAGAAATTGTTTTCTGAAAAATATAAAGGATTTTGAAAGTGAAATGTTATGTGAAACCTATGGTATCAGGGCCGTATTATGGTTCCGGAGCCCGGTTAGGTTTAATATGATTTATGTGTGTTGTCGGTAAAGTTTGGTAAGAAACGGAGTCCATTTGACGTGATTCGGACCTTAAATGCAAAATTTGATGTTTAAAGAATTTTTGAGAAATTTCATTGATTTTGAGGTTTAATTCGATGTTCATGATGTTATTTTAGTGATTTGATTACATGAATAAGTCCGTAGAATTCTTTTGAGGTTGTGTGTATATTTGGTTTGGAGCCCCAAGAGCTCGGGTGAGTTTTGGATAGGCCACAGAGCGTATTTTGGACTTGGAAATATTGCAGGTTTCAGCTATTGTGCACAGGTCTGCAGGCTTCGCAAATATGCGAGCTTGCAAATGTGAAGAAAGACCTGGGCGGGCTTGATCGAAAATGCAACCACTTGGCTCGCAAATGCGGAAGGCCAGTCGCAAATGCGACGCCTGCTTCGCAAATGCGACGCCTGCTTCGCAAATGCGAAGTTCCTCATTTGATGCCTGGGGTCGCAAATACGACCCTGTCTTCGCGATTCCCATCTCGCAATTGCGAGAGTCCTTTTGCAATTCCCAAGGTAGCAGAGATTGCGAACCCCTGTTTGCAATTCCCCCATCTGCGACCTGCAACTTTTATACTTAGGCAATTCCCAAGGTAGCAGAGATTGCGAACCCCTAGGGTGATTTTTCAAGAACAACTCTTCTTCCAAATCGATTGTAAGTTATTTTTAACTCATCTCCTTCAATCATTAACATCTTTTAACATGATTTCAACTTAAAATCAATTATTTTCATGAGGGAAATAGGGTGTTTTGGATAGAACCTAACCTTTTCAAAAATTGGCGATTTGGACCTTCATTTGAGGTCCGATTTCAAAAAAAATTATATATTTGGGTTAGTGGAGGAATGAGTAATCAGGTTTTGGTTTGGACCTCAGGTTTTGACCATGTGGGCCCGGGGGCATTTTTTGACCTTTTGGGTAAAACTTTGGAAAACTCATTTTCATGCATTGGGGTTGATTCATTCAGCGTTTATTGATGTAATTAAGTAACTTGTAGCTAGATTCGAGCGAATTGGTGGTGGAATCAAGGGGTAAAATTATAATTGAAACGTGAATTATGTTCGTGGCATCGAGGTATGTGTTTGGTCTAACCTTAGCTTGAGGGATTAAGAGTTGTGTCTTATTTGCTACGTGTTAATTGTGGAGTACGACATATAGGCATGGTGACGAGTATCTATACGTCGGTGTCAAGCATGTCCGTGGGTCGTGTATTATAATTGTTATGATTCCGTTATGGTTTATTGTGCCTCTCATGTTATTATCATCATTGTTCCCTTGCCGGGACGTTTGTTTGATATTATTGTTCCCTTGCTGGGATATTATTGAAATATAATTGTTCCCTTGCTAGGCTGTTGTTGAAATATTAATGTTCCCTTACCGGGAAGTCGTTATCTTGTTCTTGTCCCCTTGTCGGGATTCTTTATGATTGTTGTTAATTTGTAACATGGGAGCGGGTGGCACGCCTACCACAAGATATATGAAATAGGAGAGGGTGGCACATCTACCACGAGACATTTGAAATAGGAGCGGGTGCCATGCCTGCCCCAAGATATATGAAATGGGAGCAGGTGGCATGCCTGCCACAAGATATTTGAAATGGGAGCGCATGTCATGCCTGCCACGAGATATTTGAAATGGGAGCGTGTGACACGCCTACCGCAAGATATGTGAAATGGGATCGGGTTGCACGCTTGCAACGAGATTAATGAATTGGGATCGGGTTGCATGCCTGTAACAAGATGTGAAATGAAAGTGAATTCTGCCTTCGTTTTTCCTTACCCTTATTAGTAGTTGGATTTTGGTTCCTTTATAATTCTCTTGACATTTTGTTATTACCTGTTATTTCCCAAAGCATGTTCCCCTCTCCCATCTTTACTTGTTTATTCTATTTTATTTCCTGTTGTATATTACATAACTGCACAGGTTTATCTGGAGTCTGATCCTAGCCTCGTCATTACTTTGTCGGGGTTAGGTCAGTCACTTACAAGCACATAGGGTCGGTTGTGCTGATGCTACACTCTGCACTATGTGTAGATACCGAAGCAGATTTTGGACAGTATCACTTGGGGAGACTGCCTTCAGTCCTGTTAGAGAGCCCGAGGTAGTCCTGCAGGCGTCCGTAGGCCCAACGTTCTTTTCTATCTTATTATGTACTCTGTTGTCATTTGATTTCGAGACAGATTGTATTTCATTCAGACATTTGTTGTAGTAATCTTAGTCCGTCCGTGATATTGTGACACCGAATTCCAGGTAGAGACGTATGTCGGCATTTGTAGCACTGTTTTTGGTTATTATATTAGACTAAGTCTTCAGCTTGATTTCATTTATTGTTAATATTTAAATATTGATTACCTGTTAATTCAGATTGTTAAAAAGGGTTAAAAATGAAAGAGTTTCGTGGCTTGCCTAGCTTCTACGAGTAGGCGCCATCACGACTCCAGAGGGTGGGAAATCCGGGTCGTGACAAGTTGGTATCAGAGCTCTAGGTTGCATAGGTCTCACAATTCACGGACAAGCTTAGTAGAGTCTAAGGGATCAGTATGGAGACATCTGTATTTATCCCCCAAAGGCTACAAAGTTAGGAAAAACTTTACATTTATTCTTTCTTGTCGTGCAGTTTGGTTTCTTAATGCTAATTGAAATTCTACTCTGTTCTTTCGCAGATGGCGAGAACACACGCTTCCTCATCCACCGATCAACATCCCGAGCCCCCGGTAGTAGCTCCCACGAGGGGCAGAAGGCGAGGCCAAGGCAGGGGCAGAGCTCAGCCTAGAGCTGCAGCACCAGCGGCAGAGCCTTAGGTTGACTTTGATGATGATTTTTGGTCCCAGACAGTTCCGGTACGCCCAGATCAGGTTCCAGAGGGGTTTATTTCTACCCCGGTACTCTAGGATGCTCTGGTCCATCTAGTGGGCCTTATGGAGAGTTTTACCCGGGTAGGCTTGCTTCTTGTAGCACCAACCGTCTCTCAGGCTAGAAGAGGAGCTAGACTCCTACAACTCGCACTCCAGAGCAGGTAGCTCCCCAGTTTCAGACTCCAGCAGTTCAGCCAGTTGGAGCAGATCAGCCGGATCTAGTAGCTCAGATCGGTGATGGTGCAACTATGTCTGCCGATGCAATGTGGAGGTTGGATAGATTTACCATGCTCTTCACTACTACTTTCAGCGGTGCATCTTCTGAGGATCCCTAGGATTATCTAGATAGTTGTCATGAGGTTCTCAAGAACATGGGGATAATTGATACCAATGGGGCCGGTTTCGCCACTTTTGGCTTGTTTGGATTTGCCAAGACTTGGTGGAGAGATTATTACTTGGCTAGACCAGCCAGATCACTAGCATTGACTTGGGAGCAGTTTACTTAGTTATTTCTGGAGAAGTTTCTCCCTATCACTCAGAGAGAGGCCTATCAGAGGCAGTTTGAGCGTCTCCAGCAGGGTTCTATGACTGTTACCTAGTATGAGACCAGATTCATCGACTTTTGCTCATCATGCTCTTATCATACTTCCCACCGAGAGAGAGAGAGGGTGAGAAGGTTCATTGAGGGACTTATTCAACAGATTCGTCTTCATATGGCTAGGGAGACAGGGAGTGAGATCCCTTCTAAGAGGCAGCCAATATGGCCCGGAGAGTTGAGATGATTCTCTCGCTGGGATGTGGTTAGGGGTCTGACAAGAGGCCTCGTCATTCAGGCTGATTCAGTGGTACCTTGTCTAGAGTTAGGGATTCGTATGGTAGAGGCCATACTTCCATTCCTTTTTAGTCAGCGCTTCAGGTTTCTCACGGTGCTTCAGGTGGTCGTGGTTCCCATATACAGTATTCTGATCAGCAGTCCTATAGTGCACCACAAGCTCCTATCTATGCACCGCCGTTTCAGAGTTTTTAGGTTCGTCAGTCCCAGCAGTCGAGGACTTGTTTTACTTGTGGTGACACAAGGCACATTGCTAGGTATTGCCCTCGAGTATCGAGTAGCTCTCAACATTAAGGTTCCCGTGCTATGGTTCAGGCACCAAGTGTTCTACAGACCGCCCAACCAGCTAAAGGTAGGGTTAGAGGTGCTAGAGGTGGAGGTAGAGGTGCTAGAGGTGGAGCTCAGACCGCTAGAGGTGGCGACCAGCCAGTTGCAGGCCGTCCCAGAGATGTAGTCCAGGGTGGTGGGGCCCAGCCCCGATGTTATGGTCTTCTAGCCCGGCCTGAGACTGGGCTTCCGATGTAGTTATCACTGGTACAATTCTGGTTTGTGATAGAGATGCTTTATTGTTATTTGATCCAGGGTCTACATACTCATATGTGTCGTCTTATTTTGCACCATATCTGGTCATGTCTAGTGATTCTTTGAGTGCTCCTATTTATGTGTCTACACCGGTGGGTGATTCTATTGTGGTAGATCGAGTCCATCGTGCATGTATAGTTATGATTGGAGGTCTTGAGACTCGTGTAGATTTGTTTCTTCTATACATGGTTGATATTGATGTCATATTGGGGATGGACTGGTTATCATCTTACCACGCTATCTTGGACTGTCATGCCAAGACTGTGACCTAAGCCTTAACGGGTTTACCTTATTTAGAGTGGAGAGGGACTCCTAGTCATTCTACCCGCAGTGTTATCTCGTATGTGAAGGCTCGACGTATGGTCGAGAAGGGGTGTTTGGCCTATTTGGCATATGTTCGTGATTCTGGTGATGAGGTTCCTTCTATTGATTTTGTGCCCATTGTTCATGAGTTTCCTGAGTTATTCCCTTTAGACCTTTCGGGTATGCCACCCGATAGGGATATTGACTTTTGCATTGATTTGGCTCTGAGCACTCAGCCCATTTCTATTTCGCCGTATTGTATGGCCCCGCCTGAGTTGAAAGAGTTGAAGGAGCAGTTGCAAGAATTGCTTGAGAAGGGTTTCATTAGACCCAGTGTTTCGCCTTGGGGTGCGCCGGTGTTGTTTGTTAAGAAGAAGGATGGGTCGATGAGAATGTATATTGATTACCGCAGTTGAACAAGGTACAATCAAGAATAAGTATCCATTGCTGAGGATTGATGATTTATTTGATCAGCTTCAGGGTGCCAAGGTATTTTCAAAGATTGACTTGAGATCTGGCCACCATCAGTTGAGGATTAGGACATCCGATGTCCCTAAGACAGCTTTCCACACTCGGTACGGGCATTACGAGTTCTTGGTGATGTCATTCGGATTGACAAATGCCCCAGTAGCTTTTATGGATTTGATGAACCGAGTGTTTAGGCCTTACTTGGATTCGTTCGTGATAGTCTTCATTGACGATATTTTGATATATTCTCGCAGCCGGGAGGAGCACGAGCAACATCTTAGGGTGGTTCTTTAGACTCAAAGGGATAGTAGTTGTATGCTAAGTTTTCGAAGTGTGAGTTCTGATTGAGTTCAATTGCATTCCTAGGTCATATTGTATCGGTAGAGGGTATTCAGGTTGATCCGAAGAAGATTGAGGCAGTCAAGAACTGGCCTAGACCAACATCAACTACGGAGATTTGGAGTTTTTTGGGATTGGCGAGGTACTATCGTTGGTTCATGGAGGGGTTTTCATTTATCGCAACCCCGATGACCAGGTTGACCCAAAAGGGTGCCCAGTTTAGATGGTCGGACGAGTATGAGGCAAGCTTTTAGAAGCTCAAGACAGCTCTGACTACGACACCGATGTTGGTTTTGCCCATAGGTTCAGGGCCTTGTATAGTTTATTGTGATGCATCTCATATTGGGCTTGGTGCGGTGTTGATGCAGGATGTCAAGGTCATTGCCTATGCTTCGCGGCAGTTGAAGATTCATGAGAAGAACTATCCGGTTCATGACTTAGAGTTGGCAGCCATTGTTTACGCGTTGAAGATTTGGAGGCATGCGAGCTGTTCACGGATCACAAGAGTTTGCAGTATTTGTTCAAGAAAAAGGAGTTAAATTTGAGGCAGACGAGGTGGTTGGAGCTGTTAAAGGACTATGATATCACCATCTTATATCATCCGGTAAAGGCCAATATGGTGGCTGATGCTTTGAGTAGGAAGTCAGCCAATATGGCAGTCTTGCTTATATTCCGGTCGGTGAGAGGCCACTTGCTTTGGATGTTTAGGCTTTGGCCAATCAGTTCATGAGGTTGGATGTTCTGAACCCAGTCATGTGTTAGCTTGCACGATCGCTCGTTCTTCTTTATTGGAGCATATCCATGATCAGCAGTATGATGATCCCCATTTGTGTGTCCTTAGAGACACGGTGCAACACGGAGGTGCCAAACAGGTTACCTTAGGTGATGATGGAGTTTTGAGATTGCAGGGTCGAGTTTGTGTGCCTAATGTGGATGGGCTTCGAGAGTTGATTTTAGAGGAGGCCCATAGCTCCCGGTACTCTACTCATCCGGGCGTTGTGAAGATATATCAGGATTTGCGGCATCATTATTGGTGGCGGAGAATGAATAAGGATATCGTTGCATATGTGGCTCAGTGTTTGAATTGTCAGCAGGTTAAGGATGAGCATCAGAGGCCTGGTGGTTTGTTCCAGAATATTGAGATTCCCGAGTGGAAGTGGGAGCGGATCACTATGGATTTCATTGTTGGACTCCCTCAGACTCGGAGGAAGTTCGACGTATTATGGGTCATTGTTGATAGGCTAACCAAGTCAGTGCATTTCATTCCTGTGGCAGTTTCCTATTCATCTGAGAGGTTAGCTGAGATCTATATCCAGGAGATTGTTCGTCTTCATGGTGTGCCCGTGTCTATCATTTTGGACCGAGGTACGTAGTTTACCTCACGTTTCTGGAGAGTAGTTCAGTGATAGTTGGGCATACGAGTTGAGTTTAGCACAACATTCCATCCCTAAACGGACGGACAGTCCGAGCGAACTATTTAGATTTTGGAGGATATGCTCCGATCTTGTGTCATTGACTTTGGAGGCTCGTGGGATCAATTTTTGCCTTTAGTAGAGTTTGCCTACAACAACAACTACCAGTCGAGTATTCAGATGGCTCCTTTTGAGGCTTTGTATGGTAGGCGTTTTCGGTCTCCGGTTGGATGGTTTGAGCCAGAAGAGGCTCAATTTTTGGGTACGGATCTAGTTCAAGATGCCTTGGACAAGGTCAGGATTATTCAGGATAGGCTTTGTACAGCTTAGTCCAGGCAAAAGCGTTATGCTGACCACAAGGTTCGTGATTTGGCATTCATGATCGGTGAGCGGGTATTTCTTCGAGTGTCGCCTATGAAGGGCGTGGTGAGATTTGTGAAGAAGGGCAAGCTTAGCCCTAGGTTCATTGACCCATTTGAGATTCTTGATCGAGTGGGACAAGTGGCTTATAGACTTGCGTTGCCACTGAGCTTATCAGCAGTGCATCTAGTGTTTCATGTGTCCATGCTTCGGAAATATCACGACGATCCATCCCACGTGTTAGATTTCAACACTGTCCAGTTGGACAAGGACTTGTCTTATGAGGAGGAGCCGGTAGATTTTCTAGACCGACAGGTTTGTCAGTTGAGATCGAAGAGTTTTCCTTCTGTTCGTGTTCAGTGGAGATGTCAGCCTGCTAAGGCATCGACCTGGGAGTCCGAGTCCGATACGCGGAGCCGTTATCCCCATCTTTTCCCCGACTTAGGTACTTCCTTCTTATGTCCGTTCGAGGACGAACAATTGTTTTAGAGGTGGAGAATGTAATGACCCAAAAGGTCATCACTTGTTTTTAAAATTAATTCTGTATTTTGAGGCTTTAAAAACCTCTTTTAGCATCACCTCGATTTGCGTGCACAATCCAGGCGTGTAGTCGGAAATCCTATATGTCAAAATCTGTGAAAAATGATAAATTTTGACTATAAAATGAATTAATTTGACTTCGGTCAACATTTTGGGTAAACAGACATGGACCTGTGATTTGACGATCCCACAGGGTCCGCAGGAAAATATAGGACTTGGCCATATGGTCGTAATCATATTTCGAGGTTCCGAGCCCGAAAAATGAATTTTTTGAAAGAAATGGTTTTCTGAAAAATATAAAGGTTTTTGAAAGTGAAATGTTATGTGAAACCTGTGGTATCGGAGCCGTATTATAGTTCCGGAGCCCGGTACAGGTTCAATATGATTTATATGTGTTGTCGGTAAAGTTTGGTAAGAAACGGAATCCATTTGACGTGATTCAGACCTTAAATGCAAAATTTGATGTTTAAAGAAGTTTTGAGAAATTTCATTGATTTTGAGGTTTAATTCGATGTTCATGATGTTATTTGGGTGATTTGATTACACGAATAAGTCCGTAGAATGTTTTTGAGGTTATGTGTATATTTGGTTTGGAGCCCCAAGGGCTCGGGGGGAGTTTTGGATAGGCCACGGAGCGTATTTTGGACTTGGAAATATTTCAGGTTTCAGCTATTGTGCACAGGTCTGCAAGCATCGCAAATGCAAAGCCTGGCTCGCAAATGCGAGGTCGCAAATGCGAAGAAAGACCTGGGCAGGCCTGATCGCAAATGCGACTACTTGGCTCGCAAATGCGGAAGGCCAGTCACAAATGCGACGCCTGCTTCGCAAATACGAAGTTCCACATTTGATGCCTGGGGTCGCAAATGTGACCCTGTCTTCGCAATTCCCATCTCGCAATTGCGAGAGTCCTTTCACAATTCCCAAGCTAGTAGAGGTCGGGGTTCGCAAATCCCACATCTGCGACCTGCAACTTTTATACTTAGATGAATTTCAACCCATTTTCATATCTTTTCAAAACACAAACTCCGTAGGGCGATTTTTCAAGAACAACTCTTCTTCCAAATCGATTGTAAGTTAATTTTAACTCATTTCCTTCAATCATTAACATCTTTTAACATGATTTCAACTCAAAATGAATGATTTTCATGGGGGAAATTGGGTGTTTTGGTTAGAACCGACGTTTTTCAAAAATTAGGGATTTGGACCTCGATTTGAGGTCCGATTTCAAAAATATTTATATATTTGGGTTAGTGAGGGAATGAGTAATCGGGTTTTGGTTCGAACCTCGGGTTTTGACCATGTGGGCCTGGGGGCGATTTTTGACCTTTTGGGTAAAACTTTGGAAAACTCATTTTCATGCATTGGGGTTCATTCATTTAGCATTTATTGATGTAATTAAGTAACTTGTGGCTAGATTCGAGCGAATTAGTGGTGGAATCAAGGGTTAAAGCTATAATTGAAACGTGAATTGTGTTCGTGGCATCGAGGTTAGTGTTTGGTCTATTCTTAGCTTGAGGAATTAGGAGTTGTGTCTTATTTGCTACATGTTAATTGTGGAGTACGACATACAGGCATGGTGACGAGTATCTATACGTCGGTGTCAAGCATGCCCGTGGGTCGTGTATTATAATTGATATGATTCCATTGTGGTTTATTGTGCCTCAAATGTTATTGTCATCATTGTTCCTTTGCCGAGACGTTTGTTTGATATTATTGTTCCCCTTGCCGGGATATTGTTGAAATATCATTGTTCCTTTGTCGGGATGTTGTTGAAATATTAATGTTCCCTTGTTGGGAAGTTGTTATATTGTTCTTGTTCCCTTGCCGGGATTCTTTGTGATTGTTGTAGATTTGTAACATGGGAACGGGTGGCTCGCCTTACACAAGATATATGAAATGGGAGCGGGTGGCACACCTGCCATAAGATAAATGAAATGGGAGCGGGTGACACGCCTGCCACGAAACATTTGAAATGGGAGCGGGTGGCACGCCTGCCATAAGATATATGAAATGGGAGCGGGTGACACGCCTGCCACAAGACATTTGAAAAGGGAGCATGTGGCACGCCTGCCACGAGATATTTAAAATGGGAGTAGGTGGCACGCCTGCCACAAGATATGTGAAATTGGATTTTGGTTCCTTTATAATTCTCTTGGCATTCTGTTGTTACCTGTTATTCCCCGAAGCATGTTCCCCCCCCATGTTTTACTTGCATGCACCTGTTTATTTCCCGCTGTATATTACATAACTGCACAGGTTTATCTGGAGTCTGGTCCTAGCCTCGTCACTACTTAGCCGGGGTTAGGCCAGGCACTTACAAGCACATAGGGTCGGTTGTGCTGATGCTACACTCTGCACTATGT
Organism: Nicotiana tabacum; assembly: GCF_000715075.1. Classification (NCBI taxonomy): domain Eukaryota; kingdom Viridiplantae; phylum Streptophyta; class Magnoliopsida; order Solanales; family Solanaceae; genus Nicotiana; species Nicotiana tabacum. Next base: position 136,134,620 of record NC_134101.1, on the reverse strand, counting down.
GTGGATTCTGGAGCAGATTTTGGATGGTAGCACTTGGGGAGGCTGCCTTCAGTCCAGTTAGAGAGCCCGAGGTAGTCCTGCAGGCGTCCGCAGGCCCGGCGTTCTCTTCTATCTTATTGTGTACTCTGTTTTCATTTGATTTCGAGACAAATTGTATTTCATTCAGACATTTGTTGTAGTAATCTTAGTCCGTTCGTGATATTGTGACACCGAATTCCGGGTAGAGACGTATGTCGGCATTTGTAGCACTGGTTTTGGTTATTATATTAGATTAAGTCTTCTACTTGATTTCTTTTATCGTTATTATTTAAATGTTGATTACCTGTTAATTGAGATTGTTAAAAAGGGTTAAAAATGAAAGAGTTAGAAAATTCTATGTTTCGCGGGTTGCCTAGCTTCTACGAGTAGGCGCCATCACAACTCCCGAGGGTGGAAAATCCAGGTCTTGACAGCCATAAATCAATCACCAGCAAAAGATAAGGAAATAAGAAACAAGTACATATGTAATACCGTTGCAGGCATGCAACCCGATCCCATTTCATATAATACCGTTGCTGGCATGTAACCCACTTCCACTTCATATAGTACCGTTGCAGGCGTGCAACCCGCTCCTATTTCATATAGTACCGTTACAGGCATGCAATCTGATCCCATCTCATATAGTACCGTTGCAGGCGTACAACCTGCTTCCATTTCATATAGTACTGTTGCAGCCGTGCAACCCTCTCTTATTTTATATAGTATCGTTGCAGGCGTGCAACCCGTACCCTTTTTATTTGTCAACACCAATCATAAAAAAATCACGGCAAAGAAACAATAATATAATAAAAACATCCCGCCAAGGAAACAATAATATGACAACAACATCCCGGCAAGGGAACAATAATATCTCAACAACATCCCGGCAAGGGAACAATAATGATAATCCTCATATGAAGCACGAATAAACCACAATAGAGTTACAACAATTACAATACAAGACTCACGGGCATGCTTGACACTGACGTATAGATACTCGTCACCATGCTTATACGTCATACTCCACAATTAACACATAGCAAATAAGACACAACTCCTAATCCCTCAAGTTAAGGTTAGACCAAACACTTACCTCAAACTTCCACGACCAACTCAAGCCTCAAACACCGCTTTTCCTTTAGAATTCGCCTCCAAATAACTCGTATCTAGTCCAAATTGATTTAACAACATCAATAAATGCTAAAGAATTCATACCCAATGCTTAATTATTTTTCTATCATTTTCCCCAAAAAGTCAAAAATCGACTCCGGGCCCGCTTGGTCAAAACTCGAGATTTGGACCAAAACCCGATTACCCATTCACCCACGAGCCCAAATATGCAATTAGTTTTGAAATCCGACCCCAAAATGAGGTCTAAATTCCAATTAATCAAAAAGCCCTAACTCTACCCAAATTCCTAATTTCTACAATAAAAATCCTAGATATTTGGATGAAAATTGATGAAATAAAATGGGAAATCGAAAGAAAAAGGTTTAGAATCATATACCAATGCTTTGGGGAATAACTTGTTCTTTGAAAACCGCCTCAATGCTCTCTAGTTTTGAAAATATGAAGTTTTGAACTAAATCCCGATTTGCTACTGTTTTTAATTCACTGGACCGGCCTTCTTCGCGTTCGCGAAGGTCCTGTCGCGTTTGTGAAGGGTCAGGCCCATTAGCCTTCGCATTCGCATTTAGCAGCTCGCATTCGTGGAGCTTTGACTCCTCAAGCCTTCGCATTCGCGTAGAATAAAATGCGCTTCCCCCAGCCCCAGCCCAAAGGCCTTTGCATTCGTGATAGCAGGTCCGCGTTTGCAAGGGTAGCACCCCCAAAGCTTCGCGTTCGCGACCTATTTATCGCGTTCGCATAGAAGGAAAATTCCTTCAGCCTGACTTACCCTTCGCATTCGTGAGAGTCCTTCCGCGAATGCGAAGAACAAAACTTCAGAACACCAGAAACTAAAAACCTGCAACGTTTCAAAGTTTAAAAACCTTTCGAAACCTATCCGAAACTCACCCGAGCCCTCGGGGATCCAAATCAAACATGCATACTAACTCAAAAACATCAGATGAACTTACTCGTGTGATCAAATCGCCAAATTAACAACTTTAACAACGAATTTTGCATCAAAATCAAAGAAAATTTTCAAGAACACTTAAGTTTCAAATTTAACATCCGAGGGTCCGATTCACGTCATTTCAAGTCCATTTCTTAGCAGATTTTACAGGCTCAATCTAAAACGCCATATAAGACCTGTACCGGGCTTCGCAACCAAGATACGGGCCCGATACCATCAATTTCAAAAACATTCAAATTTCCAAAAACTCATATATATTCTAGAAAATAATTTTCTTTAAAAATTCATTTCTCGGGCTTGGGACCTCGGAATTCAATTCCGGGCATACGCCCAAGTCCCACATTTTCCTACGGACCCTCCGAGATCGTCAAATCACAGTTCCGGGTTCGTTTACCCAAAATATTGACCGAAGTCAACTTAAATTAAATTTTAAAGGCCAAATTAATATTTTCATCACATTTCCACATAAAAGCGTTCGGGATGTACGCCCGGACCATGCACGCAAATCAAGGTGAGGAAAAAGGAGGCTTCTAAGGCTTCGAAACATAGAATTTACTCGTAATTCAAGTGATGACCTTTTGGGTCATCACATCCTCCACATCTAAAATAACCATTCATCCTCGAACGAACATAAGAAGGAAGTACCTGAGTTGGAGGAAAGATGTGGATAACGGCTCCGCATATCGGACTCAGACTCCTAGGTCGATGCCTCAGCAGGCTAACCTCTCCACTGAACACGAATAGAAGTGAAACTCTTCGATCTCAACTGACAAACCTGCCGGTATTGAATAGCTATTGACTCCCCCTCATAAGACAAGACCTTGTCCAACTGGACAGTGCTGAAGTCTAACACATGGGATGGATCGCCGTGATACTTCTGAAGCATGGACACATGAAAAACTGGATGCACGGCTGATAAACTCGACGACAACGCAAGTTTGTAAGCCACCTCTCCCACTCGATCAAGAATCTAAAACGGGCCAATGAACCTAGGGATAAGCTTGCCCTTTTTTCCAAATCTCATCACGCTCTTCATAGGAGACACCCGAAGCAACACTCGCTCGCCAACCATGAATGCCCCATCATGAACCTTACAGTCGGCATAACTCTTTTGCCTGGACTGACCTGTACGAAGCCTATCCTGAATGATCTTGACCATATCCAAGGCATCCTGTACTAGATCTATACCCAACAACCGAGCCTCTCCCGGCTCAAACCATCCAACCGGCGATCGGCACTGCCTACCATATAAAGCCTCATAAAGAGCCATCTGAATGCTCGATTGGTAACTATTGTTGTAGGCAAACTCCGCTAAAGGAAAAAACTGATCCCATGAGCCTCCAAAGTCAATGACACAAGATCGGAGCATATCCTCCAAAATCTGAATAGTACGCTTGGACTGCCCGTCCGTCTGAGGATGGAATGCCACAACTCAACTCGACCCGTGTGCCCAACTCACCCTGAACTGCTCTCCAGAAATGTAAAGTAAATTGCGTACCTTAGTTTGAAATGATAGACACGGGCACACCATGAAGGCGAACAATCTCTCGGATATAGATCTAAGCTAACCTCTCAGAAGAAAAGGAGACTGCCACAGGAATGAAATGTGCTGACTTGGTCAGCCTATCAACAATAACCCACACTGCATCGAACTTCCTCTAAGTCCATGGGATTTCAACAACAAAGTCCATGGTGATACGCTCCCACTTCCACTCGGGAAGCTCAATCGTATGAAACAAACCACCGGGCCTCTGATGCTCGTACTTTACCTGCTGACAATTCAAGCACTGGGCCACATACGCAACAATATCCTTCTTCATCCTTCTCCACCAATAATGCTACCACAAATCCTGATACATCTTAGCGGTGCCTGGATGAATAGAGTACCAGGAACTATGGGCCTCCTCTAAAATCAACTCTCGGAGTCCATCCATATTGGGCATACAAACTCGACCCTGTAGCCTCAAAACCCATCATCTCCTAATGTAACTTGCTTGGCACCACCGTGTTGCACCGTGTCTCTAAGGACAAACAAATGAGGATCATAACACTATCTATCTCGGATAAGATCCAATAAAGAAGAACGAGCGATTGTGCAAGCTAATACACGATTGGGCTCAGAAACATCCAACCTCACCGACTGAAATATACGCAAGACTGCCCATACTGCTGATTTCCTACCCAAAGCATCGGTCACCACATTGGCCTTCCCCGGATGATATAAGATGGTGATATCATAGTCTTTCAATAGCTCCAACCACCTTCTCTGCCTCAAATTTAGCTCCTTCTGCTTGAACAAATACTGTAGACTCTTATGATCCGTGAACACCTTACATGCCACACCATATAGATAATGCCTCCAAATCTTCAATGCGTGAACAATGGCTACTAACTCCAAATCATGGACCGGATAGTTCTTCTCATAAATTTTCAATTGACGCGAAGCATAAGTAATGACGTTGTCATCCTGCATCAACACCGTACCAAGTCCAATAAAAGATGCATCACAATAAATTGTATATGGCCTTGAACCTATGGGAAAAACCACCACTGATGCCATAGTCAAAGCTATCATGAGCTTCTGAAAGCTCGCCTCACACTCGTCCGACTACTTGAATTGTGCACCCTTCTGGGTCAACCTGGTCATCGGGGCTGCAATACATAAAAACCCCTCCACAAACCGACGATAATAGCCTGCCAAACCCAAGAAACTCCGGATCTCTGTAGCTGATGCGGGTCTAGGCCAGTCCTTGACTGCCTCTATCTCTTTTGGATATACTTGAATACTCTCTGCTGAAACAATATGACCCAAGAAAGCAACCGACCCCAACCAAAACTCCCACTTCGAAAACTTAGCATACAACTAACTATCTCTCAAGGTCTGAAGAACAACTCTCAGATGCTGCTCATGCTCCTCCCGACTGTGGGAATAAATCAAAATGTCATCAATGAAGACTATCACAAATGAATCTAAGTAAGTTTTGAACACCCTGTTCATCAAATCCATAAAAACTACTAGGGCATTCATCAACCCAGATGACAACACCAAGAACTCATAGTGACCATACCGAGTGCGGAAAGCTGTCTTAGGGACATCGGGTGCCCTAATACTTAACCGATGGTAACCAGATCTCAAGTCAATCATCAAAAATACCTTGGCACCCTGAAGCTGATCAAACAAATTATCAATCCTCGGCAATGGATACTTATTCTTGATTGTAACCTTATTCAATTGCCGGTAATCTATACACATTCGCATCGATCCATCCTTCTTCTTAACAAACAACACCGGCACACCCCAAGGCGAGACACTAGGTCTAATGAAGCCTTTCTCATGCAAGTCTTGCAACTGCTCCTTCAATTCATTCAACTCAGGTGGGGCTATACGATACGGCGGGATGGAAATGAGCTGAGTGTCCGAAGCCAAATCAATGCAAAAATTAATATCTCTGTCGGGTGGCATACCTGGCATGTCTGAAGGAAATACTTCAGGAAACTCACGAACAACAGGTACAAAATTCATAGAAGGAACCTCAGCACTAGAATCATGAACGTCTGCCAAGTAGGCCAAACACCCCTTCTCGACCATACGCCAACCCTTTATATATGAGATAACACTACGGGTAGAATGACCAGGAGTCCCTTCCACTCTAAATGAGGAAAACCCGGCAAGGCTAAGGTTACAGTTTTGGCATGACAGTCCAAGATCATGTGGTAAGGTGATAACCAATCCATCCCCAATATGACATCAAAATCAACCATGTCCAGAAGTAAAAAGTCTACTCGGGTCTCAAGTCCCCCAATCACAACTATACAAGAACGATAAACATGATCTACCACAATAGAATCACCCACCGGTGTAGACACATACACATGAGCACTCATAGAATCACTAGGAATGATCAAAGATGGTGCAAAATAAGATGACAGATAGGAGTATGTAGACCCTAGATCAAATAGCACTGAAGCATCCCTACTACAAACCAGGACAATACCAATGATAATGTGATGACCCAAAAGGTCATCACTTGATTTACGAGTAAGTTTTGCATTTTGAGGCCTTTAAAGCCTCCCTTTTCCTCACCTCGATGTGCATGCATAGTCCGGGCACGTAGCGGGAAAGCCGTTATGTTAAAATATGTAAAAAATGATGAATTTTTCCTTTAAAATAAATTTAAGTTGACTTCGATCTACATTTATGGCAAACGGACCCAGATCCATGATTTGACAGTCCCTGAGGGTCCGTAGGAAAATATGGGACTTGGGCATATGCCTGGAATTGAATTCCGAGGTCCCAATCTCGAGAAATAAATTTTTAAAGAAAATTATTTTCTGGAATGTTTATGAGTTTTTAAAAATCAAATGTGTTTGAAATTTGATGGTATCGGGCCCGTATTTTAGTTCTAGATCTCGGTAGATGTCTTATATATGATTTAAGTTGAGCCAGCAAAATTTGGTAAAAAACGGACTTGAAATGATGTGAATCGGACCCTCGATTGTGAAATTTGGAACTTAAGTGTTCTTGAGATTTTTCTTTGATTTTGATGTTAAATTCATTGTTAAAAGTGTTAGTTTGGCGATTTGATCGAACAAATAAGTTCATATGATGTTTTTGAGTTAGTATACATGTTTGGTTTGGAGCCCCGAGGGCTCGGGTGAGTTTCGGGTACTTTTCGGGGTGTTAGACTTAGGAAAAACACTGTTGTTGCATCAGTTATGGTGTAACCGCACCTGCGAGTCAAGCACCGCAGGTGTGAGCTCGCAGGTGCGCATATAGGGACGCAAATGCGGACAAGTTTCCGCAGGAGCGGATCCCCTCTCGCATGTGCAGCCCCAGCGGGCCTAATCATTTCCGCAGAAGCGGTCAATTTTCCGCACGCCCGCAGGTGCGAGAGTCGGGCAGTGAAGTCTTTTAAAATAAACTTCATCGTTTTCTCTTTCAAACTTTCACCAAAAATAAAAGGCCTAGGGCGATTTTCTCAAGAGATTTTCTTCCCAAATCATAAGTAAGTGTCCACTAACTGATTTCTTTCAACTCTCTAATGTATTTCATCAACTTTTATCTAAAATCCTAGGGTTTTAATGGTATAAAATTGGAAATTTGGGTAGAGTTAGGGCTTTTGGAATAATTGGATTTAGACCTCGTTTTGGGGTCAAATTTCGAAACTAATTACATATTCGAGCTCGTGAGTGAATGAGTGATCGAGTTTTGGTCCGAACATCGTGTTTTGACCAAGCGGGCCCGAGGTTGATTTTTGACTTTTTGGGAAAAATGGTAGAAAACCTATAATTTAGCATTGGGTATGAATTCTTTAGCATTTATTAATGCTATTCAATTAATTTGGACTAGATACAAGTAATTTGGAGGCGAATTTTAAAGGAAAAGCGATGTTTGAGGCTTGAGTTTGGTCTAACCTTAGCTTGAGGGATTAAGAGTCGAATCTTATTTTCTATGTGTTATGTGTTAAGTACAACTTATAGACATGGTGACGAGTATCTATACGTCATTGTCAAGCATGCCTGTGAGTCTTAAACTGAAATTGTTGTGTTCTTAATAAGTACTACAAATGCCTAAGTTGTTGATTCTCCGTGTTGGGCAAGAATTATGATTATTCTCGTAGAAATTGCTTATAGTTGAGTATTGGTTCTAGTTGAGGTTTCTTTTGTGGAGTTAAATGTTGGAACAAGTTTGGTTATAGTTGACTCCCTTGCCGTGATGTATTTACTTCTTACTGTTGATTCCCTTGTCGGGATATTATTGTTCTCTTATTGTTCCCTTGTTGGGACACTTTTGTGATTGGTGTTGAATTGTATATTGGGATCGGGTTGCACGCCACAACAATATTATATTTGGATCGGGTTGTATGCCGTAACAATATTATATTTGGATTGGGTTGCACGCCGCAACAATATTATTTTTTGATCGGGTTCCACGCTGCAACAACGATATATGATATGGATCGGGGTGCACATTGCAATAGTGTTTTATGATTTGGAACGGGTTGCGCACCGCAACAATATATGATAAAAGTGGATATTGATGTGTTACTGTTTCCTTATTCTTTCGGCTGTGAATTTGAAATTGTTCTTTATGCTTTTCTCCTGAATTACTGTTGGTAAATGATGTTCCCCCACAGCATGTCCCCTTCCCATCTTTAACTACTAGTTTCTTTTATTATTACTTGCTATATATATAGGCCTTAATTGCACATGTTTAGTTGGTAGTCTGGTCCTAGCCCCGTTACTACTTCGCCGGGGTTAGGCTAGGCACAGAGCACATGGGGTCGGTTGTGCTGATACGATACTCTGCACTATGTGCAGATCCAGAAGCAACAGCTTTTGGACCTTAGCTTGGGTGGCTGCCTTCAGTCCATACGATGATCCAAGGTAGTCTTGCAGGCGTCCGCAGGCCATGGCGTCTCCCTCCATCTTTTCTTCCTATTTCACTTATGTAATTCAGAAACAGTGTTGCTTTTATTTTTTGGACCTAGTTTGTAGAATTCTTAGACTGTCTGTGGAGTTGTGACACCAGTCTTGGGTAGTTTTTATTTAAGAAATCATGTTGGAATTATTTAAATGGTTTAATTATTTCTTCCGTTCATTTTAAATTTCAGCTGTTTATAAACCGTTGATTCACATTTGTTAAAGAATTAAAATGGGAAAAAGGTAATTTGCTCAAATGGTCGGCTTGCCTAGCTTTCACTGGTAGGCGCCATCACGACACTTGAGGGTGGGAAATCTGGGTCATGACAAGTTGGTATCAGAGCTCTAGGTTACATGGGTCTCACATTTCACAGACAAGCTTAGTAGAGTCTGAGGGATCGGTACAGAGATGTCTGTATTTATCCCCCAGAGGCTACAGAGTTAGGAAAAGCTTCCCATTTATTCTTTCTTGTCGTGCGGTTTGGTTTCTCAATGCTAAGTGAATTTCTACTTTGTTCTTTCGCAGATGGCGAGAACACGCGCTTCCTCATCCACCGATCAGTAGCTCAATCTCCCAGCAGCAGCTCCCACAAGGGGCAGAGGGTGAGGCCGAGGCCATGCTAGAGGCCGAGGCAGGGGCAAAGCTCAGCCTAGAGCAGCAGCTCCAGCGGCAGAGCCTAAGGTTAACTTTGATGATGAGGTTCTGGCCCAGGCAGTTCCGGTAGGTCCAGCTCAGGTCCGAGAGGGGTTTATTGCTACCCTAGTACTCCTGGATGCTCTGGTCCGTCTATTGGGCCTTATGGAGAGCATCACCCGGGCAGGCTTGCTTCCTGTAGCACCAGCCGTCTCTCAGGCTAGAGGAGGAGCCCAGACTCCTGCTACTCGCACTCCGGAGCAAATGGCTCCCCAGTTTCAGACTCCAGTAGCTCAGCCTGTTGGAGCAGTTCAGCTGGGTGTGGTAGCTTAAACCGGTGATGGAGCAACTAGGTCTGCCGATGCTTTGTGGATATTGGACAGGTTCGCCAAGCTCTTCACTACTACTTTTAGCGGTGCATCTTCTGAGGATCATTAGAATTATCTAGATAGTTGTCATGAGGTTCCCAGGAACAAGGGGATAGTGGAGACCAATGTGGTCGACTTTGCTACTTTCCACTTGTCTGGATCCACTAAGACTTGGTGGACAGATTATTATTTGGCTAGGCCAACCAGATCACCAGCTTTGATTTTGGATCAGTTCTCTCAGCTATTTTTAGAGAAGTTTCTTCCTGACACTTAGAGAGAGAACTATCGGAGGCAGTTTGAGAATCTCCAGTAGGGTTCTATGACCGTCACTCAGTACGAGACCATGTTTTTTGACTTGGTCCATTATGCTCTTCTTATACTTCACACCAAGATAGAGAGATAGAGTGTGAAGAGGTTCATTGAGCGACTCATTCAGCCTATTCGACTTCAGATGCTAAGGAGACGGGGAGTGAGATTTCTTTTCAAGAGGCGGCCAATGTGGCCAGGAGAGTTGAGATGATTATATCGCGGGGGGTGGTCAGGGGTCTAACAAAAGGGCTCGTCATTCAGGCAGATTCAGTGGTGCCTCGTCTGGAGATAGGGATTCGTATGGTATAGGCCATCCTCCTAGGCATTTTTAATCAGCACTTCAGGTTTCTTACGGCGCTTCCAGTGGCCGTGGTTCTCATATTCAGTATTCGGATTAGCAGCCCTACAATGCACCACCAGCTCCTATCAGTGCACTGCCACTCCAGAGTTTTTGGGGTGGTCATTCAAGTCGCCATGGTCAATCCCAGTTTCCTCTACCGCAGCACTCAGATGGATGCTTTGAGTGTGGTGAGTATGGTCATATACAGAGGGCTTGTTCGAGATTAGTTGGTATTTAGTCGCAGTAGTAGGGTTCCCGTGCCATGGTTCAAGCACTGAGTGTTCTACAGCCCCTTCAGCCAGCTAGAGGTGGAGGTAGAGGTGCTAGAGGTAGAGGTCAGGCCGCAAGAGGTGGAGGCCAGCCAGCAGCAAGCCAGCCCCGATGTTATGCTCTTCCAGCCAGGCCTGAGGCTAAGGCTTCCGATGCAGTTATCACAGGTACCGTTCTGGTTTGTAGTAGAGATGCTTCGGTTTAATTTGATCCAGGATCTACATACTCCTATGTGTCATCTTATTTTGCACCATATTTGGTCATGCCTAGTGATTTTTTGAGTGCCCCTGTCTATGTGTCTACACCGGTGGGTAATTCTATTATGGTAGATCGGGTCCATCATTCATGTGTAGTTGTGATTGGGGGTCTTGAGACTCGTGTAGATATGTTACTTCTGGACATGGTTGATTTTGACGTCATATTGGGGATGGACTAGTTATCACCTTACCATGCTATCTTGGACTGTCATGCCATGATTGTGACATTAGTCTTGCCGGGTTTACCTCATTTAGAGTGGAGAAGGACTCCTGGTCATTCTACCCGTAGTGTTATCTCATATGTGAAGGCTTGACGCATGGTCGAGAAAGAGTTTTTGGCCTATTTGGCATATGTTCATGATTCTAGTGCCGATGTTCCTTCTATTGATTTTGTGCCTATTTTGTGTGAGTTTCCTGAGGTATTTCCTTCAGACCTACAGGGTATGCCACCCGACAGGGATATTGACTTATGCATTGATTTGGATCCAGGCACTCAGCCCATTTCTATTCCGATGTATCGTATGGCCTCAACAATAGTATATTTGGATTGGGTTGCACGCCGCAACAGTGATATATGATATGGATCGGATTGCACGCCGCACTGGTATTTTATGATTTGGAACGGGTTGCGCGCCGCAATAATAAAGGATAAAAGTGGATATTGATGTGTTACTGTTTCCTTATTCTTTCTGCTACGAATTTTAAATTGTTCTTTATGCTTTTCTCCTGAATTACTGTTGGTAAATGATGTTCCCCTACAACATGTCCCCGTCCCATCTTTAACTGCTAGTTTCCTTTATTATTACTTGCTATATATAGGCCTTAATTGCACAGGTTTAGTTGGTAGTCTGGTCCTAGCCTAATCACTACTTCGCCGGGGTTAGGCTAGGCACTTACCAGCACATGGGGTCGGTCGTACTGATACTACACTCTACACTGTGTACAGATCCCGGGGCAGCAACTTTTGGACCTTAGCTTGGCTGCCTTCAGTCCATACGGGGATCCAAGGTAGTCCTGCAGGCGTCGGCAGGCCCTGGTGTCTCCCTCTATCTTTTCTTCCTGTTTCACTTATGTAATTCAGAAATAGTGTTGCATTTATTTTTCGGACTTTGTTTGTAGATTTCTTAAACCTTCTATGGAGTTGTGACACCAGTCTTGGGAAACGTTTAAGAAATCATGTTGGAATTAGTTAAATGGTTTAATTGTTTCTTCCAATCATTTTAAATTTTCGTTGTTTATAAAGTGTTGATTCACATTTGTTAAAGAATTAAATGGGAAAAAGGTAATTTGCTCAAATGGTTGGCTTGCCTAACTTTTACTAGTAGGCGCCATCACGACTCCAGAGGGTGGGAAATTCGGGTCTCCAGAGGCCTGGCTAGAAGAGCATAACATCGGGGTTGGGCCCCACCACTCTGAACTACATCTCTGGGATGGCCTACTGCTGGCTGAGCTCCACCTCTAATACCTCTACCTCCACCTCTAGCACCCCTACCTCTACCTCTAGCTGGCTGAGCGGACGGTGGAACACACGGTGCCTGAACCATGGCACGGGAACCCTGGTGCTGAGAACTGCTCGGTGCTCAAGGGCAAAATCTAGCAATATGCCTCGTGTCGCCACAAGTAAAACAAGCCCTCGGCTGCTGGGACTGACGACCCTGAAAACTCTGAAGGTGCACTGATAGGAGTTGGCGATGCACTGTAGGGCTGCTGATCCGAATACTGCATATGAGAACCACGACCACCTGAAGCGCCATGAGAAACCTGAAGTGTAGACTGAAAAGGCCTGGGAGGATGGCCTCTGCCATATGAATCCCTGCCTCCTGACGAGGCACCACTGAATCTGCCTGAATGATGAGGCCTCTTGTCAGACCCCTGACCACCCCCCTGCGATAGAACCATCTCAACTCTCCTGGCCACATTGGCCGCCTCCTGAAAAGAAATCTCACTCACCGTCTTCTTAGCCATCTGAAGTCAAATAGGCTGAATGAGTCCCTCAATGAACCTCCTCATCCTCTCTCTCTCGGTGGGAAGTATGATACACGTATCACGGGCCAAGTCGATAAATCTGGTCTCATACTGAGTAACAGTCATAGAACCCTTCTGGAGACGCTCAAACTGCCTCTGATAGATCTCTCTCTGAGTGATAGGGAGAAACTTCTCTAGAAATAGCTGAGTAAATTGCTCCCAAGTCAAAGCTGGTAATCTGGCTGGTCTGGCCAAACAATAATCTCTCGATTAGGTCTTGGCAGATCCAGAGAAGCGAAAAGTAGAAATTTTGACCCAATTGTTCTCCACTATCCCCATGTTCCTAAGAACCTCATGACAGCTATCTAGATAATCCTAAGGTTCCTCAGAAGACGCACCACTAAAAGTAGTGGTGAAGAGCTTGGTGAACCTGTCCAATCTCTACAAAGCATCGACAGACATAGCTGCTCCATCACCGGTCTGAGCTACCACACCTGGCTGAACTACTCCAACTGGCTGAGCTACTGGAGTCTGAAACCGGGGAGCCATCTGCTCTGGAGTGCGAGTAGCAGGAGTCTGGGCTCCTCCTCCAGCCTGAGAGACGGTTGGTGCTACAGGAAGCAAGCCTGCCCAGGTGACGATCTCCATAAGGCCCACTAGACGGACCAAAGCATCCTGGAGTACTGGGGTAGCAATGAACCCCTCTGGGACCTGAGTTGGGCCTAACGAAACTGCCTGGGCCGGAACCTCATCATCAAAGTCAACCTGAGGCTCCGCCACTGGTGCTGCTGCTCTGGGCTGAGCTCTACCCCTACCTCGGCCTCTAGCCCGGCCTCGACCTCGCCCTCTGCCCCTCGTGGGAGCTGTTGCTGGGTGCTCGGTCTGCCAATCAGTGGATTAGGAAGCGCGTGTTCTCGCCATTTGCGAAAGAACATAGTGGAAATTCAATTAGAATTGAGAAACCAAACTACACGACAGAAAAGAATAGATGTGAAGTTTTCCTAACTCTGTAGCCTCTAGGGGATAAATACAAACATTTCCGTACCGATCCCTCAGACTCTACTAAGCTTGTCCGTGAATTGTGAAACTTATGTAACCTAGAGCTCTGATACCAACTGTCACGACCTGGATTTTCTACCCTTGGGAGTCGTGATGACACCTACTCATGAAAGTTAGGCAAGCCGAGTATTATAAATTCATTACCCTTTTTATTAAGCATGTTCAAGAATTCAAAGTAATAAGTGATTTAAGCAGTAGAATAAACTAAATAACCAGAAATGCAGAAGATGAAAACTTAATCATTAACCGAACATTTGCCACATAATCTGAAATACAATACCACCCAGAATTTGGTATCGCAAGTCACAGACTATCTAAGAATACAACAAATAAGGTCTGAATGGAAATACACAAATCTATCTCTGAATAAGTAAAAACAAAAAGAGAAATTATAGAAAGAGACGCCAAGGACCGCGGACGTCTACAGGACTACCTCGGGTCGCCAGAGTGGACTGAAGACAGCACCCTCACTGCGGCGGTATCAGTAACTGCACACAGAGTAGAGTGTAGTATCAGCACATCCGAACCCATGTGCTGATAAGTGCCTAGCCTAACCTCGGCGAAGTAGTGACGAAGCTAGGAGCAGACTACCAAATAAACCTGTGCAGTTAAATCATATACAACGGAAATAAAAGCATATAATTATAGCTAAAGTTGGGCAGGGGAAACATGCTGCGGGGAGTAACAGATAACAGCAGAATAACAGTAAAGAAATGTAAGGAACACCATAAATCAATCACCAGCAAAGCATAAGGAAATAAGAAACAAGTACACATGTAATACCGTTGCAGGCGTGCAACCTGATCCCATTTCATATAATACCGTTAATACCGTTGCAGGCGTACAACCCGCTCCCATTTCATATAGTACTGTCGCAGGCATGCAACCCACTCCTATTTCATATAGGACCGTTGTAGACGTGCAACCCGCTCCCATTTCATATAGTACTGTTGCAGGCATGCAACCCGCTCCCATTTCATATAGTACCGTTGTAGGCGTGCAACCCGCTCCCATTTCATATAGTACTGTTGCAGGCGTGTAACCCGCTCCCATTTCATATAGTACCATTGTAGGCATGCAACCCGCTCCCATTTCATATAGTACCATTGCACCGTTGCAGGAGTTGCTCCCATTTTATATAGTACCGTTGCAGGCGTGCAACCCGCTCCCATTTTATATAGTACCGTTGCAGGCGTGCAACCCGCTCCCATTTCATATAGTACCGTTGCAGGCGTGCAACTCTCTCCCTTTTCATTTGTGAACACCAATCGTTAAAGAATCCCAGCAAGGGAACAATAATATAACAACAACATCCCGGCAAGGGAACAATAATATGACAACAACATCCCGGCAAGGGAATAATAATATTTGAACAACATCCCGGCAAGGGAACAATAATGATAATTCTCATATGAAGCACGAATAAACCACAACAGAGGCACAACAATTACAATACAAGACTCACGGGCATGCTTGACACCGACGTATAGATACTCGTCACCATTCCTATACGTCGTACTCCATAATTAACACATAGCAAATAAGACACAACTCCTAATCCCTCAAGCTAAGGTTAGACCAAACACTTACCTCAAACTTCCACGACCAACTCAAGCCTCAAACACCGCTTTTTCTTTAGAATTTGCCTTCAAATAACTCGTATCTACTCCAAATTGATTTAACAACATCAATAAATGCTAAAGAATTCATACACAATACTTAATTATAGGTTTTCTATCATTTTCCCCAAATAGTCAAAAATTGACCTCGGGCCCACTAGGTCAAAACTCGAGGTTCGGACCAAAACCCGATCTCCCATTCACCCACGAGCCCGAATATGCAATTAGTTTCGAAATCCGACCCCAAAATGAGGTCTAAATTCTAATTAATCAAAAAAGCCCTAACTCTACCCAAATTCCTAATTCCTACCATAAAACCCCTAGAATTTTGGATGAAAATTGATGAAATATAATAGGAAATCGAAACAAAAAGGTTTAGAATCATATTCCAATGCTTTGGGGAAGAACTTGTTCTTTGAAAATCGCCTCAATGCTCTCTAGTTTTGAAAATATGAAGTTTTGAACTAAATCCCGATTTGCTACTATTTTTAATTCACAGGACAGGCCTTCTTCGCTTTCGCGAAGGGCCTGTCGCATTTGCGAAAGGTCAGGCCCATTAGCCTTTGCGTTCACGTTTATCCGGCTCGCTTTCGCGGAGCTTTGACTCCTCAAGCCTTCACGTTCGTGAGCCAGTGGTCGCGTTTAATTACACCCCCCCTTCCCCCCTCTCCCCCCCCCCCCGCACCAGCCTAAAGGCCTTCACATTCGCGATAGCAGGTCCGCGTTCGTGAAGGGTAGCACCCCCAAAGCTACACGTTTGCGACCTGTTTCTCGCATTTGCATAGAAGGAAAATTCCTTCAGCTTGACTTAAAATTCGTGTTCGCGAGAGTCCTTCCGCGAACGCAAAGAACAAAACTTCAGAACACCAGAAATTGAAAACCTGCAACTTTTCTAAGTTTAAAACCTTCCGAAACCTATCCGAAACTCACCCGAGCCCTCGGGTGTCAAGACCTTAAACCCGGACCCGGTCGTGATGGCGCATCTCGTAAAGACACATTCCCATTTTAATTTTAAGCAATTTAAGATAATAAGAATTAAGTCTTAAACATTATAATAATAATTACCAAAATGATAAGCAATGAACATTATGGTGAAATAAAACTCAAGACAGCCCGATACTGGGGTGTCACTAGTCATGAGCCTCTATCAATATGCTACAAGTCTGAAATGTCTATCAACTATTACTGAATCACTAATAAGAGAAAGGAAATGATATAAAGGGGGGAGAAACACGGGACTGCGGACGCCAAACAGCTAACTCGTGAACTCCGAAATATGTCGGGAGCTCTCAACTCTTGCTAGCAGGATCAGCAATGCCTAAATCCTCATACGGGGTGCAGGGAGTAAAGTGAGTACTCTAACTCAGTGAGTAATAATCATAAATTAAGACTGAAAGCAAGAAACCACGTAAGGCACATTATAGACTATAAGGAAGCAGTAAAAGCCGGTAAGACAGTGAAGCCGTAAAGATGTGCAAAATTACCGAGTTCTGTTTAAAACTTCATAAAAATGCCCTTTTAACAATTTAAGCAAGCAAATTACAGGCAGATTGGAAAGATAAACACATAAAGGATTTCCCCTCCGGCAATATCACCGAACAACACTAGCCCCTCGGGCTATCTCTCACATTACAATGGGTACCCGCGCTCACTGGGGGTGTGCAGACTCCTAGAGGGGCCCCTTTCGGCCCAAGAGCAATATCAAGCCATCTCGTGGCATTATCACTAGGACCTCGGCCTCATATCAACAAGCCACCTCATGGCATACAAATCTCAGGCCCTCGACCTCATAATTATAATTAGTGTTTCCTCACAACATAGGCCCTCGGCCTTACTCAGTCTGAATCTCATAGCCACTCGGGCAACAGTAAAACATAGTGCTCAGCCCAAAATATCATTTAAGTATTAATGCACAGTAAACATGGCTGAGTTATGAAAAATAGTAGACTATAGTATGACTGCGTTCTAGTATAAAGTCAAAACAGTGAGGAAATATCAATAAAAATCCACTGAGGGTTCAAATAGTTGGCACTAGGCCCAAATATGACATTCAGCCCAAAACATGATGGTAGCAATTAGATTTCAGTCAAATACGCGGTAAAATAGTCATTTAGGACAGACTAAGTCACGATGCCCAATAGTGCACGACCCACGCTTGTCATCTAGCGTGTGCATAACCTCAATATAGCACAACGATGTGCAATCCGGGGTTTCATACCCTCAAGACATCATTTTCAATCATTACTCAACTCAATCCGGTCCAAACTCTAGCCCGCGACGCCTTTGCCCCTCGAATCGGCCTCCACTCGCGTTGAATCTATCCAAAATCAGAATCACGGCGTCAAAATATGCTAAGGGATCGAAGCCCAAGCAAAAATAATCAATTTATAGAATAAATTCCGAAATTACCCAAACCCGACCCCCGGGCCCACATCTCGGAAATCGATAAATTTCACATTAATAGATTCCTTATCTCCCCACGAGGTTATACATATCAAAAGTCCCAAAATCCGACCACAAATGGTCCCTCAAATCCTCAAGTCTAGGTCTCCAATACCGAGCCCAAGTTTTCCCCAATTTTAACCCTTAATTCCATTAATTATAGCTCTAACTCGTGAAATAATACCATAGGAACAAGTTTTAGGTCCAAAATCCCTACCTCAATGAAGTTCTCTTGAAATCCTTCTTCAAAATCATCCAAAAAGCTCCAAAGCCGACTTAGAAATGGTGGAATAGCTCAAAAATCGCGAAGGAAACAATTTATATGTTCTGGCCCAGGGATTTCGCATCTGCGGCCAAATTCCTGCTTCTGCGGTCAAGACTACCGCATTTGCGGCTTCTGCCTCCCTTACCTTATTCCGCTTCTGCGGCCTTCTTCCTTGCATCTGCGGCATCACACCTGGGGTCCCCAATTTGCAGGTGCAGAAACATCAGAAGCAGAAAATCTGCACCTTTACAAAAAATTCCTAAACTCTACGTCAACAATCCGAAATCACCCCGAAGCCCCCCGGGACGTTAACCAAAAGCACAAACATATCCCAAAACCTTATTCAAACTTATACCAATCTTCAAAACACATCAAATAACTTCGAATCAACCAAAACACATCGGATTCAAGCCTAAGTTTCCAAAAATCTTTCGAATTATGCTTTTGATCAAAAACCCAACCAAACCGCGTCCGAATGACCTAAAATTTTGCACACACATCCCAAATGACACAACAAAACGACTGCAACTCTCAGAATTCCATTCGGACCCCTATATCAAAATCTCGCCTATCAATCAGAAATCGCCAAAATACCAACATTGCCAATTCAAGCCTAAATCTACTCTGGACCTCCAAAATACATTCCAATCATGCTATTAAGTCCCAAATCACCTCCTGAAGCTATCCGAACCGTCGGAACTCATATTTGATTCCTCTAACTCATAAATCAACATCCGGTTGACTTTTCCAACATAAGCTTCCTCAAAAGAGACTAAGTGTCTCAAACCTCACCAAATCCTTTCCGAACTCGAGCCAACGAACCTGACCACACATAGAACCGATATACAAAGCAATAAGAAGCAGAAATAGGGAAAATAGAGCAGTAACTCATGAGATAACTGGCCGGGTCGTCACATCTTCCCCATCTTAAATAGGGGGAGAAGCATACTTGAAGTCTCAAATAGGTGGGGATATCTGCTCCGCATCTCCCGCTCGGTTTCCTTGGTAGCCTCCTCCACGGGCCAGCCTCTCCATATCACATTCACTAAAGTTGTATCCTTTGACCTCAACTTTCGAACCTCACGCTCTAAAATAGTTGTTGGCTCCATATCATAAGTCAAATCACCCTCCAACTGAACCGTGCTAAAATCCAGAACATGAGACGGATCCCTAATATACTTTCGGAGCATAGAAACATGAAATACCGGATGAATACTCGACAAGCTGGGTGGCAAAGCAAGCTCATAACACCCTTCATAGGCGAAACCTTCAACAGAACCTTCTCACCAACCATGTTGGACACATCTCGAACATTCCTCTCAGCATAACTCTTTTGCCTCAACTACGTTATACGAAGCCTCTCCTGAATTACCTTCACCTTTTCTAAAGCATCCTGCACCAAGTCTGTCCCTAATAGCCTAGCCTCACCCGGATCGAACTAACTAACTAGAGATCTACACCGCCTCCCATACAAAGCCTCATATAGAGCCATCTGAATACTCGACTGATAGTAGTTGTTAAAAGCAAACTCTACAAGCGTACAAACTGATCCCATGACCTTCCAAAATCAATAACACAAGCACGCAACATGTCCTCCAATATCTAAATAGTGCGCTCGGACTGCCCGTCCGTTTGAGGGTGAAAAGCTGTGCTCAACTCAACCTGAGTACCCAACTCTCGTTGCACCGACCTCAAAAACTGTGAAGTGAACTGAGTGCCCCTATCTGAAATGATGGAAACTAGGACACCATGCAAACGAACAATCTCCCGGATATAGATCTCTACCAACCGCTCTGAAGAATAGGTAGTACACACAGGAATGAAGTACGCGGACTTGGTCAGCCGATCCATAATCACCCAAATAGCATCGAACTTCCTCAAAGTCCGTGGGGGCCCAACTACAAAGTCCATGGTGATACGCTCCCACTTCCACTCTGGAATATCCATCCGCTGAAGCAAGCCACCCGGTCTCTGATGCTCATATTTCACCTGCTGACAATTGAGACACCGAGCTACAAATTCCACAATATCCTTCATCATTCTTCTCCACCAATAATGCTGTCTCAAATCCTGATACATCTTCGCAGCACCCAGATGAATGGAATACCGCGAGCTATGGGCCTCCTTTAAAATCAACTCTCGAAGACCATCCACATTGGGCACACAAATCCGACACTACATCTTTAACACCCCATCATCACCAATGATCACATCTTTGGCATCATCATGCTGAACTCTGTCCTAAGGACAAGCAAATGCGGATCATCATACTGGTGCTCTCTGATGCGATCATATAAGGAAGACCGAGAAACCACACAAGCCAATACCCGACTGGGCTCCGAAATGTCAACCTCACAAACCGATTGGCCAAGGCGTGAACATCAACTACAAGAGGTCTCTCCCCAACTAGAATATATGCCAAGCTCCCCATATTCACCGCCTTTCGACTTAAAGCATTGGCCACCACATTGGCCTTTCCCGGATGATAAAATATAGTAATATCATAGTCCTTTAGCAACTCCAACCACCTCCGCTGCCACAAATTTAGATCCTTTTGCTTGAACAAGTGTTGGAGACTACGATGATCTGTAAACACCTCACAAGACACACCATACAAGTAATGCCTCCAAAACTTCAATGCGTGAACTATGGCATCCAACTCCAAATCATGAATGGGGTAGTTCTTCTCAGGGGGCTTCAACTGACGAGAAGCATAAGTAATAACTATACCCTCCTACATAAATACACAACCAATACCAACTCTCGAAGCATCACAATACACGGTATATGAACCTAAAGCTGATGGAAAAACTAACAATGGAGCTGTGGTCAAGGCTGTCTTGAGCTTCTAAAAGCTCTCCTCACACTCATATGACCATACAAATGAAGCACCCTTCTAAGTGAACTTGGTCAAGGGCGATGCGATAGATGAGAAACCCTGAGCAAACCGGCGATAATATCCTGCCAAACCAAGAAAGCTGCAAATCTCTGTGGCTGATGATGGCCTGGGCCAACTCTGAATCGCCTCTAGCTTCTTCGAATCAACCTGAATACCCTCGCTGGACACTACATGCCCCAAGAAAGCCACTAAACTGAGCCAAAACTCACACTTGGAGAATTTTGCATAAAGCTTCTCCTCCCTCAATCTATGCAACATAACTCTCAGATGCTCTGCGTGCTCCTCTTGACTACGCGAATACACCAGAATATCATCAATGAAGACTATAACAAACGAGTCGAGATAAGGCCGGAACACATTGTTCATCAAATGCATGGACGTTGTTGGGGCATTGGTCAGCCCAAAAAACATCACCAAGAACTCATAATGACCATATCGGGTCCTGAAAGCTATCTTAAGAATATTCGAGTCCCTGATCTTCAACTGGTGATAACCCGAACGGAGAACAATCTTGGAGAACACTCTCGCTCCCTGAAGCTGGTCAAATAAATCATCAATGTGAGGCAAAGTATACTTGTTCTTATATGTTACTTTGTTCAATTGCCTATAATCAATGCACGTCCTTATAGTGCCATCCTTCTTCTTCCCAAATAGAACCGGCGCACCCCAAAGTGACACACTAGGCCAAATGAACCCTTTATCGAGGAGTTCCTGAAGCTGCTCATTTAACTCCTTCAACTCCGCTGGTACCATATGATACGACATAATAGAAATGGGCTGAGTGCCCGGCACCAGGTCAATACCAAAATTAATATCTCTGTCTGGTGGCATACCCGGTAGGTCTGCAGGAAATACATCGGGAAAATCCCTCACGACGGGGACAGAATCAATATTGGGAGTCTCTGCACCGACATCCCTCACAAAGGCTAGATACGAAACACAACCCTTCCCAACCATATGCTGGGCTTTCAAGAATGAGATCACTCTACTGGGAACATAATCAGTCAAATCTCGCCACTCAATCCGTGGCACACCCGGTATAGCCAATATGACTGTCTTAGCATGAAGGTCTAGAATAGCACGACACGGAGATAGCCAATCCATGCCCAAAATGACATCGAAATCCACTATACACAATAATAAAAGATCCACTCGGGTCTCCAAACCCCCAATAGTCACCACACACGACTGGTACACATGGTCTACAACAACAATATCGCTCACCGAGGTAGATACATAAACAGGTGAAGCAAGAGACTAATGGGGCGTACCCAAATAACGAGCAAGGTATGATAACACATAAGAAAAGGTGTAATTAGGATCAAATAATATAGAAGTATCTCTGTGGCAGACTGAAACAATACCTGTAATAACAACATCGAACGCAATAGCATTAGGTCTAGCTGGAAGTGCATAGAAACGGGCCTGAGCACCACCTGATCAACCTCCCCCTAGCTGACTGACCTCCACCCCTAGCTGGCTGGGTGGGTGGTTGTGAAGTAACTGGCGCTGAAGCCGATGGTTGACTCCTCTACTAAGATGAACTAGCAAGGCGACGAGGGAACTGCCTCCACATATGACCCATCTCTCCACACTCATAGCAACTCTCTGGTGCTGGAGAAGGGGATTGAAGGGAACCCCTCGCACCGGAGTGACTAGCAGATGCACCTAGCATAGAAGAGCCTTAAACTGATGGAGCACGGGACAAACTCTGAGCTGGAAGGGCACTAAGTGATGACTGGCCCTAATGAGAACTATGAGAACCAAGACCCGATGACGGCCCACGCTAACCTGAGCGAGCTGGCTGAGCATGCCTGAATAGACGGCCTCTACCGTGGTGAACTTGACCTCTCGAAGGAGCACCACTATAACTACCCAATCCTCAAGGCCTCCCTCTCCTTTCGCTTCTGGCGATGGATAGACTCAATCTCACGGGCAGTATCCACAACCTCCTCAAAAGTAGCACCAGTCACCCTCGCCCTAGTCATGAGAATACGAAGCTGATAAGTGAGGCCATCAACAAACCTCTTAATCCTCTCTCTATCTGTCGGAACCAACCAAATCGCATGACGAGCTAACTCGGAGAACCTCATCTCATACTGCGTCACAGTCATCTCTCCCTAATGCAACCACTCAAACTGCCTGCACAGCTCCTCTCTGTGAGACTGCGGCACATACTTCTCAAGAAAGAAAATAGAGAACTATTGCCAGGTAAGGGGTGCTGCACCAATAGGCCTACACCTCTCTAAAGTCTCCCACCAAGTGAAGGCAGCTCCGAACACTGAAAAGTAGTGAAAGCGACCCTGTTGGTCTCCAGAATACCCGTTGTACGAAGCATCCTCTGACACTTATCCAAGAAACCCTAGGCATCCTCGCCCTCTACACCACTAAAAGTCGGAGGCTGAAGTTTACCTAACCTCTCCAACCTACGCTGCTCGTCCTCTAGCATGGCAGGAACTACATAGTCCTAAGCAGCTACAACCGGTTGGGCTAGATGTGCCCCCGGTGTCTGAAGTCCCTGCATGACCTGCTCAGGTGCGCGAGCGGCGGGAGTCTAATTGCCTCCCTCGCCCTAAGAACTAGTTGCGGCTGTAGTAATTGAAACCGCCTGAGCTAGGCCAGTGCAAACTAATAGAATCTGAGCTAAGGCATCCTGAAGACCCGGAATCACAATGGGCATAGTGGTGTCTGAGCTGGTACTGCTAGAGCGTCCACAACTAGGACCTGATCCTGAATTGGGGCGGCTGGTGGATATTTAGGTGTTGCCCTAGCTGCTGTGCGGGCCACACCTCTGCCCCTACCGCGACCACGACCGCATCCTCAGCCTCTAGCGGCCATAACTGGTGGTATTGGTGGTCGTCCTTCCTGACCGGTAGCGCGTGTCCTCACCATCTGTGAGAGAATAAAATAGAAGTTTAGTACTCGGATCAACAAAGTCGCACAACAAGAATTTCAAGAATATGAAGTTTTTCCTAAAGGTTCTGCAGCCTCTCAAGGATAAATATAGACGTCTCTGTACCGATCCGCGAGACTCTACTAAACCTGCTCATGACTCGTAAGACCTATATAACCTAGGCTCTGATACTAACTTGTTACGACCCTAAACCTGGAACCGGTCGTGATGGCGCCTCTGGTGAAGACAAGGCCAGCCGACACATTCCCATTTCAATTTTATGCAATTTAAGATAATAAGCATTAAGTCTTAAACATCATAATAATAATTCCAAAATGATAAGCAGTGAACATTACAGTTTGCGGAAATAAAATCCAACACAGCCCGATACTAGAATGTCGCTAGTCATGAGCCTCTATCAATATACTACAAGTCTGAAATGTCTATTAACTATTACAGAATCACAAACAAGAGAAAAGAAATGAGATAGGGGGGGGAGAAACACGGGACTGCGGACGCCAAGTAACTACCTCGTAAACTCCAAAATTTGCCGAGAGCTCTCAACTCTCGCTAGCAGGATCAGCAATGCCTGAATCTGCACACGAGGTGCAAGGAGTAAAGTGAGTACTCCAACTCAGTGAGTAATAATCATAAATAAAGACTAAAAGAAAGAAACCACGTAAGGCACATTATACACTATAAGGAAGCAGTAAAAGCCGGTAAGACAGTGAAGCAGTAAAGATGTGCAAAATTACCGAGTTCCGTTTAAAACTTCATAAAAATGCCTTTTTAACAATTTAAACAAGCAAATTACAGGCAGATAGGAAAGATAAACACATAAAGGATCGCCCCTCGGGCAATATCACAGAACAACACCAGCCCCTCGGGCTATCTCTCACATCACAATAGGTACCCGCACTCACTAGGGGTGTGCAAACTCCTAGAAGGGCCCTTTCATACCAAGCGCAATATCAAGCCATCTCGTGGCATCATCACTAGGCCCTCGGCCTCATATCAACAAGCCACATCGTGGCGTACAGATCTCAGGCCCTCGTCCTCATAATCATAATTAGTGTTTCCTCACAACATAGGCCCTCGGCCTTACCCAATCAGAATCTCATAGCCACTTGGGCAACAGTAAAACATAGTGCTCAACCCAAAATATCATTTAAAATGTAATTTAAGTATTAAAGTAGAGTAAATATGGCTGAGTTATGAAAAACAATAGATTATAGTATGATTGAGTTCAAGTATAAAGTCAAAAGAGTGAGAAAATATCAATAAAAATCCACTAAGTGTTCAAATAGTTGGCACTAGGCCCAAATATGGCATTCAGCCCAAAACATGATGGTAGCAATTAGATTTCAGTCAAATACGCGGTAAAATAGTCATTTGGGATGGACTAAGTCACGATCCCCAACAGTGCACGACCCCATGCTCGTCATCTAGCATGTGTGTCACCTCAATATAGCACAACGATGTGCAATCCGGGTTTCCATACCCTCAAGACATCATTTACAATCATTACTTACCTCAATCCGGTCTAAACTCTAGCCCGCGATGCCTTTGCCCTTCGAATCGGCCTCCACTTGCATCAAATCTATCCAAAATCAGAATCGCGACGTCAAAATATACCAAGGGAACGAAGTCCAAGCAAAAATAATCAATTTATAGCATAAATCCCGAGATTACCAAAAACCGACACCCGGGCCCACATTTCGAAATTCGATAAAATTCACATCAATAGATTCCTTATCTCCCCACAAGTTCATACATATCAAAAGTTCCAAAATCTGACCACAAATAGTCCCTCAAATCCTCAAGTCTAGGTCTCCAATACCAAGCCCTAGTTTTCCCTAATTTTAATCCTTAACTCCATTAATTATAGCTCTAATCCGTGAAATAATACCATAGGAATCAGTTTTAGGTCCAAAATCCTTACCTCAATGAAGTTCCCTTGAAATCCTTCTTCAAAATCGTCCAAAAAGTCCAAAGCCGACTTAGAAATGGTGGAATAGCTCAAAAATTACGAAAAAAACAATTTATATGTTCCGGCCCAGGGATTTCGCATATGCGGCCAAATTCCCGCTTCTGCGGTCAAGACCACCGCACCTGCTATCCTCACTTAAGTCCTCATTTTCGCATGTGCGATTCACTATCCGTACCTGCGCCATCGGAGGTGCGGTTCTTCAACCGCTTCTGCGTTTTCTGCCTCCCTTACCATATTCCGCTTCTGCGGCCTTCTTCCTTGCATCTGCGACATCGCACCTGCAGTCCCCAATCCGCAGGTGTGGAAACACCAGAAGCAAAAAATCTGCAGCTTCACCAAAAATTCCCAAACTCACCGTCAACCATCCGAAATCACCCTGAGGCCCCCAGAACCTCAACCAAAAGCACAAACATATTCCAAAACCTTATTCAACCTTATATAAATCTTCAAAACACCTCAAACAACATCGAATCAACCAAAACACACCGAATTCAAGCCTAAGTTTCCAAAAATCTTCCGAATTATGCTTTTGATCAAAAACCCAACAAACCACGTCCGACTAACCTGAAATTTTGCACACACATCCCAAATGACACAATGAAACTACTGCGACTCTCGGAATTTCATTCTGACCCCTTTTCTAATACCAACTTTTCTAATCCAAGCCTAAATCTACTCCGGACTTCCAAAATACATTCCGATCACGCTCCTAAGTTCCAAATCACCTCCCAAAGCTATCCGAACCATCGGAACTCACATCCGAGCCCTCTAACTCATAAGTCAACATCTGGTTGACTTTTCCAACTTAAGCTTCCTCAAAAGAGACTAAGTGTCTCAAACCTTACCAAATCCTTTCTGACCCCGAGCCAACCAGCCCGATCACACATAGAACCGATACACTAAGCAATAAGAAACAGAAATGGGGAAAACAGAGTGGTAACTCATGAGACGACTGGCCGGGTCGTCACATCGGAGCTCCAAACCAAACATGCATACTACATCAAAAACATCATATGGACTTACTCGTATGATCAAATCGCCAAATTAACAGCTTTAACAACTAATTTAGCATCAAAATCAAAGAAAATTTTCAACAACACTTTAGTTTCAAATTGCACAACCGAGGGTCCGATTCACGTCATTTCAAGTCCGTTTCTTACCAAATTTTACAGGCTCAATCTAAACGCAATATAAGACCTGTACCGGGTTCCGGAACTAAGATACGGGCTCGATACCATCTATTTGAAAAACATTCAAATTTCCAAAAAATCTTTTATATTCCAGAAAATAATTTTCATTAAAAGTTCATTTCTCGGGCTTGGGACCTCGGAATTCAATTCCGGGCATACGACCAAGTCCCACATTTTCCTACGGACGCTCCAGGCCCATCAAATCACAGGTCCGGGTCCGTTTACCCAAAATGTTGACCAAAGTCAACTTAAATTAAATTTTAATGGCTAAATTAACATTTTCATCACATTTCCATAATAAAAGCGTTCCGGATGTACGCTCGGACCACGCAAACAAATCGATGTGAGGAAAAAGGAGGCTTCTAAGGCCAATTTAACTATGAAATATAAATAATAAGTAGATATTGATGCTAGTTAATTACATTGTTGCACTTTATATATAGTTACATTGAACGTCTATATATATAATAAGTAGATATTGATAGCGACCATAAATTACATTTACTATGGTTCCACTAATCAATTGAGACCAATCGTTATATTTTGGGATATAATTAGAAATTTCATAATGAAATATAAATAATAAGTAGATATTTATACTAGTTAATTACACTGTTCCGCTTTATATATAGTTACAGTGAACGTCTATATATATAATAAGTAGATATTGATAGTGACCATAAATTATGTTTATTGTGGTTCCAATAGCCAATTGACACCAATGTTTATATTTTGGGATATAATTAGCAAATTAATTATGAAATATAAATAATAAGTAGATATTGATGCTAGTTAATTACATTGTTGCGCTTTATATATAGTTACATTGAACGTCTATATATATGTGTATAGTTGCCAACATATAATTTCATTTATTAAGGTCATGCATATATTGATAGCGACCATATAATTACGTTTACTATGGTTCCACTAGCCTATTGACGCCAATCATTATATTTTGGATATAATTAGCAATTTAATTATGAAATATAAATAACAAGTAGATAATGATGCTAGTTAATTATATTGTTGAGATTTATATATAGTTACATAGAACGTCTAAATATATAATAAGTAGATATTGATAGCGACCATAAATTATATATACTATGATTCCACTAGTCAATTGACATCAATCGTTATATTTGGGATATAATTAGAAATTTAATTATGAATATAAATAATAAGTAGATATTGATACTAGTTAATAACATTGTTGCGCTTTATATATAGCTACATTGAACGTCTATATATATGTGTATAGTAGCCAACATATAATTTCATTCATTAAGGTCATGCGTATATTGATTGCGACCATATAATTACGTTTACTATGGTTCCACTAGCCAATTGACGCCAATCGTTATATTTTGGATATAATTAGCAATTTATTTATGAAATATAAATAATAAGTAGATATTGATGCTAGTTAATTACATTGTTGCCCTTTATATATAGTTACATTGAACGTCTATATATATAATAAGTAGATATTGATAGCGACCATAAATTATATTTACTATGGTTCCACTAATCAATTGACATCAATCGTTATATTTGGGATATAATTAGAAGTTTAATTATGAAATATAAATAATAAGTATATATTGATACTAGTTAATCACATTGTTGCGCTTTATATATAGTTACAACGAACGTCTATATATATAATAAGTAGATATTGATAGCGACCATAAATTACGTTTACTATGGTTCCACTAGTCAATTGACACAAATTGTTATATTTTGGGATATAATTAGCAGTTTAATTATGAAATATAAATATTAAGTAGATATTGACACTAGTTAATTACATTATTCGCTTTATATATAGTTACATTGAACGTCTATATATATAATAAGTAGATATAGATAGCGACCATAAAATTATGTTTACTATGGTTCCACTAGTAATTGACACCAATCGTTATATTTTGGATATAATTAGCAATTTAATTATGAAATATAAATAATAAGTAGATATTGATACTAGTTAATTACATTGTTGCGCTTTATATATAGCTACTGCCACGACCCTAACCCCAAACCCGGTCGTGATGGCGCCTCTCATAAAGACAAGACCAGCCAGACCAAAACAGAACACCTCTTTTAAATAGTTAAATATCGTAAATAGTTCTAAAACATGATATAATAACCATAATTTGCGGAATTTACGATAATAACAGTAGAAAACCATCCCGACACAACCCAAACCGGGGTGTCACAAGTCATGAGCAACTAAGGATCCTGATACGAGTCAACTAGATATGATATCCGGTACAACTATTTGAAGAATATAAAAGTAATAAGATAAGGGAGGCACGGGGGTTGCGGACACCAACAACTACCTCGTGGTCTCCGAAAACACTACCTGGACTAGGAGGATCAGCTCTCAGGAGCGGCCTCTACGATGCCTGAATCTGCACACACGATGCAGGGAGTAATGTGAGTACTCCGACCCAGTGAGTAATAATCATAAATAATGGCTGAAAGCAAGAAAACACGTAAAAGCACAAAGCAGTTCTATATCAATCAGTAAAATCACTTAAAGCAGTAAATCAATGAAGAAGTCAAATGGAATCCCTTTAAACCAAGTAAAACAGGTAATTTAGCAGGTAATTAACAAGTATAAATCCACCCCTCGGACACAGTATCAATCACTCAGAACAATATTATCTCCTCGGGCTCACTCTTCTCACTTAGTGCTCATTCTCAGCTCTCGACCCATATATCTCTCATAATAACAGAAATCAGAATAACCACTACGGCATGCAGGCCAATCTATACATCGCTGCGGCATGCAGCCTGATCCATATAGATAGTCGACAGCGCTCACTAGGGGTGTGCAGACTCCGGAGGGGCTCCTACAGCCCATGCGCTATATTGCTGTGGCATGCAGCCCGATCCATATAAGTATTGATGCGGCGTGCAGCCCGATCCATAACATATATAATATCCTCACCATTGGGTTCTCAACCCCTCTCAGTCATTAACCTCACAGCCTCTCGGGCACAATAATAGAAGATAGGAATCTTAGCCCACAAATTCCTCTCATTTAGGAAAAGTATGATAACACCAGCTCGAATCGTTTAAAACAGATAGACACATGAATGAGGATATGATTCTTAACAAGTATAGTGAGGAAAATCAATCAAAATCCCCAAAGGGTTCAAATAGTTGGCACGAAGCCCAAATATGGCAATTAGCCCAAATCATGATGATAACAAATAAGTTTCAATCAAATACGCGGTAAAATCATTAGTCGGGATGGACTAATTCTCAATCCTCAGTAGTAAAAGACCCCACACTCATCATCCAACACGTGTCTCACCTCAATATAGCACTACGATGTGCAATCCGGGGTTTCAAACCCTCAGGACATCATTTACAACCATTACTCACCTCAAACGAGCTACAACTCTAGCTCGTGATGCCTTTGCCCCTCGAATCAGTCTCCACGCGGGTCGAATCTATCCAAAATCAGAACGAATACGCCACAATATGCTAAGGGAACAAAGCCCAAGCGAAAACAATCGAAAAATATCAAAAATCCCAAAATTAGAAAGACCCGAGCCCCTTCTCAAAACTCAGAAATTTTCACATCATTAGATTCCTTATCACCTCATGAGTTCATACATACCAAAAGTTCTCAATTCCGACCTCAAATGGTCCTTCAAATCCCAATTTAAAAGTTCAAAATCCCAAGCCCTAGTTCTTCCATTTTTAGCTTAGTTCCAAGAATTTCTAGGTGGATTTCACAATAATAATTGAGTATTGAGTTCATAAATCTTACCTCTAGGTGATTCCCCTTGAATCTCTCTTCAATTTCATGCAATAAGCTCTCAAAATGATCAACAATGGAGTAAATGAGCTTCAAAATCACGGATGAAACGAATTAAAACATTATTCCCAGGGTTTTTTTTCCCATCTGCGAACAAAAGCCCGCTTCTGCGGTACCGCAGTTGCTGTCTAGCTTCCGCTTCTGCGGAAATCACTTAAGGGACCATATTCCACATCTGCGGTCCACGAACCGTAGCTGCTACTCCGCAGGTGCGGTCCATATGCCGCATTTGAAATCCCCAACTACTCTTCCCAAAACCGCTTCTATGGCTCCCCTTCCACATGTGCGGCACCGCACCTGCGGTCCCTAATCCACAGGTGCGGAAATACTAGAAGCAACAATCTTCTGAAATCTCTTAAGTCCAAAACTCTTCCCGTTAACCATCCAAAGTCACCCCGAGGCCCTCGGGACCTCAACCAAAAGCACCGACATGACCCAATACCTTATTCAAACTTGTTCCAATCATTAAAGCACCTCAAACAACATCAAATTACCCGAAACACATCGGATTCAAGCCTAGTTTTTGAGAAATCTTCCGAAATACGTTTTCGATCAAAAACCCAACCAAACCACGTCCAAATGACCTAAACTTTGCACACATATCCCAAATGACACCATGAAGCTACTTCAACTCTCAGAATTCCATTCCGACCCTCAGATCAAAATCTCACCTACCAACCGGAAATCGCCAAAATACTAACTTCGCCAATTCAAGCCTAATTCTACACGGGACCTCCAAAACCAATTCCGATCACACACCTAAATAATAAATCACCTCCCGAAGCTAAACGAACCATCGGAACTCACATCCGAGACCTCTAGCTCATAAGTCAACATCCGGTTGACTTTTCCAACTTAAAAGAGACTAAGTGTCTCATTTCTTACCAAATCCACTCCGAACGCAAACTACTCAACTCGATCACATAAAGTATGGATAACGAAGCATAATGAAGTAGAAATGGGGGGAAACAGAGCGGTAACTTATGAGACGACTGGCCATGCCGTTACATCCTCCCCAACTTAAACAAACGTTCATCCTCGAACGAGTCAAGAAACATACCTGAAGCCTCAAATAGGTGAGGATATCTGCTACGCATCCCCCGCTCGGTCTCCCAAGTAGCCTCCTTCACGGGCCGACCTTTCCACTGTACTTTCACTGAAACTATATCCTTTGACCTCAACTTCCGAACCTGATGACCCAAAATAGCTACTGGCTCCACATCATAGGTCAAATCATCATCCAACTGAACCGTGCTGAAGTCCAAAACATGAGACGGGTCCCCAATGTACTTCCAGAGCATAGAAATATGAAATATCGGATGCACGCTAGACAAGCTGGGTGGCAAGGCAAGCTCATAAGCCACCTCTCCAATCCTCCGAAGCACCTCAAAAGGCCCAATGAACCGCGGACTCAACTTTCTTTTCTTTCCAAATCTCATAACACCCTTCATGGGCGAAACCTTCAGCAAGACCTTCTCACCAACCATGTAGGACATATCTCGAACCTTCTGGTCTGCATAACTCTTCTGTTGCGACTGCGTTGTATGAAGCATCTCCTGAATCACCTTCACCTTCTCTAAGGCACCCTGAACAAATCTGTCCCCAATAGCCTAGCCTCTTCGGGCTCGAACCAACCAACTGGAGATCTACATCGCCTCCCGTACAAAGCCTCATATCGGCTATCTGAATACTCGACTGGTAGTTGTTGTTGTAGGTAAACTCTGCAAGCGGTAGAAACACATCCCATGAACCTCCAAAATCAATAACACAAGCACGCAATATGTCCTCCAATATCTGAATAGTACGCTCGGACTGCCCATCCGTCTGAGGATGAAAAGTTGTGCTCAACTCCACCTAAGTACCCAACTCTCGCTGAACAGACTTCCAAAATTGGGAAGTAAACAGAGTACCCCGATCTGAAATAATATATACTGGAACACCATGCAACCGAACAATCTCCCGAATGTATAACTCTGCTAACCGCTCTGAATAATAGGTAATACACACAGGAATGAAGTGCGCGGACTTTGCCAGCCGATCCAAAATCACCCAAATAGCATCGAACTTCTTCAAAGTCCGTGGAAGTCCAACAACAAAGTCCATAGTGATCCTCTCCCACTTCCACTCGGGAATGACCATCTGCTGAAGCAAGCCACCCGATCTCTGATGCTCATATTTCACCTGCTGACAATTGAGACACCGAGCTACAAATACCACAATATTTTTCTTCATTCTTCTCTACCAATAGTGCTGCCTCAAATCCTGATACATCTTCGCGGTACCCAAATGAATGGAATACCGCGAGCTATGGTCCTCCTCCAGAATCAACTCCCGAAGCCCATCCATATTGGGCACACAAATCCAGCCCTGCATCCTCAACATCCCATCATCACCAATGGTCACATCTCTAGCATCATCATGCTGAACTCTGTCCTTAAGGACAAGCAAATGCGGATCATCATATTGGCGCTCTCTGATGCGATCATATAAGGAAGACCGAGAAATCACACACGCCAACACTTGAGTGGGCTCCGAAATATCCAACCCCACGAACCGATTGGCAAAGGCCTCAACATCAACTGTTAGGGGTCTCTCCCCAACTGGAATATATGCCAAACTCACCATACTCACTGCCTTTCGGCTCAAAGCATCGGCCACCACATTGGCCTTCCCTGAATGGTATAGTATAGTGATATCATAATCCTTAAGCAACTCCAACCATCTCCGCTGCCTCAAATTAAGATCCTTTTGCTTGAACAAATGCTGAAGACTGCAATGATCGGTGAATACCACACAAGATACGCCATACAAATAATGCCTCCAAATCTTCAATGCATGAACTATGGCAGCCAACTCCAAATCATGAACATGGTAATTCTTCACATGGGGCTTCAACTGACGAGAAGCATAAGCAATAACTCTACCCTCCTGCATCAATACAAAACCAATCCCAACTCTTGAGGCATCACAATATACGGTATATGAACCTGAAGCTGATGGTAAAACCAATACTAGAGCTGTGGTTAAAGTTGTCTTGAGCTTCTGAAAGCTCTCCTGACTCTCGTCCGACCATACAAATGGAGCACCCTTCTAAGTCAACTTGGTCAAGGGCGATGCGATAGATGAGAATCCCTGAACAAACCGGCGATAATAGCCTGCCAACCCAAGAAAGCTATGAATCTATATGGCTGAGGACGGTCTAGGCCAACTCTGAACCACCTCTATCTTCTTTGGATCTACCTGAATACCCTTACTGGACACCACGTGTCCCAAGAAAGCCACTGAACTAAGCCAAAATTCACACTTGGAGAACTTTGCATAAAGTTTATCCTCCCTCAGTCTCTACAATACAACCCTCAAATGCTCCGCGTGCTCCTCTTGACTATGAGAGTACACCAGAATATCATCAATGAATACTATAACGAACGAATCCAGATAAGGCCGAAATACACTGTTCATCAAATGCATGAATGCTGCTGGGGCATTGGTCAGCCCAAAAGACATGACAAGAAACTCATAATGACCATATCTGGTCCTAAAAGTAGTCTTAAGAATATCTGAATCCCTGAATTCAACTGGTGATAGCCAGAACGGAGATCAATCTTGGAGAGCACTATTGCTCCCTGAGGCTGGTCAAAAAAATCATCAATGCGACGTAATAGATAATTGTTCTTAATTGTTACCTTGTTCAATTGCCTATAATCGATTCACATTCTCATTGTGCCATCCTTCTTCTTTACAAACAGAACCCCCGCACCCCAAGATGACATGCTAGGCCGAATGAACCCCTTATCTAGGAGTTCCTGAAGTTGTTTTTTCAGTTCCTTCAACTTCGCTGGTGCCATACGATATGGCGGAATAGAAATGGGCTGAGTGTCCGGCACCAGGTCAATACCAAAATCAATATCCCTGCCCGGTGGCATGCCCGACATGTCAGCAAGAAACACATCGAGAAAATCCCTCACAACTGGAATAGAATCAATGCTAGTAGTCTCAGCTCCCACATCCCTCACAAACGCTAAATATGAAAGGCAACCCTTCCCAACCATGCGCTGGGCCTTCAAGAAAGATATCACTCTACTAGGAACATAATCAATCATACCATACCACTCGATCCGCGGTACACGCGGCATAACCAAAGTGAATGTCTTAGCATGACAATCTAGAATATTACGACACAGAGATAACCAATCCATGCCCAAAATGACATCAAACTCTACCATGCTCAATAGAAATATATCCACTCGAGTCTCCAGACCCCCAATAGTCACCACACATGACCGGTACATACGGTCTACAATAATAGTATCGCCCACCGGGGTAGATACATGAATAGGTAAAGCAAGAAACTCTCGGGACGTACCCAAATGATGAGCAAAATATGAGGACACATAAGAATAGGTGGAACCGAGATCAAATAATATAGAGGCATCTCTGTGGCAGACTGAAACAATCCCTGTAATGACAGCATCTGAAGCAATTGTATCTGTCATGCCTGGAATAGCATAAAAATGAGCCTGGACACCGCTTGATCGACCTCCCCCTCTGGGGCGACCCCTGGCTGTCTGACCCCCACCCCTAGCTGGCTGGGCGGGTGGTGAAGTAACTGGAGCAGAAGTCGAGGGTTGATCCCTCTGCTGAAGCTGACCATCACGAAGTCGAGGGCACTGCCTCCTCATATGTCAAAACTCTCTGCACTCATAACAATTACCCGGTTCTGGAGGTGGGGACAGAAGGGAACCCCTGGCACTGGAATGACTAGTAGAAGGACCTGGCATGGAAGAACCCTTGACTGATGGGGCACGTGACGAGCTCTAGGGTGGTAGGGCATAGAGTGATGACTGGCCCCACTGAGATCCATGATGACCATGACCCGAATATTCCCCACAATACTCTGGACGGGCCTGAAAGAACGACCTCTACCATGTTGGAACTGGCCCCTCGAAGGAGCACCACTGTAACTGCCAGACCCTCAAGGCCTCTTGGCATTCCTCTCCTCTCGATCCTAACGGTGAACCGTCTCAATCTCGCGAGCGATATCAACCACCTCCTCGAACGTAGCACCCAACACCCTCTCTCGGGTTATAAGAATACAAAGATGATAGTTAAGGCCATCAACAAATCTCCTAATCCTCTCACGATCTGCCGGAACCATCCAAACGGCATGCAGAACCATCCCCATGCCTTAACCACTCAAACTACCTACGCAGCTCCTCTCTGCAGGACTGCAGTACATACTTCTCCAAAAAGAGAGTGGAGAACTCCTTCCAAGAAAGGGGCGCTGCACAAACTGGCCTACGCATCTCATACACTCCCACCAAGTGAAGGCAGCCCCAGTAAACTGAAAGGTGGTAAATGCCACACCACTAGTCTCAAGAATCCCTGTTGCACGGAGCATCCGCTGACACTTATCAAGAAAACCCTGGGCATCCTCGCCCTCAACACCACTGAATAACGGAGGCTAGAGTCTACCAAAAATCTCAAGACGACGTTGCTCATCCTCTGGTATAACTGGAACAATGAACTCTTGAGCTGGTGCAACCGGCTGGGCTGGAGGTGCCCGCAGTGTCTGTAGTCCCTGCACTACCTACTTAGGTGTGCGAGCAGTGGGGGTTTGATTGCCTCCCCCAGCTTGTGAAGTAGTTGCTGCTGCTGTGGTGGCTAAAAATGCCTGAGCCAAGCTAGTGCAAACTATCAAGATATGTCCCAAGGCATCCTGTAGACCCGGGATCACGATGGGCACAGCTGGTTCCTGAACTGGTGCTACTGAAGCCTGATCTGGAGCTAGGGAAGCTGGTGGATCAACAGGTGTTGCCCTCGCTGCTCTGCCTCTGCCACGACCACGACCGCGTCCACGGCCTCTGATGGTCTCAGCTGGTGGCACTAGTAGTCGTCCACCTCGTCTGGTAGCTCACGTCCTCACCATCTGTAAGAGAATAGAATAATAGAAGTTTATTTCTCGGATCAACAAGGTCGCACGACAAGAATTTCAAGAATATGAAGTTTTTCCTAAAAGGTTCTGCAGCCTCTCGAGGATAAATACAGATGTCTCCGTACCGATCCGCGAGACTCTACTAAACCCATTCATGACTAGTGAGACCTATGTAGCCTAGGCTCTGATACCAACTTGTCACGACCCTAACCCCAAACCCGATCGTGATGACGCCTCTCATAAAGACAAGGCCAACCAGACCAAAATAGAACACCACTTTTAAACAGTTAAATACCGTAAACAGTTCTAAAGCATGATATAATATCCATCATTTTCAGAATTAAAGATAAAAACAGTAAAAAAAATCATCCCGACACAGCACAAACCGGGGTGTCACAAGTCATGAGCAACTAAGGATCCTGATACGAGTCTACTAGATATGATATCTGGTACAACTGTTTGAAGAATATAAAAGTAATAAGATAAAGGAGGCACGGGGGCTGCGGATGCCAAAAACTACCTCGTGGTCTCTGAAAACACTGCCTGGACTGGGAGGATCAACTCTCAGGAGCGGTCTCTATGATGCCTGAATCTGCACACATGGTGCAGGGAGTAATGTGAGTACTCCGACCCAGTGTGTAATAATTATAAATAATGGCTGAAAGCAAGAAAACATGTAAAAGCACAAAGCAATTCTATATCAAGCAGTAAAATCACTTAAAGAAGTAAATCAGTGAAGAAGTCAAATGGAATCCCTTTAAACCAAGTAAAACAGGTAATTTAGCGGGTAATTAACAAGAAGAAATCTGCCCCTCGGGCACAGTATCAATCACTCAGAACAGTATCAGCTCCTCGGGCTCACTCTTCTTACTTAATGCTCATTCTCATCTTTCGACCCATATATCAATCATAATAATAGAAATCAGAATAACCACTGCGCCGTGCAGCCCGATCCATATAGATAGTTGACTACGATTACTGTGAGTGTGTAGACACCGGAGGGGCTCCTACAACCCAATTGCTTTATTGATGCGGCGTGCAGCCCGATCCATATAAGTATTGATGCAGCGTGCAAACCGATCCATAACATATATAATATCCTCACCATTGGGTTCTCAACCCCTCTCAATCATTAACCTCACAGCCTCTGGGGCACAATAATAGAAGATAGGGATCTCAGCCCACAAATTCCTCTCATTTAGGAATAGTATGTTAACACTAGCTCGAATCGTTTAAAACAGATAGAAACATGACTGAGGATATGATTTTTAACAAGTATAGTGAGGAAAATCAGTCAAAATCCCCGAAGGGTTCAAATAGTTGGTACGAAGCCCAAATATGGCAATTAGCCCAAATCATGATGATAACAAATAAGTTTCAGTCAAATACGCGATAAAATCATCAGTCGGGATGGACCAAGTCTCAATCCCCAGTAGTAAAAGACCCGACGCTCATCATTCAGCTTGTGTCTCACCTCAATATAGCACTACGATGTGCAATCCGGGGTTTCAAACCCTTAGGACATCATTTACAACCATTACTCACCTCGAACAGGCTACAACTCTAGCTCGTGACACCTTTGCCCCTCGAATTGGCCTCCACGCGTGTCGAATCTATCCAAAATGATAACGAATACATCACAATATGCTAAGGAAACAAAGCCCAAGCGAAAACAATCGAAAAATATCAAAAATCCCGAAATTAGCAAGACCCGAGCCCCGGGCCCACTTCTAGAAACTCAGAAATTTTCAGATAATTAGATTCCTTATCACCCCACGAGTTCATACATACCAAAAGTTCTCAATTCCGACCTCAAATAGTCCTTCAAATCCCAATTCAAAAGTTAAAAATCCCAAGCCCTAGTTCTTTTATTTTTAGATTAGTTCCATGAATTTCTAGGTGGATTTCACAATAATAATCGAGTATTGAGTTCAAAAATCTTACCTCTAGGTGATTCCCCTTGAATCCCTCTTCAATTTCCTTCAACAAGCTCTCAAAATGATCAACAATGGGTAAATGAGCTACGAAATTGTGGATGATACGAATTAAAACATTTTGCTTAGGGGTGTTTTTCACATCTGCGAACAAAAGCCCCCTTCTACGGTACCGTATTTGCGGTCTAGCTTCCGCTTCTACGGAAGTCACTTAAGGGACCATATTCCGCATCTGCAGTCCACGAGCCGCATCTGCGACTCTGCAGGTGCGGTCCATATGCCGCATTTGCGGTCCCTGACTAGTCTTCCCAAAACCGCTTCTGCGGCTCCCCTTCCGCATGTGCGGCACCGCACCTACGGTCCCCAATCCGCAGGTGCGGAAATACCAGAAGCATCAATCTTCTGAAATCTCTTAAGTCCAAAAATCTTCCCGTTAACAATTCGAAATCACCCCGAGGCCCCCGGTGCCTCAACCAAAAGCACCGACATGACCCAATACCTTTTTTGAACTTGTTCTAATCATCAAAGTATCTCAAACAACATCAAATTATGGTTCCACTAGTCAATTGATAGCGACCATAAATTACGTTTACTATGGTTCCACTAGTCAATTGACACCAATTGTTATATTTTGGGATATAATTAGCAATTTAATTATGAAATATAAATAATAAGTAGATATTGATTCTAGTTAATTACATTGTTGCGCTTTATATATAGTTACATTGAGCGTCTATATATA
The DNA here is from genome assembly GCF_000715075.1 of Nicotiana tabacum. Taxonomy (NCBI): domain Eukaryota; kingdom Viridiplantae; phylum Streptophyta; class Magnoliopsida; order Solanales; family Solanaceae; genus Nicotiana; species Nicotiana tabacum. Next base: position 136,095,153 of record NC_134101.1, on the reverse strand, counting down.
TGTGTATAGTAGCCAACATATAATTTCATTCATTAAGGTCATGCGTATATTGATATCGACCATATAATTACGTTTACTATGGTTCCACTAGTCAATTGACACCAATCATTATATTTTGGACATAATTAGCAATTTAACTATGAAATATAAATAATAAGTACATATTGATGCTAGTTAATTACATTGTTGCGCTTTATATATAGTTACATTGAACGTTTATATATATATAATAAGTAGATATTGATAGTGACCATAAATTACGTTTACTATGGTTCCACTAGTCAATTGTCACCAATCGTTATATTTTAGGATTTAATTAGCAATTTAATTATGAAATATAAATAATAAGTAGATATTGACACTAGTTAATTACATTGTTGTGTTTTATATATAGTTACACTGAACATTTATTTATATGTGTATAGTAGCCAATATATAATTTCATTCATTAAAGTCAAGTGTATATTGATAGCAACCATATAATTACGTTTATTATGGTTCCACTAGACAATTGACACCAATCGTTATATTTTGGGATATAATTAGCCATTTAATTATGAAATATAAATAATAAGTAGATATGGATTCATATTTTCTTGCACCACCGAATTTTCTTGGTTTGGATCCATTTTTTAGATAGGGTAAAGTGTCCACTTGACTTGGTTTGGTATGAAGGAAGTATAATAAATCGTATACCGTATTTGTTTTTAAGAAAGGAAGAAAATAAAATAATGTGTATACACACTAAATCGTATAATTTGTATAAACATAAAATACACATAAATACAATGGAAATATAAATATAATACACAAGACTCTTCAGCTCCCAACATTTAATTTTCGCATATTCAAGGCTTGAAATTTAATTTTGTGTTTTGGAGAGGAAAATATAGGCTAATTAGTTAGGGGGTCTTGGATGTCTTTTCACTGGTGTAGCCAAAGTTGGGTCACATCAGTTGGGCCGTTTAGCATCACCCTTAATTAAATATTAGGTGAACCAGCAGAAAGAAAATATTTGCAAATTAAGCCATTTGTTTTCAATAAAATTGATAAGCCAAATGTTACGACCCGGAATTCCCACCCTCGGGAGTCGTGATGGCACCTACTACTGAAAGCTAGGCAAGCCAACCAACTGAACAATTTACTGTGTTTCCATTTTTAATCCGATAACAATTTAGAGCCAACAATTAGATAACAACAAAATTGAATAAGCGGAAGACTGCATTGTAAAGATTTAATAATACTGCTAATACCAATACATAACAAATCTACCCAAGACTGGTGTCACAACTTCATAGACTGTCTAGGAGTACTACAACAAAGGTCTGAAAGAAATAAATACAACATTGTCTCTAAAAATACATGAAAGAAACATGAATAGTAGATAGAAGGAGATACCAAGGCCCTCGGACGCCTGGAGGACTACTTCGGGTCGCCTGATGAACAAAAAATAGCAATCTCACCACAGTTCGAAATCAACAACACTGGGATATGTACAAAAGAGTGCAGAGTGTAGTATCAGCACAACCGACCCCATGTGCTGGTAAGTGCCTAGCCTAACCTCGGCGAAGTAGTGACGAGGCTAGGACCAGACTACCAATTAAACATGTGCAGTTAAATCATATACAGCGGAAAAGAAGAACAGTAATGTAAATTTAAGTGTGGGAGGGGGGATAACATGTTGCGGGGACATCGACTAATAACAGAAGAACAACAAATAAATATGAGGATCACCACAGTTCAATTGAAAGTAGGAAGGGGGAATCATGCTGCGAGGTACAACAAGTATAAATAGGAAACCATCAATTAAATGTAGAGAAATCGTAACTCAGTTATCCATAAAATTACGAAATTAAAGACAAGTGCACGGCATCACCCTTCGTGCTTTAGTACTCTCTCACCAAAACAATACACGAAATCATCCTCCGTGCTTTAACACTCTCTCACAAAAACAATACACGGCATCACCCTTCGTGCTTTACATTCTTCATCACCCAAGAATCAATCACAAAGCAAATAGGGTAAGAGAATCTATAACATCAAATAAAATCAAGTAACAACAGAAAATCCATAAATAAACGTAAAGAACAACATAACTCTATTATCAGCAAGAATCAGGAAAATCAAGGACAAGTGCAAAACAACACCTTTTGTGCTTTTACTCTCGTCCTCACCATAAGAATCAATATAAACTACACACAACATCACCCTTTGTGCTTTTACTCTCATGCTCACCATAAAATCAATATAATCGGCATGGAATTGTACATCGTGCGGCACGACATCACCCTTCATGCTTTACACTCTTCCTCACAAAATCATACAAGGCATCACCCTTCGTGCTTTACACTCTTCCTCACCCAAGCAACAATCACAAGAAATAAGGGCAAGGAAATAAATGAAATCACAATAAAATCTCGGCAAGGGAACAATAGTACAACAATCAAATCCCGGCAAGGGAAAACAACATCAAAACAATAAAATTCCGGCAAGGGAGACAATATTATGATTCTCTCTCTCCTTTCTTCTTTCACATTTACTTCACAACTCAATTCACAACTTGAGTCATTGCTCTATGATGTTTGACAGTTCAAGTCTTAACTTGAGACAATGCTCTACAATGTTCAACAATTCAATTCTCAACTTGAGCCAATGATCTACCATATTCAACAATTAAATTCTCAACTTGAGCCAACGCTCTACCATGTTCAATTAACAATAATACTTCCACAAGTCATATTCCTCAATAGAAATTGTCATATAGAGCATGAACAATACGAAACAGAGTCACATTAATCATAGTATAAGACTCACGGGCATGCTTGACACCAACGTATAGATACCTATACATCGTACTCAACAAATAATATATAGCAAATATGACACAACTCCTAATCCCTCAAGCTAAGGTTAGACCAAACACTTACCTCGATGCCACGAACACAATTTAAGTCTCTACTATCGCTTTACCTCTTGATTCCACCAACAATTCGCTTGTATCTAGCCACAAGTTACTTAATTACATCAATAAATGCTAAATGAATCAATGCTAATGCATGAAAATAAATTTTCCAAAGTTTTACCCAAAAGTCAAAAATCGCCTGCGGGCCCACATGGTCAAAATCCGAGGTTCGAACCAAAACCCGATTACCCATTCCCCCAAAAACTCAAATATATAATTTGTTTTGAAATCGGACCTCTAATCGAGGTCCAAATCCCTAATTTTTAAAAAACCTAGGTTCTACCCAAAACACCCAATTTCCCTCATGAAAATCATTAATTTTGAGTTGAAATCAAGTGAAAAGATGTTAATGATTGAAGAAAACGAGTTAAAATTGACTTACAATCGATTTGAAAGAAGAGTTATCTTTGAAAAATCGCCCAAGAGTGTTTTGGTTTTGAATAAGTGTGAAAAATAAAAGATTTTCGGCTAAGCTGTAAAATTGCAGGTTGCAGATGTCGCAATTGCGACCAGGGTTCGCAATTGCAAACCCAGAAGTCTGTTACCTTCACATTTGCGAACATGGGATCGCATTTGCGAACCCTGAGGAAAACCAGGCCTCTTCGCATTTGCGACTGTGCCTTTGCATTTGCGATGTCGCATTTGCGACCATTTCTTTGCATTTGCGAATAAGGCATCCCATGCCACTTATCACATTTGCGATACAATGCTCTCATTTGCGATGCGAAGACTGCAAGCCTGCAACATACCAGCAAATTCCTAAGTGAAAATTTCACTCCGTGGCCTATCCAAAACTCACCGGAGCCCTCGGGGCTCCAAACCAAACATGCACACCAACCTAAAAATATCATACGGACTCGCTCGTGCATTTGAATCAACAAAATAATATCAACAACTATGAATTTAGCATCAAAATCATGAAATTTCTTAAGAACTTCAAATTTTCCAAATTTTTCTCAAATATGATCAGATTTCAAGTATGTTTCTTACCAAATTTCACAGACTTTTCTTAAATCACATAAAAAATCTGTACCGGGCACCGGAACCAAAATACGCGTCCGATACCATCAAGTTTGAAACACATTTCATTTTCAAAAACTCATAAATATTCCAGAAAATAATTTTCTTTAAAACTTCATTTCTTGGGCTTGGGACCTCGGAATTCGATTCCGGGCATATGCCCAAGTCCCATATTTTCATACGGACCCTACGGGACTGTCAAATCATGGGTCTGTGTCCGTTTACCCAAAATGTTGACTGAAGTCGAGGTGATGCTAAAAGAGGTTTTTAAGGCCTCAAAATGCAGAATTCATTTCTAAAACAAGTGATGACCTTTTTGGGTTATCACATTCTCCACCTCTAAAACAGCCGTTTGTCCTCGAACGGACATGAGAAGGAAGTACCTGAGTCGGGAAAAATATGGGAATAACGGTTTTACATATTGGACTCGGACTCCCAGGTCGATGCCTCAGCAGGCTGACCTCTCCACTGAACATGAGCAGAAGGGAAACTCTTCGATCTCAACTGACGAACCTGCCGGTCTAGAATAGCTACCGGATCCTCCTCATAGGACAAGTCCTTGTCCAACTGGACAGTGCTAAAATCTAACACGTGGGATGGATCGCTGTGATACTTCCAAAGCATGGACACATGAAACACTGGATGCACGGTTGATAAGCTCGGCGGCAACGCAAGTCTGTAAGCCACCTCTCCCACTCGATCAAGAATCTCAAACGGGCCAATGAACCTAGGGCTAAGCTTGCCCTTCTTCCCAAATCTCATCACGCCCTTCATAGGCGACACTCGAAGCAATACCCGCTCACCGACCATGAATGCCAAATCACAAACCTTGCGGTCAGCATAACTCTTTTGCCTGGACTGAGCTGTACGAAACCTATCTTGAATAATCCTGACCTTGTCCAAGGCATCCTGTACTAGATCCGTACCCAACAACCGAGCCTCTCATAGCTCGAACCACCCAACCGGCGACCGACACTGCCTACCAAACGAAGCCTCATAAGAAGCCATCTGGATACTCGACTGGTAGCTGTTGTTGTAAGCAAACTCTGCTAAAGGCAAAAACTGATCCCACGAGCCTCCAAAGTCGATGACACAAGCTCGGAGCATATCCTTTAAAATCTGAATGGTCTTCTATGACTGACCGTCTGTCTGAGGATGAACATTGTGCTCAACTCAATTTGTGTGCCCAACTCTCGCTGAACCGCTCCCCAAAAATGGGAGGTAAACTGCGTACCTTGGTCCGAAATTATAGACACGGTCACACCATGAAGACAAACTATCACCCGGATATAGATCTCAGCTAACCTCTCAGAAGAATAGGAGGCTGCCATAGGAATGAAATGTGCTGACTTGGTCAGCCTATCAACAATAACCCACACTGCATTGAACTTCCTCTGCGTCTGTGGGAGTCCAACAACGAAGTTTATAGTGTTACGCTCCCACTTCCACTCAGGAATCTCAATCTTTTGGAACAAACCACCAGGTCTCTAATGCTCGTACTTTACCTGCTGACAATTCAAACACCGAGCCACATATGCCACAATATCTTTTTTATTCTTCTCCACCAATAATGATGCAGCAATCTTGATACATCTTCACGGCACCTGGATGAATAGAGTACCGGGAACTATAGGCCTCCTCTAAAATCAACTCCCATAGTCCATCCCTATTAGACACACAAAAATCGACCTTGCAATCTCAAAACTCCATCATCTCCAAATGTAACCTACTTGGCACCTCCATGTTGCACCGTATCTCTAAGGACACATAAATGAGGATCATCATACTGCTGATCTCGGATACGCTCCAATAAAGAAGAACGAGCGACTGTGCAAGCTAAATCACAACTGGGCTCAGAAACATCCAACCTCACTAACTGATTGGCCAAAGCCTGAACATCCAAAGCAAGCGGTCTCTCACCGACTAGAATATAAGCAAGACTGCTTATACTAGCTGAGTTCCTACCCAAAGTATCGGCCACCACATTGGCCTTTCCTGGATGATATAAGATGGTGATATCATAGTCTTTTTATAGCTCCAACGACCTTTTCTGCCTCAAATTTAGCTCCTTCTGCTTGAACAAATACTGTAGACTCTTGTGATCCATGAACACCTCACATGCCACGCCATACAGATAATACCTCCAAATCTTCAAAGCGTGAACAATAGCTGCTAACTCCAAATCATGAACCAGATAGTTCTTCTCATGAATCTTCAACTACCGCGACGCATAGGCAATGACCTTGCCATCCTGCATCAACACCGTACCATGTTGAATATGAGATGCATCATAATAAATTGTGTAAGGCCCTGAACCTGTGGGCAAAACCAACACCGGTGACGTAGTCAGAGCTGTCTTGAGCTTCTGAAAGCTCGCCTCACACTCGTCCGACCATCTGAACTAGGCACCCTTCTAGGTCAACCTAGTCATCGGGGCTGTGATAGATGAAAACCCATCCACAAACCGATGATAATAGTTAGCCAAACCCAAGAAACTCCGGATCTCTATAGCTGATGCTGGTCTAGGCCAATTCTTGACTGCCTCAATCTTCTTTGGATCAACCTGAATACCCTCTACTGATACAACATGACCCAGGAATGCAACTGAACTCAGCCAGAACTCACACTTCGAAAACTTAACATACAACTGACTATCCCTCAAAGTCTGAGGAACCACTCTAATATGCTTCTCGTACTCCTCCCGGCTACAGGAATAGATCAAAATATCATCAATGAAGACTATCACGAACGAATCCAAGTAAGGCTTGAACACTGGGTTCATCAAATATATAAAAGTTGTTGGGGCATTTGTCAACCCGAATGATATCACCAAGAACTCATAATGCCCGTACCGAGTGCGGAAAGCTATCTTAGGGACATCGGATGCCCTAATCCTCAACTGATGGTAGCCAGATCTCTAGTCAATCTTCAAAAATACCTTGGCACCCTGAAGCTGATCAAATAAATCATCAATCCTCGACAATGGATACTTATTCTTAATTGTAACCTTGTTCAACTGCCAGTAATCAATACATATCCTCATCGATCTGTCCTTCTTCTTAACAAACAACACCAGCGCACCCCAAGGCGAAACACTCGGTCTAATGAAACCTTTCTCAAACAAGTCTTGCATCTGCTCCTTTAACTCGTTCAATTCAGGCGGGGCCATATGATACAGCAGGATAGAAATGGGCTGAGTGCCCGAAGCCAAATCAATGCAAAAAGTCGATATCCCTGTCGGGTGGCATACCCGATAGGTCTGATAGGAATACCTCAAGAAACTCACGAACAACGGGCATAGAATCAATAGAAGGAACCTCAGCACTAGAATCACGGACATAGGCCAAAACGTCCAAACACCCTTTCTCGACCATACGACGGGCCTTCATATAAGAGATAACACTGCGGGTAGAATGACCAGGAGTCCCTCTACACTCTAAACGAGGTAAACCCAACAAGGCTAAGGTCACAGTCTTGGCATGACAATCCAAGATAGCGTGATAAGGTGATAACTAGTCCATCCCCAATATGACATCGAAATCAACCATGTCCAGAAGAAGCAAATCTACACGAGTCTCAAGACCCCCAATCACAACAATACATGAATGATGGACTCGATCTACCACAATAGAATCACCCACCAGTGTAGACACATAAACAAGAGCACTCAAAGAATCACTAGGCATGACCAGATACAGTGCAAAATAAGACGACACATAGGAGTATGTAGATCCTGGATCAAATAAAACTGAAGCATCTCAGTACCTGTGATAACTGCATCAGAAGCCTCAGCCTCGGGCCTGGCTGGAAGGGCATAACATTGGGGCTAGGCCCCACCACCCTGAACTACATCTCTAGGACAGCCTGCTACTGGCTGGCCTCCACCTCTAGCTGCTTGACCTCCACCTCTAATACCTCTACCTCCACCTCTAGCACCTCTACCCCCACCCCTAGCTGGCGGAGTAGGCGGTGGAACCCTGTTATTGAGAACTGCTCGGTGCTCGAGGGAAATATCTAGCAATGTGCCTTGTGTCGCCACAAGTAAAACAAGCCCTCGGCTATTGGGGCTGACGACCCTGAAAACTCTGAAGCGGCGGTGCACTGATATGAGTTGATGGTGCACTGTAGCACTGTTGATCAGAATACTGCATATGAGAACCACGGTCACCTGAAACACCGTGAGAAACCTGAAGTGCTAACTGAAAAGGCTTAGGGGGATGGCCTCTACCATATGAATCCCTGCCTCCAGACGAGGTACCACTGAATCGGCCTGAATGACGAGGCCTCTTATCAGACCCCTGACCACCTCCCTGCGATAGAACCATCTGAACTCTCCTGACACATTAGCCGCCTCCTGGAAAGAAATCTCACTCCCTATCTCCTTAGCCATCTGAAGTCGAATAGGCTGAATGAGTCCCTCAATGAACCTCCTCACCCTCTCTTTCTCTCTCTCTCTCTTGTTGGGGAGTATGTTAAGAGCATGATGAGCCAAGTCGATGAATCTGGTATCATACTGAGTAACGGTCATAGAACCCTATTGGAGATGCTCAAACTGCCTCTAATAGGCCTCTCTCTGAGTGATAGGGAGAATCTTCTACATAAATAGATGAATAAACTGCTCCCAAGTCAAAGCTGGTGATCCAGCTAGTCTAGCCAAGCAAAAATCTCTCCACCAAGTCTTGGCGGACCCATATAAGTGAAAAGTAGCAAAATCAACCCAATTGGTCTCCACTATCCCCATGTTCCTAAGAACCTCATGACAACTATCTAGATAATCCTAGAGATCCTCAAAAACTGCACCGCTGAAAGTGGTAGCGCAAAGCTTGGTAAAACCTATCCAACCTCTGCAAAGCCTCCGAAGATGTAGCTGATCTAACATCAGTCTGTGTTGTTGTTCGGTTGAAGAAGCAGTACGTGACCTCGCCATTCGCGAAAGGACACGAGTAGAGGTTTCAATTTAGCATTGAGAGAACAAAATTGCACGATCGAGCAGAATGAAAGTGAAACTTTTCCTAATTCTGTAGCCTCTAGGGGGTAAATACAAATGTCTCTGTACCGATACCTCAGACTCTACTAAGCTTGTCTGTGAATTGTGAGACCTATGTAACCTTGAGCTCTGATACCAACTTGTCACAACCTGGATTTCCCACCCTCGGGAGTCGTAATGGTGCCTATTAGTGAAAGCTAGGCAATCCAACCAACTAAACAATTTACCGTGTTTCCATTTTAATCCGATAACAGTTTAGAGCCAACAATTAGATAACAATAGAATTTAATAAGCGGAAGATTGCATTGTAAAGATTGAATAATACTGCTAATACCAATCCATAACAAATCTACCCAAGACTGGTGTCACAACTTCACAGACTATCTAGGAGTACTTGTGATGAACCAAAAGGTCATCACTTGTTTTAAAATAAAATTCTATGTTCCAAGGCCTTAAAACCTCTCTTATATCACCTCAATTTGCGTGCGCAGTTCGAGCACATAGCCGGAAAGCCTAAATGTGAAAAATCTATGAAAAATGATAAATTTTGACTATAAAATGAATTAATTTGACTTAGGTCAACGTTTTGGGTAAACGGACTCAGACGTGTGATTTGATAATCCCAGAGGGTCCGTAAGAAAATGTGAGACTTGAGTGTATGCCCGGAATCAAATTCCGAGGTCCCAAGCCCGAGAAATGAATTTTTTAAAGAAAATTATTTTTTGAAATTGTTTAAAGGTTTGGGAAATGAATTTGGAGTAGAACATGTTGGTATCGGACCCATATTTTGGTTCCGATGCCCGGTACAGGTCTTATATATAATTTAAGATAATCCTGTGAAGTTTGGTAAGAAACGAAATCCGTTTGACGTGATTCGGACCTTAAATGCAAATTTCATATTTAAAGAAGTTTTGAGAAATTTCATTGATCTTGAGGTTTAATTCAATGTCCATGATGTTATTTTGGCGATATGAGTACACGAATAAGTCCGTGGGATATTTTTGAGGTTGTGTGTATATTTGGTTTGGAGCCCCGAGGGCTCGGGTGAGTTTTGGATAGGCCACGGAGTGCATTTTGAACTCAGAAAATTGCAGGTTTTTCAGCTGTGCATAGCAGGCCTGCAAGCTTCGCATTTTCGAAGCCTAGCTCGCAAATGCGAGCGGCTTATCGCAATTGCGAAAGAAGCCCAGGCCAGTTCCCTCTCGCAAATGCGAGATTATCTTCGCAAATGCGAAGTTTCCCACTTGGCCAGTGATCGCAAAAGCGACCTATGTGTCGCAAATGCGACATTTTGTTCGCAAATGCGAAAGTCTAGCATTTCTGAAGGGTTCGCAACCCTGTTTCGCATTTCCCAACTTATCAGAGGTCGGTGCTCGCAATTTCGAACCCCTGTTCGCATTTCCCATACCTACGACCTGCAACTTTATACTTAGACGATTTTAAACCCATTTTTCACATCTTTTCAAAACACAAACTTCTTTGGGCGATTTTCAAAGAACAACTCTTCTTCCAAATCGATTGTAAGTTAATTCACTACAGGAAAAGAGGTCTTTAATGACCATTCTTTATGAAAGGAAATTAATCTAGTCGTTATATGTATGCTTATAGCGGCCAATATTTATTCCGGTCATTAAAGTCATTTTTTACTGTATTTTTTACGAGGGAATAATTTTCGGTCTTTCAAATTATGGCAATCCCCTCGTTATAAATCTGAATAAAATGAAAATTTATGCGGTAATTATTTCCTCCTTTTTTTCCTCAACAACTCCGCCCATATCCCCCAAATTAATCAAAAAACCCTCAAAATCTCTCAATCCAATGTTATCCCAAAACACGTACACCAGATTCAGCAAAGAGGATGCAAAGAATCACGAACAAATAGGCCATCACTGCAACTGCCCGCTACTCCATCGGCGAGTTCTAGCGATCGATTTAACACTATATATATATATAGAGCAAAACTCAACGAAAAATCACAAAACAATTTGGTTTTCTTGTTGTATGCAACTTATAATTTGTGTGCTTTATGGTGAATCTGTATCAACGATAATAGTTGGGTGTCAACGCTAATAGCTGGGTTCTTTTATTTGATGTGCTTATACTTGATTTGTAGGTTCTGTCAATGCAGCTTATACGATTTGGTCTTCTTGCTGTGCTTTCTCGTCAAGGTAAACTCAAGTCACTAAATTTGTAGTTGTAATTATAGTGAAATTGGGCTTTTTGTTATCTCTCTGCTTTTCAAGTTGACGCCTTCCAGATTTATATGATAATTGTTCTGTTTCCAGTATATTTCTTGCAATTTTTCATTGCACACAACCAACTGTTTTCCATCAAAGTTGTTGTTTTCCTCATCTTCTGCTTTCTCTCCCATTTATGCTTCTTATTATAATGCACGATAGGTAAAATTTTTAGATTCTTAATCTGTTATTGTTTGCGAGAGAGGTCCTATACGCGTTGCAACTAGTAATTCTTATAAGGGGATTCAGAATTTACACATAATTCAAACTTTTATATATGTTCAAAAATTTGTCTCCTATTTGCACATTATAATTTTTCGTCGTAGCGAATTCAATTGAATTATTTGATTACATGTGGCTCTGCATTGCCTGTATGAAAAAAAGAGTAAAATCATATTTGTTTCAGAAGGTGTTCTTTGCCCAATGTTGGAATCGAATATTTTTCCATTCGTCTTCAACTTGCCTATATAGCGTACACCAACCTATTTAGTGGAAGAAAATCATTATTAATAATAAGTGTGCTCCGTACAAGTTCATCAAAGAGAACTCAAAGATTGAGAAACTTAAATCCTGATCAACTTAATTGTGACTACCAAGATTTCATTACTTTCCATGGCAAAGTGAGAGAACAATTTATCACATAGAGTTAAAAAAAGAAAACTATACCTAACTTCCTGGGAAAGTTCTTTTTCCATCCGGCTTGCTCATTGCCAAATCCTCTATGACCAATCCATTTCCATAGGTCCTCAATTGAGAAGACTTAGTCGCTTCATTTTCCTCCACCTCGTGTGATTCATTCTTTTTATTTTGTTCAACCTTTGTAACTGCTTTTCCATCATGTTGATTTTTCTTGTTCTTTTTTTTCTTCTTTTTCTCAGTATCCCTTGAAGTTTTAGTGGAAATATAAGAATTCTTACTAGTAAAAGCAATAGAGTTTGATAAAAAATAACAAACATAGCACATGGAAGCTGGCCAGAATCTAGAAGAACATGTAATTGGATAAAACTTAAAGCTAGATGGCACCTTTACTTATGCAAATAACAATCTAGATTCCTCACGAAGCATATCAACTATTAACTTTATTCTTTTCTATTCTAGACTACACTAGATCAGAACTTACTTTTCATCAGTTGACCTCTGAACATCTTTAGTTTTACCTACTGAAAGTGGCTCATCATTAGTGATTAGCCTCTGCATGCTCTGAATTGTTGTTTGATTCATTTTCATGAGCCATGAATCAACGCCAAAATCATAGCACATATTGCTCCCAAGTAGTGTCTCTTTCACTAATTACTTGCTTTTCTTCACTCCATATAGACCAATCCAACATTCAGATAACTTGTAAAATGAGATTGTCATCATTGAACGTAGTAATTCTAAGAATGGAGGAGGAGAAGAGACTCTGAGCCTGTCAATATATTTATTTCCTTACTATATAGAGTTTAAAATTACTTTTTATATGACTTACCATCACTAATCACAATAAATAAGTAGTAACTATATATCCTTCAAGATTGCTTGAATCAATGTTACCCACGCAGTTCTGTTACTATTTTCATTTTCAATGCTCATATATGTTGCACATGAAAAGAAGTTTAGTAGCTTATAAATTTATTATGGTAGCATTTCGTTATAAAGTATACAATATTTTTGATTGAGGATAAAATGGGTATTCAATTTTTTATGGGCATTTTGGTAAATCAAGTTTGACGTTAGGAGCTTCATACTTTTAGTATAACTAGTTTTAGAAATGTGCGTTGCGCGTGAATCCTATCTAAATGAAAACAAATTATTTGAAAAAGTACATAAATATTATATGAAATATTGTGTTTGACTAAGAAATAAAAGTTAAGGAGAAAATGTAAACTCCTGAAAATTACAAATGTTGATCCTATTTAACTAACTCAATAAAGAAAGAATCTTTACCTCACAAAAGGTTATCACTTATCTCGGTTAATATATTCAACTTAAAATGTATCTCAGTTTAATCATTTTATTGCTTAGACATTACAAATTATCATGCTTCCTTTTTAATTTTAGTTAGAACACATAGCCTTTGAAGATTTAAGAGCTTTTTTGAAAAAAATTCTTGAAGAGTTATATGTTCAAATGTATTTAAAGTTCATTCTAGAAGACAAAACATGTCAGCTAACTCACAAGATTCTTTTTTTTTTCCTTCTGGCGAGCAAATGCAACTTGTTCTTATTCTTTAACTAATAGAAAATACTATATAAATTATTTTTAATATTTTAAAATATTGTGTTTGTGGGTTGTCTCAATATTAAAAAATTAATTATATTATAATCATGTCTAGTGTAAAATAAATTTTTAAAGGGTAAAAAAATAAATAATGTTTTACTAAGAGGTTTTTTGTTTTAAATATAATATAATTCTTTGATAAGTTTTCCCGTAATATAGGAGTTATTGATGATCCATAAGTTCTTTTAACATATATACATATATATTACACATGCACCAGATTATGGCACTTGATAAGAAATGGATGGAACTTGTCCATGACCGATGTGGTAATGCTTACAAGCTTGGGGTGGAGAGCTTTTTGGATTTTGCTTTTACAAGATTAAGTGAAGCGCGTGTAATACGTTGTCCATGTATAAAATGTTGTAACACATCTTCGGGAACGTGCGAGATAGTTAAGTCACATTTAATAGTACATGGAATAATTCAAAATTATACTTTTTGTTATCACCATGGGGAAAAGTTAGGTGAGCCACAATCAACTCCAGAAGATGTAGAAGATGATGACATTGAAGAAGCTAATGGTGAGGATGAAATACATAGGATCCTAAGAGATTTATATGTTGATTTTGATGCATACAATACGAACACTGATGGTGATGATTTTCTTGAGGTGGAACCAAATCTTCAAGCAAAAAAATTCTATAGGCTTTTAAAGGATTTTGAGCAACCATTGTACCAAAATTCAATAGTTTCTAAACTTTCTACTATGGTTAAATTGCTTCATATCAAAAGTATTGGGCGTTGGAGTCATGAGTCATTTACAATGTTATTGAAGATGTTGAAGGAAGATCTATTACCTGACGAATCAAACTTGCCAGATTCATATTACGAGGCAAATAAGATAATTCGGGATCTTGGACTTTCTTATTGGAAGATTGATGCTTGTGAAAATAATTGTATGTTAGATGGAAAGAGGATAAACATAGTGGAGAAACTAAATTTAAGAGTGGGAAAAAAGATAGCGTAGAAGATTTTACGTTATTTTCCCTTAAAGCCAAGACTCCAAAGGTTGTTTGTGTCCTCAAAGATATCATCTTTAATGACATGGCATCATGACAAAAAAGTTGACGATGGAATAATGAGGCACCGAGCTGACTCAATGGCATGGAAAAAGTTTGAAGAACTTCACCAATCTTTCGTCGATGAATCTCATAATGTTCGACTTGGACTTGCTAGTGATGGTTTTTAACCATTTGGAAGTTCTAGAACTCTGTATAGCATTTGGCCTGTTGTACTTATTCCTTATAATTTACCATCTTGGCTATGTATGAAGCAAGAGAATTTTATTTTGTCGATGCTTATTCCTGGTCATGAAAGTCCAGGAGATGCAATTGATGTTTTTCTTCAGCCTTTGATGGATGAATTAAAGGAATTATGGGAAACTGGAGTGGAGACCTTTGACGCGTCAACTAAACAGAACTCTATGTTGCACGCAGCTATGGACCATTAATGACTTTCCGGCTTATGCAAACTTATCTGGATGGAGTACAAAAGAAAAATTGGCTTGCCCATGTTGCAATACAGAAACATCCTCAATTAGGTTAGAAAATGGTAAAACGTAGTATTATATGGGCCATAGGTGCTTTCTTCCTCTTAATCACAAATGGAGGAATGATAAAGAGTCATTTGATGGCACTAAGGAGCGAAGACTACCACCCGAAATTTTATCCGGTGAGGATATACTAGATCAAGTGGCTGATTTGGATGGTTTACAACTAACAAAGGATCCAAAGAAAAAGATTAAAATATCATGAGAGTAGGGGTGATAATTGGAATAAGAAGAGTATTTTCTTTGATCTTCCCTATTGGAAAACTCTATTGTTGCGACATAATTTAGATGTGATGCATATTGAGAAAAATGTATGTGACAATATTTTGGGGATAATCTTAAATGTCGAAGGAAAAACCAAAGATACCTTAAAAGCTCGATTGGATTTGCAAGTAATGAACATAAGGAAAGAATTGCATCAAATTAAAAATGGGGATAAGTATGAGCTACCAACAGCATGTTACACGTTATCTCTGGAAGAGAAAAATAAATTGTTCAGATTCCTAAAGAACTTAAAGGTCCCAGATGGATATTCATCAAATATATCTCAGTGTGTCAACACTAAAGATCGCAAAATTTCAGGCCTAAAAAATCATGATTGCCATGTTCTTCTACAACATTTACTTCCACTTGCTATACGTGGTATGCTTTGCAAATCTATATGTCAATCTCTTATCGAGTTGTCTATATTTTTTTAACTTGCTTGGAGCAAAATTTTTAAGAATGGATGAGTTAGAACAGATAGCAGCTCAAATTCCTATAACTCTGTGCAAGTTAGAAAAGGTATTCCCTCCTTCATTTTTTGATTAATGGTGCACTTGCCGATTTATTTAGCTAATGAAGCTATGGTTGCTGGACCTATTCAATATCGATGGATGTATCCAGTGGAGCGATGGCTATACTTTTTGAAATCTTTAGTTGGCAATAGGGCTTGCCCAGAAGGTTCTATCGCGGAGGGATATTTGACAACTAAATGTTTGACTCTATGTTCAAGGTACTTGCATACAATGGAAACAAAGTTTGATCGCCTTGAGCGGAATTATGCTGGTGGTGTTATTGAATCTGATAGAGGTTTAATAATTTTTTCTCAACCTAGAAAAGAATTAAGAGATGGAAAATTGGACAAACTTAATCCAGATGAATTAGAGCAAGTACATATTATATTTTGAAGAACTGTGATGAAATTCAACTATTTCTCGAGTAAGTATTGATTCGACATAATAATTCATATATACTTTATCCATGATTTCAATTAAAATGACATTTTATTCTTTAATTTTTTGCAGAGAGTTTTCAGAAATTCCAGGTGATACCTCTCAAAAACATTCAGATAGGAAGTTCATTAATTGGTTAAAGAAAAGGTTAGTACTAGATATATACTATTGCTATTTTTTAAAACATAATTTTTTATATAGTATTTGCTAATTAAATTATATAATTGATTTTGATAGGTTGTAGAATTGTACAAATGTGATAACAGTAAGAAAATGGAAGAATTGCTCACTTTGTCACGTGGTCCCCTGCCGTATGTGAAATATCTCAAAGGTTACATTATTAATGGATATAGGTTTCATGTGGAAGACTATGACAGGGGTTTGAGAACTCAAAATTGCGGGGTGGTTGTAGTTGGTGAGACAGATTAAGAGAATAAAAATATTGATTATTATGGAGAACTCACTGAGATTCTTGAATTATAATTTATTGGAGGAAAAAGAGTGATCTTATTTAGATGTATGTGGTTTGATGTGTATGACCAAGAAAAGGGAGTTAAAATGGATGTATATGGCTTTGTAAGTGTTAATCCTCAGCGATTATTGAAAACTAATGAGCCATTTGTATTAGCAAACCAAGCATTACAAGTATTTTATGTCGATGATCTTTCAAATAAAGGTTGGCATGTTGTAAGAAAAGTTTTGCCTCGTGATACTTTTGACATTTTGCAAGAAAAAGATGATGATTTGGAGAATTAGAGAAGTCTATACAAATGAAAAGGAAAAGAACTCATGAAGGTTTTTAACCTTTATAGTGGTTGCTGTTAATATTTATTTCATTCGGCCTCTTGCTTCTTGCTTTTCTAGGCATAACTCGTTTACAGTATGTCAAAATTTGGCTAATAAATTGAGAAAAGAAGTTTTCTGATTTGTTTTTATGCATCACTTTTACTTGGTATGCATTTTCAATATTTGGCTTGTAATATGAGTGTTGTTTGTATGCCCTTTCTGAAAGTTTTCCTTAGGATTTTGATCTTTCGCTGACTTGTTGACTGCATAATGAGAGCTTTATTCTGTATGTATTCTGTACTAGCAATTTTAATGTTGATTCTCTGAAGAATCTTATTGCTGTAGAGACATGTCTTCATTCTAACTTTATAGTTTCTGTTTCTTTGCCTTCCTCTATCTCACCTACATCTTCATATATTCTTTGTTACTTTTCTCTCTGAAATGAAAAGAATTTGTTGCATGTTGTTTTTTAGAAATTGGTCTAAGCTTGTAGGTCGCACCTCCAAGATTCTGGACAACTCCGGTGAGCATTGCTTGCGTTTCCATGGTCTTGCTTTATTGCTATCAACAGTTGTTTTGAATGTATTTTTAGCTAAATTTTGGTGCATGTTAGTAATTGTACCTGATTTACATTAATAATTGTACCCGATTTACACACTCATTGTCACTTTGATGAATTTTTTCTTAAGGTATCAAAAGTGATTGTAATTTTGAAGTGAACTTTGCACTCATGTGTTTGATGATATGTCTAAGTCATCTTCTTTGGAGTATTCTGTTGTCCTCCTCCTATTTGGGGTACAATAGTGAAATCTCTAGGGGCGAGCAAGGACTCTTTTAGAAGAAAGTATTATCTTTCTTTGAGCATTCTGGGGCCAATTTATGGACTTGAGTAACCATCTGATTGCTACCATCTTCCACACACTAAAGATATAGGGTATGATTGTTAGTTACATGTTATTGATTTTATTTTTTTGTTTGGTAGGTTGTTCTACCTTATCCCTTTGAAATTGCAGAACAGTAAGAGTACACGAATAATCCAGTGTAGTATTAATGGCCGCTTTGCCACTATCCCTTTTTTGTTCTTATAGACTTAATTACTCACCTGAGAAAATCTGAACATCTTGATATTGAAAAAACAATAAAAATTACTGATGATATAATAGACTCCCATCGACCTTTTTGTTTTTTCTTTTGGAATTGGAATTCTACAAGCTAGAATTTGTTTTGATTTCTTATGCATTGCACTTAGAAATATACTTTCTCTGTGAAAAATATTCCTCCTTGTTATTCATTTGAAGGAATCCATTGCAGGCGAAGGTCTTTCTTCATGATTCTATTATAAATTTCTTCATCTTAAAGTCAGTGATTCATTTGCTTTGATTTTGATTCTTCCAGACCTATTTCCAAGCCAAAAGAGGAAGAATTTACCTCCTTTTCGCTTAAGAGTTGATGGAAAATGTGGTTCTATCAAATTTCTTTTACAAGTTTATTTAATTGAGAGATTTATTGTATTCTATCATATTTAGCTCTTGGATTGTATTCATGTACAATGACCGAACATATACATATGGCTATAATAGCATAAAGATAAGCTTAGCTTAAATAGCTAGTGACCATACGAGATATAGCCTACATTCCGAGTTTCTTCACCTTGTACGTTGTGAAAATTGCCTTTTCCCCTCTCCTATGTGTTATTTTGAGCTTAAATTCGTCTGCTCCTCATATCTCAAGGATGTAGTTGAGGTTTCTTAAAATAGTTCTGTAGATTTTATCTTTTGCTAACTCAGGAGTATAAAAATAATTTTGCTTTTAACAAATTATGGCAACTTTTAGTGGCCTTTTTTGTGTTTCCAGAGCATTTTTTTCTTTGTTGTAGTGACATGTATTTTAAATGTATTTGTGTCGCGCCATCAACATAGTAGACGTACAGTTTAAATAGAAATGAGAGTTTGGGTGTACAAGCATGGGTAGTTTTGAATTGTCAATTCAGATTAAATTCATACTTTAGTCTTAGGATGTAATGTCAACGGCTGTAAAACATGTATCTTTCCCCTTTACTCAATAAACAAAGAAGTAGTTTTATCAATACACCTCATTTAAATCCTAAACCAGATAGCATTCGAATGTCAATTTCTATTATATAGAAAAAGCAACCTTAAAAGTAGCTTGCTATCAGGTCTCTATCCGGTCTAGATGACAAATAGACAGTCGAAATTCATCAGCTGAAGCTCGGTAAGCTTTTTCTATTAGCTTTTGTGTTGCTAATTCTATTTATTCATAGAAAAACGATTTCCAGTATCAGGCTAAGAATTTCTATGTGTTCCACAAGAAGACATCACTCAGTGAGGCTCCACCTTTTTTACCTTCTCTGGTGAGTGACAATTGAGTTTTCTCCTTTTGCTTTATTGTCGTAAATTTTTGCTATTGGATGTGCTCTGTCTTCTGCTTTGAGTGAATTGAATTGTAAAGTAGTCCCTTCCATCGACTTGCAAGGGAAAATAGAAAGCGAAAATAAGCAAATGGAGGTATTGAAGTTGGTATTAATGTGTTACAATTATTGTGTTCGAGGAATTACATGTAATAACAAATGTGTTGTTGCACTATTCAAATTTTCTGTATTTTATTAGGATGCTTTCGTGTTGCATATTCTAATCCCGTCTCAAAATAAAATTTTGGGGTCAGATTTTTCACAATTTTCATCTGCTTGAGAGTAAATCACGAAAGTTAGATCTTTGCTCTAATTCTATGTAGTACTGATGATTTTTGCTAATCTGTGCCATATAATGAGATTGGTCAATTTTCGATGAAATTAAAAATCTTTCTACTCCAGTCCTGTTTTAGAAAATAATGCAGTTAGATCGATGGAAGGCAATATGGTGAAAAAGCCACCTTAAAAGTAGCTTGCTGTAGTTGGAATAGCCTATGGAGCAACTTTGACATGTTGCTAATGTGTTGTTGCACTATTCAAATTCTCTGCTTATTGAATGTTGAATGCATGTGGTTAGTTTTCTGCTAATGGCTATGCATCGTGTAAAAGAAAAATAATGGGTAAAGTTATTATCTTTACTTTAGTATGTGATACTATTTATGGTTGGATATTAACTGGGATTTTGACTTCAGGTTCATATAGTAGTTTGTTTTGGTATATCAGGAAACTTAATAAGATGGAATTTTGGAATGGTGCCTGTGTATGTAAAAAAGATCTACTATTTGCTTTGACTTTTCTTCTCAACTAACAGTTACTCCATACTTTTATTTATTTTAGGTTGATATGAATCCATCAAAGTCTGAAATGGGAGCAACTTCAAAGAATGTACATCGTGCATATATTCAACCTGATGCTTTAGCAAGGAGAAGAGAACATAACTTTGGATCTTTGGGATCTGTAAAAACAAGTATTGAAAAGAGAACTCTTATTGGCAAAAGTAAAAATCACAACTCAACAGCTTTTGAGCAGAATAAGCTTGCACATACTAATAATCTTGTGCCCCCTAGTTTCGCTTTGATGGAAGACGATGCTCCCCTTTCTCAAGACGCTGAAGCGAAGCTGTTGCGGAAGCCAAATGTATATAGTTTGAATGAGTCACAACTACTATACCAAAAATTATGAAAGCCACCAACTAATAAATAAGACAATAAAGCAACAATAAAAGAAACACCAGAATTTACGAGGTTCGACCAATTTTGCCTACTTCCTCGGACACAACCAATATTTTATTCCACTCCAAAAATACAAGTGAAAAAATACTAAAGAGAGAAGATACAAATGCCTTAAGAAGATAAGAAGGCAAATGAGAGGTGTGTATAAATCCTAAATATTATGCCTCCTTTTATAGGGAAACAATCCCAAACAAAAGTGTCAACCACCGCTGTGGGATATTTGACAACTTCAACAAATCTCCACCTTGGCAAAATTCCATATCTTCAATTTTATCTCAATAAAAAATTTTGGTTGTGTCTTCATCTTCAATCTTCAATGTTCAACAATGTTGATCAAATCCAAACAATGTTGAAACTTGACTGCAGTCACCACTTTTGTCAGCATATCAGCAGGATTGTCTGTAGTATGAATTTTGTTCATCGTGACTCCACCTTCTTCTATGATTTCTCGTACGAAATGATACCGAACATCAATGTGCTCCGTCCTTGCATGATAAACTTGGTTCTTTGCTAATTGAATAGCACTTTGACTATCACAAAAAATTGTGATACTTTTTTGCCTAATGCCAAGCTCTTTTAGCAACCCCTAAAGCCAAATTGCCTCCTTCACAACCTCTGTAATAGCCATGTACTCTACCTCTGTTGTAGACAAAGCAACTGTTGACTGCAAAGTAGACTTCCAACTAACTGGTGCATTTGCAAAAGTAAATACATAACCAGTAGTTGATCTTCGTTTGTCTAGATCACCTGCAAAATCTGAGTCACAATATCCAAATACGGACTGATTGCCTTCCTGCTCAAAAACTAACCCAACATCTATAGTATTATGAATATACCGTAGAATCCACTTCACAACTTGTCAATGCTCCTTTCCTGGATTATGCATATATCTACTAATAACTCCAACAACTTGTGAAATGTCAGGTCTCGTACAGACCATTGCATACATCAAGCTACCAACAACATTTACGTATGGTACCTTTGACATATACTCTCGATCAGTTTCATCTTTTGGCGACATAGTAGTACTTAGCTTAAAATGGGGAGAAAGTGGGGTACTAACTGGCTTAGTATTCTCATCTATGCCAAAATGTTGTAGTACTCTCTTCAAATATTCCTTTTGAGATAAACAGAGTTTCTTTGAACGTCTATCTCGTATTATCTCCATGCCAAGAATTTTCTTTGCCTCACCCAGATCCTTCATCTCGAACTCCTTCTTCAGTTGAATCTTCAACTTATCAATTTCTTCCGAATTCTTGGAAGCTATCAACATATCATCAACATATAGGAGAAGATATACAAAGGAACCATCTTCACGCTTGCGCAAATACACACAATGATCGTATTTGCTTCTCTTGTACCCTTGCCGCAACAGAAACTTGTCAAATCATTTGTACCATTGTCTAGAATATTGTTTCAATCCGTACAATGATTTTTTGCAACCATATTTCCTTTTCCAGCAACTTTGAATCCTTCTGGCTGACTCATGTAGATTTTCTCCCCCAAGTTTCCATGTAAAAATGCAGTTTTTACATCCATTTGAACTTGTTCCAAATTCAACTATGCTACCAAAGCCAACATAATTCTAATGGAGAATGTTTTACAACTGGAGAAAACACTTCATTGTAATCAATTCCCTCCTTTTGAGCATATCCTTTGGCCACCAATCTTGCTTTGTAGCGAACATCTTCTTGGTTAGGAAATCCTTCTTTCTTTGTAAATACCCATTTGCACCTAATTGCTTTCTTTCCCTTCGGGAGATTGGCCAATCTCCATGTATGATTCTGATAAAGAGACTGTATTTCATCATTCATGGCAATCCTCCACTTATCTTCTTCTGAACTTTGGACTGCGTCTTTATAAGTGGTAGGAACATCATTAGCTACAATTGAGGTGGCACAAGCAACCGTCTCTATAAGACGAACATGTTTTGTTATTGTCCTTTTTGGCCTGCTGGTTGCTATTGATTCGAGGTGTTTTGAGGTTCCTGAGTTGGAATCTCCCTCTCTACTGTCTCTTCTTCCAGAGGATAATCTTCATTTGTTTCCTCCTCTGCTTCTTGTGTAGGAAAAATAAATTTTCCCTCGAACTCCACCTGGTTAGAAGCACCCTCATGTTGTTTGGTATCTCCTGTTACTTTATTTACCATAGCAGATTCATCAAAGGTAACATCCCTGCTGAATATTACTTTCTTTGTCATAGGATACCATAAGCAGTATCCTTTGACTCCAGAAGTAATCCCCATAAAAATAGCCTTCTTTGCCCTTGGATCCAATTTTGACTCTGTCACATGATAATATGCAGTTGAGCCAAACACGTGCAAAAAGTCATAATCTATAGCAGGCTTTCCATACCATTTTTCAAATGGTGTCTTGCTGTCAATAGCAGCAGATGGTAGACGATTAATGAGGTGGCATGCATATGTAATTGCCTCAGCTCAAAATTCTTTGCTCAAGCTAGCATTGGACAACATACACCGTACCTTCTCCAGCAAGGTCCGGTTCATACGTTCTGCCACTCCATTCTGTTGTGGTGTATGTCTGAAAATAAAGTGTCGGACGATGCCATCATTTTCACAGACCTTATTAAAATGATCTTTTTGTATTCACCTCCATTGTCTGTGCGAATACACTTGATCCTCCTGCCTGTTTGATTCTCCACCATCATTTTCCATTTGAGAAAAATTTCCCAACACTTCATCTTTGCTCGTCATTGTATACACCCACACTCTTCGGGAAAAAACATCAACAAAGGTTACAAAATAGTGCTTCCCACCCGATGAAGGTGTTTTGAAAGGACCCCAAACATCAGAGTGTACATAATCCAAAATGCCTTTAGTATTATGGATTGCTGTACCAAATTTAACCCTTGTCTGTTTCTCTTTGACACAATACTTGCAAAACTCCAAGTTGCAAGCCTTTACTCCATTTAACAACCTCGATCTGATAGAGTTTTCAAGGATTTTCCTCCAGCATGTCCCAAGCGCATGTGCCATAGCTTGGTTGTTTCTGCCTCTTAGTCGTCACTAGATGTCACTGTCACTGTCCCAATAACTGTATTGCCACGATAGTGGTACATATTACTGTTCTTCCGATTTGCCTTCATTAACACTAGTGCACCGGAGCATACTCTCATTACTTCATTTTCTGCAATGATTTTGAACCCTTTTGATTCTAGGGCTTCCACAGAGATGAGATTCTTCTTCAAATCCGGTACATATCGAACATTTGTTAATGTTCTGATCATTCTATCATGGTTCCTTAATCGTATTTAACCAATGCCATATGAGGTAAGAGAGTTGTTATCCGCTGTTTGGATGACTCCATATTCTCCTTCTTGAAAATCCACGAACCAGTCCCTGTTGGGACACATATGATAGCTACAAGCCGAGTCCATCAACCATATGTCTGATGATGTTGATGGCTCTGTTGTAACTAATGAGAAGTCTGAATCATCACAATCAGTTACATTTGAATCCATAATGGCCTTTCCATTGTTATTTTTGGCCTTATCTTCAACTTCGGATAGTCTTTCTTCCAGTGCCCCTTTTCTCGACAAAAGGCACATTCATCTTTTCTCGACAAAAGTCACAACCAGTGCTTCTCCTTCTCTGCCCTTATGTTTTTCTCCCTTTCTTTGTTCATAGCTGTACAAAGCCTAACAAACTTCTCTAAGAGAAATTTCATCATTTCCATGGAGTAGAGTAGTTTCAAGGTGCTCGTACTCATCAGGAAGTGACTCCAACAACATCAAGGACAAGCCACCATCATCAAAAGTTGCATCCATATTTTGCAAATCTGTAACCAACTTATTGAAACTGGTGATATGTTCATTCATCGTGGTACCAGGAACATAGGTGAAGCGAAACAGTCTCTTCTTCATGTACAATTTATTTTGACTGTTTTTCTTCAAAAATTTATCCTCTAGTGCTTTCCATAATTTACTTGCAGAAGTTTCCTTTGTGTATGGATATTTCTGCTCTCTAGCAAGGTAGGATCGAATGGTACCGCAAGCAACACGGTTGATAATTCTCCAATCTTCTTCTCCAATGACATCTGGTCTTTTTTCTTCAATGGCAAGATCTAGCCCTTGTTGAAAAAGAACATCTAGAATTTCTCCTTGCCACATCCCAAAATGTCCTGACCCATCAAAAATTTCTACCGCAAATTTCGCATTTGGCACAATTCTTGTCATAAGCGAAGATTCCAATGATGACGTATTGTTGGCACTTGATGTAGATTCTTCTTGTTTATTGTCTCCCATCTTTGACACAACTATTATTTAACAGCCGACGATACAAATCAAGATTATTTTCTTTCTGGTATGGAAGAGCAGACTAAACTGCAACCACAGAGCATACTCAGACAGAATCTTGACTCAGTTACCAAGATAAATCTTTTCTGATGTGGAAGATCAAACTATGCTGCAATCACAGAGCATACGTAGATAGTACCTTGGCTCTGATACCAATTGTTGTGGAAGCCAAAAGTATATAGTGTGAATGAGTCATAACTACTATACCAAAAATTATGACAGCCACCAAATAATAAATAAGACAATAAAGAAACAATAATAGGAACACCAGAATTTACGAGGTTCGACCAATTTTGCCTACTTCCTCGGACACAACCAATATTTTATTCCACTCCAAAAATACAAGTGAAAAAATACTAAAGAGAGAAGATACACATGCCTTAAGAAGACAAGAAGGCAAATGAGAGGTGTGTATAAATCGTAAACATTAGGCCTCCTTTTATAGGGAAAAAATCCCAAACAAAAGTGTCAACCACCAATGTGAGATATTTGACTACTTTAATAGAAACAAGGTCTCTTAAGTTTTAACTTTTTTTTGTTTCTTATTGAACCGGTATTGGTTTTATGTTTCACTTAAATCAAAATTTGTAGAAACAGGAGGAGCTTTAAAGAATGTAAATCTTGCATACATTCAACCTGCGTCTTTAGCAAGGGGACAAGGGCGAAGCTTTTGATCTTTGGGCTCTACAAAAGTAAATGTTGGCAAAAAAAATCTATTTGGAGAGATTAAAAATTACAACTCAGGGGCTTCTAAGCAGAATAAGCTAGCACATAATAGTAATAATCTTATGCCTCCTGGTTTTGATATGATGGAAGAAGATATTCCCTTCACTCAAGAAGCTGAAATGATGCAAGGTGTCAAGTTTTAATTATTCTTTTTTGTTTGTTATAAGACTGGAAGTTATTTTATGCTTTACTCAAATCAAAATCTACAGAAGTTGCAGCTACTTCGAAGAATGTACGAGACACTTGCAGTCAACCTGGTGCTTTAGCAAGGGGACGCGGGCAAAATATTAGATCTGTAGGCTCGGTAAAAGGAAGCGTTGGAAAGAGAAATCTTGTTGGGGAAAGTAAAAATCACAACTCAGCACTTGTGAACAGAATAAGCTAGTACATAATAGTAATAATCTTATGCCTCCTGGTTTTGATATGATGGAAGAAGATATTCCCTTCACTCAAGAAGCTGAAATGATGCAAGGTCTTAAGCTTTAATTATTCTTTTTTGTTTGTTATAAGACTAGAAGTTATTTTATGCTTTACTCTAATCAAAATCTGTAGAAATAGTATCTACTTCAAAGAATGTACGACACTTACAATCATCCTGGTGCTTTAGCAAGGGGACGCGGGCAAAACGTTAGATCTGTGGGCTCGGTAAAAGGAAGAGTTGGAAAGAGAAATCTTGTTAGGGAAAGTACAAAATCACAACTCAGCAGCTTGTGAGCAGAATAAGCTAGCACATAATAGTAATAATCCTATGCCTCCTGGTTTTGATATGATGGAAGAAGATATTCCCTTCACTCAAGAAGCTGAAATGATGCAAGGTCTCAAGCTTTAATTATTCTTTTTTTGTTTCTTATAAGAATAGAAGTTATTTTATGTTTTACTCTAATCAAAATCTGCAGAAATAGTATCTACTTCGAAGAATGTACGAGACACTTACAATCAACCTGGTGCTTGAGCAAGGGGACGCAGGCAAAATGTTAGATCTGTGGGCTCGGTAAAAGGAAGCGTTGGAAAGAGAAATATTGTTAGGGAAAGTAAAAATCATAACTCAGCAGCTTCTGAGCAGAATAAGCTAGCACATAATAGTAATAATCTTATGCCTCCTAGTTTCGATCCGATGGAAGACGATGTTTCTCTTGCTCAAGAAGATGAAATGATGCAAGGTATCAAGTTTAATATTTTTTTTTGTTGTAAAATTGGAATTTAATTTATGTTATAAATTAAAATTTGCAGATCTATGTGAATCTGAAAACCCAAAAAAGGTGAGAGGAAAGAATAGGAATAAAGATGTTGCGGGACCCAAATCTGGAGAAAAGTTTAGAGTCAACTTTTATCATAATCAGGTTGTTGGGAAGCATCAAGCCTCATTTTCGAGACGCTTAGGCATATTAGTTCGTGATCGTAATATGTGTCCGTTGCAAGTACATTCATGGAAGGACATCGGAGAAGATAAGCCGGAACACATGTGGCGAGCTATTACGGTAATAATCTAAAGCACTATAAAGTAATATTTTAATTGAAAGTACTTGAAATTTTTGTTACCGTTCCCACTCTGTTTATGGTCTATGTTAGATATGCTAATGGTGGCTGGAAATTTTTGTTAAAGTAGTTCTATTCAATGCTAATTCCACAAATGATCTGTTGCATTTTACATTTAATTAGTTTTACTGCATCCCTTGTCGGGATCACCTCTTGAATCTCTAGGTCTAACTTAGACAGTGTGTTCTATGACTATGAAGTGTTATCTAATTAAGATGTTAGTTAGAATTTTAAAAAAATCTTAGATAGATCTTTTTGTATCACCAGTGTTGCCTCAACTTTGAACATAATGAATCCAGTGAATCTTCCAAATTAATGTCCAAACCTTGCATTATCCATATTTGTGGTGATGAGCTGAAGAAGCCACGATCATTATATCCTTTTTGTTGCATATGATTAATGCAAATTCATTACACCAGCTGTAGCACCTTGTGATCCACCACAACTGTTCTATAAAATATGACATCTTTATACCAGCAGTTGTGCGCATGAGTGAGTTTGCATAGTTTGTTGTAGATCTCTTATGAGTTCGAGGAAAATTCTGAGACCAACTTTGTTCGATAGCCTTCCTTGTATATGGGGGTAATGAAGTGCACTGAGATTTTAGTCCAGAATGCACTCATCGATCCTATTTTTGAACACCAAAATCCCATGTCATAGCTGATCATTCAGCACCTGGCAGTAGTTGTTCTTGTTGAGTAATTCTTCTGGTGTAAGAGTTAAGATGCATTTTGTTGACACAATGGTATGATTCCCCTTATGTCTTATTGACACAAAGGTATGCTGCCCCTAAGTGCAGATGTTTCTCCCTTAGAAAGTCCCAAATGGTTCCTACTGTACTAGAAATTATCGAGACAATACAATTTCTGAACTTGTGGACATCAGAAAATGCTAAGATATAAGCATACAATATTCCAAATCAAACAAGTTTGGGCAGGAATGAAGATAATCTTTACTCACCATTGTTTCTTTGACCTGAGTGGTAATGTGACCCCTTTCATAGTCACCTAGAAGCTTGGACAAACCAAAATCAGCAACTTTTGCGTTTAGGCATTCATCCAGCAAGATGTTGTTGGACTTTATGTCTCTGTGTATGATAGGAGGATTAACAAGGTCATGAAGATACTGCAAAACTCGGGCTGCTCCAAGGGCTTTCTTCAGTCTCCTCATCCAATCTAACATGATCCCAGTCTTGCCTACAAGTACAAATCCAATTACATTTTCCAGAGGCACATTCCCCTATTAGCAAAGTTATAATGATCCAGTTTTAAGGAATCAATAAGAAGGAAAATCTAAGGTGCTAGTCAAGGAGCATGTTTCTTATTCTCTAGATAGAACTCTATAGGAAGCAAAACTGTTGGAGATTTTAGTGTTCTTTGCCGTAATTACATGTTCCAGATCTCATGGAAAATGGTTCAGCACTTACACTCCTAATTTTAAATATTGGTTTCTCGTTAATGACACCATCTGTAGTATTTTGCAACAACTAATCGTAATAACTTCTTGGACTTTCCAGAATGTAGGTAACAGGTAATATAGCAAGCACCTCTATAGTCTTCTCACAATAATGGTGTTAGTGAATTATTACATATATTGTAATGTTTTGTTGTAAAGGTGCAGCCTTTAGTGCAAGTTTTTTTGTGTATCTCTTAGTCTGTAAGGTCACATACAATGTCAAAACTTCTACTTGATTACATTTTTTAAGTGACTAACATGAAGGCTCTCCATAGTTTCTCAATGTGTACCTAGCACAGTGACACCTGCTTGTACATTACCCTTCTACACGGGGTATTTGGGTGTGGAGGGGAATTAGTTTGATTCCCTGCATAGGATTTGATTATAAGTTACTGCTTCAAATAATGTTATGACTTATGAGGGTTAGGCTAAAAAGGGAAGAGAATGTTACATTTGATTACTTGGCACATATTTGTTATTTCTTCTTGAAATCCAAGAATTTGCATACTGGAAGTTGGGTTTATAGCACTGTAAAGTACTAGAGCTTATTGGTTGTTGACTTTTCTATTGCCTCTTATAGAATGTTTGATCATAATTAGTCGTTTTTTGTATATATTATTGGCGTGTAGTTTCTAAGGCATGTTGCTGCTCTGAAGTCTCTAAGCTCTACGTAATTTATAAAATGCTTTACTTATGAATCTTTGTGAATGCTGAAGATCCTAGGTCTTAAGCAATGTAACTGAAAACAGACACATTTTGTTTGAAACAGCAAAAACTATCTTTAGTTTACGTAAAAAAATTTACTTTCTTGATTAATGATTTTGCAAAATATTTAGGATAAATTTGACAGTGATGACATGAATCATCAAAGAGATCATGTGTTAAATCATATGAGAAAGTTATGGAACAATTGGAGAGGATCATTGCAAAAGTATGTGAAGTTTAAGCCATTGCATGAAGCCCTAAAAGATGTCCCGGATGAGGTAGACAAGAGTGATTGTGAATGGTTGGTCAAGAAATATTTTTTAAGTGAAATATTTAAGGTAAGATTTCATCACTACTTTTAACTTCTTATTACTGTAAGTAATATCTCATGATTTCAATGGTTTGCTCTTAATATAGGAAACAAGTATTAGAAACTCGATCAATAGGTCTAAGTTGAGAATGCCTCATCGTACGGGTAGCAAGCCGATTAGAGAAATTATTTACGAACAGGTAAGTGCACAGTGCAATCCTATAAAAAATATCGTCTTTGTTTGACTTGTTTATTTAAATGTGAAGGCAGGCAATGACGGTAATCCACCGAACATGGTGACTATCTTCTTTGAGACTCACAAGAAAAATGACACGCTTGTAGAACCTGAAGCTGGTGAAAAATATGTATGCTTATTGATGAACTTCATTTTATATCCTTCATTTTATTTTGATGTATTTTATTATTTTAATTTTTCTTGTATTTTATAGGCTGAGATACAAGAACTGGTACAATCTGAGCCATCTCTTACGAATATCGAGGTAGTGGAAAGATGCTTCGGACCTCAAAACAAGAGTCACGTGATTGGATTAGGGGGTGGTATAACCACTAAGGAATTGAAAGGCGGTAGTTCCTCAAAGGCTGCAATACCGGCTAAGCTGAATGCAGTTGGAAAAGAAAAAGAATCACTATAGACCGAGCTGAATGCAACTAAAAAAGAAAAAGAATCACTAGAAATATGTATGGACGACATAGATTCTAAGTTTGCACATATTACTAGCTTACTGGATGATCAGCCTTCATCAGCACCATCTTCAAGTCAACAAAGTACAAGCTGAAATTAGTATTTAACAGGTTCGTAAGCTTTCTACCAACTATGACCTGATGAATATCCTTAAATAAATTTAGTGAAGTCTTTTGTTGTTAGTTAAATAAAGTACTGACCTTGACATATGTACAGTTAATCTAATATTGAAATCCAATTAGATATGTGCATCTCAGATTCATTGTTTGAACGTATGACATTATTTGAGATTTGAGGTCCAGATCTGTTTTCCGTTGCTTGCACAGATAGCCAAATCCTTTTTACAAAATGTTGATTAATGTGCAGGTTAGCGACAATGAAATAGTTAAAGATCTGGGTGGCACTGATGTGCAAGGTGCAAATGTACTTAGAAATTAAAGTTTTTCTGAGAAACTACACCAGAAAATAGGCAATAACAAGAAAACAAGGAGGAAAAATACGAAACGCTCTTTGCGGAGAGGGAAGGGAAGGGTGTATGAAGTTATTGAAATCAAGTGATACTTTACAGAAAGTAAAAGTTAAGCCACCAACCTGACTAAACTAGTAATCCAAAAACATTATAGCATGATCGTCCTGTCCAGTACTTTATTTGAAAGTACGTATAACTCTTTCCCTCCTAAGTGACTATGATATAGATACTCAAAACATCTCATTAGCTGTTACAATTAGATGCAAAGCAGACAAATGAGAGACTACAAAATGCAAAAGAGAAAAATGCAAAAGACAACTTCAGAAGGTGTAAATTGAAAAGTAATTGGTCATCAAAACTCAAAACGAGGTCTACAAGCTATTCATGACAGACTCAATAACCAGTAAAAATTGTTGCAACCACAAGATGCAATTATACCAAATTCATTGGACCACATTTTGTGCAAAAATAATCTTACTTAAGGCAGAGATGACTTAAAGAGCAAACTCATGAAACTGCCTTCGTTGAGATTTTAATGTCATTTCTATTGCCTTTCCATTCCTGCTACTCCATTTTTCCTCCCTGTAGTTTTTGCATATGTACGAAAGAATAGTTCTTCCCTACATACTATTGAGTAAGTTTACTATACAACAACGAACCAATACACTATATTTGCGATCATTTTTGTGTGTCATCTCTCTGCTTCCCCTTGAAACCTTTGCCTGTATTCCATATTGGTATGGTGTAATAGCATGTTGCATTGGTATTTATTCCACTTTGTATCCAGTGTGCTTGAATTGTATTGCTAAAGATTGTATAGCAAGTTTTCTACCCAGCATTGTTCAGTGGTGATGCTTAGCCAAATATAGCAACAGATACTGAACTAACCATCCAAATTATGTTCATTAAATGCTAGTGTAACTCTCCCCATACTGTGATACAAGAACTGGTACAATCTGATAAAGCTTAATATTCAGGAGTCATGTTATTGGGTTGGAGGGGGGAACAAAACTGTTGTCATGAAAAGAGGACTTCATTTTCTTCTAATTGCATGAAAGAAACTTCCAAAAAGAACAATACCCCAACATGACAACTCATTAGAAATGGAAGGAAGTGTAAAAGTGCTCTCTTCTTTTGTTATATATTGATCAACACTTACTGTGAACCTTTTTTTCTACCTTTGTTTACAGAAGCCCTATTTTTCTTCATTTGCCTTTCTATTCCGCCCTTCATATTGTTCACTAAGTGTTCTTAAGAATAAGAACAAGCTTTGATAAATCAAAAGTAATCATTACTAATACACTAAATAGAGTGGAAAAACATGCACAAGATATGGATGCGGCTCAACCACAATTTTCTGTCAAATCTATACCACGTAACTGGTTTGATCCAGTAGGAATTTAAACTAGTTGCATGTATTGATACACTAAAGAATGGAAGGAATGCAGCTCAGTAAAGGTCATAAAAAAGGCACGAAACACTAATATCATAGAAGTTCAAGATCAGGGTAGAGGAAACATATATGGACTAGGATACACTTTGAAAAGTGCATGTAGTTACTTTAAGTAATTAAGAAGATGAAGCAGCCTCACTTAAATGCATGAGAATCTCTGCAATGAAGATTTCTTAATCTCCATTGCATTGGTGTTGCCTTTTTGAAGGTGCGCACGAACTGAGTCCTAATAAAATTTGTAGATCTTTCAATTCTTGGAAATGGGTAGTAAGGATAATGGTGATATGAGGCTACAACACAGCAATGATGGTGATACTTCCTTTAATTACCCTACTTCAATGCCCAATGTTGACCCTTTTAGTGATTCTGGTTAGGATCCACTTCTGTCATTGAATCAAAAGGAGAGTTTTAAAGGATCTTTAGTTGTCTATTGTCTGCTAGTTTATTGAAATGCAGAAATGGTACCTGTATGCAGGCTACTGCTGGCAGCTCATACTACAATTTATATGTGTCTCTTGGCCTACTCTGCAGACATTCATAGATACAAGAAAGCGAAGACTTCAGTTTAGAGGGTGAATGCTCATTCTCATTACATATGCATACTGATAAATAGAAAATATAATTGTAAAAAAGGTGGACTTAGTAATGTAGTTGTAAGAAGCACTGATTGTTCATAGTATTTTGAGATGTTTTTCGCTTCGTGGTTTTACATTTTACTGTGTTGTAGCAACTTCAATCTTAAATCTTGTTTTCTTACTCAGCTAATATGAACCTTTTTTAACAGATCAGATAAAGGGCCTGAAGTTTGAAGCATCTTCCATAAAGATAGTTCCGAGCAAGTTGAAGCAGCTAGAATGTTGAAGAACAAGGAAAATCTATTATGTTTTATTAGGAGTTGTAGTCGTCATCCGTACGAACTACTATTTTACTTTCTCTTTAATTTTTTATTTTCTTTAAGGAATTGAAAACATGGATCATGCAATTTGGATGTAATATTAGTGCTACTTTGATTAGTTCTCTATCTATAATTAAAAAAGATGTTTTATGTCAATATTGACTTTATTCTTTGTATGATTTCGAATACTTGTAATATATTTATTACTTAAAAGTTCACATTCGCAAAGGGAAATTTTGGTTTTTAAAAAGTATGTCGTTAAAAGTACATACAATTAACGAATGGAATTTCGATCGCCATACACTAAGAACGACAGAAAATTAGTTACCGTTAGTGAAGGTTTTAACAACTGGGACGACAAATAACGATGGAAAAATCCCCTCGCTAATCTTGGTATAACGACTGGATTCCTTGCCATCGTTAAAAGAGTTTTTACGAAGGGATCAAAATTCGGTCGTTTATCTTTAACGATGGAGGCACTAACTACCGGCGACGACCGGTTTTTATCCCATCGTAATTGACTGATAACGACCGGATTTGGAGTTTTAACGACCGAATTTCCCATCGCTAAAGACCTATTTTTCTATAGTGATTTTAACTCATTTCCTTCAATCATTAACATCTTTTAACATGATTTCAACTTAAAATCAACCAATTTCATGGGGGAAATTGGGTGTTTTGGGTAGAACCTAGATTTTTCAAAAATTGGGGATTTGGACCTCAATTTGAGGTCCGATTTCAAAATAAATTATATATTTAAGTTCGTGGGGGAATGGGTAATTGGGCTTTTCAGTCGTGCATTGTTTGTTTTGTGAGGAAAGAGTGTAAAGCACGAAGGGTGTTGCCGTGTATGATTGTGAGCAAAGAGTGTAAAGCACGAAGGGTGAAGTCGTGCCGCACGATGTACCATTCCGAGCCGATTATATTGATTATATGGTGAGGAAAGAGAGTAAAAGCATGAAAGGTGATGCCGTGTACATTTTTATTATATGATTGATGTGGTGAGGACGAGAGTAAAAGCACGAAGGGTGATGCCGTGCATTTGTTGATTTATGATTCTTTGTTAATATCCGAGTTATATTGTTTCTTTCATTACTTGATGTCTTTCTATTCAGAATTGTTATCTCCCCCACAGCATGCTCCCCCTCCCATATTGACTGGTTATTTCTGTATTTCTTTCCGTTGTATATGTATTTGAACTGCACAGGTTATTTGGTAGTCTGGTCCTAGCCTCGTCACTACTTTGCCGAGGTTAGGCTAGACACTTACCAGCACATGGGGTCGATGTTGCTGATACTACACTCTGCATTATGTGCAGATCCCGGAGCAGCTTTTGGACCGTAGTGTGGAGGCTATCTTCAGTCCATGTGGAGATCTAAGATAGACCTGCAAGCGTCTGCGGGCTCTGGCGTCTCCTCTATTCCTATTTCCTGTTTCATTTTCCTTTTATTTAGAAACAGTGTATTGCCATTTTCTTCAGACTTTGTATGTAGTAAATCTTTGAACGTTTGTGACACTGTGACACCAGGTGTTGGGTGCTTTAGGTTTTAAGAGTTGTAATAGATGCATATTTCAGATATTTAATTGTTATCTTCTACTTAATTATTTAAAGTTCCACTGTTTTCATGTTATCGCCTTATATTTGTTAAAAAGAAATAATTGGGTAATGAAGTAAGTAGTTAAATGATTGGCTTGCCTAACTCACATTAGTAGGTGCCATCACGACTCCCGAGGGTGGGAAATCCGGGTCGTGACAAGTTGGTATCAGAGCTCTAGGTTACATGGGTCTCACAGTTCACAGACAAGCTTGGTAGAGTATGAGGGATCGGTACGAAGACGTCTGTATTTATCCCCCAGAGGCTATAGAGTTAGGAACAACTTCACATTTATTCTCTCTTATCGTGCGGTTTGGTTTCTCAATGTTAATTGAATTTCTACTCTATTCTTTTGCGGATGGAGAAAACACATGCATCCTCATCCACTGACTAGCAGCCCGAGCCCCCAACAGTAGCTCCCACGAGGGGCAGAGGTCGAGGCTGTGCTAGAGACCGAGGTAGGGGAAGAGCTCAGCCCCGAGTAGCAGCACCAGCGGTGGAGCCTCAGGTTGATTTTGATGATGAGGTTCTGGCCCCAGTAGTTCTGGTGGGCACAGCTCAGGTCCCAGAGGGGTTTATTGCTACCCCCGATTCTTCAGGATGCTATGGTCCATCTGGTGGGCCTCATGGAGAGTGTCACCCGAGAAGGCTTTCTTCCTGTAGCACCAGCCATCTCTCAGGCTGGAGGAGGAGCCTAGAATCTTGCTACTCGCACTCCAAAGTAGGTAGCTCCCCAGT
This sequence comes from Nicotiana tabacum, assembly GCF_000715075.1. Taxonomy (NCBI): domain Eukaryota; kingdom Viridiplantae; phylum Streptophyta; class Magnoliopsida; order Solanales; family Solanaceae; genus Nicotiana; species Nicotiana tabacum. The sequence continues at coordinate 136,059,577 of NC_134101.1, read as the reverse complement.
TTTAGACTCCAGCGGTCCAGCCATTTGGAGCAGTTTAGCCAGGTGTGGTAGCTCAGATCGGTAACGGAGCGGCTATGTCTGTCGATACTTTGTGGAGGTTGGATAGGTTCACCAAGCTCTTCACTACTACTTTCAACGGTGCATCTACTGAGGATCCCTAGGATTATCTAGTCAGCTGTCACGAGGTTCTCAGGAACATGGGGATAGTTAAGACCAATGGGGTCGATTTTGCCACTTTTCGCTTGTCTGGATCCGCCAAGACTTGGTAGAGGGATTTTTGTTTGGCTAGACCATCCGGATCGCCAGCCTTGACTTGGGAGTAGTTTATGCAGCTATTTCTGGAGAAGCTTCTCCCCATCACTTAGAGAAAGGCCTATCGGAGGCAATTTGAGCTCCTCCAGTAGGGTTTTATGACTATTACCCAGTATGAGACCAGATTCATCGACTTGGATCATTTTGCTCTTACCATACTTCCCACCAAGAGAGAGAGGGTGAGGAGGTTCATTGATGGACTTATTCAGCCGATTCGTCTTCAGATGGCTAGGGAGGCAGGGAGAGAGATATCTTTCTAGGAGGCGGTCAATGTGGCCAGGAGAGTGGAGATGGTTCTGTCACAGGGAGGTGGTCATGGGTTGGACAAGAGGCCCCATCATTCAGGCCGATTTAGTGGTACCTTATCTGGAGGTAGGGATTCATATGGTAGAGGCCATCCTCCTAGGCCTTTTCAATTAGCACTTCAGGTTTCTCACGGTACTTTAGGTGGTCGTGGTCCTCAAATGCAATATTCTAATCAGCAGTCCTGCAGTGCACCACCTGCTCTTATCAGTGCATCACCGCTTCAGAGTTTTCGGGGTGGTCATTCAGGTCATCAGGGCCAGTAGTCTCAGCAGCCGAGGGCTTGCTACACTTGTGGTGATATGGGTCACATTGCTAGGTTTTACCCTCGAGCACCAAGTAGCTCTCAGCATTAGGGTTCCCGTGCCATGGTTCAAACACCAGGTGTCCCACAGCCTGCCCAGCCAGCTAGAGGTGGTGGTAGAGGTGCTAGAGGTGGAGGTAGAGGTATTAGAGGTGGAGCTCAGACCACTAGAGGTGGAGGCCAGCCTGCAGCAGGTCGTCCCAGAGATGTAGTTCAGGGTGGTGGGGCCCAGCCCCGATGTTATGCTCTTCCAGCCAGGCCCGAGGTTGAGGCTTTAGATGCGGTTATTACAGGTACGGTTCTGGTTTGTGATAGAGATGCTTCAGTGTTGTTTGACCCAGGGTCTACATACTCGTATGTGTCATTTTATTTTGCACTGTATCTGGTCATGCCTAGTGATTCCTTGAGTGCCCTTGTATGTGTGTCTACACCTGTGGGTGACTCTATTGTGGTAGATCGAGTCCATCGTTCTTGTATAGTTATGATTGGAGGTCTTGAGACTCGTGTAGATTTGCTTCTTTTGGACATGGTCGATTTTGATGTCATATTAGGGATGAACTGGTTATCACCTTACCACACTATCTTGGACTGTCACGCCAAGACTATGACCTTAGCTTTGCCGGTTTTGCCTCATTTAAAGTGGAGAGGGACTCCTAGTCGTTCTACTCGTAGTGTTATCTCTAATGTGAAGGCTCGGCGTATGGTCGAGAAGAGGTGTTTGGCCTATGTGACATATGTACGTGATTCTAGTACTGAGGTTCCTTCTATCGATTTTGTGCCCGTTGTTCATAAGTTTCCTAGGGTTTTCCCTTCAGACCTGCCGGGTATGCCACCCGATAGGGATATTGACTTTTGCATTGATTTGGCTCGGGGCACTCAGCCCATTTCTATCCTGCCGTATCGTATGGCCCTACCAGAGTTGAAGGAACAGTTGCAAGACTTGCTTGAGAAAGGTTTCATTAGGCCGAATGTTTCGCCTTGGGGTGCGCCGGTGTTGTTTGTTAAGAAGAAGGATGGATCGATGAGAATATGTATCGATTACCGGCAGTTGAATAAGGTTACAATCAAGAATAAGTATCCATTGCCGAGGATTGATGATTTGTTTGATCAGCTTCAGGGTGCCAAGGTATTTTCGAAGATTGACTTGAGATTTGGCTACCATCAGTTGAGGATTAGGGCATCCTATGTCCCTAAGACAACTTTCCGCACTCGGTACGTGCATTATGAGTTCTTGGTTATGTCATTCGGGTTGACAAATGCCCCAGTAGCTTTTATGTATTTGATGAACCGAGTGTTCATGCCTTATTTGGATTCATTCATGATAGTCTTCATTGATGATATTTTTATTTATTCCCACAGCCGGGAGGAGCACGAGCAGCATCTTAGAGTGGTTCTTCAGACCTTGAGGGATAGTCAGTTATATGCTAAGTTCTCGAAGTGTGAGTTCTAGTTGAGTTCAGTTGCATTCCTGGGTAATGTTGTATCAGTAGAGGGTATTCAGGTTGATCTGAAGAAGATTGAGGCAGTCAAGAACTAGCCTAAACTAGCATTAGCTACAGAGATTCAGAGTTTCTTAGGATTGGCAGGCTACTATCGTCGGTTCGTGGAGGGGTTTTCATCTATCGCAGCCCCGATGGTTTAGATGGTCGGATGAGTGTGAGGCGAGCTTTCAGAATCTCAAGACAGCTCTGACTACGGCACCGGTGTTGATATTGCCCACAGGTTCAGGGCCTTATACAATCTATTGTGATGCATCTCGCATTGGACTTGGTGCAGTGTTGATGCAGGATGGCAAGGTCATTGCCTATGCTTTGCGGCAGTTGAAGATTCATGAGAAGAACTATCTGGTTCATGATTTGGATTTGGCAGCCATTGTTCACGCATTGAAGATTTGGAGGCATTATCTGTATGGCGTGGCATGTGAGGTGTTCACGGATCACAAGAGTCTTCAGTATTTGTTCAAGTAAAAGGAGTTGAATTTGAGGCAGAGGAGGTGGTTGGAGTTGTTGAAAGATTATGATATCACTATCTTATATCACCCGTGAAAGGCCAATGTGGTGGTCGATTCTTTGAGTAGGAAGTCAGCCAGTATGGGCAGTCTTGCTTATATTCCGGTCGGTGAGAGATCGCTTGCTTTGGATGTTCAGGCTTTGGCCAATCAGTTCGTGAGGTAGCATGTTTCTGAGCCCAGCCGTGTGTTAGCTTGTACAGTCGCTCGCTCTTCATTATTGCAGCATATCTGAGATCGGCAGTATGATGATCCACATTTGTGTGTCCTCAAAGACACGATGCAGCACAGAGGTGCCAAGCAGGTTACCTTAGGTGATGATGGAGTTTTGAGATTGCAGGATCAAGTTTGTGTGCCTAATGTGGATGGGATTCGAGAGTTGATTTTAGAGGAGGCCCATAGTTCCAAGTACTCTATTCATCCAGGCGTCGCGAAAATGTATCAGGATTTATGGCAGCATTATTTGTGGCGGAGAATGAAGAAAGATATCGCCACATATGTGTCTCGATGTTTGAATTGTCAGCAGGTTAAGTACAAGCATCAGAGGCCCGGTGGTTCATTTTAGAAGATTGAGATTCCTGAGTGGAAGTGGGAGCGTATCACTATGGACTTCGTTGTTGGTCTCCCACGGACTCAGAGAAAGTTCGATGCAGTGTGGGTTATTGTTGATAGGCTGACCAAGTCAGTGCATTTCACTTCTGTGGCAGTCTCATATTCTTCCAAGAGGTTAGCTGAGATCTATATCCGAGAGATTATTCGTCTTCATGGTGTGCCCAAGTCTATTATCTCGGATTGAGGTACGCAGTTTACCTCCCATTTCTGGAGAGCAGTTCAGCGAGATTTGGGCATGCGGGTTGAGTTGAGCACAACGTTTCATCCTCAGACGGACGGGCAGTCCGAGCGGACTATTAAGATTTTGGAGGATATGCTCCGAGATTGTGTCATTGACTTTGGAGGCTCATGGGATCAGTTTTTGCCTTTAGCAGGGTTTGCCTACAACAACAGCTATCAGTCGAGTATCTAAATGGCTCCTTATGAGGCTTTATATGGTAGGCGGTGTCGATCCCCGGTTAGATGGTTTCAGCTGGGAGAGGCTCGGTTATTGGGTACGGATCTGGTTCAGGATGCCTTGGACAAGGTCAGGATCATTCAGGATAGGCTTCGTACAGCTCAGTCTAGGCAAAAGAGTTATGCCGACCGCAAGGTTCATGATTTGGCATTCATGGTCGGTGAGTGGGTATTGCTTCGAGTGTCGCCTATAAAGGGCATGATGAGATTTGGGAAGAAGGGCAAGCTTAGCCCTAGGTTCATTGGCTCGTTTGAGATTCTAGATCGAGTGGGAGAGGTGGCCTATAGACTTGCACTACCGCCGAGCTTATCAGCTGTGCATCCAGTGTTACATGTGTCCATGCTTAGGAAGTATCACGGCGATCCATCCCACGTGTTAGATTTCAGCACTGTCCAGTTGGACAAGGACTTGTCTTATGAGGAGGAGTCGGTAGCTATTGTAGACCGGCAGGTTCATCAGTTGAGATCGAAGCGTTTTCCTTCTGTTTGTGTTTAGTGGAGAGGTCAGCCTTCTGAGGCATCGACCTGGGAGTCCGAGTCCGATATACGGAGCCGTTATCCCCATGTTTTCCCCGACTCAGGTACTTCCTTCTTCAGTCCGTTCGAGGACGGATGGTTGTTTTAGAAGTGGAGAATAAAACCTATCTTAAAATGAAATTCTACATTCTGGGGCCTTAAAAACCTATCTTACCATCACCTCGATTTGTATGCATAATCTGGGCGCGTAGCTGGAAAGCCTAAATGTGAAAAATCTATGAAAAATGATAAATTTTGACTATAAAATGAATTAATTTGACTTTGGTCAACATTTTGGGTAAACAGACCGGACCCGTGATTTGATGGTCCCGGAGGATCCGTAGGAAAATATGGGACTTGGGCGTATGCCCGGAATCGAATTCCGAGGTCCCAAGCCCGAGAAATGAATTTTTTAAAGAAAATTATTTTCTGAAATTGTTTAAAGGTTATGGAAATGAATTTGGATTAGAACATGTTGGTATCGGGCCCATATTTCGGTTCCGGCGCTGGGTACAGGTCTTATATATAATTTAAGATAATCCTGTGAAGTTTCGTAAGAAACGGAATCCGTTTGACGTGATTCGGACCTTAAATGCAAATTTGATGTTTAAAGAAGTTTTGAGAAATTTCATTGATCTTGAGGTTTAATTCGATGTCTGTGATGTTATTTTCGGGATATGAGTACACGAATAAGTTCGTGGGATATTTTTGAGGTTGTGTGTATATTTAGTTTGGAGCCCCAAGGGCTCGGGTGAATTTTGGATAGGCCACGAGGTGCACTTTTAACTCAGAAAATTGCAGGTTTTTCAGCTGTGCATAGCAGGCCTTGCAAAAGAAGCCCTGGCCAGCTCCCTCTCGCGAATGCGATAATATCTTCGCAAATGCGAAGTTTCCCACTTGGCCAGTGATCGCAAAAGCGACCTATGTGTTGCAAATGCGACATTTTGTTCGCAAATGCGAAAGTCCAGCATTTCTGAAGGATTCGCAAATATGAGCCCTGTTTCGCATTTCCCAACTTAGCAGAGGTCGGGGTTCGCAATTGCAAACCTCTGTTCGCATTTCCCATACCTGCGACTTGCAACTTTATACTTAGACAATTTTAAACTCATTTTTCACATCTTTTAAAAACACAAACTCCTTTGGGCGATTTTCCACAACTCTTCTTCCAAATACTTGTAAATTAACTTTAATCATTTCCTTCAATCATTAACATCTTTAACATGATTTCAACTTAAAATCAATGATTTTCATGAGGGAAATAGGGTGTTTTGCGTAGAACCTAGATTTTTAAAAAATTGGGGATTTGGATCTCGATTTGAGGTCCGATTTCAAAATAAATTATATATTTGGGTTCATGGGGGAATGGGCAATCGGGTTATGATTCGAACCATGGGTTTTGACCATGTGGTCTCGGGGAATTTTTTTACTTTTTGGGCAAAACTTTGGAAAACTCATTTTTATGCATTCAAATTGATTCATTTGGCGTTTATTGATGTAATTAAGTAACTTGTGACTAGATACGAGCAAATTGGTGGTGGAATCAAGGGGTAAAGCTATAATTGAATCGTGAATTGTATTCGTGGCATCGAGGTAAGTGTTTAGTCTAACCTTAGCTTGAGGGATTAGGAGTTGAGTCCTATTTTCTATGTGGTAATTGTTGAGTACGACGTATAGGCATGGTGACGAGTATCTGTACGTTGGTGTCTAGCATGCCCGTGAGTCTTTATATTGTGATTATCATGACTTCGTTGTATCTTTCATGCCTTAGTGGTGGTTTCTATTTGTGGTATAAAGTTTGTGGAAGGAATTGTGATCTATGAACCTTGAGGAGCGTTGGCTCAAGTTGTATAACGAATTGTGAAAGTATAAGTGATAATTGAACCTCTAGAGCATTGGCTCGAGTTGTGAAGTGAATAGTGAAGCAAAAGTGAGAAAGAGAAGAGATCATTATGTTGTTACCCTTGCCGGGCTATTGTTGATTTATTTGTTATCTCCCTTGGCGGGATGTTGATATTATTGATGTTGTTCCCTTGTTGGGATTAAATTGTTGAATTGTTGTTCCCTTGTCGGGATTTTCATTGCAATTTCATTGGTTCCCTTGCCCTATTATTTGTGATTGTTGTTTAGGGTGAGGAAGAGAGGTAAAGCACGAAGGGTGATGTCGTGCATGATTTGTTTTGTGAGGAAAGAGTGTAAAGCACGAAGGGTGATGCCGTGTATGATTGTGAGGAAAGAGTGTAAAGCACGAAGGGTGATGTCGTGCCGCACGATGTACCATTCCGTGCCGGTTATATTGATTATATGGTGAGTAAAGAGAGTAAAAACACGAAATGTGATGTCGTGTATATTTTTATTATATGATTGCTTTGGTGAGGACGAGAGTAAAAGCACAAAGGGTGATGTCGTGCATTTGTTGATTTCTGATTCTTTGTTAATATTTGAGTTATATTGTTTCTTTCATTACTTGATGTCTTTCTATTCGGAATTGTTATCTCCCTCACAGCATGCTCCCCCTCCCATATTAACTGGTTATTTCTGTATTTCTTTCCGTTGTATATGTATTTGAACTGCACAGGTTATTTGGTAGTCTGGTCCTAGCCTCGTCACTACTTTGCCGAGGTTAGGCTAGACACTTACTAGCACATGGGGTCGGTTGTGCTGATACTACACTCTGCATTATGTGCAGATCCCGGAGCAGCTTTTGGACTATAGTGTGGAGGCTACCTTCATTCCACGCGGAGATCCAAGGTAGATCTGCAGGCGTCTGTAGACCCTGGCGTCTCCTCTATTCCTATTTCCGGTTTCATTTTCCTTTTATTCAGAAATAGTGTATTGTCAGTTTCTTCAGACTTTGTATGTAGTAAATCTTAGACCGTCTGTGACACTGTGATACCAGGTTTTGGGTGCTTTAGGTTTTAAGAGTTGTAATAGAAGCAGATTTCAGATATTTAATTGTTATCTTCCGCTTAATTATTTAAAGTTCCACTGTTTTCATGTTATCGCCTTATATTTGTTAAAAAGAAATAATTGGGTAATGAAGTAAGTAGTTAAATGATTAGCTTGCTTGGCTCACATTAGTAGGTGTCATCACGACTCCCGAAGTTGGGAAATCCGAGTCGTGACAGTACTACAACAAAGGCCTGAAAGAAATAAATATAACACTATCTTTGGAAATACATGAAAGAAACAGGAATAGTAGATAGAAAGAGACGCCAAGGCCTGCGGACGCCTGAAGGACTACTTCGGGTCACCTGATGAACAAGAAACAACAATTTCACTGCGGTTCGAAATCTATAGCACTGGGATCTACACAAAAGAGTGTAGAGTATAGTATCAGCACAACCGACTCCGTGTGCTGGTAAGTGCCTAACCTAACCTCGCCGAAGTAGTAACGAGGCTAGGACCAGACTACCAATTAAACCTGTGTAGTTAAATCATATACAGCGGAAAAGAAGAACAGTAATGTATAGTTAAGTGTTTGAGGGGGGATACCATGCTGCAGGGACATCGACTAATAACAGAAGAACAATAAATAAATATGAGGATCACCACAGTTCAATTGAAAGTAGGAAGGGGGAATCATGTTCATAACCCTAGCCCATTCCCATTTTGGGCGGAACAGATCTACTAATTCTTTGACTCAATTATCCATAAAATCAGGAAATCAAAGACAAGCGCACGACATCACCCTTCGTGCTTTAATAGTCTCTCACCAAAAAATACACGGCATCACCCTTCGTGCTTTACACTCTTCCTCACCCAAGCATCAATCACAAAGCAAATAGGGTAAGGGAATGTATAACATCAAATAAAATCAAGTAACAACAGAAAATCCGTAAATAAACGTAAAGGACAACATAACTCTATTATCAACAAGAATTAGGAAAATCAAGGACAAGTGCACGGCATCACCCTTCGTGCTTTTACTCTCGTCTTCACTATAAGAATCAATATAAAATGCACGGCATCATGCTTCGTGCTTTTACTCTCATCCTCACCATAAAATCAATATAATCGGCACGGAATTGTACATCGTGCGGCACGACATCACCCTTCGTGCTTTACACTCTTCCTCACAAAATCATACACGGCATCACCCTTCGTACTTTACACTCTTCCTCACTCCAAGCAACAATCACAAGAAATAAGGGAAAGGAAATAAATGAAATCATAATAATATCTTAGCAAGGGAACAATAGTACAACAATCAAATCTCGGCATGGGAAAACAATATCAAAACAATAACATCCACGCAAGGGAGACAATATCATAATTCTCTCTCTCCTTTATTCTTTCACATTTACTTCACAACTCAATTCACAACTTGAGCCAATGCTCTATGATGTTCAACAGTTCAATTCTTAACTTGAGTCAATGATGTACAATGTTCAACAATTCAGTTCTCAACTTGAGTCAATGCTCTACCATGCTCAACAATTAAATTCTCAACTTGAGCCAACGCTCTACCATGTTCAATTACTAATAATAGTTCCACAAATCATATTCCTCAATAGAAATTATCATATAGAGCATGAACAATACGATACGGAGTCACATTAATCATAGTATAAGACTCACGGGCATGCTTAACACCAACGTATAGATACTCGTCACCATGCCTATACGTCGTACTCAACAAATAACACATAGCAAATAGGATACAACTCCTAATCCCTCAAGCTAAGGTTAGACCAAACACTTACCTCGATGCCACGAACACAATTTAAGTTTCTACTATCGCTTTACCTCTTGATTCCTCCACCACTTCGCCCTTATCTAGCCACAAGTTACTTACTTACATCAATAAATGCTAAATGAATCAATGCTAATGCATGACAATAAGTTTTCCAAAGTTTTACCCAAAAGTCAAAAATCGCCTCCGGGCCCACATGGTCAAAACCCGAAGTTCGAACCAAAACCTGATTAACCATTCGCCCACGAACTCAAATATATAATTTGTTTTGAAATCAAACCTCAAATCGAGGTCCAAATCCCCAATTTTTGAAAAACCTAGGTTCTACCCAAAACACCCAATTTTCTCCATGAAAATCATTGATTTTGAGTTGAAATCATGTGAAAAGATGTCAATGATTGAAGAAAACGAGTTAAAATTGACATAAAATCGATTTGGAAGAAGAGTTTTCTTTGAAAAATCGTCCAAGAGTGTTTTGGTTTTGAAAGAGTGTGAAAAATGAAAGATTTTCGGCTAAGTTATAAAATTGCAGGTTGCAGACGTCGCAATTACGACTAGGGTTCACAATTGCTAACCCAGAAGTCTGTTACCTTCACATTTGTGAACATGGGTTCGCATTTGCAAACCCTGAGGAAAATCAGGCCTCTTCGCATTTGCGATGCCACATTTCCGACCATTTCTTCGCATTTGCGAATAAGGCAGCCCAGGCCACTTCTCGCATTTGCGATACAATGCTCGCATACAATGCTTCGCAAAATGCGAAGCCTGCAAGTCTGCAACATACCAGCAAATTCCTAAATGAAATTTTCACTCCGTGGCCTATCCAAAACTCATCCGAGCCCTCGGGGCTCCAAACCAAACATGCACACCAACCTAAAAACATCATACGGACTCGATTGTGCATTCAAATCACTAAAATAACATCAACAACTATGAATTTAGCATCAAAATCATGAAATTTCTTAAGAACTTCAAATTTTCCAAATGTTTCTCAAATATGATCTGATTCACGTCATTTCAAGTCCATTTCTTACCAAATTTCACATATTTATCTTAAATCACATATAAGACCTGTACCGGACGCCGGAACCAAAATACGGGCCTAATACCATCAAGTTCTAAACACATTTCATTTTCAAAAACTCATAAATATTCCAGAAAATAATTTTCTTTAAAAATTCATTTCTCGGGCTTGGGACCTCGGAATTCGATTCTAGGCATACGCCCAAGTCCCATATTTTCCTACGGACCTTCCAGGACCGTCAAATCACGGGTCCGGGTCCGCTTACCTAAAATGTTGACCGAAGTCAAAATTCATCATTTTTTACAAATTTTCACATATAGGCTTTCTGGCTACGCGCCCGGACTGCGCACGCAACTCGAGATAATACTGAAAGAGGTTTTTAAGACATCGAACACAGAATTTATTTCTAAAACAAGTGATAACCTTTTGGATCGTCACACCAAATAACATCATGTCGTGTCTTTCAAAACTAAAAAAAATGAATGTACGTATAATGTACTTGGATTGGGCAAACTTTTCTTCACTTGCTTGCTGTTTAAAGAACAAAGTCTATGGTGAAAGAGAAGTTTCACCAGAAACAAAGCTAATTAACAAATCAATATCAAGTATCAACATTAGGGCCCCTACATTAATCATTGATTTTTATTACAATGCCCAAAACGACCTTGCCAGGTCATGACCTTTTTCATTTTGGAATTCAAATTATATTTTCCAACAGGATAAATATTTACATGTTCTGCAAGTGTCAGTTAAATTATTTATCCTCCTCGTTAGGTTTGTTGGGAAAAATATATTCCTTTCACACTGAATTTATCAAATCATACTTGTGATTTGATGGCTATCGATCTCCTCATGTAATATTGTAAGAGTAATAAACAAATAAAAATAACTGGCTGCTTAAGAAATCCAACAGAATTTGGGAGCCAAATATATGTCAGCCACAACTGTCAATAGGCAGTATTTGGGGCTACCTGATTGGAGCAAAATGTACTCATGATTAGGTACCTAACGTTAGAAAAGATGCAGCTGGCAACAATTGGCACTCAAACTTTTCATGAACATAAACCTGAATTCCCCTCTAACATAAACAAAACATAGTGCTTGTCGTAAGAATTTTTCCCCCGATGAAAATATATAGGACGTATAATTCTTTGTCTTGACCTGTAAAAAGTAGATTTTGTTATAAATATATTATATTATGGATGTTCATTTAGTACTCCGTTGTAAATAATCTTCCTGAAGAAGCTTATCCATATGAGACTCCACCGTAAATATGTTTATCTATTTAGTACTCTATTGGAAATAAGCTTTCTGAAGAAGCTTATCACTTCGGTACCCGGTTATGGATAAACATTACCCTATCTAGAAGATTATCCATATCGGGTATAATAAGCTTATCCATTCAGTACTCCGTTATGGATAAACATTGCTCTCAGTAGAAGATTATCCATATCTGGTACAGTAGCAGCTTACACAGCAGCTTGCAGTAGCAGCTTACACAGCAGCTTGTAATAGCAGCTTACACAACAGCTTGTAATAGCAGCTTACACATCAGCTTGTAATAGCAGCTTACACAACAACTTCTTTTCTTCTATAAATAGAAGAGATTTCAGTTCATTATGTACATCAGTTTGAATTCGAATAATATATCAGTTTCTCTCCATACTTATCTTTACTTTACAGTCTTTATTTTATAACACGTTATCAGCACGAGACTCTGACATCTCGAGCAAATACTTTGAAAGTATTAGAGGTAAGAACTTTCTTTTCCTAAATAATGTCAAATCTTTCTAAACTTGAATTTGTAGCCCTGGATATATCAGGCAAAAGCTACATGTCTTGGGTGCTTGATGCTGAAATTCATCTTGATGCGATGGGTCTGGCAGACACCATCAAGGATAAAAATCAGGCATCAAACCAAGATCGTGCCAAAGCAATGATATTTCTACGCCATCACCTTGATGAGGGCCTGAAAATGGAATATCTTACTATTAAAGATCCAATCATAGTGTGGAATAATTTGAAAGATAGATATGACCACCTGAAGATGGTCGTTCTTCTACAGGCACGTTATGATTGGAATCATCTAAGGCTACAAGATTTTAAATCTATTAGGAGTATAATTCTGTATGTTCAGAATTATTTCCCAATTGAAATTATGTGGTGATAATATTACTGATCATGATATGTTGGAGAAAACTTTCACCACTTTTCATGCCTCGAATATGCTCCTGCAGCAGCAATATCGAGAGATGGGATTTAAAAAGTATTCTGAACTTATCTCACATCTTCTTATAGCAGAGCAAGATAATGGACTATTAATGAAAAATCATGAAAGTCGACCTATTGGTTCTTGTCCATTCCCTGAAGTGAATGAGACGAACTTCTACCAAGCTAAACGTGGAAGAGGTCGTGGCCCCAGTCGTGGTCATGGTCGTGGTCGGGGAAGAAACCCCAATCATGGTAATAATAATGCACCAAAGAAGCCTCCTCACCACCAGCAGTGGAAAAGGAAGGAACAAAAGCATGAAGTGGTGCAAGCGCCAAATGCAGAAAATGCATGCTATAGATGTGGAGGAAAAGGGCACTGGTCACGTACCTGTCGTACGCCAAAGCACCTGGTTGAGCTTTATCAAGCCTCCCTGAAGAAGACAGAGAAAAATGTTGAAGCAAATTTTATTTCTGAAGATAATTTAGACTTCATGCATTTGGATGTAGCTGATTACTTTGCACTCCCAGAAGGAGAAACAAGTCATGTAATCGGTAGTGAATATATAGAAATGTAAATATTTTAATTTTTGTTGTTTGTAATAGATAGTATGGTTATGTAATTGTTGTACATAAATAAAAGTTATGCTTTGATAATGATGTTTACTATAATATATTTTATTTATGTTATTTTGAAGAATATGGATAACCCTCAAATTATGTTTGGATCAAAGACAAATCATGAAGATATTTGTGTTATTGATAGTGGAACAACTCATGCCATATTCAACGATCAGAAATACTTTTCTTATTTGCATAAGGAAAAAGCAAATGTTTCAACAATTTTTGGTAATATAAGTTTGATTGAAGGCTCCGGAAGAGCCATAATATTTCTGTCTAAGGGAACAAAACTTATTATAGACAATACATTGTTCTCCTCCAAGTCCCGAAGAAACTTGTTGAGTTTTATAGATATCCGCCAAAATGGGTATCATGTTGAGACAATAGATGAAATGAACATGGAATATCTTTGTATTACAAAGAATATTTCTGGCCAGAAATGCATTGTAGAAAAGTTACCAACTTTATCTTCTGGCTTATACTATTCAAAAATTAGTACAATTGAAGCACACTCTATCGTAAACCAGAAGTTTACGGATTCAAATACTTTTGTGCTTTGGCATGGCCGTTTGGGCCATCCCGGATCAATTATGATGAGACGAATTATTGAAAATTCGAGTGGGCATCCATTAAAGAACTTGAAGATTCTTACAAATGACGAATTTTCTTGTGATGCTTGTAATCAAGGAAAAATGATCACTAGACCATCACCAATGAAGGTTGGTATTGAATCCCTTGCCTTTTTAGAGCGTATACATGGGGATATATGTGGACCTATTCACCCACCAAATGGGTTGTTTAGATATTTTATGGTCCTAATAGATGCATCTTCAAGATGGTCTCATGTGTGCCTACTATCATCTCGCAACCTGGCGTTTGCAAAGCTATTAGCCCAAATAATTCGATTAAGGGCACAATTCCCAGATTATCCTATAAAGGCTATTCGCCTTGATAATGCTGGAGAATTCTCATCTCAAGCTTTTGATGATTATTGTCTATCCGTTGGGATAAAAGTTGAACATCCTGTAGCTTATGTTCATACTCAAAATGGCCTTGCAGAGTCATTTATTAAACGCCTGCAATTGATAGCAAGACCACTACTTATGAAAACAAAATTGCCCACTACTGCTTGGGGCCATGCTATCTTGCATGCAGCATCACTCCGTCTCAGACCGACACATTATAATAAATATTCTCCGTCACAATTAGTTTTTGGTCATGAACTAAATATTGCCCATCTACAAATTTTCGGATGTGCTGTATATGTGCCAGTAGCACCACCACAACGTAGTAAGATGGGACCACAAAGAAGTATAGGAATATATGTTGGGTTTGAATCACCCTCTATTATTCACTATCTTGAACCATTAACAGGAGATTTATTTACTGCTCGATTTGCAGATTGTCGATTTGATGAAACAAATTTTCCACAATTAGGGGAGAGAAAAAGGAAATCAAAAGAGAAATTGTGTGGAAAATTTCATCATTATCTCACTTTGATCCCCGTACCCCTATATGTAATCAGGAGGTCCAGAAGATCATCCATTTACAGAATATAGAAAATCAAATGCCAGACGCATTTACTGATTTGAAAAGGATAACTAAGTCACATATCCCAGCAGAGAATGTGCCTATCCGAATTGATGTCCCAGTAGGACCATCTACTAGCATGAGAGATAGTGAACCTAAAGCACGCCTGAAGCGTGGTAGGCCTTTGGGTTCTAAGGATCGAAATCCTCGAAAAAGAAAATCGACAAATGATCAAAACGATACTATGAAGGGATCTCCTAAAGAGACCCAAAATCTGATTAGTTCTGATATTCTTGAAGAAATTAATGAACCCGAAGCTCATGTGAGTGAGGAACTTTTAATAAGTTCGATCGGTGATGGGATTAATTTAAATCGATCTAAAATAGTGGTGGATAATATTTTTGCATATAATGTTTCACTTAATACTATGCAAGATAGTGAGGATCTTGAACCTCGATCTATCGAAGAATGTCGACAAAGATCTGATTGGCCAAAATAGCAAGAGGCAATTCAATTGGAATTGAAGTCACTTGCTAAAAGAGAGGTCTTTGGACCAGTAGTCCAAACACCTGCTGGTATAAAACTAGTTGGTCATAAATGGGTTTTTGTGAGAAAAAGGAATGATAAAAATGAAGTTGAAAGATACAAAGCTCGCCTTGTTGCACAAGGATTCTAACAACGACCTGGAGTCGATTTTGATGAAACATATTCACCTGTTATGGATGCCATAACATTTCGGTATCTCATCAGTTTAGCACTACATAAAAAGTTTGAAATACATCTAATGGATTTAGTTACAGCTTATCTGTACGGTTTACTTGATAATGAAATTTATATGAAAATCCCTGAAGGATTTAAACTGCCTGAAGCAAAATCTCAGGAAATGTATTCAATCATATTACAAAGATCTTTGTACGGTTTAAAGCAATCTGGGTGCATGTGGTATAATCGCCTTAGTGAATATTTGCTGAAAGAAGGTTACATAAATGATGTTATTTGTCCATGTATTTTTATAAAGAAAATGACATCAGAATTTGTTATACTTGTTGTTTATGTTGATGACATAAATTTTGTTGGAACTCCAGAAGAGCTCCAAAAGGCAATTGAATATCTTAAGAAAGAATTTGAGATGAAAGATCTTTGAAAGACAAAGTTTTGTCTTGGTCTGCAAATTGAACATTTAGCAGACGGGATCTTTATCCATCAATCTGCCTATACAGAAAGGGTATTAAAACGCTTTTACATGGACAAAGCGCACCCATTGAGTACACCAATGGTTGTTCGATCACTTGAAGTGAATAAGGATTTGTTCCGACCTCCAGAAGAGGACGAGGAACTCCTTGGTCCCGAAGTACCCTATCTCAGTGCAATTGGTGCACTAATGTATCTTGCTAATGCTACAAGGACTGACATAATATTTTCTATTAATTTACTAGCAAGATATAGTTCTTATCCTACACGGAGACATTGGAACGGGATTAAGCATATATTGCGATATTTAAAGGAAACTCTTGATATGGGTTTGTTTTATGCTAACAAAGATAGTGTAGACCTTGTTGGTTATGCAGATGCAGGTTATTTATCTGATCCCCATAAAGCTCGATCTCAAACCGGCTACGTATTTACATATGGAGGTACTATCATATCATGGCGCTCCACAAAGCAATCTATTGTTGCTACTTCTTCAAATCACGCTGAGATAATAGCTATTCATGAAGCAAGTAGGGAATGCGTATGGTTGAGATCAATAATTCATTTTATTCGAGAAAAATGTGGTTTGAAATGTGAGAAAAGACCCACAATTTTATACGAAGACAATGCTGCATGCATAGCCCAATTGAAGGGAGGATTTATAAAAGGAGATAGAACGAAGCACATTTCACCAAAATTATTCTACACACAGGATCTTCAGAAAAGTGGTGACATTGATGTGCAATAAATCCGTTCAAGTGATAATCCAGCAGATTTATTCACTAAATCTTTGCCAACCTCAACTTTTGAGAAGATGGTATATAAGATTGGAATGCGGAGACTCAAATATTTGAAACAAGGTTTTCATCAGGGGGAGTAAAATACGCAATGCACTCTTTTTCCTTTACTAAGGTTTTTTCCCATGAGGTTTTCCTTATAAGGTTTTTAATGAGGCACCTAGCAATGCATATTACTAAATATGTGTACTGTTTTTCCTTCACTAGGATTTTTTCCCACGTGATTTTTCCTAGTAAGGTTTTAATGAGACACATTATCTTTTAATGAACATCCAAGGGGGAGTGTTATAAATATATTATATTATAGATGTTCATTTAGTACTCCGTTGTAAGTAATCTTCCTGAAGAAGCTTATCCATATGGGACTCCACTGTAAATATGTTTATCTATTTAGTACTCTATTGGAAATAAGCTTCCTGAAGAAGCTTATCACTTCGGTACCCGATTATGGATAAACATTACCCTAAGTAGAAGATTATCCATACCGGGTATAATGAGCTTATCCATTCAGTACTCCGTTATGGATAAACATTGCTCTCAGTAGAAGATTATCTCTATCTGGTATAGTAGCAGCTTACACAACAGCTTGCAGTAGCAGCTTACACAGCAGCTTGCATAGCAGCTTACAGTAGCAGCTTACACAGCAGCTTGCAGTAGCAGCTTACACAGCAGCTTGCGTAGCAGCTTGTAGTAGCAGCTTACACACCAGCTTCCTTTCTTCTATAAATAGAAGAAATTTCAGTTCATTATGTACATCAGTTTGAATTCGAATAATATATCAGTTTCTCTCTATACTTGTTTTTACTTTACAGTCTTTATTTTTTAACAGATTTAAGTTTTTTTAAGTTCTACAGGAATAAATTACCGATTTTGAGATTCATTTTCATTCGGTTCTATAACAATATAATAAAGAGAATAAAAACAGTAATATAGCTAAATGGGTTTTTTTATTGGTATAAAAGATGTACTTATATTATAGGGAATTAAACGGGTACATGAGAACAGTTTACAAAATGCATAAGAGGCATCATAGTTACTAAGCTAGAGTTTACTACAAATATCTACGTATGTGAATCATTACTAGAAAGATAGTTAGTACTAGATAGAACACTACTATTAGTACTAGATAGAACAGTACTATTACACAAAATAGTTATAGCAGAGAGCGGTTGTATTGAGTTACTGGATTTACATGTAAAACCTTTTTCAGCAACACAAACATGTTATTTCAGCAGGATTTTTCTTTTAGTTTTTAAAAAACTCGAAAACCTTTCTTAACAAACCGGTTAAAGCAACATAACCTTAAAAAGGCTAGCTACTGTATTTGCATAACTTGACAAATGTGATGATGTATGATATCCATGCACCATTCACAAGGCAGGCTAGACCCTTCACTACACTTCCTTTAGGCCCCAAGAATTTAAAGGCCCCAAAATTACTATTTTTCTATATATAGTATATAATTTATATAATTATCGCTGATTATTGATAAATTTATTTCTTTGTTTTCATATTAACGTTGATTTCTTCCTATGATTAGTATAACCAAATTAGTTTTCTACCAATCTTATTTTATATTTTTACTGAATTATTTTACTCTATTGTCATGTAACTATATCTAATAATCTAACTTATCCGTTATTTTCCTCACATAAATTATACTCCCACCGTCCCAATTTATATGATGGTGTTTGACTGGGCATGAAGTTTTTTTTTTAAAAAAAAAAACTTTTGAAATTTGTGATCTAAACAAATCATAGAAACTTGTGTAGCTAGAAATATCTCATTAAGGTTAAAGAAAAAAAATTCTGTTGAATTATTACCAAATATCGAAAGGTATTCTTTTTAGGGCAGACTAAAAAAGAGAGTGTCACACAAATTAGGATGGAGGGATAATGTTTTCTAGGTTCTCGCATTTTAGTTGTGATACAATCAAGGTTAAATTCATTAAATATTTTGTACTTTATAAAACCAAGTTCTCATTTTTTTTTCCATTCCATGCTTGTCTAATTTTTTAAACAACGATGCTCATTAAATATATATGTATTTATTTAAGGCCTCTTATTAAGGCTTTGCTTTAGACCTCGGATGCTATTGAGCCGCCCCTGACCATTCATTACAACTCTTCCTATTAGAAAGTCAAGTTTCAACTTTCAATAAATAGGTATTCAAAATTGATGGCAAATTAATACGACAACATGGAGGCCTAAAGCAAAGCCTTAATAAGAGGCCCTATTTATAACTCATAACTTGTAAAAAATATCAAAACTGTCATAATTTAATTATACTACTTGAAATAAACAATCAAACATGCTATTGTTTAGCAACATGGTAGTCGTCACAAAAAAAGAGTTCATTATCCGCTGCAGTAGCTTTATCTGATAGTCGAGGGGAAACGCGTGGGTAGTTGTAGGTTAATAATTGATGGGGTTATTTTATAAATTTTAAAAGTATAAGGTAAATTTGTAAAATTAAAAACTAGTGAAAATGCATTTTCAATTGAAAAACTGGTAAGAACAAGTTTTTCAAATTTAAAAATGTATTTTCAAGTGAAATTGGAATAATTGGTAAAATATGGATAACCAAACATTGTTCTCAAAATTTTTTTTGGAAAAAATCAAAACTTTTGTATGTCAAAACGGAAGCTAAATCTCTGTGCATGCCAATGATGGTTAAGCAAAAGTAATTTTGGAACAAAAATTTAGTATCTCCTTATTTCTTATTTGGTTATTAATCCTAGGATAAGTTATCTCACAATTAAAAATAGTACCGGAATAACTTACCCCTATTAGAGGGTGGAATAATAATCCCACGATAAGTTTTTCAGGATAAAGTTATAAACTTGACAATTCCAGAATTAATACAACATTCCATACAGTCAATCAGAAATAATCTAGTATAACTAATTCCGATATAACTAATCCAGCATAATTTGTCTTTGATGTTTGCTTAAAGTATATATATATATTTGTATGTATATCGCCTCATATCTATAACGACCCAACCGGTCGTTTTGAGCTTTTACACTTTGCTCGCCAATTCTCGGGCATGACTAGCCCTGTGTGATGTATTATGACTTATGTAAATCGTCGGTTTTGGTTTTCAGGGTAATCCGAATGAATTTGGAAGAACAGTTCTCAGTTTGAAGCTTGAAATTTAAAAGGTTTGACCAAGATTTGACTTGTTGGTATATGTTCTCGGATTGGAATTTTTATGATTTGGTTAGCTCCGTCAGGTGATTTGGGACTTATGAGCATAATCGGAATGCATTTTGGAGGTCCGTGGAAGGTTTAGGCTTGAATGGCGAAATTGAGATTTTGGCGCTTTCCGGTTGATGGGTGAGATTTTGATATAGGGGTCGGAATAGAATTTCAGAAGTTACAATAGTTCCGTTGTGGCATTTGGGATGTGTGTGCAAAATTTCATATCATTCCGACGTGGTTTGATATACATTTTGATCGAAAGCGTAATTCGGAAGATTAGAAGCTTCGACTTGAATCCGATGTATTTTGGGTGATTCGATGTTGTTTGAGGTGTTTTGAAGATTCTTACAAGTTTGAATGGTGGTATGTGACTTGTTTGTGCTTTTGGTTGAGGTCCCGGGGGCCTCGGGGTGATTTCGGATAGGTGACGGAAGAATTGGAATTGTGTTTTTGCAGCTCAAACATTTGGTTTTTGTCATAACCGCACCTGCGGTTGGGAGGCCGCAGGTGCAATGATCACAGAAGCATAAGGCAGCCGCAGATGTGGACAAGTTGAAGTCCTTCAGGAACCGCAGAAGCGGTGTCGTTGGCGCACCTGCGCTGGTTTTTAACCGCAGATGTGGAAATTGGCAACTTAATAAAAACCGTAGATGCGGTGGATTTGGTCGCAGAAGCAGGAAATGGACCGCAGGTGCGAAACTGCCTGGGTCAGAAAGTATATAATGTTCCTTCGCAAATTTTTGCTAAGTTCTCCATTTTTGAAGACGGGAAGGGAGCTAGGGCAGTGAATTCAAGGGAAAATCGAAGAGAATCAGTTGGGTAAGTTCCCTGAGCTTCATTACTCATGTTTATGATCATTTTTCCATTGATTAATCAAGGTATTATTAGAAATTAAGGAAGAAAATTAAGGGATTAGGGATTGAGATTAAGAGACCTTTGAGTGGGGATTTGAGGGGCCATTTGAGGTCCGATTTTGATGTTCTTGAAATGTATAGATTCGTGGGAGGACGAGGATTTTATTGATGTTAATTTTGTCAGATTCCGAGACGTGGGCCGGGTTAGAGCAATTTCAGGAATTTTTATGTAGATTGGATATTTTCGAGTGGGCTTTGTTCTCTTCGCATATTTTAATGGTTAGTGCTAATTGTGGCTAGATTTGGAGCATCCGGAGGTCGATTGGTGAGGGCAAAGGCATCGCAGGCTAGAGTTTGGACCGGATCGAGGTGAGTAATGATTGTAAATGTTGTCATGAGGGTATGAAACCCCAGATTTGCATATCGTTGTGCTATATTGAGGTGATGCACACTCTAGATGACAAGCATGGGGTCGTGCACTGATGAGGATTGTGACTTAGTCCATCCCGAATGACTATTTTACCGCGTATTTGACTGAAAACTATTTGGTATCATCATGTTTTGGGCTGAATGCCATATTTGGGCCTCGTACCAACTATTTGAAACCTTAGGGGATTTTTACTGTTATTTCCTCACGGTTTTGACTTTATACTTGAACTCAGTCATGCTATATTCTACTATTTTCATAACTCAGCCATGTTTACTCCGCTTAAACACTTAAATGATATTTTGGGCTCAGCACCATGTTTTTACTCTGAGGGCCTATGTTGTGAGGAAACACTAATTATGATTATGAGGCCGAGGGCCTGAGATTTTTACGCCACGAGGTGGCTTGTTGATATGAGGCCGAGAGCCTAGTGATGATGCCGCGAGATGGCTTGATATTGCACTTGATATTTCCTAGTTGCTTGTCAATTACCTGCTTAATTGTTAAAAAGACATTTCATGAAGTTTAGACTGAACTAAAATGACTTTACATATCTTCACTGATTCACTATTTTTACTAGTTTTTACTGCTTCATTATATCCTGTAATGTGCCTTACGTGATTTCATATTTCTTAGTCTTTATTTATGACTATTACTCACTGAGTTGGAGTACTCACTTTACTTCCTGCACCCCGTGTGCAGATTCAGGCGTTGTTGATCCTGTTTGCGAGGGTTGAGAGCTCCCGGCAGATTTCGGAGTTCACGAGGTAGTTGGTCGGCATCCATAGGCCCGTGCTTCTCCCTCTTTATCTCATTTCCTTTCTCTTGTTAGTGATTCTGTAATAGCTTTGTAGACGCTTCAGACTTGTAGTACATTGATAGATGCTCATGACTAGTAACACCCCGATGTCGGGCTGTGTTGGTTTTAAATTTTGCAAATCATACTGTTCACTGCTTATTTTGGGATTTTATCATGTTTAAGACTTAATACTTATTATTTTAATTTCTTAAAAATTGAAATGAGAATGTGTCGGCTGGCCTTGTCTTCACGAGAGGTGCTATCACGAACGGGTCCAGGTTTAGGGTCATGACAAGTTGGTATCTGAGCCTAGGTTACATATGTCTTACGAGTCATGAGCAGGTTTAGTAGAGTCTCGCGGATCGGTACAAATACGTCTGTACTTATCCTCGGGAGGCTGTAGAACCTTTAGGAAAAAAACTTCACATTTTTGAATTCTTATTGTGCTTCCTTGATTCAGCTTGAAAAGTAATACATTAAATTCCTTTCACGCGTTCGTATGCGCGCATGAGCGCTCGGTATCAAATGTGCATCGATGGCTTGTGATTCCCTGATTGAGGGGGCGATATGTGATCTCAGTGTGTCAATGTTGGGTCAGTCTGGAAGACTTGAGCTGGATTTTTGCATGTAGCTTGATCCCTGAGCTGTTGATTGCGTGAGTGAGTGCTTCTGGATCTATATGTTCTGTTGTACCCTATTAAGGGGAGTAATGACTGGATAGCTATATGATGTGTATGTTATGATTGCAAGGTGTATTCATATGATTTGGGAAAACGACGAGAAGGGTCTACTGGAGGATAGAAGAACTATTAGGTACTTGATTTTCATCTTGATTTGAGGTATAACCCCGAGTTATGGGTGCGTGAAGAATTTTTTCTTGTTTTCTAGTTGGGGGCGGAGTAAATTTCATGTTACGGTATGAGTTCAGACTCAAGAAGATCCAGTGACTACGTAATGTTTGTGACGGTGGAAGGTATAAAGAAATGTTGGTTTGAGGCGAAGCATGTGGGTTATCTCCTGCGGAGTATTATGAAGTTGTGTGATCCTTATGTGGTATGATGGAAGACCTCTTCTACTAGTGAAATATATGTGTTGCAATTTAAATTTGGGTCATTTTGGAGAGTGGGTTTAACTGTTGCGGGAGTGAATGCGAGATTTGCAGAAGATTTAGAGTACCAGATGGTCTGTGTTTCACAAGCTTATGAAAGATTGAGTTTAATCTCAATATGGTATTATGGCAACAATAGAGTATATGCATTATGAGTTATTGTGTGTGTTTTGATCTATGGTTTCGAGCCAAGTGGGGGAGTCTGCTAGCGACTAGTCGGTTGCACAATTATGTGCTATGTTGGTTCCAGTTTGAGGCGTACGGGTGAATCAATTATGGCTTACGGAGATTGAGACCGAGGATGTCTCAAGTAAAGGAAATTTTTTGACAAAGGTCATGTTATTCTTCGTAGGTGTATGAGAATCACAGAATGTCTTGAGTGGTCATTGGTAAAGGATGTGTCGTGCATAGAACAGGAAGTTGCTTGATTGCATTAAGGTGAGGTTACATTTTGCGGTGTCGGAGTGCTAATGAGGTACAGGTTGTTCGGTTCATTTGATTAGTCTAATTGTGGTTTGAGTAGAGTGGATGAATCTAGAGAATGGTTCTAAAGGGGTTCAAGATTCTACATGGAATAATTAGAGATTTTCAAGTTGTATAATTGGCTAGAAACTGAGGTTTGCATTGGAGGGTGTCAAGACTTGTGTCATTTCTATATCAATTATAGGATTCTATATATCAGTAATAGGACGGTAATGGTTCCGGACCCACAGGAAGTCTCTTCGGGGTAGGTATTTTGAATATGGTGCTTTTGGGAATATTTAAGAGAGTACTCAAC
Source organism: Nicotiana tabacum (assembly GCF_000715075.1). Lineage (NCBI taxonomy): Eukaryota > Viridiplantae > Streptophyta > Magnoliopsida > Solanales > Solanaceae > Nicotiana > Nicotiana tabacum. Next base: position 136,035,833 of record NC_134101.1, on the reverse strand, counting down.
GGCTTATGAGCCTTAGACGGGATGCTTTTATGCTTGGGTCTCGTGTGGTGAGTCTGGGTTGGGGAATGGTGGCGTTATAGCAGGAAGAAATATCAAGTTGAAGGTAAATCAGAAGAAACTTGGTTAGATATGATGGCTTGGTAATAGACCGGATTTGTATGGTAAGGATATGATTAGTTCCTTGGGTGCTCACGAGGTAATGAGTTTCTATAGGTGTTTCGCGGCAATGCTCTTGGGTTTTAGTGGCCTGCATAACTTTGTTGAGTTAGAAAGATTCAGTCCTGACAGATTTGATTTGTGCAAAAGGGAGTCGGAGAGTTCTTGATGATTTCTACTGCGGTTTGGAGGTGTATGTTTTCTACTGGCATGAGGAGCGTGGGATGTATAGTGGTTTTCTTCTAGATGGGCTCAATGGAAAGTTCTTGGTTAGTTGAGTACATAGTTGCTTGTGGCTCGGAAGGGATATGAAGTCCTTATATTTATCATAGGATGACATGGTATATATGGTATGTTGTGTAGGGTTGAAATTTGCATGTGTAAGGTCACGACTCAATTCTGAAAAAAAGGTCACAAATTCTCGGACAGCTCTAGATGATTTGGGAAATGATATTACTAATTAGTGTAGCTTGATGAGGGTATACGTTTTGGAAAAAGGGCAATGTGATTGAGTTAATGGTACTCCTTTAGCATTGTGGCACTCTCTTATTGGATTGACTACTGATATTCGAGTTTACTTGGTGGTACGGAAGAATTTTCGGAGTATATCTCGTGGAAAGATTGGGTATTAGAGGTGTGGCATGTGTTTGGATGGCGGAATTGGGATCAGATATGGTGATTCGTGTACTATATGGAGTTAGAGACTGGGAGTTCTCATGTACAGGTTATATTACGGTTGTGGGTCGCGTGTATCGGCACTGCATAGTGGCTATCAGTGTTTGGAGACCCGAGTGGATCTTTTGCTGCTTGGTATGTTATATTTTTATGTAATATTGGGTATAGACTGGTTGTCTTCGTGTCATATTATTCTGGATTATTGCGCTAAGGCGGCGATATTGGCTATGCCGGGAGTGCCACGGATTGAGTGGCGAGGTTCGACGGATTAAGTTCCCAGTAGGGTGGTGTCATTTTTGAAGACGCAGCAGATGGTTGGGAAGGGTTGTCTTTCCTATTTGGCCTTCGTGATGGATGTCAGTGCAGAGGCTCCTACCATTGATTCAGTTCCGGTGATGAGGGGTTTTTCCGGATGTGTTTCCGGCTGTCGGTTATGTCACCAGATTGGGTTGTTGATTTTGGTATGGATTTGGTGTTAGGCACCATATCGTATGGCACCGGCGGAGTTAGAGGAGTTGAAGGAGCAACTTCAGGAACTCCTTGATAAGGGGTACATTGGTAAACCTATATGGATGTGTGTTCAGCATCGAGACAACTTTGTTGACTTCGAGTCGGTATTGGCGAGGGATGTGTTGATTAGGTTGTTATTGAGATATTGGTGCTCGAAGGTGATATATGAGTTACTTTTCTGTGTTGCGAGGTGTTACGATTTTTTGGTTATAGGCACATGTGGTGCGGTTCCATTGGGGCTTCATAGTGGAAGTCGAGCGGGAAGAGTACTGGGTATTGCTCGGTGGATGGCATATCGGTTATGTCCTTTCGGGTTTTTGTAATGTTATGTCAATTGCTTCGCAGTGGTTATGATGATTGCTTTGGTTTTAGACATCATATTGCGCATGGTTGTCGATTTTGAGCATAGTGACTTGAAGTGTTTCATGTTGACCAGTGTTTGGATGAGGTCGCGCATTAGAGCAAAGCTATGTGGAGGTATGATCCTGCGGGATAGATTTGTATGTTCTATTTCTATGATGTGTGACGAGTTCTCAACATTGTATGTGGTGGTACTGGTGATCTTGCGGTGTAGCTATTTTATTTGAGTCATTTTCATGATTTGAGTATGTTTGGATTGTTGCTTATTGGTGCGCGAATTGCGCAAGTTGTGGCTTTAGTCTTTATTGAGGTATCAAGTCACCAGAGTAGTTGTGTTGGACTAGATGAGATCATTGGGATCTTTAATGAATACAAACGATTCAATTTCAGCATGTTGGAAGGATAATATCGAGGTTCGGCTCAGAAATTTGCTATGGTCTTTGCCAAAGGAGAAGTGGCTTCACGAATGGTTGATTTGAGGAATAGTTATGACTTTTTACGTGTTTCATTTATTATTGGCAGTATACGGAAGTGTTGGAATGAGGCTTTGTTGGATTAGAGACTTATTATCGATATTCGGTTGTTTTGAGCAATTGTTGTGATTAGGAGTTATCGCTACGACTGTTTGAGTTATGTAGTACATCATGTAATTGCATCTGAGGTTGCGGGTATGGTTTGCTACAACTTGTTCAGGCTTATTGGATTGTGAAACTTCAGTTACACTGTGTTATCGGACCTATATGAGATAGGGTGACGTGGGATCACCCCCGGGTATATGCATGGTAAGGTTATTCAGCGATTGGTTGGCTTTTGGAACAACTATGGGCACGTTCGAGGACGAACATATGTTTAAGTGGAGAGGATATAACGACCCAACCAATCATTTTGAGCTTTTGCACTTTGCTCGCCAATTCTCGGGCATGACTAGCCCTGTGTGATGTATTATGACTTATGTAAATAGTCGGTTTTGGTTTTTAGGGTAATCCGAATGAATTTGGAAGAACAGTTCTCAGTTTGAAGCTTGAAATTTGAAAGGTTTGACCAAGATTTGACTTGTTGGTATATGTTCTCGGATTGGAGTTTTTATGATTTGGTTAGCTCCGTCAGGTGATTTGGGACATACGAGCATAATCGGAATGCATTTTGGAGGTCCGTGGAAGGTTTAGGCTTGAATTGGGGAAATTGAGATTTTGGCGCTTTCCGGTTGATAGGTGAGATTTTGATATACGGGTCGGAATGGAATTTCGGAAGTTGCAATAGTTCCGTTGTGGCATTTGGGATGTGTGTGCAAAATTTCATATCATTCGGACGTGGTTTGATATACATTTTGATCGAAAGCGTAATTCGGAAGATTTTGGAAGCTTCGGCTTGAATCCGATGTATTTTGGGTGATTCGATGTTGTTTGAGGTGTTTTGAAGATTCGTACAAGTTTGAATGGTGGTATGTGACTTGTTTGTGATTTTGGTTGAGGTCCCGGGGGCCTCGGGGTGATTTCGGATGGGTGACGGAAGAATTGGAATTGAGTTTTTGCAGCTCAAACATTTGGTTTCTGCCATAACCGCACATGTGGTTGGGAGGCCACAGGTGCAATGATCGCAGAAGCATAAGGCAGCCGCAGATGCGGCCAAGTTGAAGTCCTTCAGGAACAGCAGAAGCGGTGTCATTGGCGCACCTGCGGTAGCGCAAGTGCGAGTTTTTAACCGCAGATGCGGAAATTGGCAACTTAATAAAAACTGTAGATGCGGTGGATTTGGTCGCAGACGCAGGAAATGGACCGCAGGTGCGAAACTGCATAGGTCAGAAAGTATATAATGTTCCTTCGAGAATATTTGCTAAGTTCTCCATTTTTGAAGATGGGAAGCGAGCTAGGGCAGTGAATTCAAGGGAAAATCGAAGAGAATCAGTTGGGTAAGTTCCCTGAGCTTCATTACTCATGTTTATGATCATTTTTCTATTGATTAATCATGGTATTATTGGAAATTAAGGAAGAAAATTGAGGGATTAGGGCTTGAGATTAAGAGACCTTTGAGTGGGGATTTGAGGGGCCATTTGAGGTCCGATTTTGATGTGCTTGATATGTATAGACTCGTGGGAGGACGAGAATTCTTGATGTAGATTGGATATTTTCGAGTGGGCTTTGTTTCCTTCGCATATTTTAATGGTTATGTGTTGATTGTGGCTAGATTTGGAGCATCCGGAGGTCTATTCGTAGGGCAAAGGCATCGCAGGCTAGAGTTTGGACCGGATCGAGGTGAGTAATGATTGTAGTTATTGTCCTGAGGGTATGAAACCCCGGATTTGCATATCGTTGTGCTATATTGAGGTGATGCACACGCTAGACGATAAGCGTGGGGTCGTGCACTAATGGGGATTGTGACTTAGTCCATCCTGAATGACTATTTTACCACGTATTTGACTAAAAACTATTTATTATCATCATGTTTTGGGCTGAATGCTATATTTGGGCCTCGTACCAACTATTTGAACCCTTAGGGGATTTTTACTGATATTTCCTCACTGTTTTGACTTTATACTTGAACTCAGTCATGCTATATTCTACTGTTTTCATAATTCAGCCATGTTTACTCCATTTAAACACTTAAAATTATTTTGGGCTGAGCACCATGTTTTTACTCCGAGGGCCTATGTTGTGAGGAAACACTGATTATGATTATGAGGCCGAGGGCCTGAGATTTGTATGCCACGAGGTGGCTTGTTGATATGAGGCCGAGAGACTAGTGATGATGCCACGAGATGGCTTGATATTGTGCTTGGGACGTAAGGGGCCCCTCCAGGAGTCTGCACACCCCCAGTGAGCGCGGGTAACCATTATGATGTGAGATATAGCTCGAGGGACTGTTGTTGTTCTGTGATATTGCCCGAGGGGCCGATTTTGTTGACATTGTGCCCGAGGGGAGATCCTTTATGTGTTTATCTTTTCTAGTTGCTTGTCAATTACCTGCTTAATTGTTAAAAAGGCATTTCATGAAGTTTAAACTGAACTAAAATGACTTTACATATCTTCACTGATTCACTATTTTTACTAGTTTTTAATGCTTCATTATAGCCTGTAATGTGCCTTACGTGATTTCATATTTCTTAGTCTTTATTTATGACTATTACTCACTGAGTTGGAGTACTCACTTTAATTCCTGCACCCCGTGTGCAGATTCAGGCGCTGTTGATCCTGTTTGCGAGGGTTGAGATCTCCCGGCAGATTTCGGAGTTCACGAGGTAGCTTCTCGTCATCCGCAGACCCGTGCTTCTCCCTCTTTATCTTATTTCCTTTCTCTTGTTAGTGATTCTGTAATAGCTTTGTAGACGCTTCAGACTTGTAGTACATTGATAGATGCTCATGACTAGTAATACCCCGATGTCGGGCTGTGTTGGTTTTAAATTTTGCAAATCATACTGTTCGTTGCTTATTTTGGGATTTTATCATGTTTAAGACTTAATACTTATTATTTTAATTGCTTAAAAATTGAAATTTTAATGTGCCGGCTGGCCTTGTCTTCACGAGAGGCTCCATCATGACCAGGTCTAGGTTTAAGGTTGTGACAATATCTCTTTTGTTTCGTGGATTTAGGATGTCAAATGTATTGATTTATATTATTTGATGTATTTTTATGTGTAGGAATGATCCGGGAGCAATCGGGGGCGATATGTGCAAAATTAGAGCCAAAACATACAAAAAGAGGAAAGTTGGACTTTTCAGCGTTGCAGGTGGCGCTTAGCCCTACCTGTGGTGTCCAAAACAGTAAACAAAATATTGCCAGCACCGTGGAGGGCGTCTGGGGCTAGCCAGGGCGCCAATGACGTGAATTTTCTCCAATTTTGCCCGGGACACGGTTATTTCGGCCCTAGACCTACACAACACGTATAAAAGCAAGACTAAATATATTTTTGAGATATATACGCCACTTTGGAGAGATCTAACATACTTGGAAGGAGAATTCACGTGGGAAAACACACACAATGCTTGGAGGAGACTTCTACCTAGTTTTTCTTCTCTTCTCTTCCTTTAATTTCATAGTTGATTAGTTCTACAGTTTTGGGTGCTACATGAACGTTGTAGTTTGAAGCTTGAATTGTTCTTGTTATTTTATCATATTGGTTTATGTAACGACCTGGCCGGTCGTTTTAAGAATTAATGCCCCATTTCCCTATTAACTACATTCCCCGTGTTTTTTTTCTGCTATTTTAATTTGTCGGGATGATTCATTTTGAGTTTCAGAGTGTTTTGGTACACTTAGTCCCTAAATTTGAGTTTAAGCTTTAGAATTTGAATCGTAGTCAGAGTAGTGTGAAGAAGACCTCGGAATGGAATTATGTCGATTCCATTAGCTCCGTTGGGTGATTTCGGTCTTAGGGGTGTGTTCGGATTGTATTTTGGAGGTCCGTAGCTTATTTAGGCTTGAAATGACGAAAGTTGAATTTTGAAGTTTCCGGTTCGATAGTGAGATTTTGATATAGGGGTTGAAAGGGAATTCCGGAAAGTTGAGTAGGTCTGTGGTGTCATTTGAGACATGTGTGCAAAATTTAAGGTCATTCAGGCGAGGTCTTTAGACTTTTTGATCGAAAGTGGAATTTGAATGTTTTGGAACCCTTAGGCTTGAATCCGAGGGTGTTTTGATGATTCGATGTTGTTTTAAGTGTTTCGAAGATTGGTATAAGTTTGAATATTGGTGTATGACTTGTTTGTACTTTCGGTTGAGGCCCCGGGGGCCTCGGGATGATTCCGGATGGTTGATGGGAAGTTGAAAGTTAGAGTGTGCAGCTGAAGCTGCTGAATTACTATCACAACCGCACCTGCGGGTTGGGGACCGCAGGTGCGGAACCAGAAGCGTGTGGTCAGCCGCAGATGCATCCAGATGAGGGCAAGTCAGAAGTCGTAGGTGTGGGTGCTTTATCACACCTGCGGGACCGTAGGGGCGGTTATATGGGCGCAGGTGTGGTCCCAGTGCATTAAGTGAAAACCGCATATGTGGTTGGTTAGACCGCAGAATCGGGAAAAGGGCCGCAGGTACGGAATCCCTGGGCCAGAACCTATATAAGGTTTCCTTCGCAATATTCAGCTTTATTTCACCATTTTCAAGTCGGATTGGGAGCTTTTTGGGAGATTTTGAAGAGGGAATTCAAGGAAACTTCGTGGAGGTAAGATTTTTGGAACCAAAACTTGTTTCTATGGTGATATTCTACTAATCTGACAAGAAATTTATGGAATTAGTGGTTAAAAAATTGGGAGTTTAGGGTTTGAAATTGTAGACTTTGATTCTAGGGATTTGACGGGCATTTGTGGTTGGATTTTGGTATTCTTGGTATGCATGAACTCGTGAGAGTGTAAGGATTCTAGTTTTGTGAATTTTATCAAAATTCGAGATGCGGGCCCGGGGGTCGGGTTTTGATTCGGGCGATTTTCTTAATTTCGCGCGTTAGCTTCAAATTAATTAGTTGAATTAGTTACTTGAAGTTATATTTACATTATGCAAGTACTTTGAATAGAATTAGGCCATTTGGAGCCGGGTACTCGTGGCAAGAACGCGATTTCGAGTTGATTGAGCTGGTTCGAGGTAAGTGGCTTGCCTAATCTTGCATGGGGGAACTCTCCTTAGGATTTGGTATTTTTGTTATATGAGTGCTGTGTACGTGAGGTGACGAGTGTGTACACGTGCTAATTATTGAAAATCCCGTTTTCATTAAGCTAATACATATGTTTTCTAGTAATTTAGCAAATACTTGTACTTGAAGCCTCTTGTTTAGATTAGGAAAAACATGCCTACGTGACTTAATTGTCTTACCTGCTTTAATTGCCTACTTGTACTCTGTGCAGCATGTTAGAGTAGAAATTCCTGTCTATTTCTTGAATAGAACTGTATACTTTCTGAGATGGTTGTGTGTTTATTGGGACTACGGGACGATATCCCGGGAGATCCCCTGCTTATTTACTATGGGACTATGGATCGGTATTCCGGTAGATCCCCCTGCACACTTATGATTGGGACTACGTGACAACACCCGGTAGATTCCCCGCACTGGATATTTACTTTGGGATTATGAATTGGTATTCCAGGAGTTTTCCTTGCACATTTATGATTTGGACTACGGGACGATATCCCGGGAGATCCTCTATACATTTACGTTTGGGACTACGGGGCGATATCCTGGGAGATCCCCTGTTGATATATTTGTGTACTGAGTTAAATTCTTTTCTGTGATTTTATTCATTATAGCATGTTAGCATTTTAATTATATTGTCATATTCTATACTGTTTTACCTTGTTTTTCATCTATAATTAGTAGGGCCCTCACCTTCCTCGTCACTACTTGACCGAGGTTAGACTTGGCACTTACTGAGTACCGTTGTGGTGTACTCATTCCCATTCTATTTTTCGTGTGCAGATCCAGGTTCTTCGGCTCAGCCATACCTTTCGTTTCCTTTTTTTCGCAAATTGTTAGGCTTACCTAGTAGTGGAGACTAGGTGTCGTCACGATAGTTACGGAGGGCGTACTCGGGTCGTGACAATTTATTTATTCAATCTTGCATTATTTGATTGTTTGATCACCAATTGAATATTATCTAGGAATCTAGGAATGAACTCGGGAGAGGGAATTCTAGATTGCATATAAGATTGAGTAGAGCAAGATCTTAACTCTTGGGGGGGGGGGGCGAATTTGCGGTTAGGATAGGAATATATACTAATCGCCTTACTTGGTTACTATAAAGGAATTATTAATGCGTGCTTGTTAATTCTAACTCCATAGGAATATAAGCGTTAGATTAGGTTGAATAGGCGAGTTGTACTTCGGGAGAAGGCTACGAGCAATATTAACCTTGTCAATCAATAAATTAGATAAATTAATTAGACGATTTAACTGAAAAAGTCAATGGAATTGTTAGCTAACTCATAGCTCTAGAATATTCACTCACATTGAATTCGTCTCTATAATTCGCCAACTTGTTTTCTTTAATATCTTAATTTGTTACTCTAGATTAAATTTTAGTTATGTATTCAAACTTTGGGATTCGCTTGAATAGATTAATTGTTTGATTTAATATAGTTGATAGTTAATCACAAGTCCCTGTGGGTATGATATCTGGACCTACAATCCTATATTACTTGGCGACTACGTATACTTGCGTGTGCGTTTGGGAGTAACAAATTTTGGGCGCCGTTGCCGGGGACTTAGAAATTAACTTGTCTACTAGATTAGATTTTATTTTTTGTCTATTCATGTTTTTATTTTTTTATCTTAGGTTAACATTTACTATCTTTATTGATATGGCATCTTGGAATGATAATTGGTCAAATATTGGTTATTCTTATTTTGGTGATCCATGTCCATATTGTGAAGGACCACACTTGTGGCAAAATTGTGAATCTCAATCTTATGAGTGGAATATTTGTAATGTGTGTGGTGGTAAAAGTGGCCAGGTTGTCCTAATTCTTATTATCCTTCTTAGAGCTCTTATTATGATGTTTCTATTAATGTTTATGTAACGACCCGACCGGTTGTTTTGAGCATTTGCACTTCGCTCGCCAGTTCTCGGGCATGACTATCCCCGTGTGATGTATTATGACTTATGTAAATCATCGGTTTTGGTTTTCAGGGTAATCGAAATAGATTTTGAAGAACAGTTCTTAGTTTGAAGCTTTAAATTTGGAAGGTTTGACCAAGATTTGACTTGTTAGTAGATGACCTCGGATTAGAATTTTTATGATTTTATTAGATCCATTAGGTGATTTGGGACTTAGGAGCATGGTCGGAATATGTTTTGGAGGTCCCCGGAAGGTTTAGGCTTGAATTGGCGTAATTGAGATTTTAGCGTTTTCCGGCTGATAGATGAGATTTTGATATAGGGTCGGAATGGAATTCTGGAAGTTTGAATAGATTCGTTGTGTCATATGTGATGTGTGTGCAAAATTTCAGGTCATTCGGACAAGGTTTGGTACACTTTTTGATCGAAAGCGGAATTTGGAAGTTCTTGAAATTCTTAGGCTTGAATCCGATGCGATTGAGATTTCTGATGTTGTTTTGAGCATTCCGAAGGTTGGAACAGGTTTGAACAATGTTATGGGATATATTGGCATGTTTGGTTGAGGTTCTGAGGGCATCGAGTGAGTTTCAGATGGTTAAACGGATCAATTTTGGACTTTGGACTTGGAAGATTTTTGTTGATTTTGGTTGCAGACGATTTGTTCTTCGCGTTCGCGGTCAGGGACTCGCGTTCGCGAAGGGTATTTTCTGAGGCGGCGAATTTTGTCTTCGCGTTCGCATTTTCTGTGTCACGATCGCGATGTTGTAATGTTGTGATTCTCCCCGTTCGCGAGGCTTATGCCGCGTTCGCATAGAGGATGAGGAGTAGCTGGGCCCCAATGCATTTGTTCTACACGTTCGCATAGTAGGGATCGCGATCGCGAAGGGTTGAGTCTGTTTTGCATCGCATTCGCGAGAGGATCCTCGCGTTCGCGTATAAGGAATTCTGGTCAGCGAAGCTGTGTGCTTCGCGAACGCGAGGGATATGCCGCGTTCGCGATGAAGAAATATCTGGGTAGACAGTTTATATTTTTAAATCGAGGGTTTAAGTCCAATATCATAAAATCTCAGGAGAAGGTGGAATTTGAGGGGATTTTTAGTGGAGCTATTTGGGTAAGTATTCTTTACTCATATTTGGTTTAATTCCACGATTTAGTCTTGAATTTCATCATTTAATTTGAGAAATTAGATTGAAAATTGGGAAAAATGGAAGAAAAGTTTGAGAATTCTTTTGGGGATTTGAATGGGCAATTGAGGTCGGATTTTGATGATTTTGATATGGGTAGACTCATGAGTGGATGAGGATTCTATTGATGTGATTTTTATTGGATTCGGAGACGTGGGCCCGAGGGCGAGGTTTGAGCAATTTCGAGATTTTTTATTTAAATTGGATATTTTTGAGTGGGCTTTGTTCCCTTAACATAATTTTAATGGTTATGTACAGATTGTGGATAGATTTAGAGCATCCGGAGGTCGATTCGTGAGGGCAAAAGCATCACGGGCTCTGTTTGGACCGGATCGAGGTGAGTAATGATTGTAAATGTTGTCCTGAGGGTATGAAACCCCGGATTGCACATTGTTGTACTATATTGAGGTGACGCACACGCTAGATGACGAGCGTGGGGTCATGCACTGTTGGGGATTATGACTTAGTCCATCCCCAATGATTATTTTACCGCGTATTTGACTGAAATTGTTTGTTATCATCATGTTTTGGTCTGAATGTCGTACTGGGCCTCGTGCCAACTATTTGAACCCTTAGGAAGTTTTAGATATTTTCCTCACTGTTTTGACTTTATACTTGTACTCAGTCATGCTATATTCTATTTTTTTCATAACTCAGCCATGTTTACTCTATTTTAACACTTAAAATGATATTTTAAATGATATTGTCGGTTGAGTATCATGTTTTACTGTTGCCCGAGTGGCTTGTTTGATTTTGACTGAGTAAGGCCGAGGGCCTATATTGTTAGGAAACACTGATATGATTATGAGGCCGAGGGCTTGAGATTTGTATGCCACGAGGTGGCTTGTTGATATGAGGCTGAGAGCCTATGTGATTATGCCACGAGATGGCTTGATATTGCGCTTGGGCCGTAAGGGGCCCCTCTAGGAGTCTGCACACCCCCAGCGAGCGCGGGTACCTATTGTGATATGAGATATTGCCCGAGGGGCTGGTGATTATTCCATGATATTGCCCGAGGGGTGGATTCTGTTGACATTGTGCCCGAGGGACAGATTCTTATGGGTTTATCTGTTCTAGCTGCTTTGCATTTAATTGCTTAACTGTAAAAAAGATATTTCTAAAGAAGCTTAAACTGAACTAAAGTGACTTTACATATTTCCACTGTTTCATTGTCTTTACTGGCATTTACTGCTTCTTTATAGCCTGTTGACGTGCCTTTATGTGATTTCTTATCGCTCAGTCTTCATTTATTATTATTACTCACTAAGTCAGAGTACTCACATTACTCCCTGCACTTTAAGTGCAGATTCAGGTATTTCTGAACCTGGTAGCGGGTAGCGGTTGATTAGAGGCAGAGTTATCGGAGTTTAGCAAGGTAGCTGTCCGACGTTCGCAACATTGCTTTTCTCCCTCTTGATTTCATTATACTGTATTTAGTACATTTTCAGACTTTCCGTTGTATTTAGACCTTAGTAGATGCTCGTGACTTGTGACGCCCCGATGTCGGGCTGTATTCATTTTCACACTTGTTCTATTTTGCTAAATTTATATTTGTTATGGATTTATTCTTATAAATGACTTAAATTAACTTATTAAATTGGTAAAAATGAATTTGGGCATTATGTTGGCTAGCCTTGTCTTCACGAGAGGCGCCCTCACGACCGGGTCCGGTTTGGGGTCATGACAAGTTGGTATCAGATCCTAGGTTACATAGGTCTCACGAGTCATGAGCAGGTTTAGTAGAGTCTCGGGGATCGGTACGGAGACGTCTGTACTTATCCTCTGGAGGCTACAGAACCTTTAGGAAAAACTTCACATTCTTGAATCTTATTGTGCGTCCTTGATTCAGCTTGAAATATAACTCTTTGAATTCCCTCCACGTGTTCGTATGCGCACATGAGCACTCAGTATTAGATGTGCATCGATGGTTTGTGATTCCCTGGTCGAGGGGCAAGAGGTGATCTCTGTGTGTTGATGTTGGGCTAGTCTGGAGGACTTGAGGCCGGGTTTTTGCCTATAGCTGGAGCATTGAGGCGTTGATCGTGTGAGCATGTGCTTTTAGATCTATATGTCTGATAGTGTCCCTATTAGTGGGAGTGATGACTGGATAGCTACATGACGAGTGTGATTTGACTGCGAGATGTATTTTATATGAATTGAATGAGACGAGAAGGGTCTGCCTGAGGAGAGAAAGAACTATTTTGTGCTTGATTTCCATCTTGATTTGATGTATAGCCCCGAGTTTTGGGAGTATGAAGAATCTTTTCATGTTTACTAGTTGGGGAGCGAAGTAAATTTCATGTTGCGATATGAGTTCAGACTCAGGAAGATTAAGTGACTGCGTAATGTTTATGATGGTGGAAGGGTATAAAGAGATGTTAGTTTGAGGCGAAGCAGGTGGGTTATCTCCTGCGGATTGTTCTGAAGTTTGCGTAATCCTTTATGTCATTTATTGGAAGATCTCTGTTACCAGGGAAATATATGTGTTGCAATTTAAATTTAGGTCTCCTAAGAGAGTTGGTCTAACTGTTACGAGAGTGAATGCGAGATTTGTAGAAGATTTAATGTACCAGATGGTATGTATTTCACGAGCTTATGAAGGATTGAGTTTAACCTCACTATGGTATTATGGCAGCAATAGATTATATGCCTTATGAGTTATTGTGTGTGTTTTGATCTATGGCTTTGAGCCAAGTTGGGGAGTCTACTATTGATTAGTTGGTTGCACGATTATGTGCTATGTTGGTTCCAGTTTGAGGCGTATGGGTGAATTAGTTATGGATTACGGAGATTGAGGCCGAGGATGGCTCGAGTAAAGGAAAATTTTGACAAAGGTTATGTTATGCTTCATAGGTGTATGAGAATCACGGAATGTCTTGAGTGCTTATTGGTAAAGGATGCTCGGTGCATAGGGCAGGAAGTTGCTTGGTTGCATTAAGGTAGGGTTATATTCTGCGGTGTCAGAGTGCTAATGAGGCACATGTTGTTCGGTTCATTTGATCAGGCTAATTGCAGTTTGAGTAGAGTGGATGACTCTAGAGAATGGTTCTAATGTGTTCAAGATTTTACATGTAATATTTGGAGACTATCAAGTTGTATTTTGGCTAAAAACTGAGGTTTGCATTGGATGGTGTCAAGACTTGTGGCATTTCTATATCAACTATGGGATTCTATTTATCAGCATTAGGAAGGTGAAGGTAACGGATTTAGATTCGTAGTAAGTCTCTTCAGAGTAGAGTATTTCGAATGTGGTGCATTTGGGACTTTTAAGAGAGTATTCAGTGGCTTATGAGCCTTAGTTAGTGTGGTTTTATGCTTGGGTCTCATGTAGTGAATTTGGGTTGAGGAATTGTGGTATTACAGCAAGAAGGAGTATCAAGTTGAAGGTAAATCAGAAGGAACTTGGATAGATGGGATAGCTTGGTAGTAGGCCGGGTTGGCATGGTAAGGATATGATTAGTTCTTTGGATGCCTACAAGGTAATGAGTCTCTACAGGTGTTTTCGCGGCAATTCTCTTGGGTTTTAGCGACCTGCGTAGCTTGGTTGAGTTAGAAGGATATAGTCTTGACAGTTTAGTTTTAAGCAAATGGAATTCGAAGTGTTCTTGAAGGTTTCTACCACGGTTAGAGATGCGTATTTTCTACGAGTGCGAGAAGCATGGGTTGTATAGTGATTTTCTTCTAGATGGGATCAATGGAAAGTTCTTGGCTAGTTGAGTACGTAGCTGCTTGTGGCCTGGAAGGGGTATGAAGTTCTCATGATTATCTTAGGAGGGTATAGTATATGTGGTATGTGGTGTAGGATCGTGATTGACATGTGTAAGGTCACAGTTCAGTTTGGAAAGGAAGGTCACAAATTCTTGGGCAGCACTGGCAGCTTCAGATGATTAAGGAAATGGTATTGCTAATTGGGGTGATTTGACGAGGGTATATGTTTCAAAAAAAGGCAATGTTATTAAGTTGATGGTACTTCAGTAGTATTGCGGCACTCTCTTATTGGATCGACTGCTGATATTCAAGTTTGCTTGGTGGCACAAAAGAATTATGAGAGTACCTCTCGTGGAATGATTGGGTATTAGAGGTGTGTTGTATATTCGGACAGTGGAATTGGGATCATAGAGATTTGTGTGCTATATAAAGTTAGATACTGGGAGTTCTCATATTCAGGTTATGTTGTGGTTGTGGGTCGCGTGTATTGGCACTATATAGTGACTATCGGGATTTGGAGACCTGAGTGGATCTTTTGCTGCTTGGTATGTTAGATTTTGATGTAATATTGGGTATAGACTGGTTGTCTTCGTGTCGTGTTATTTTGGACTATTGCTCTAAGGCACCTATATTGGCTATGCTGGGAATACCACGGATGGAGTGGCGAGGTTCGACGGATTATGTTCCCGGTAGGGTGGTGTCATTTTTGAAGACCCAGTGGATGGCTAGGAAGGGTTGTCTGTCTTATTTGGCTTTCGTGATGGATGTCAGTGTAGAGACTCCCACTATTGGTTCAGTTCTAGTGACGAGGGACTTTTTCGGATGTGTTTCCTATTGTCGGGTATGTCACCGGACAGGGTTGTTGATTTCGGTATTGATTTGGTGTTGGGCACCGTATCGTGTGGCACCAGCGGAGTTAGAGGAGTTGAAGGAGCAGCTTTAGGAACTCCTTGATAAGGGGTTCATTAGTAGACCTATATGGATGTGTGTTCTGCATCAAGACAGCTTTGTTGACTTCGAGTTGCTATGGGTGAGGGATGTGTTGATTCGGTTGTTATTGGGCTATTAGTGTTCTGAGTTGATCTATGAGTTACTTTTCTGTGTTGCGAGGCATTATGATTTGTTGGTTATAGGCACACATGGTGCGGTTCCATTGGGGTTTCATAATGGAAGTCAAGCGGGAAGAGTACTGGGTATTGCTCGGTGGATGGCATATCGGTTAAGTCCTTTCGGGTTTGTGTAATGTTATGTCAATTGCTTTGTAGTGGTTATGATGATGCTTTGGTTTTAAACATCATATTGCGCATGGTTGTCGATTTTTAGCATAATGACTTGAGGTGTTTCATGTGGACCAGTGTTTGGATGAGGTCGCGCATTGGGGCGAAGCTATGTGGAGGTATGATCATGTGGGTTAGATTTGTGTGTTCTGTTTCTATGATGTGTGATGGGTTCTCGGCATTGTGTGTGGTGGCACTAGTGAGCTTGATGTATAGCTCTTTCATTTGAATCATTTTCATTATTTGAGTATGTTCGGATTGTTGCTTATTAGTGCGCGGATTGTGCAAGTTGTGGCTTTAGTCTATATTGAGGTGTCATGTCACCAGAGTAGTCGTGTTGGATTGGATAAGATCGTTGGGATATTTAATGAATACAAACGGATTCGATTTCAGCATGTTGGAAGGATAATATCGAGGTTCGGCTCAGAAATTTGCTATGGTCTTTGCCAAAGGATAAGTGGCTTCATGAATGGTTTATCCGAGAAATGGTTATGGCTTCCTGCGTGTTTCATTTATAATTGGCAGTATATGAAAGTGTTGGAATGAGACTTTAGTTGATAAGAGGTTTACTATCGGTATTTGGTCAATGTGTGCAACTGCTATGATTAGCAGTTATCGCTACAAGTGTTTGAGTTATGTGGTATATCATGTAATTGCACCTGAGGTTATAGGTATGGGTTGTTACGCTTGTACGGGCTTATTCAGAGTATAGATGTAAAGTTTTGATCTTGTGGGTGATTTCAGGAGTGGAAATGTGGTTCTAAGGTTTATGGGCTATGTTAGATTGTGAAATTTAAGTTGTGTTGTGTTATCGGACCTATATAAGATAGGGTGATGTGGGATCACCCCCGGGTATATGCATGGTAAGGTTATTCAGCAATTGGTTGGCTTTTAGAACAACTCTGGGCACGTTCGAGGACGAACATATGTTTAAGTGGGGGAAGATGTAACGACCCGACCGATCGTTTTGAGCTTTTGCACTTTGCTCGCCAGTTCTTGGGCATGACTAGCCCCGTGTGATGTATTATGACTTATGTAAATCGTCTATTTGGGTTTTCAGGGTAATCAGAATAGATTTGGAAGAACAATTCTCAGTTTGAAGCTTTAAATTTGGAAGGTTTGACCAAGATTTGACTTGTTAGTAGATGACCTCGGATTGGAATTTTTATGATTTGGTTAGCTCCGTTAGGTGATTTGGGACTTAGAAGTGTGGTCGGAATGTGTTTTGGACGTCCGCGGAAGGTTTAGGCTTGAATTGGCAAAATTGAGATTTTGGCGTTTTCCGGTTGATAGGTGAGAGTTTGACATAGGGGTCGGAATGGAATTCCGGAAGTTGGAATAGGTCAGATGTGTCATATGTGACGTGTGTGCAAAATTTTAGGTCAATCGGACGAGATTTGGTACACTTTTTGATCGAAAGCGGAATTTGGAAGTTCTTGAAATTCTTAGGCTTGAAGCCGATGCGATTTTGATGTTTTGATGTTGTTTTGTGCGTTCTGAAGGTTGTAACAGGTTTGAACGATGTTATGGGATATGTTGGCATGTTTGGTTGAGGTCCCGAGGGCTTCGGGTGAGTTTCGGATGGTTAAACGGATAAATTTTGGACTTTGGACTTGGCAGATTTTTGCTGGTTTTTGTTGCAGACGATTTGTTCTTTGCGTTCGCGAAGGGTATTCTCTGAGGCGGCGAATTTTGTCTTCGCATTCACATTTTTTGTGTTGCATTCGCGATGTTGTGATGCTATGATTCTCCGCGTTCACGAGGCTTATACCGCGTTCGCATAGAGGAAGAGGAGTAGCTGGGCCCCCAATGCATTTATTCTACGCGTTCGCGTAGTAGGGGTCGCAATCACGAAAGGTTGAGTCTGTTGTGCATCGCATTCGCAAGAGGGTCCTCGCGTTCTCATGTAAGGAATTCCGGTCACCGAAGTTGTGTGCTTCGCGAACGCGAGGGATATGTCGCGTTCGTGATGAAGAAATATCTGGGCAGACAGTTTATATTTTAAAATCGAGGGTTTAAGTCCAATATCATAAAAGCCATTGAGAGCTCGGGAGAAGGTGGAATTTGAGGGGATTTTCAGTGGAGCTATTAGGGTAAGTATTTTTCACTCATATTTGGTTTAATTTCATGATTTAGTCTTGAATTTCATCATTTAATTTGAGAAATTAGAGTGAAAATTGGGGGAAAATAGAAGAAAAGTTTGAGAAGTCTTTTGGGGATTTGAATGGGTAATTAAGGTTGGATTTTGATGAATTTGATATGGGTAGACTCGTGAGTGGATGAGGATTCTATTGATGTAATTTTTATCGAATACCGAGACGTGGGTCCGAGGGCGGGTTTGAGCAATTTCGGGATTTTTGATATAAATTGGATATTTTCGAGTGTGTTTTGTTCACTTAGCATATTTTAATGGTTATGTACTGATTGTGGCTAGATTTGGAGCATCCGGAGGCCGATTCGTGAGGGAAAAAGCATAGCGAGCTAGAGTTTGGACCGGATCGAGGTGAGTAATAATTGTAAATGTTGTTCTAAGGGTATGAAACCCCGGATTGCACATCGTTGTTCTATATTGAGGTGACACACATGCTAGATGACGAGCGTGGGGTCGTGAACTATTGGGGATTGTGACTTAGTCCATCCCGAATGATTATTTTACCGTGTATTTGACTAAAAATTATTTGCTATCATCATGTTTTGGGCTGAATGCCGTACTTGGGCCTCGTGCTAACTATTTGAATCCTTAGGGGATTTTTACTAATATTTTCCTCACTGTTTTGACTTTATACTTGTACTCAGTCATGCTATATTCTACTGTTTTCATAACTCAGCCATGTTTACTCTGCTTTAGCACTTAAAATGATATTTTAAATGATATTTTGGGCTGAGCATCATGTTTTACTATTGCCCGAGTGGCTTGTGAGATTCTGACTGAGTAAGGCCGAGGGCCTATGTTGTGAGGAAACACTGATATGATTATGAGGCCGAGGGCCTGAGATTTTTACGCCACGAGGTGGCTTGTTGATATGAGGCCGAAAGCCTATTAGATAATGCCACGAGATGTCTTGATATTGCGCTTGGGCCGTAAGGGGCCCCTCCAGGAGTCTGCACACCCCCAGTGAGCGCGGGTACCCATTGTGATATGAGATATTGCCCGAGGAGCTGGTGATTGTTCCATGATATTGCCCAAGGGGCAGATTCTGTTAACATTATGCCCGAGGGGAGGATTCTTATGTGTTTATCTGTTCTAGCTGCTTTGCATTTAATTGCTTAACTGTCAAAAAGGCATTTCTAAAGAAGCTTAAACTGAACTAAAGTGACTTTACATATTCCCACTGTTTCATTGCTTTTACTAGCTTTACATATTCCCACTGTTGACGTGCCTTTATGTGATTTCTTATCGCCCAATCTTCATTTATAGTCACTGAGTCGGAGTACTCACATTACTTCCTGCACCTTGTGTGTAGATTTAGGTATTTCTGAACCTGGTAGCGGGTATCGGTTGATCAGAGGCAGAGTCACCAGAGTTTAGCAAGGTAGGTGTCCGACGTTCGCAGTACTGTTTTTCTCCCTCTTGATTTCATTAGACTGTATTTAGTACATTTTCAAACTTTTCGTTGTATTTAGACCTTAGTAGTTGCTAGTGACTTGTGACACCCCGATGTCGGGCTGTATCTATTTCCGCACTTGTTCTATTTCGCTAAATTTATACTTGTTCGAGATTTATTCTTATAAATGACTTAAATTATCTTATTAAATTGTTAAAAATTAATTTGGGTATTGTGTCGGTTGGCCTTTTCTTCACTAGAGGCGCCTCACGACTAGGTCCGGTTTAGGGTCGTGACAGTTTATGAGTTTGATAGGAGCAATGAAGTGGAGGATACAGAAGGTGGTGCTCGTATTATGGACATGATGAGGCAAGCAACTGAGCAACAAGAAGAAAATCAAAAGGTTATACAAAGAATTAGTACAGCAATCATGAGAATGAAGGACGAGTCGGAAGAGATCGACCAATTTGATACCAAGAGCGAATTCCCACCAGAAAATAATTGTGAAGAAGCAGATGTAGTGAGCCAATCTTGGCTAGAGGAACAAGCTCAACTGATAAAATCTCATGAGTTTCTCCGTGATGTTCTTTCAAATATGACAGAACAACTGATAGAAGGAAGAGCTGAGAAGCAAGAGATAGACCAATTTGGCTCAGATATCAATGACATGCAGGCTCAATTGAATAACAAGATTGAGGCGTCTGATGCCCCACAACCAATTTTTGTGGATACTGGCCAGCTTGTGGAGCGGAAAGAGGAATTCCAACTATTCGACCAAAATATTATTAATGATGCCAAGGTTGATGAAGAGTGCAAAATTGAGGATGTCAAAAATAATGCAATTTTGGAGTTGGAGTGTATTGGACCTCATTCTAAGCACTTTTCAACATTGTGTTTGGTTGGTGACATGGGAATTGATCCAGTCAAGCTTATGAAGGAGTCAATAGATGAGGAACAGAGTGTTTATATTCTTAAATTTTCCATACTAAGGAGGCAAAACAACATTCCTCACTTAAGGGCCAAGAAGTGCAACATGCGATATCTATTGCTTGGTTCCTTTATTTTTATACCACCTCCCCAGGAACGTGACAAGAAAATTGATGCAAAATTGGGGGCGCAATTCATATATTCAAAGTGGAAGGAAAAATGGTGAAAGTGATGGCGTCGTGTTGCGACGTTAAATCAAGCGCTTGTTGGGAGGCAACCCAATTCTATTTTTTCCCTTTTCTTTTATTTATTTTTTATTTTATTGTGTTAATTTTTTTTGTAGTATTTTGTTTGTGTTTTGTAGGAGTAGGAGCATGGAGTCAAAGCCAATAGGCATGTGCAAAAGCGAGCAGGTGGTTGAAACTAAGTCTGAGGTACCCGCACAAGGGATCATACCCAGGAGAAGTCTGAGTATCCGTGAGTATCAGGGAGTCTCTTTTACCCTCTTGTTATTTTCAGTGTTCATTGAGGACATTGCATAATTTTAAGTGTGGGACGAGGAGATTGTCTGGGTGATGTTTTGTGCTATCTTAGCTTAGTTGTAGTGCTCCTTCTTCGTGTAGTAATTTTTGTTGCAAAATATATAAAAAGATTCAGAATATTTGGACTTTTCCCGACGATGGATTTTGTGGACAGCTTTCTTGAGGGATTAAGGTCCAATAAAAAATGAAAAAAAGGGTGAAAATAGAAAAATCCAAAAATATGTCTTTTGTTTTTCTTTAGGTAGCAATAATCCCCACGTTGTTTTTCATTGTGCATCGATTCTTTTTCATGGGATGTAGCTTGAATCGGGTAGTAGGTTTTTATTTTTTTTAGAGTAGATTAGGACTTTAGGAAATAAAAGGAGGAAGATTGATGAACTTAGGCTCCTTTGACTTGTTTGATAATAGCATATTTAAGCTTTGGTATGTAGAGTATCTTCCCAATATTTTGAAATTGTTCATGATTCCTTGATGTAATTGGATAGCATGTTTTGTGACGCCTATGTCTCTTTTACTTGACTTATATTCACTTTGTGCTTAATGCTTAATATCTTGTGGCTCCGTGAATACTTGCATTGTTTGAGAGTTGAAATGAGACCGTCCTTAGTGAGTCATGTGCCATGTGTGAAGTGAGATTTTGTGTAGTCTATGTTATTGTGATTGAGTCTAGAACTTGCCCGGTATGTGAGTTTAAGCGAAATTTTAGGTGATGCTCGATTTGAAAAATTATTTTAGGCTTTCTTTGATCTTTTTAAGCTTAGTGCTTATCACAAACAAAAATTGAACCCTAGTAAACCCTTTTGAGCATATAGAATTTTATTTTGGCACCCACATTACGAGCCTATACCCTTTTTTTTCTTGATTGACATTATTTTGATCTTATTACCTCTTATGGAACTTTAATTGTGAAATGAGCGCTAGAAGAAGTAAGGAATAAGTGTGGGTGGCTTTTGAGTGGAACCAATAGAAGAAGAAAGGTGCACTTATTGTAAAATAATACACCACTAGTGAAAATTAAAAAAGAAAAAAGAATAGTTGAAAGAAAAAGAAGAAGAAAAAGAAAGAAAAATTCGAAGAAAAGAAGGGAAATTGAGATGATTAAATTGTTGTCTTGTTCTTGCTAGTGGGTATAAATTAAAGTAGTGCTTAAATAAAGAGGGAATCATTTTGGGAGCAATCTTGTTTGTAAAATTGCATTAGATTGAAGATTTGCGCTTAAAGTTTATTATGTGATGTGTTAAAGTGCTTAGGAGGGTGAACCACTAATCCTAAATATATCCTATCCCTCCCTTAGCCCACATTACGATCATATAAAGTCCTAATTTATTTTAGATCTAGTGAGCCTATATTAGTGGAGATTTACATTATAGGCAAGTATATGGTACTTTTTGCATGCACACATAACTTTTTTGTGAGAGTGAGAGATTTTCTTTAATAGATGTGAGTCCTTAAATTATATTTGATCATGAGATTCGAATGTATGGATTCAACATACTCTCTTGTTCTTGTTGTGAGGGCACATGGTTACACGAGGGATAGGTTACATTATTAGACTTCTCTGTGATGTTGGGTGTTCAAGCCATGGGTGCATTGTGATATTGAGTCGGCTTTTGAGGCTAGGATTGTTATGAGCATGTTATCTTTGTTGTGAATATGTGAAGAATGTCATAAGTAAAGGGAAGTGTAAGTGATTGCATATGCTACAGTTTAATTGTTGCTATCAACCATGGTCATTGGTATAGTGTATGTTGAAAAAATAAAATTAAATAGATCTTCCCTAATTGAGATGTACGTTGTTGGGGGTATATTTGTTAGTCCCATTGCTCGAGGACGAGCAAGAGTCTAAGTGTGAGGTGTTGATGTTTGCTTAAAGTATATATACTTGTATGTATATCGCCTCATATCTTACTTTTGTTTCGTGGATTTAGGATGTGAAATGTATTAATTTATACTAATTTGATGTGTTTTTATGTGTAGGAATGATCCGGGAGCAATCGGGGGTGATATGTGCGAAATTAGAGCCAAAACAGACAAAAACAGGAAAGTTGGACATTTCAGCGCCACAGGTGACGCCTAGCACTACTTGTGGCACCAAAAACAGTAAAAAAAATTGCCAGTGCCGTGGAGGCGCCTGGCGCTAGCAAGGGCGCCAGTGACGTGAATTTTCTCCAATTTCGTCCGGGACACGATTATTTCGGCCCTAGACCTACCCAACACATATAAAAGAAAGACTAAACATTTTTTTGAGATATATACTCCACTTTGGAGAGATCTAACATACTTGGAAAGAGAATTCATGTGTGGGAACACACACCACACGCTTGGAGGAGACTTCTACCTAGTTTTTCTTCTCTTCTCTTCCTTTAATTTCATAATTGATTAGTTCTAGAGATTTGGGTGAAGCTTGAATTGTTCTTGTTATTTTATCATATTGTTTTTTTTGTTCAATCTTGCACTTAATTATTTGATTGCTTGATCACCAATTGAATATTATCTACGAATATAGGATTGAACTCGGGAGAGGGAATTCTAAATTGCATATAAGATTGAGTAGAGCAAGATCTTAGCTCTTAGAGGGGGAGGATTTGCGGTTAGGATAGGAATATACCTAATCGCCTTGCTTGGTTACTATACATGAATTATTAATGTGTTCTTCTTAATTCTAATTCCATATGAATACAGGAGTTAGATTAGCTTGAATAGGCAAGTTGTACTTCGAGAGAAGGCTACGAGCAATATTAACTCTATCAACAAATAAACCAGATAAATTAATTAGACGATTTAAGTGGAAAAATCAACGAGATTGTTAGCTAACCCATAGCTCTAGAATATTCACTCATATTGAATTTGTCTCTATAATTCGCCAACTTGTTTTCTTTAATATCTTAATTTGTTACTCTAGATTAAATTTTAGTTAAGTATTCAAATTTTAGGATTCGCTTGAATGGATTAATTGTTTGGTTTAATTTAGTTGATAGTTAATCACAAGTTCTTGTGGGTACGATATCTGGACTTACAATCCTATATTAATTGTCGACCACGTATACTTGTGTGTGTGTGTGGGAGCAACACTCTTTAAACCAAACGGCTCCTCGTAGAATTAGAAATCCTTGCAAAATACTTATTCACATTACAGTAATTTATCATAGTTGAAACATAAATTGATATGAAAATACACATCTTATGCATCTATTAGTTTCTTGTATTTAAAAAAAAATGTTTCTTGTAGTGTTAGTAACTATAGTAGGTCCCCCCCCCCAATTGCAACGTACAATTCGTGTCTTCCACCAGTTTGCACCGCCCAACAACGTACTATACAATCAATGCTTCGACTCTATGCCAGTCTTAGGAGTTGGACTTATTCACTTTGGGTCCCTCTTCCACTAGTTTGCACCGCCCAACAACGTACTAAACAATTAATGCTTCGATTCTATGCCAGCCTTAGGAGTTGGACTTGTTCACTTTGGGTCCCTCTAATAATTCAACTCCAACTTCCTCCGCTTTTCACTCTTCTTATTTGAGATATTTACCCCAAACCGTGTTGGAAATTAAACCAAGATTAATTAGTATTTCTAAGTCGTCTAGGATTTGGTATTAATTCCTAGTTTATTTAATTCATGTCTAGTTAGGATTTGTTTACCAATTTTATATTGAAATATGTTTTTGGTTCTGTAGTATTATAAATAGGGGTGCTATAACTTATTTTATTGTAGAGAGGTAACTATAATGTAGAGAGATTGAAGAGTTTATGAGTTGTGAAAAAGCCTCCTACCAAGTTCTTTCCTAGTTTAATAAATTTCTTTTATATAGCTTTTGCTGAATTTTTGCTTGTGCCTAAATTGTTCTTCGGGGTATTTTGAATCCTTTAAATTGGTATCAGAGCCTATTTGAGATCATGTCAGAGCCGATAGGAGATCCAAAAAAAGTATGGATACTCTATTACCTAATTATCATGTTTTTGTGTTTGATGGCAAAAATAATTTTGAAACTTTGGTATCAGCAGATGAAGAATTTTTTTAAGTCTATTGGATTGAAGGATTTGAGGAACCCCTAGAAGGCACAACGTTGATGGGTGATGCAGCTATGCAATTGGAGAAGAAGAGACATTTAGATTACAAGGCACGCTACTATCTTGCCATTAAGGTCGAATTGTATGTATCTAAAAAATATTTGCATGCAAAGTCATCAAAGGAGGCTTGGACAATCTTGTTGAAGTCATATCGAAAAGTTACTGACATAAAGAAGGAGAAACTGCAAGAGTTTAGGAGTCAATTTGAGTTGGCTCGTATGAGACCAACAAAATTTATCAAAGAACATTTTACAAGAATTGAAGAAATAGTCAATGGTCTAAGGACCAATGGAGAAGTTTTGGAAGAAGTTAAAATTATTGAAAAAGTATTATAGTCTCTAAGTTTAAAGTTTAGCAACAAGAAAGTTATTCTTGAGGCTACTAAAGATCTTAGCACTCTCAGACTTGATGATATAGAAGGGGAATTGGTGATATACGAGAGATCACTGCATCAACAAAAAGATGAGACATTGGAGGAGGTATCACAAGAAAAGGATGAACAACCAAAAGGAAAATAAGGAACATCAAAGATGATGAAAATAAATCAAGGAGGCCAAAATTCAGAAATAGAGGAGAAAAGAAGAGAAGGTACATATAATTTTTGTTGTGATAGAGATTCTATTGAATGCGAAGGGAAGTCAAATAATAATTAAATTGATCTGCCAAAAATTTATCTGGTTGCTAAAAAGGAAGATGTGGTTGCAAGGGACGTTTGTCCAAAAGAGGTTGGTGTTTCACTTGAAAAGTTATTTGATAGTATTGAAGATGAACCTATTAACGAAAAAATCAAGATGATTCATCAAGAAAAAGTCTCTGATGATCTGCACAAGGTTGAGACAAAAATAGCTTGAGATCCAGATCTGCAACACATGATTATAGATATTGAAGATGAAATAAATTTTGTGTCATTGTTCAAGATTGCATGTTTCAAGGAGCAAGATGATATATTTATTGGTGGCATTACTCTACAACCCATTGAATGTTCAATTGGAGTTAATTGGGTGTACAAGTCCAACTACAAGGCAACCGGAGAAGTAGATAATTCCAAAGTAATGGAAAATTATATTGATGATGTTTTGAAGGGATCTACCATGAGTAAAGACAAATCATATATGAGCAATATTCAAGATAATTAAAGTTGACTAAAGATGGTACTCATGATTTTGTTGATGCTACATATTTTAGGGAACTGGTGGAGAGTTTAAGGTACTTGACTTCTATAAGGCTTGATGTTACTCATGACATGCTCAAGTTTGACGATCTTGGTTTAAGGGAGGCTGTTGGAAATTAAACCAAGATTAATTAGTATTCCTAAATCGTCTAAGATTTGATATTAATTACTAGTTTCTTTAATTCATGTCTAGTTAGGATTTGTTTACCAAATTTATATTGGAATAGGATTTTGGTTTTGTAGTATTATAAATAAGGGTGCTACTACTTGTTTTCTTGTAGAGAGGTAGCTATGCTGTAAAGAGATTCAAGAGTTGTGAAAAAGCCTCCTACCAAGTTCTCTCCCTAGTTTAATAAATTTCTTTTATATAGCTTTTGCTGCATTTTTGTTTGTGCCTAAATTGTTCTTCGAGGTATTTTGAATCATTCAAACCGCGTAGTTTGTTTTGAGTTCACTCTCATTTTCTCAATTTTGTGAGATGTGCGTTACATGTATATATATAACTTCTCCCAGTCTCTCCCTGCCAAACATACCCACTTCAAAAAGCTTTTCATTAACTCATAAAGACCAATAGAACAAAAAGGAAAAGAGATCTTCTGAAAGTGCATACACTTTCTCATTTTTTACTCCATTACAACCACTGCCATTTCTTTTCATTTAAGCTGTTGCTATCTTCTACTATTAAGACAACCATGCAAGAAAGGTCAAAAATTCAGAAGAAGGAATCGGTAGTTGCTCGTAGAGCTTGGAACCTTCTCCGCCTGGCCTTGTTATTGGCAAGAAAAGGTGGCATTTTCAAGAACAGACACCTTATGGCCGATCTCCGTTTGCTTCCCAAATACATTAGAAGCCTCCGTCATACCAACAAGTACGGTGGTGCATTACATTATGGGGAGCGTGAGTTTTCCTTTGATGACACCCCTATCATTCCTGTTAAGATGCATCGCCCTGCTTCCTTGCGTTTCAAGATGCCAAATATCCCCTGCATCAAACCTCAGGTTGATTTTGACTTTGGCTTTGACAACGATCGTGATCGTGATTGTAAAAGATTATGAAATGTACAATGGTAATGGTGATGATGATTTTCCTAGGAAAAGTTTCTTAAACTGGGAGGATGGTGATAATGAAGAGGATGCATATGCAAGCTGCGAGACCTATGAGGAGATTAGTTGTCCCGAAGATGAAGCTATTGATATGAACGCTGACCAATTTATCGCAAAGTTCTATGAACAAATAAAGGTGCAAAGACAAATATCATATTTACAATACCATGAGACGACGTTCGCTAACTAAAGGTGCAAATTGACAGAGGCTTGCAGGCGCTTTCCACTCTTCAGCACTCACCAATTTTCATTCTTTTTGGATGTCATATTCTAGTTTCGATTTCATACTGGCTAGTAGTATTCTTTCTGTATAGGATGCGTTACGTCGCGGATTATTTGTATATAGATCGAAGAGGTATTCAGTATTCTATTCCACACTGCAAAATGAGAGCTCAATCTTCTTTTATCCAATATAATTCGGCATCAAAATGTCCATGTTGAACCGGTAAAACAAACATTGACGAGAAATAAAGGAACGAGTTTAGATTTTTCTTATGAGAATATTAAGTTTCCTCGGAAATAAATTTGGCAACTTGGAAATTTTGGGGCAAGAAGCAGAACATAAATGTATATACAACTTTAATTTGTTGTCGCAGTATGTCCAAATTTATTTCTGCCACGCTAGGTGTTCTGTATATTATCGGGGAAGTAAGGGTTACCTTTATAAAGTGGTCTAAAAAGTTCTCTCCAATTAACAAAAAATAAATTAAATTCAAGCACTTGCAATTTCACTTTTTACAAATATCTACGCTTTATATGTGCCAATTGTTGGATATGGTCTTAATCATTTCTGGACTACTCTGATATAATGTTCCTTCAATCACGATAAGGTTTTAGATGAGTCCAATATGCAGCTAAGCTGAAAAAATGAAATGTCGTGCCCTAATAACACAAGTTGACAGGAATAGCAGCGAGCGGGAAACAAGAAGAACCAGCTCCTGCAAGCCAATGGGCGCCTATATTCAAATTTCAAATTAAGGGAAAATTAACGGAAATGTCAAAAAAATATAACAATTTTTGTCTATTCAGGGAAAATTATTTACAAAATATCTTGCAATTTGTACATTGTATACCTTTGGAGTATAAGTTCACATATTGTATATATTAATAGCATGTAATTGTATGATTCAACTATTCTCAATGTATATCTCGAAGGTATACGACATACAAAACTGTGATGTCTAATTGGATACAGACGGATACTCTCCCTCCAACAAACAAACTCAATACCACCATCTTCTTCTTTTCCTGAAGAAAAAAAAAGTATTTCCAAGCGTTACTATGATGTTTTATACTTCAATACTATACAAGAGGGGAGTGATTTGTGTGATATCCAATTTTTGCGTACACAGATTATAGAAAGACCTGGTTCTTCTATGTGTTTCTTATACTACTGTTGCGGAATAATAAATGATGAAAGTAAAGAACACAAGTATTTTTACGTGGAAAACACCCGACTCAAAAGGTGAAAAAACCACGACCTACTACTTAGAATTTTTCACAACACTTCACTAAATCACTGAGCCAAAACAACATTTATAAAACTCTTTGTAAACCTAAGGATCACCTCTATTCCCTTTGTGGCAACCAACATCTAGCTGTTGCGACAACTTCAAATTAACTCTAACTTGAATACAACACTCAGAGTACCTAGTGCAATTGTTTCTAGATAAAGCTGAAATGTACAATTTGAAACACCTACTACAATAAAACTAGAATAAAAGACAGACACTTGGAACATGTTCTTCTTTCTGGTTCATGTAGCTTTAGGTTCGCACACTTGAATCACATAAGAATTATTTGCAAAATACCTTGATATTTTGCTCTCAACTCACGTTTAACTTCAGCGTGTGTGCGTGCCTATAAAATGAGAACATCCTGCAATATATAGAGTTAGTAGAATAGGAAATAACTAGAGTTCTAATGCTATACTCTTCCATGGTAGAAGAGTTCTAGTTATCTTCAACTTCTAACTCCTCCCTTATCAAGGATAGAGTTCTCTCGAGTAAGGAGTCCTTCTCCTTATCATTTATGCAACCTTTTAGTTCAGGAGATATCAGATATGACCACTTAAGCTTATCTCATTTAGGTTCATGCCTTGTGCTCGAATCTGCCCGTGTCTATGTATACTGTGTATGGACTTGGTTCATGCTTGAGTTCCTTTGTCAATCATCAAAATAAGCTTCACTTGGGCCAACAAATTTCCTCTTTTTGATGATGACAAACTCTGTGCTTTTCATAAGCATAAGCCCTATTTCAATTCAGCTCAACATCAAAAAATGTTAGAATACTTTCCATTTTAATGTCACTAATCATCAAGGACCAGTTTCATTAGATTATAAACATCACAGAACAAAGTAAAAAGCAAAAACTATCTTCCCCTGTTGGCATCATCGAAAAGTTATATAATTATGTTAGATAACCAGATTTTACTAGATATTACTCATAGCCATTGAGGCTACTTCAAATGCAATTATGGAGTCAAGCATCATATATCAATCTAATGATATTAGCTATCTAATAAGCATTAACAAACAGTTAGAGCACAAAAAAAGTTAATTATCATTGATGCTAGTCATCCACAAAGCACAAAAAAAAATAAAGATATTGGATCATGTGCAAAAAGAACAAAAGGAAATCCCATCCGTGTCACTGGTTTGTCTAACTAAGCTAGGAAGTTTTCAAGGCTAGGAAGGACTAGGTTCTTGGTTTCTGGCCTGAAGTAGCTTCAACATATCATGAAGAATGCCTTAATTCTTCTCCTTCTCCTTTGCAAGCTCAGCCCTGAGAGCATATCTCTCAGTTTCTACTTCAGTCAACCTCTTCTTCAGCCTCTCAATCTTAGCATTCTTAGCCCTACTCTCCTGTACCAAGGCTCTCACTTTGCTATTCGCAGGCACCTTCTTGGATGAACCAGGTTCTTTGGCAGCAGCCTAGATTTCATAGTCACAAGCAGTCAAAGAGTTTGCTCTAAAATGATCCTTACTTGTACTAACATCCCATTTCTTGATGGGTACCTTGAAGTGAGCAAGTACAGCTGTGAGAATGAAACCATAGGGTATGATATGAGTTTTGGTGCCAGTTAGAACCCTATCAAGAAGCTTGATGATAAACCCAAGCCAATTGATCTGCCTCCCACTATCCAGGCATTCCATAAGGACCAGGTCCATGAATGAGGCAATGTACCTTCTTTCCTGCCTGGGTAGAAGAACTTTATTTACAAATTCAAATAGCACTTTATAGGGTGGCCTCATCTCACTTTTGTATACAGCCTGAAGCTCTTCTTCATTGTCACCAAACTTTCTTGTAATGGCAAGTGAAGTGAGGAGGTTTTCTAGGCTTGGCCATTTTAACATTTTGTAGTCAGTGTACCCTTCAGTAGGTACTCCTAGAATTTCTTTAAACTCCTTATCATCAAAGCTCACAGTCACCGCCTTTACCTCACTGGTGACTCTGCCATTTATGATCTCCCAATTTTCCATGAAGTCGACAATCTCAGTTTTGACAAGCTTTCCATCCATCTGAAGTACCATGTCGTTCCAACCCTACGGCTGTAGCTTTTCCAGTAGCAGCATCATGCGTTCCTCCTCCAAGTCCCTGAGGAGTCTACCTTTCAAGATGGTTCTTTTCCTAAACTTAACCATCTTATCCTTCTCTTTATCAGATTCTTCTTTTTCTTCACTCTCTTCTTCCTCCACTACTTTCACTTTTCTAGATTTTATGGAAGACCTGGTTCTTTTTGCCAAGGTAGAAGGTTCTGCAGACTTTGGTTTTGAAGTAGACTTCTTTTTGGAAGTCTTGATTTTCTTTGCTTTTGGAGTCACAACCTCCATCTCTTTATCATGAAGGACCAGGTACATCTCCTCAATTTCAATTGCCTCAACAGGCTCACTCATATTCTTCTTCCCCTTTGCAACAACTTTCATTTTACTTTCTTTCAAGGACTTTTCAAGTCAGCCTCACTCTGCTTCTTCTGACTCTTTGTATCTCTTCCTCTTGTGGAAGGAGTCTCTACAGAGATGGAAGATGCAACATTTCTCTTCTTCTTTGCCCTAGCAGTTCCAGGGATTTTAACTCCTGAACTTTTCTTCCTCTTAGGATTATAGCTGTCAGACACACGTTTCAGTAGGTCTTCGAGGGGTTCCTGTACTGATGGAACAGATTATTGAACATACTTTCCCAACCTAACTAACCCCTTAGCAGCTTCTCCAGATCCACTATCCCCTTTACCTCTTAAATCTTCTTCTTCTCCAGTAGATCCTTACTCCACACTATTATATCTCCTGTTTCTTCAGTCAAACCCACAGGAGTGGGTGAGGATTCAACCACTCATTGTTTTCCCTTTCCCCTCACATCACCTTGAACACCTTCACTCTCTTTTTCTTTTCTTTTTTGATTTTTACCACCAATTTCAACCCAACAATAGTTCCCACCAGAACAAACTTGTTTTCCAGATTTTCAGCAACCTTCAAGATTATTTCAGATGTAATTTTATTTCAGATGTTACTTGCTCTATTTCAGAAGAAACATTTTCTTCCCCATCAGTAGCAAACTTAAATGATTCTTCATATTTTTGGGGTTCTTGTGCCTGGCTTTCTTTCAATTGTTCATCTAACTTCTTGGATAATTCACTCCCTGCGACAGTCTTATGAGCAAGTATCTTGAATCTTCCTTTCTTACAGAGATGTGTGGTTGAAGGTGTGGGTGTGGATTCTTTGGGTGGTGATGAGGGATTTCCAGATATGTTAGCCATTGATGGTTAGAGGATGAGATAAGATGAGTATGTGTGCATTTAGAAGATGAGAGAATATAGAGAGAGTTGTTTGCCAGCTAGAAATTTAGAAGTGAAAAAACAACTAAGGCCATAAAGAGGGAGAATTGAATTAGGTAACGACATCTTTTTAGAAGTTCAGAAGTCTAATCTAATTGGGAGTCAGTTTAAAAAGACGTTTAGGACTTTCCCATAATCTAGGCACTTATTGAGTTTTGGGACTCTATTTGGATGAAACTGGTTCATTTTGTAACGGATAAGCTCAAGGAAGTTAGGATTAAATGGGACTCTCCTTTTGATCATAATTCAAATATAATTATTTTAAAATATGCAGAGTAGAGAATGAGTACCATGTAATCTTGATGAACCAGGTTCTTCACTGAGAAATCTCCTGTGTAATTCTGAATTTTCCAAGAAAATAAAGATAATATCATTAGATATTACTGAGACATTTTAGAACATGGCACAAAAGTATACTAGAGAAAGAATGAGACTGAGCAAAATCTAATCTAATTATGTACAAAATTCACAAATTTTCTAACCAAATTCTTGAGTTAGAACTGGTTCCTTTTAGGTGAGCTTAATCATCCCTAATTCTGACCTGTTCCTTTCAAAGTGATCTCTATTTAGAGCTTTTGTAAAGATGTCAGCTATTTGCTTGTCAGTAGCACAAAATTTCATAGTGATCAAACCCTTTTCATAGTTGTCCCTCAAAAAGTGATGCCTAACATCAATGTACTTAGTTATTTTGTGATAAATCGGGTTCTTGGTCATACTAATTGCACTAGTATTATCACAAAAGATGGGGATACAACCACATCAATTCCAAAATCCATTAATTGTTGTTTGATCCATAACAATTGAGCACAACATGAGGCAACAACAACATACTAACTTCGACCGTAGATAAGGCCATAGAATTTTGTTTTTTGGTAGCCCAAGACATAAGACATGAGCCAAGAAAGTATGCCATACCTAAGGTGCTTGCTCTTTCTATCCACAAGAAACCATACATAATCAACATCAGCATATCCCACTAAATTGAAATTACTACCTTTTGGATACTATAGACAAATGCCAGTTGTGCCTTTTAGGTATCTCAAGATCCTCTTGACATCAGTCAAGTGAGACTTCTTTGAATTTACCTGAAATCTAGGACAAAGGCCTACACTGAAAATAATGTCAAGCCTGCTAGTAGTGAGATATAACAAGGAGCCAATTATTCCCCTATACAACTTCTCATCAGTAGATGAACTAGGTTTATCTACATCCAATTTTGTAGCTGTTGCTATAGGAGTGTCAATTTCTTTGGAGTCTTCCACTTTGAACCTTTTAAGCGACTCTTTCACATACTTCTGTTGATGGATCATTGTCCCATTTGAATTTTGTTTAATTTGTAAGCCTAAAAAGAAATTAAGCTCACCCATCATACTCATTTCAAATTCACTCCCCATTAGTTTAGCAAATTCTTTACTTAACTTATTAATAGTTACTCCAAAGATTATGTCATCAACATATATCTGAACTACCAAGAGATCTTTACCTTTTTTTCAAGAAAAAAGTATTGTCAATTTTACCTCTCTTATAGCATGCTCAAGCAAGAATTTTGATAATCTTTCATACCATGCTCTTGGAGCCTGCTTGAGTCCATAAAGTGCCTTGTCAAGCTTGTACACATGATTGGGACATTCCTTGCTTTCAAAGCCCCGAGGTTTCTTAACAAACACTTCTTCCTTTAGATAGCCATTTAGGAAGTCACTCTTAACATCCATCTGATGGAGAGTAAATTCCATGTAATATGCAAAGGCTATAAAAAGTGTAATTGCTTCAAATCTTACAACTGGAGCAAAAGTTTCATCATAGTCTATGCTCTCCTCTTGACTATATCATTGAACCACTAATCTTGCCTTGTTCTTTGTAACTGTTCCATCTTCATCAATTTGTTTCTTAAGACACATTTTGTACCAATTACTGATCAGTCCTTGGGTCTTTGTACCAGATGTTAAACTTGACTTCTTTCAAATTGGTCGAGTTCATCTTGCATCGCTTTCACTCAGTCTGCATCCTACAAAGCCTCAGCAACATCTTCAGGTTCAATAAGAGATAAAAAGCATCAAAAGCACAAAGATTCTTCAAAGAAGATCTGATTTTGATTTCAGAGGTTGGATTAGTAATTATGTTCTCAATGGGTGAGAACTTTGACACTTGTAAGGTTTCACAACCAGCTGGTTTCCCCTAGATATTCCTTCAATGTTTTGTTGTTAAGGAATAGATTCAAGGACAGGTTCCTTCGAGGTTTGAGGGTCAATTCCTCTTTGTTCAGTTCCCCCTATCTGGTTGCCTGGGTGGAAGGACCTGTTCCATCACCTGTTTCTTCCTCTAGTGCAGCTTCAGTCTCGACTGTGGTTTTATTTGAGTTTTTTACCAGCCCAATTGCTTCATCATCATGTTCCTGCCTCTCAAAAAGAGTGTTAGTTTCGTCAAAAACCACATGTACACTTTCTTCTACACACATGGTTCTTTTGTTATAAATCTTATAAGCTTTACTATATGAAAATGTCCCAAGAATACTCCCTCATCCCTTCTGGGATCAAACTTACCTAGGGAGCCTTAACCATTATTATGCACAAAGCACTTGCCCTAAGATGGGATATATTTGGCTTTCTCTCTTTATGTAACTCATAAGGAGTCTTCTCAACAAGAAGTCTAGTCATGCACCTATTTATGATGTAGCATGCAGTGTTCACAACTTCTGCCCAGAAACTATTGGGAAATTTACTAGAAAGAAGCATAGTCCTAGCCATTTCTTCCAATGTCCTATTCTTTCTTTCAACTACTTCATTTTGTTGGGGAGTCCTAGGAGCAAAAAATTATGATTTATGCTATGCTCATCACAAAATTCAGCAAATTTAGCATTCTCAAATTCAGTACCATGATAAGACCTGATTGATGCAAGTTGATTACCTAGTTGTTTCTGAGTTTTTCTAACAAAAGAAGTGAACATGTCAAATGCTTCATCTGTAGATGTTAAAAATAATATCCAAGTAAACCTAGAGTAATCATCAACAAGCACCATAATATATCTCTTACCACCATTTCTCTGTGTTCTCATTGGACCACAAAGATCCATATGGACCAGTTCCACCGTCTTGGAAGTTCTGACCATTTTTTTGCTTTTGAAAGAGGATCTTACATGCATCCCCCTTGCACAAGCCTCATAAACTTTATCTTTCTTGAACTTAATGTTAGGAAGTCCTATCACCAACTTCTTGGAGACTAGTTTGTTGAGTTGGCTTGGGCTGGCATGTCCAAGTCTTTTGTGCCAAAGGAGGGGATCATTATCCAACACACTTAAGCAAGTGAGTTCATTATCTGAGAGTCTGGACAGATCCACAACATATATGTTGTTCACTCTTTTTCCCTACAAAACTATCTTGTCAGTGGTAAGATTAATCACAAAGCATTTTGTAGAGGTGAATGCTACCATGTTACCTCTATCACACAATTGTGATACACTTATTAGACTGTACTTTAGTCCATCTATTAAGTAGACATTCTCAATGGAGTGAGAATCAGTCTTATCTACCTTTCCAACCCTAATAATTTCACTTTTATTCCCACTTCCAAAGGAGACATTACCTCCTTTAAGGTCCTCCAGTGAAAGAAATTGGTTCTTGCTTCCTGTCATATGCTTTGAGCAACCACTATCCATGTACTATATTTGGCTGCTCTCCTTCACTTGGACCTGCAAAAGGAAATCAGGGGTTAGTCTTAGGAACCCAAACTAGTTTGGGTCCCTTTCTATAGGCAAAAGAGTGAATCAAATTATTTTTAGCCCAACTTGGTAGCCTATTCTTCCCTTGAACAAATTCTTTGTTCTTTTGAATTGCCTTTTCTTTTGAAATGCATTCACTTTTATAGTGACCAGTTTTATTACAATGTGTGCAAATCTTGTTCTCAGTAAGTGTGAGGTACTTGATTTTGGGATCCCACTTAGGTGCAGGGTTCCCAAAGCCAAGTCCTCTTCTCTTGCTACTATGGTTTTCTTGTAGCCATGAAAGTGCATCGGAGGACCTATTCCTTTTACAAGTTTTGTCTAGCTCATGCCTGACCTTGCTTAGATCCTCCTTTAGGATTCTTGCTTGCTCATCTCTTTCGTATAACTCATCTTTCATTTTTCCTATATTTTCTTCTAGAGTGAGTTGTGTGTGATCAACTGTCTTTTTACCTGTTCCTAATTTCAGTTTTAGATTTTCAGATCCAAGTTTTGGGATAGTTATGTCAAGTGCATGAACTTGGTTCTTCAACACAGTATTTTCACTTTCAGTTTCATTAGCCCTAAGTTCTAGGTTTTTGTACTTAGCTTCCAAAATCACACAATCTTTTGATAGTTATTCCTTTTTATTATTTACATCCCCATATTCATCAATTATCTCTAGTAGCAGTTCATATAACCTTTCTTTAGACAAAAAATTAATCTTGGCTTTGAGATAAAAGATACTTACCTCAGTTTTTTCAACAGATTCTCTATTGTCTATAAGTGCTCGTTCGTCATCATCTGAGCTTTCTCCCCAATCAGAGACCATAGCCTTGGTTGATCCTTTGTTGTTGCTTTTCTTGGGTTGAACATGTTCCTTCTTCCAGTTTCTTCGTTCAACTCTTTCCTTCTTCCATTCAATTTCCCACAAAGGACAGTTTTTGATGTGATGATTAGGCTTTCCACACTTGTAGCAGCCATCATTGGTTTGTTTCTCCAGAGCTTTTGCCTTGTTATAACTTCCATTTCTTAAGGAACCATTTCATCTCCTTAGGTACTTATTGAAGTCTTTGGTGATCATAGCCATTTCATCATCTTCCAGATCAGAACCTTCAGTGATTCTGAGTGCCAAGCTCCTTTACTTCTTAGGCACATCTATTTTCATGGTTTGTCTCCTAAGTTCATAGGGAGTGAGATTTACAATCTATTCATCTAGTGGGAGAGAAGAAATGTTCTTTGACTCTTAGATGGCAGTGATCTTGCTTTCCTAAGTGATTGCCAAGACCCTAGTAAGTATCTTCTCAACCCTCTCGTCTTTAGGAATAATCCCTCCAAGAGATTTTAGTTCATTTGTCAGTGTAGTGAACCTTGTGTACATCTCTTGAATGGTTTCTCCATCCTTCATAGCAAAGTTCTCATACTGAGAGTATAGTAGAGTTCCTCTAGATCTCTTCACTCGAGTAGTTTCTTCATGAGCCACCTGTACTATGTCCCAAATTTGCTTAGCAGTTGCACACCCTTGGATTGTGTTGTACTCATATGGACCAAGTCCACAAATAAGCCATTTCTTGGCTTTAGCATTCTTCTCTCACTTCTTCAAGTCTTCAGCAGTGCAATCCGCTCTTGTTTTGGCTCATCTACTCCTTCAGCATTTTTCTTCAAGGTAGTAGCTAGTGGACCATTGGTGACAATGTCCCATAGCTCATAGTTCTCACCTTGAATGTGATCTCTTATTTTGTTTTTCAACTAAGAGTAGTACTGGACATTAAGGTGTTTGCCTCTTTAAGGATAACCTACTCTAATACTAATTGATGTTTTATACTTCAATACCACATATGGGGTGATTTGTGTGGTGTCCAATTTCGCGTGCACAGATTATAGAGGGACCTGATTCTTCTATGTGTTCCTTATACTACTTTTGCGGAATAATAAATGCTGAAAATGAAGAACACAAGTATTTTTATGTGGAAAACTCCCAACTCAAAAGGTGAAAAAATCATGACCTACTACTCAGTAGGATTTTCCCCAACACTTCATTAAATCACTGAGCCAAAACAGCATTTACAAAATTCTTTTTAAACCTAATCCCTTTTGTGGCAACCAACCTCTAGCTGTTACGACAACTTCAAGTCAACTCTAACTTGAATACAACACTCAAGTACCTAATACAATTGCTTCTAGATAAAGTTTAAAGGTAAAATTTGAAACACCTACTACAATGAAACTAGAATAAAAGACAGATACTTGGAATTGGTTCTTGTATCTGGTTCATGTAGCTTCAGGTTCGCAGAATCACACAAGAATTGTTTGCAAAATGCCTTGCTACTTTGCTCTCAACTCACGTTTAACTTCAGCGTGTGTGAGTGCCTATAAAATGAGAACATCCTGCAATATATAGAGTTAGTAGAATAGGAAATAACTAGAGTTCTAATGTTATACTCTTCCATGGTGTAAGAGTTCAAGTTATCTTCAACTTCTAACTCCTCCCTTATCTAGGATAGAGTTCTCTCGAGTAAGGAGTCCTTCTCCTTATCATTTATGCAACCTTTTTATTCAGGAGCTATCATATATGACCACTTAAGCTTATCTCCTTCATGTGCATGCCTTGTAATCGAATCTGCCTGTATCTGTATACGCTGTGTATGGACTGTTGGATGTAAGGTTGGGTAGCTTAAAATAAAAAGTGAATAAGAAATGGAGGGAAAATGAAATATTTGAATTTCTCTCCTTGGCAAAGGTACATTGTCCTATATTGGAGGAAGAAAGGACTTTTGATGGGTATATATACAATTGCTCTTATTTTATATTTTAAAGAGTTAATAAGAAGGCAAGCCTCGTGCAATAGTCGTAGTCGCTTGCTAGCTCGGCTCGGCTTCGGCTTCAGATTCAAATTTGGATTTGGTCAAAGTTGATTTATTAATCTTTTTGGGCAAAATTTCTTTAATTATTTAATAAAATATTAATTAAATAATCCAAATATCTAACCCAAATCCGTGCGCGACCCGATTCACTTTCTTCCCACATTTTTATTTAACTTTCCCTCCCGTTTTGAAGCGACTGTTCGGAAGAGTTGTGAACTTTCAGAAACAATACTTCCATTGGCTATAAATTCGTTTGATTCCTCAGATTTTTCCTTACGAATTTTCTGAACTTCAAGACTTCTTCTTCTTCTGCACAAATCTATTCTAGTGTAATTTACATCCATTAAGTGGTTCGCAGTTCATCAGAGTTTTTGGTACCAATACGTTGGTGAGTTAAGTCGTTCTATCCTGGCAGGATAATATTCCAACACCTTGGGTACTTGAGGAGAATAATTTCCTTAAGGACACAATGTGCATTCAGTGGGCTCGATTTATTCAGAAATTATTTTCAGATATTATTTCGAGATTCTATTGCTACTAACTTTCTATTTTAGAAAGTTTACTATTTCGTTATTTATTATAGAAATACAGATTGACTAACAATCTTAAGGTAATTAATTTATTTGTAATATATATTCTGTTTTTGGAGATTAAAACCTGTGGAGTTTTCTACTCCTTCTAAATTTTTCTATTCTGATTTGAAGATATAAAAACTTCATCAGAGTATTGAAATTCATAAACGATTTGAAGAACATAAAAACTTCATCATTTTTTGTGAAACGGTATATAAAATCTTCGGTTTTTATTTATTGAACATATTGTTTATCGTTAACTACATGACTATTTACTGTTCTATTTTTTGCCATTAATTGAATTCTTTTGTTATTTACATTGAGAAATGGAAATTGATAATGGAAATCTTTCTACGACTACTGCGGCAACGATGATAGCCTCGTCAAGACGAATTGTTGTTCCACCAGCCGAGAAACTAGGGATATTTTCTAGAGCCAACTTCAAAGAATGGAAGCAAGGGATGTTCTTCGGGCTTACCACACTTTGTATGCAGAAATTTACCAGTGAAAAACCTCCAGTGTCTGCTGTGGACTTGCCGGACAACGAAAAATTTATGATTGTTGAGGCATGGAAATAGGCAGATTTTCTTTGCAAGGGCTATATCCTAAGTGCTTTGGAGGATGACTTGTACAATGTCTACAGTGTTGTGAATACTTTTAAAGAATTATGGGACACAATTGAGAAGAAATACAAGATTGAAGATGCATGCTTGAAGAAATTTGTGGTTGCTAAGTTTCTAGACTATAAAATGATAGACAGCAAAACTGTTGGAACCCAAGTTCAAGAACTTCAACTTATTTTTCATGACCTTAACGCTGAAGGTATGGTAGTGAATGAAGCATTTCAAATGGCTACAATGATTGAAAAATTGCCTCCTTTGTGGAGAGATTTCAAAAACTATCTTAGGCACAAGCGCAAAAAAATGAAGTTAGAAGATCTTGTGATTCGTCTCAAGATTGAGGAAGACAACAAAACAGCCGAGAAGAAGAAATTCAGTTATCACGGGAGCTAATATCTTTAAGAAGATTGCTTCAAAAAGTAAGAAGAGGAAGAGGTCTTCTGGACAGGCTAAGGAGCAGAACAAAAGAAATTCAAGGGCAATTGCTACAATAGTGGAAAAACTGGTCACAAAGCCCCTAATTGTCGTCTCCCGAAAAATGATAAGAAGAAGGGATAGGCCAACATAATGGAGAAGAATGATGACATTGATGATCTATGTGCAATGCTTTCGGAATTCAACCTAGTTGAAAATCTGAAGGAGTGGTGGATTGACTATGAAGCCACTCGACATGTTTGTGCTGTCAAAGAAGCATTTTGCGACTTACTCTACTGCTGGTCCCGAAGAAGAGCTTTTTATGGGAAATACTGCAACAACCAATATTGAAGGTTATGGGAAGATATTCCTAAAGATGACTTCCGGCAAGGTGTAAACACTCAACAATGTTCCTACTGCTAGGAAGAATTTAGTTTCTACTTCTTCACTTGTTAAGAATATATTCAAATGTGTATTTGTTTCTGACAAAGTCGTTGCAAGCAAGAATGAAATGTATGTTGGAAAGGGCTACCTCACAAAGGGCCTTTTCAAATTCAATGTAGTGGTTGTTGATAGTATGAATAAAATTTCAGCTTCTTGTTATTTATTGAAGTCAAATGATTTATGGCATATTCGTTTAGGACATGTCAATTGCAAAACCTTGCGGAAGTTAATTAATTTAGAAGTATTACCTAAATTCGAGTGTAATAAATCAAAATGTCAAATATGTGTTGAATATAAGTTTATAAAACATCCTTATAAGACTGTTGGAAGGAATTCAAATCTGTTAGACTTAATTCATACTGACATTTGTGATATGGAGTCAACACCATCTCGAGGTGGGAAAAAGTATTTTATTATTTTTATTGACGATTGCACTCGATATTTTTATGTTTATTTACTTAATAGTAAGGATGAAGTAATTGAAGCATTTAAGCAATATAAGAATGAAGTGGAGAATCAATTTAATAAAAAGATCAAAATAATTAGAAGTGATAGGGGTGGAGAATATGAATCTCCATTTGCAGAAATATGTTCGAAATATGAAATTATCCATCAAACTACTACCCCTACACACCTCAATCCAATGGAATTGCAGAAAAAAAATCGGACATTAAAGAAAATGATATTATTAATAAGTTCCGGATTACTGCAGAGTTTGTGGGGGGAAGCTACCCTTACAGCTAACCGAATACTCAACAGAGTACCCAATAGAAAAACACAATCTATTCCATATGAAAAATAGAAAAGAAGAAAACCCAACTTAAAATATTTCAAAATGTGAGGGTGTCTATCAAAGGTACAAGTTCCTTTAACCAAAAGGGTTAAAATCGGACCAAAAACTGTAGATTTTGCTTTTACTGGATATGCTACAAACAGTAAAGCATGTCGGTTTTTGGTTCATAAATCTGATATCCTGAAATTCATGTTAATACGTTAATTGAATCAGAATTTGCTGAATTTTTTGAAAGCATCTATTTGTATAAAAATGAATGTGAGTCATTAAGTGAAAGACCTAAACGATCATGGGAAGAACCAAAAAAAATACTCCACGTGAAGAAGATCCAAGGCGTAGCAAACGTCAAAGAACATTTACTTCCTTTGGACCAGATTTTGTGACATTCTTTCTTGAAAATGAGCCTCAAACTTTTAAAGCAGCTATGTCATCTTCAGATTCAACATTTTGGAAAGAGGCACTCAATAGTGAGATTCAATCAATTTTGGATAACCATACATGGGAATCGGTTGATCTTCCTCCAGGAAATAAGCCTTTAGGTTCGAAATGGATCTTTAAACGGAAAATGAAAGTTTATGGAACTATTGACAAATATAAGATGAGACATGTTGTCAAAGGTTATAGACAAAAGGAAGGCATTTATTACTTTGACACTTACTTGCCAGTAACAAGGATAACATCTATTAGGGTGCTAGTGGCACTGGCGGCCGTGTATGGTCTTGAAATCCATCAAATGGATATTAAAACAACTTTCTTAAATGGAGAATTGGAGAAAGAAATTTACATGAAACAATCTAAGGGTTGTGTGGTTCTGAGTAAAGAAAAGAAATTGTAAGAACTGGTTAAGTCGCTTTATGGATTTAAATAAGCACACAAATAATGGCATGCCAAATTTGACCAAACAATGTTGGCAAGTGGGTTTAAAATCAACGAGTGTGACAAATATGTTTACATTAAAATACTCCAGGGCATGAAATCATTGTTTGTTTATAGGTTGATGACATGTTGATAATGAGCAAAAATATGGCAGATATAAATGCTACTAAGCGCATGTTGGCTAGAAAATTTGACATGAAAGACTTAGGAGTTGCTGATGTGATCTTAGGAATCAGAATTCACAAGACTCCACAAGGTCTAGCATTATAACAGTCTCACTACATTGAAAAAGTACTTGACATGTTCAAGTATTTGGATTTCAAGATTGCCAAGACTCCAATTGACGTGAGTTATGCACTTCAAAAAAATAAAGGTGAAAGTGACTCACAACTAGACTATGAAAGAGTATTGGGAAGTTTGATGTATATCATGAATTATACGCTACCAGATATAGCATGTGCTATTAGCAAACTGAGTAGGTTTACAAGTTATCCCAGTCAAATACATTGGATGGCAATGAAACGAGTTTTGGGATGTCTGAAACATACACAAAATTATGCTTTGTATTATAACAAATATCCATCC
This sequence comes from Nicotiana tabacum, assembly GCF_000715075.1. Classification (NCBI taxonomy): domain Eukaryota; kingdom Viridiplantae; phylum Streptophyta; class Magnoliopsida; order Solanales; family Solanaceae; genus Nicotiana; species Nicotiana tabacum. The sequence continues at coordinate 135,993,374 of NC_134101.1, read as the reverse complement.
ATGATTGAAGGATATAGTAATGCAAATTGGATCACCGAATCATATAAAGTTAGATCCACACGTGGGTATGTTTTCAAAATTGGCGGTGAAGCAGTGTCTTGGAAATCATCCAAACAAATGTGTATCGCCCGTTCTACAATGGAATCTGAATTCATAGCTTTAGATAAGGTTGGTGAAGAAGCTGAATGACTCCGGAATTTAATGGAAGACATTCCATTTTGGCCCAAACCTTTGGAACATATATGTATACATTGTGATAGTGAAGCGGCAATAGGCAGGGCAGGTTGCATTATGTATAACGAAAAATCTCGTCACATATGACGGAGACACAATTACATTAGACAACTGCTCTCTAGTGGTGTTATAACTACTGACTACATAATGTCAAGAGATAATGTGTCAAATACACTTACAAAAGGCCTATCTAGAGAGGCAGTTGAAAGATCATCAAAGAGAATGGGGTTAAGGCCCAAAATAAGTCATCATGGCGGTAATTCTACCTAGCAGACTGGAGATCCCAAGAGCTAGGTTCAAAGATATCAAACAAAGTTATGAATGACGGTTCAACATTGTCAAATAACTCAACCCATTCCCATGATGAAGACAATTCAGAAATCGAGGTAAAGCATTAAAGCTTTTTGATGAGTCGATAAAGCTTAAAGCTTTTTAATGATTTGCTAAGTCTTGCAAGATATGACCAGATAGTGTGTCTATAGGATTACACATTTAGAAATCACATATGTGAGTGTGAAGTGTAAGCCACTTCAAGGGGAATGAAAGTAAAGGCCCATTCTCTAAGCACTCATGAAACCATGCGGTGTTCATGGCTGAAACGAACACAACCATGAAAACCATATATGGTTAAGGGTTGATTGCGTGACTTATTTTGTCTAGGTACACAACAAAGCTCGACGGTTTAAAAATATCAAATTTACCGATTGACTGAGTATATCCGGTATAAGTTCACTATGGAAAGTTCAAAAGGAAACCTACTTATCCAGATGTAATTGATTTTTGCATGTAAATCACACACTCATCCGTGCATTCTTTTATCATATAGACATTCCGCATTCATGTGGGGGATTGTTGGGTTTAAGCTTGGGTAGCTTAAAATAAAGGGTGAATGAGAAATGGAGGAAACATAAAATATTTAAATTTCCCTCCTTGGCAAAGGAACAATATCTCATATTGGAGGAAGAAAAGACTTTTGATGGGTATATATACAATTTCTCTTCTTCTAGCTCTTAAAGAGTTAAGAAAAAGGTAAGCCTCATGTCGTCGTTATCGCTCGATCGTCTCGGCTTCGGCTTCGGCTAAAGATTTCGATTTCGATTTCGATTTGGTCAACGATTGATTGATTAATCTTTTTGGACAAAATATTTTTAATTATTTAATAAATTATTAATTAAATTATCCAGATATCCAACCCGAACCTGATCCGTGCGTAACCCGATTAACTTTCTTCTCGAATTTTTATTTGAATTTCTCTCCAGTTTTGAAGTGACTGTTCTGAAGAGTTGTAAATGTTCAAAAATAGTACTTCCATTGGCTATAAATTCTTTTGATTTCTCAGATTTTTCCTTAAGAATTTTCTGATCTTCAAGACTTCTTATTCTTCTGCACAAATCTATTTCATTGTGATTTACAGCCATTAAGTAGTTCACAGTTCATCAGAGTTTTTGGTACCAATACGCTGGTGAATTAAGTCGTTATATCCTGGAAGGATAATATTCCAACACCTCGGGTACTTGAAGGGGAAAATTTCCTTAAGGACACACTATACATTCTGTGGGCTCGATTTATTCTGAAATTATTTTCGGATATTATTTTAATATTTTGTTGCTACTAACTTTCTATTTTTGTTTTATGTTTAAGAAAGTTTATTGTTTCGTTATTAATTATAGTAATACAAATTGACTAACATGGACCTGGTTCATGATGGAGTTCCTTTGTCAATCATCAAAAAAAACTTCACTTGGGCCAACATACTGACTTATGTTAGTATGTCCGTTAGTATTTGTTTGTATTTGTTTTATGTTAGGTACTAGGTGTTAGTAATATTGTATTCGAAACCAGAAAATCAGAAGTCGTTAGTTTAAGAAAACAAAAAACAGAAAATTCCGAGCCTACAAGTTTCTTGTGTGTCCTTAAGGAATTTAATCCCCTCACTGTTGCCTAAGGTTATGGATTAAGTCCTCCCAGGATAGAACAGAATAACTATTTTGTGATAGCGGCACTACAACACAAAACTTCAGCGAACTCAACAAACGGAACAAATCACACTTGACACTTATATTTATTTGCAAAATAATACAACAATGTAGAAAAAAAGGAAGAAGTTTTCAGATTTTTCATGTATGAAAAATAAGGCCAAGTCTCTAAATTTATAGACAATGAAAGAGTGAGATGAAGAGGTGCACTCCAAGAGGTCTCTCTTTCATTTCTCATTCACACCCGTTAAAGAAAAATCCAACAATCCCCCACATGAATGGGAATGACTATATGATAAAAACATGCATAAAAAGTTTAATCGTATCTGGATAAGTAGGTTTCCCTTTGAACTTTCCGTAGTGAATTTATGTCGGATATATTCGGTCAATTGGTGGATTTGATATCTTTGAATCATCGAGCTTTAGTGTATACCTAGACAATAATAAGTCATACAATCAACCCTTAATCGTCTTTGGTTCTCATTGTTGTGTTTGTTTCATCCATGAACACCACCTGGTTTATAAGTGCATAGAGAACTGGCCTTACCAAATTCTCCTTGAAGCGGCTAACACTTCACACTTATATAGGTAATTCCTAAATGTGTAATCCCATAGATACACTATTTGATATATCCTGTATCAAACTTATAAATCATTAAAAAGCCTTAATGCTTTATCCTTGCTACTGAACATTGTCTCATCACGAGAATGGACCAAAACTTTATTTGACAATGTTGAACCCTCACTAATGACTTTGTTTGATCTTCTTGAACCTAGATATTAGGATCTTCAGTCTTCTAGGTAGAGTTACCGCCACAGTGACTTGTCCTCGTCCATAGTTATATTCTCTTCGATGATCTCTCAACTACCTCTCTAGTTAGGCCTTTTATAGGCGGATCCGACACATTATCCTTTGACTTTACATAGTCGTTTGTGATAATTCTACTAGAGAGTAGTTGTCTAACGGTATTATGTCTTCGTCGTATGTGACGAGATTTCTCGTCATACATAATGCTCCTATCCTTTCATATTGTCGCTTGACTGTCGCAATGTATGAATATAGATGTCAAAGGTTTGGGACAAAATGGAATATCTTCCAAGAAATTTCGGAGCAATTCACTTTCTTCACCGGCCTTGTCTAAAGCTATAAACTCAGACTCCATTGTAGAACAGCCGATGCATGTCTGTTTGGGCGACTTCCAAGACACTGCTCCTCCACCAATGGTAAAAACGTATCAACTTGTGGGTTTTATTTTTGTTGATCCGGTGATCCAATTTGCATCACTATATCCCTCAATAACCGCATGATACTTATTATAGTGCAATGTATAGTCATGGATAAATTTTAAATATTCCAAAACTCATTTTATTGTCATGACAGTTCAATGCGAACTTCTTTATGTCGTAGACTAATATGTCTCGACTTTCTATTGCATATCATTTTATTGACTACACTTAATTTATCAATAGTATATTATAATAACAGCTGGAATGATTGGCATCAGTTGTGGCCACAACCTTTTAATATATACTCCCTCCGTTTCAATTATGTGAACCTGTTTGATTGGGCACGGAGTTTAAGAAAAAATAAAGACTTTTGGAATTTGTGGTCCTAAACAAGTCAAAAAGATGTCCAGAGTATTTATGTGGTTATAGAAACTTCTCATTAAGGGTAGAATTGAAAGTTCAAGATAAATTGTTTCCAAATTTAGAAAGGGGTCATTCTTTTTGGAACGGACCAAAAAAAAATAGGTTCAAATAAACTGGAGCAGAGGGAGTAACACATTTCGCAACCACTTCGTCATTTTCAAGCATTTGTATGTTATTAATTCATATGTCTATATGGTATGCAAATTATAGCACCTTCATTCATGAAACAAATCCAACTTGCAATGAATTTTGGTCATGTTCATCGTTTGATTCGCCTCATTATACACCAACGTATTAATACATTCGTTCATGAACAGTCTATACAAAACATACAAACTCACCTTTCATGAAAAGTCACAACTTTCCAGGTGACTCCTTTCGTAAATGTTCAAGAAAGAATAAATTCTTTCTGGATAGGCACGTGGACAACTTCGAATTGGCAGTTTCATCAACTAGTCATCACTAAGATTGAACAAGTAATGAATTTACTAACTGCCATAGCAAAGTTCTTCTAAATAATATAGACATTTTGTCTAACATTAACTTTGTCATGCATAAGCTAAACACCCCTATATTTCAAATATTTCATGTGCCTTTTCTATTAGTTCAAACAATGATTACATAACTTGGAGTATTCTTAACGTAAACACATTTATTTACCCTCATTAATTTTGAAATTATTTGACAATATTATTTGGTCAAATTTCATATGTCATTGTTGTGGTGCTTATTTTAGTTCATAAAGAGACTTAACACGTCTGCACACCTTCTTTTCTTTTTCAGGAACCACAAACCATTGGTTGTTCCATGTGAATTTCTTCCTCCAAATAACAATTTTAAAAAGGGTGTCTTCATATCCATTTGATGGATATCAAAACCGTATACTGTAGCCAATGCTACTAACATTCATATGTATGCAATACTCATAACCGGTGAATATATGTCAAAATAGTCAAGACATTCTCATTGTCTAAACCATTTGGCAACTAATCTTGCCTACTATTTATCAATTGTACCATCAACTTTCATTTTCCTTCTGAAAATCCACTTAGAACCCAAAGGTTTACTTTCTAGAGGAAGATCAACCATTTTTCCAACTATGATTACTTCATATGAATTCTTTCTTATTATTGACAGCCTCTTTCCAAAATTGTGCTTTCGAGCAAGACATTGCTTCTTAAAATGTTTGAGGCTCATTTTCCAACAAGAATGTCAGAAAATTTGGTTTAAAGGAAGTAGTTGTCCTTTGATGTTTACTACGTCTTGGATTCACCTCATTAGGTGCACTTCCCTTTAATTTTTCTCAAGGTCGCTTAGATTTTTCACTAGACGACTCACATCCCTTTTTATACGGATAATATTCTCAAAGAATTCAATATTATCTAATTCGATTACCGTACTAATATGAATATCGGGATTTTTTGATTTATGAACCAGAAAATTATATGCCTTACTATTTGTTGCATATCCTATGAAAACATAATCAATAATTTTCGATCCGATCTTTACCCTTTTGGGTTTAGGAATTTGTACTTTAGCAAAATACCCCCACACTGATCGCTGCCAACTCGACGCTACACTAAGGTAGGAAAAGCGGGTCGCAATAGCTTTTACCCAATATGAGGGTCGGGATTGATTTCCTCAGGGAGCTAGTAGTGGAGTTGGATTGTCTGTCTAGCCTAGGGATGTGTTTGTACTCCTAATGTCACTTCAAACATTTTTGGGTTTTCGAATTATAACTATTTTTTTAAAAATACTATTGATTAACACTAAATTATGCTACGAGAATATTGCAAAGTTGTATCTAATGGGAAGAAGGGCACTAGGGTCGTGACACTACCTAGGTGGTTAATTGATGGGTAGATGTTACAAAGGTTCGATTGACATAATTGGGGTTTATGCTATAACCGTTGCACAATTTTACCCACTCTCACACCTCTCAGTAGAGAGAGTGATTTTGCCCAATTGACTCTCTCGAGACCAAATGGGTAGGCAAATTAAACCAAGCAACTAGGGTTCAAGTAGGGTAATTACTCTCTTGAGGTTTAACCCGTTAATTGGGATTATCATTTCTTATGAGTCCATCCCAATTCCTTGTTGGGTCAATTTTGGGGTCATAGACTCTCTTTCTCAAGAAGAGTTAAACCCACAAAGCTTGAATCAGTGTTTGCAACCACCAATTCTAGATTAAAACATAAAATCAACCCAAATACCAAACACCCATAGTCAATCTAACACTAGATGGCAACACCCGTCAATTACCCACACTAGGGTTGAGCCACAACCCTAGCTAATGGGTTTAGCTACTCATGCTAGATAAAGAAATTGAAGAAATAGATGAAGAACTAAACATATTAATTAATTGCTAAAATTAAACTACAAGAATCTATCGTAAATGTAAAGCAAAAGTGCCAAAAATGGCTACAAATATCGTTCTCAGGAGCGCAGCTCACGTCTGAATACAAAAGATGACCTAAAAATGGTAAAATGTTCTATTTATACTAGGCTGGAAAAAAAGGACAAAAATACCCCTGCGGGGTCAGTGCGGGCCGCACTAAATGGACCGCGGCCGCACTGGGCTCTTTGACTTTGACTTTTGCTTCTCTGAACTTGGACTCCGCAGACCGCGTAGAATGGACCACGACTGCGGAGGGCGCTGGCGCGGTCCGCGCAATCACGACCGCGGACCGCATGACATTGGCTTTGCAAACTTTCATCTCTCTGAATCTCATGATCGCGGACTGCACAAAAGAGTAGTGCGGCCGCGGAGCCTTCACTGCGGACCGCGAGATGTGTATCGCGGCCGCGTTGCCTCTAGCCTGGTTTACCAACTCTCTGAACCACCAAGTGCGGCCACATTCAACTTTGCGCGGTCCGCACTAGGCCTTCTTTCCTTAGATTTCTTGGTCTTTGATACTTGAGCAGGTTTCACTCCTTTTTGAATCGATCTTTGACATTTCGTCACTTTGTCGATCAAACCTACAATCAAGCATAACTTGTGAGACTTTTAGGACAATTTTGTAACTATATATGATCAAAGCATAGGCAAGTAAGGGCAAAAAACATGTTAAAATCCTAACTTATCAACTCCCCCAAACTTAAACCTTTGCTTGTCCTCAAACAAACAAAATAAGACCCACCCCTTAAAGGAAAATCCAAGTAATTCCAGTTGTCCTAAAGTAACCTCAACAAGCATCAATTGGGACTAACAATTGCCCTCAATATGAATGGATCATTAACAAAATTTAAACTTTGAAAAACTATGGATCAAGTGTGACACAAGAACATCAAGAATTGACTCATTACATCAAAGAACTCTCTCAATTACTTTGGTCGCTGTGGAACCCAAACTCACACATCCTCAACTCTCCCTAAGCAAACCTCACCCTTTAGAGTATAAGCACACAAACCAAGGTTAATGGGAATTCACTCGTCTCTCTCAAGGAAAGGTCACAAGTTCGGCTCTAAGTACCATATGCTTGACCCTCATGTAAGTATCCACTAATGCGAGCGTCATCCAACTCAAGATCATATAGGGCTTTTGTGAAGTCAATGTGAAGGTTTTTGGTTCAGGGTAGGAAAAGTTGTTGGTCTATATGGGTTTCATCTTCCCTTAAGCACTTCTTTTGATTCATTTTGGCACAATTCTCTTTGACTCTTTGAGTATTTCACTTCTTTTCAAGGGGTTAGAGAGACACATTGTCATTCTTTCTTATGCAATTCAAAGCATTTCTCCTTTTTTCTACTTTTTCCATACCCTTTTCACTTTTGTTTTTCTTGAATCCCGTTTTATTCTTTGCACATTGGGATTTCCTTTTGTCTTTTTCTTTTCTTTCTTTTTCATCGCCTTCCTTTCCTTTTGATTTTGTAACTTTTACCACTTTGTTTCCTTTCTTGTCTCTCCCCCCACGAACATAAATTTTTGCCATTACTCAAGGGACGATTTGGGTGCCAAGAGAAGGTATAATTTAGAACGGGTATAGGCTTGTAGCATTGGTTCTTGAAAGAAAAAGGTTTAAGGCTCAAAAGGGTTAGCTAGGGATTATATCATTGGTAGGTTATGGAATTGTTCGACTATTATTTGGATCAAGAAGAGCCTATAATCACTTCTGAAGTCGAATTTCACTCAAAATTTCACCTCAACAAACATTTAGGGAAAGTTCTAGACTATTGGCTCGGGACTTGGACTCACAATTCAATTTCTCACCACACACACTCAAGGATTGCTAAAGACATAAAGTCGGGGGCCCAAAACAACCTTAGACACGATTGACCACACAATAGTCTCGAAGGGCCACATGATGTTTGTTTGGTCAAAACAAGAGTCTCAAGGTCACTACTTTCACCATCCTAAACACAACCACTTGTCTTTGACCATGGGATCAAAGACAAATGTGTTAAGCCCAAGTGAAGCTTTGCTTGAGGTACCCTTAACTATAAACTACTAAAAATAAAAGAAAAATAAAAAACGGACTCAAACCCTTAAGAAGGTTGTCACGCCATCCATCATCGGGAAGAGCCACCCGGTTCGCACAATACTCCACCCTTGGAAAGAACCGTGACATTAAGAAAACCAAGGGCTTATTGAAAGCGCCAAAAATGAAACAAAAAGGCTGCGAGCCTATCTACTAAGCTAAAAATGAAAAATTTGTACGAAAATAGAAAATAGAATGAATATTTATAGTAGGGGATTAGAATATACAATGGGGGATGAATATATACAAAAATATAACTTTATATACAGACCAAAGAGAAGATAAAAAGTGCGATAAAAATAACTAAATGTAAAGTTATATACAGGCCAAATAGAAAATCAACAAAAACATAAACTAAGTCAATTAATATATACAATCATCCGGATAAAAAGTAGGGTGCACCCCCACAAGTGAAAGCTGGCATTCTCCTCAATGCCAACTAAATAAATAAGCATCAAAAATCAAGATGAAAGGATATAGTAGCTCCCTAAGCCTCGTCTCTATGCATGGAAACATGAGTGGTCCCGGGGTCCTCTGTAAGTAAGAGAACCTCAGACTGGTTCACGGTCTCTTGTTGCTCAACTGCTCGGACTAGGGCCTGGACCTGTACGGGTTGAATATCTTGAGCAACCTGTGGCTAACTGGAGGAGATATCCTGTGGGTCTGCCAATCGGATGACCGCCTCGTCTGCACTAGGGAGCTTCCTCTTCTTCCTATGAAGCCTATGAGTCTGCTCCTGCTGTGGCTTTGCTACAAGGGCTGGATCCCCGAATAATAAGTCAAGAGACATCTGGTCTGCCATCAGCTTGTCCACATATGCTCTCAGCTCTTTCACTGACTCCTTGGAAGCCCGTGTTTTGTGTAGCTTCTTGTGCTCCCTGGCAAGCTCCTTCAGGGCCATGCCATGTGAATCTACTACCTTAGCCAAGGCACCCTGATTACTAATGATCTTTTCCTGGTTCTCAGGATCTTCATTAATGTATCCTCAATGGCCTGTGGAAACTGTGCTGGTTGCGGTGCCGACTGAGACGCAATGGTAAAAGTCAAGATGGACAACTTGGATGACACAGCTGACATCTAGTTGTTCAAGCTATGAAATGTCTGGCTCAGCTAGTGGGAAGTGATAGGATGGGCCCGGGAAGATGTAATCCCCGGGCTAGCTGAAGTAGAGGGACCAGCAGTAGTGGAAGGTCTGGGAGGCATGTCAGCAACTGTGGAAGCAGGCTCAGTGGAGGGCTCTACCGCCACCGGCTCTTCAGACTGGCCGATTGGAGTAGAAGCAGGTGGCTTGTAATTTTTGTCCTTGGGGTTGTCTGACCCCTTCAGACTGTACCATGAAAACGGAGCCACGGGTTTGACCTTGATGTCAAAAGGTCTCTTCTCCACCTCCAGATCCCTGAAATACATAGTGAGGGTGTTGGGAAAAGGGTAGTTCCGGTCATGCTCAACCCCCACTGCAGAAATGATGCGGGACATCACATTGCCCACGTTGATAGGGTATCCCGCCATAATAGATGCAACAAGAACAGCTCGAGCAGGCGGAATAGTCTGATCATGAGTAGTGGGATCGAGCCGACTGCACACAAAAGTCAACCATCCCCTAGCCTCAAAGTTAAAAATCCTCTGAAGTATTTTGACCCCTGCTTGCAACCACTCTAGAACCGCACCCCGGACTGCCAGGTATGAGGCTAACCACGGACGAACCTCCTCTCCCATTGCCAAACTTTCATTGTAAAGGGACCCATCTTCTTCGTTGAACCCGAGGTATTCATTTAGTGCCTTCCCGGTAAATACCACAATTTTGTTTTGCACTTTGGTCAATTTAGTGCCCTTCAAGATGTGGGCCACATGCTATAAAATTCCTTGACCATGTGCTCATTCGCCTTCACACAATTATCTTTGAAGTGCTCCCACCCCATTCGAGCTTGAAACTGTCTATGTACATTGGGATGTAGGGGTAGAAGGTCTCTATCAATGAAGCTCCTCTCAAGAATCAACTTTTGTGCCGGCCACCATTCCCTGAACTTGTGGAACGCCACCTGGCTGACGAATCTATCTTCCCAAACTGCGGGATTTCTAGTCCGGTCAACACCCCCAACTTGAGGCACACCACCCCCAGGTAACTCCCCATCTTCCTCATCACCTCTAGCACTCTCTCTAGATATTGACGCTTTGGGAGAGGTAGAGTATTCATCCCTACTACCTGCCGCTGAGCCCTTAGACGACCCAGAAGAAATGTTGATTGAAGCTCGAGCATCGGGGGAAGAGGGAGGAGTGTCTCTATGTATGGCGTTCTCCGGATACGGGATGTATAGTGGGACTGAATCTGAAGAGATCTCCCGGGAGGGCTCATACTCACTCCCCGAGTAGTCAATGGCTCTGTCGGCTGCTTTGATTGCTTTCCTCATATACTTTATATTTTTTCTAGCCTGAGGAGTGAGTTTTACCATCCTTTGCTTCCCTCCACCGGAGGAATTACCTCGATCGGGTTGTTTCGATCCTTTGCCTCTTTGTTTAACCATTGCCTGCAAGCATAAACATCTAGCTTTATTAGTATCAAAACAGACAGTGAAAGATTTGTGGGAAATGAATTGTAGAACAGAAGATCAAAAGCTGCAGACCATATTGCAGAAACAGTGTACCGCAACCCGCACAAAAAGGAGTGCGGCCGCATTGGGTGCACCGCGGACCGCACAAAAGCCATCGCGGTCTGCATTGGGCTAAGGTCTAGAAAACCACTCCTCTGAATCTCTCCACCGCGGTCCGCATTGGGCTAAGGTCTAGAAAACCACTCCTCTAAATCTCTCCACCGCGGTCCGCACAAAGTGGTATCGCGGCCGCGATGGGCCAGTATGGACCGCATAAAGTGCAACGCGGCTGCGCTGGGCATAGGTTCAATTTCAGTCACTTGGGCACCGCAGTCCGTGCAAAATGGCAATGCGGACTGCGTCAAGGCACCACGGACCGCACAAAGGCGACCGCGGGCCGCGGAGAATATTATGCACAGGCACTAAGTTAGGGTTTAAGTTTTTGCTATTTTTGTTTAATTTTTACACCTAACTTGTCCCTACTCAATTGCCCAATCACTAAGCATATTCAGCACACAAACCCAGCATTTAAAACTACCCTACGCTAACAGTTAAATAAAGACTACGAGAAGAAAAAGAAGCTCAGACTACTGGGCATGAAAATAAAAGGCAAGTATAAAATTAATTAATGAAATATGGATGAAATGTTACCAGATTGTGGATATGGAATGCAACTAATCAATGCAAACAAGAATTACAATCAAATGAGAGTGTGAACAGTGTTTTTAGGCTTTTGAGTGCTAAGAGTTCGAAAAGGGTAAAGGGTGACCCTTGGGGTCTATTTATAGAGAAGCAATAGGACCCATCCTCACCTACCAGTGTGGCCGCACAAAACCGACTGCGGATTGCGCTGGGTTTCTTCACTTGAAGCTTGAGAAGGCAACCTCCACAGACCACACAAAAGTAGACCGCGGCCGCGGAGGTCCACCGCGGACCTCACTAAATGGAATGCGGCCGCGGTGGAAAACTTCAGAGAGCACCACTTTTGACCATCACCAGTGCGGACCGCACAAAGTGCAATGCGGCCGCATTGGCAAACTTCAGAGACTGTTCAACTTTTTTCAAACTATTTTGCACTGCATCAACTCAATCCTGAAACATCTCACAATAAGTTAGCTCAAAAATCAAACCTACACTACCAAGAAAAACAAAGAAAACAACAAAAAGAAAAAGATATGGGTTGCCTCCCAAGCAGCGCCTGATTTAACGTCACGGCATGACGCATGTTACCAGCACATTACTTTAGATGGAGAAGTGCCACCACGTGGCTATCATCAAATTTCCCAAGATGATGCTTGACCTGATGTCCATTGACTCTGAATACTTCACCATTCTTGTTCCTTAGATCAAGAGCACCAAATGGGGTCACGAACACAACTTCAAAAGGCCCACTCCACTTTGACTTGAGCTTACCCAAAAACAGACGTAACCGGGAATTGAACAAGAGAACCATATCTCCAACCTTGAACTCCTTGCCCCGAGCATATTTGTCGTGAAGGTACTTCATTTTGTCCTTGTACAAGGACGAGCTGAAGTAGGCATGGAATCTAAACTCATCGAGCTCATTAAGTTTTTCAACCCGAAGATTTGCTGCAACATCCCATTCTAAGTTAAAGAACCTCAAAGCCCACATGGCCTTGTGCTCTATTCCACCGGAAGATGGCAAGCTTTCCCAAACACCAACCGATACGGAGACATACCAATCGGAGTTTTGTAAGCCGTCCGATAAGCCCAAAGAGTGTCATCCAATTTATTCGACCAATCGGTCCTATTAGCATTGACAGTTTTAGACAAGATACTCTTAATTTCTCTGTTGGAGACTTCCATTTGGCCACTAGCTTGAGGATGATAGGGGGTAGAAACCTTATGATTGACACCGTACTTGGAAAGAAATGTGTTGAAAGCCTTTTTGCAAAAGTGAGATCCTCCATCACTAATGATAGCACGAGGAGTGCCAAACCTTGTGAAGATATTCTTTTTCAAAAATACCACAACACTCCGGGCTTCATTGTTGGGAAAAGCCACAGCTTCAACCCACTTTGAGACATATTCCATCGCCACGAGAATGTAAGTGTTCCCACAAGAGCTCACAAAAGGACCCATGAAATCGATACCCCAAACATCAAAAATATCCACTTCGAGAATTGTATTGAGGGGCATCTCATCCCTTTTATAAATTCCGCCGGCTCTTTGGCATTCATCACATCTCTTGACCACATCACCCACATCTTTAAACAAGGAAGGCCAATAAAATCCACAACTAAGCACTTTAGAAGCCGTTCTCGCCCTGCCATGATGGCCACCATAGGGAGAGGAATGGCAAGCCTCCAAAATACCCAATTGTTCCTCCTCCGGGACACATCGTCGAATCACACCATCGATTCAAATCTTAAACAAATATGGCTCATCCCAATAAAAATCCAGGCTATACCGCTTGAGCTTCTTCCTTTGGTTGGAAGAGAGCTCACACGAGATGATTCCGGTAACAAGATAATTTGCGACATCGGCGAACCACGGCATTCCATTCATTAACACCGCAAGGAGTTGCTCGTCGGGAAATGCATCGTTTATCTCAAGGCCGTCACAAGGCCTCCCCTCCTCCTCCAAACGGGACAAGTGGTCCGCCACTTGATTCTCACTCTCTTTTCAGTCAACAATTTTCAAATCAAACTCTTGGAGAAGCAATACCCATCTCATCAATCTTGCCTTTGAGTCCTTCTTGGTCATCAAATACCTAAGGGCGGCATGGTCGGTATGCACTATCTCTTTGGCCCCCATAAGGTAAGGTCGAAACTTTTCCATAGCAAAAACAATAGCCAATAACTCCTTCTTGGTGACTATGTAGTTCCTTTGAGCCTCATTCATGGTCTTGCTTGTGTAGTACACCAGATGGAACATTTTGTTGATCCTTTGGCCCAAAACAGCCCCAACCGCAACGTCACTAGCATCACACATGAGCTCAAAAGGCAAGCTCCAATTTGGTGTGGTAATGATGGGGGTAGAAGTCAACTTGAGCTTAAGAAGCTCGAATGCTTGCATACAACTCTCATCGTACAAGAACTTTGCATATTTCTCTAGCAACTTGAACAACGGATATACCACTTTAGAAAAATCCTTTATGAACCTCCGGTAGAAACCCGCGTGCCTAAGGAAACTCCTCACCCCTTTGACAGAAGTAGGGGAGGGAGCCTCGAAATAACCTCAATCTTGGCCTTATCAACTTCAATTCCTTGCTTTGAGATCTTGTGACCCAACACTATACCTTCTTCTACCATAAAATGGCACTTTTCCCAATTGAGAACAAGGTTGGTGTCATCACATCGGGCCAACACTCTATCCAAGTTTACCAAGCACTCCTCAAAAGAATTCCCAACCACGCTGAAATCATCCATGAAGACCTCCAAGATATCCTCCACTATGTCGGTGAAAATAGCCATCATGCAATGTTGGAAGGTCGGCGGAGCATTACACAATCCAAATGGCATTCTAGAGAAAGCGAATGTGCCATAAGGACATGTAAAGGTGGTCTTCTCTTGGTCCTCCAGGGCAATTGGAATTTAATTGTACCCCGAGTAACCATCCAGAAAGCAATAGAAAGTCCGGCCCGCAAGACAATCAAGCATTTGGTCAAGGAATGGCAATAGGAAATGATCTTTTCTAGTCACATTGTTTAGCTTCCGGTAATCCATACAAACTCTCCACCCGGTGACCGTTCTAGTGGGAATGAGCTCATTGTTGTCATTGGTCACCACGGTCATACCACCCTTCTTCGGCATACATTGCACTGGAGAAGTCCACAAACTGTCAGAAATAAGATAAACCACCCCAGCATCTAGGCACTTGATAACCTCTTTCTTCACCACCTCTTGCATCGCCTCATTTAGTCTTCTTTGATGCTCCAAGGAAGGCCTTGCATCCTCCTCCAAAATGATCTTATGCATGCAAAATGCGGGGCTTATACTCCGAATGTCGGCCAATGTCCATCCAATCGCCTTTTTCCGCTTTTGAAGTACCGCCAAAGTGGTGTCAACCTGCATGTTAGTTAAGCAAGACTAAAGAATAACAGGTAAAGTAGAATTTGAACCCAAGAATTCATACCTTAGGTGTGGAGGAAGTGGCTTCAACTCCAACACCGGTGGCTCCTCAATCGATGGCTTTGTTGGTGAAGTTTTGCGATTTTCAAGATCCAAAGATAGCTTCCTAGGCTCATATGAATATGAACCCATACCATGCAATGCATTCACACACTCCACTCTACTAGCATCATCATTGACATCCATATTAAGAAGCACGACCTCAAGGGGATCTTCAACATGGATCATGGAACTTCTGTCATCCTCTATCACAGCTGTGACAATGTCCACAAATGAACACACCTCCATGTTATTGGGTTGTCTCATTGATTTGAAAACATGGAATACCACCTTCTCATCCCCCACTCAGAAAGTCAACTCACCCACTTCAACATCAACCAACGCCTTCCCCGTAGCTAGGAAAGGTCTACCAACAATAATCAGCACTTCAAAGTCCACCTCACAATCCAATATGACAAGGTCGGCCGACAATATAAACTTATCCACCCGGACAAGTACATCATCAATTATGCCCAAAGGTCGCTTCATCGATCGATCCGCTATTTGAAGTCTCATTGAGGTAGGTCGAGGTTGTCCAATTCCCAAAGTCTTGAAGACCGAGTACGGCATCAAATTTATGCTAGCCCCCAAGTCACAAAGGGCCTTGGCAAAATCCTCATTTCCGATAGTACAAGGGATAGTAAAAGCTCCGGGGTCCTCAAGCTTGGTTGCCATTGAATGCACTATGGCACTCACTTGTTGAGTCATTTTAATTGTTTCACACTCCATCGACCTCTTCTTTGTTACAAAATCTTTCATAAACTTAGCATACCCCGGTATTTGCTCAAGTGCCTCCACCAAAGGCACATTGATTGTGAGGCTCTTCATCATGTCAATGAACTTTTTGAATTGATTGTCACTCTTTTGCTTTTCTAACCGTTGAGTATAAGGTGGAGGTGGCCTAGGCAAAGGTGCCTTGGCCTTTGGTACAACCGGCTCGGGCATGTCAATCACGTGTTCCCTAGACGGGTTCACGACATCTTTAGTCTCTACCTCGGCTTCATCATCAATATCAATCCGCACATCATTGTTCACATTTTGATTAACCACATCATCAACAATCAAAGGCACATCATCATCACGTAGCTCAACATCATCCTCCACAATTTGCTTTTATCTTGAGGCATGCACATCATCGCCTCTTCCACTCCTAGTTGTAACCACCATCACATGGTTGTTATTCCCACCCTTCAGGTTCACTACCGTATGGTAGAGCACCCTTGGGACGAGTATTCAAAGCTTGAGAAATCTGCCCTAGTTGCACCTCCAAGTTCCGGATAGATGTATTATGAGAAGCCAATTGCGCATTAGAATCTTGGTTCTTTTTCATCATTTGCTCAAACATGTTCTCAATTCTCCCCATATCATTCCCGGAAGAACTCGGACCTTGAGAAGGAAAGGGGGTGGATTGTTCGGTTGTTGGTACATGGGGGCCTTTAAAAGCCTTGCCCCCGGTTGCTTGGTTCCCGCTATTGTTCCACCCTCCTTGATTATTGTTGTTGCTCCAATTATTGTTTTTCCCGTTCTAATTGCCTTGATTGTTACCTTGATTACTCCAATTGTTGTTTTGATTGTTGTTGTTCCAATTGTCACCACCTTGTTGTTGATTGTCCCAATTTCCTTGGGGACGCCATTGTTGATTTGAAGAGTTGCCTCTATTCCCTTGGTAGTTATTGACATATTGGACCTCTTCGCTTTGATCATCATAGCACTCATTTGAATAACCACCACCATCATTGTTGTTGTCATATTGTTCACAATTACCTTGAGGTTGTTGTCCTCTTTGCCTCCTTTTCAACATAGAAACACCTTCAATTGCATTGACTTGGCACGGGTTTTGGACTTGTTACAATTGCGCCTTTGCCAATTGATTCATAGTTGTTGTAAGCTCGGCAATAGCTTGGTCATGATCGTGCAATTCCTTGTGCAAATAGATGACCGTGGGGTCACCTTGGGGCACATTTGCTCGTTTTTGCCATGCCGAAGAGGTGTCAGCCATTTCATCAAGTACATCACATGCCTATTGGTAAGAAAGTTTCATAAAGTTCCCTCTGGCCAATTGGTTCACAATACATTGATTCGTGGTGTTGATGCCCCGATAAAAGGTTTGTTGAATCATAGCCTCGGTCATGTCGTTATTAGGGCACTCTTTCACCATTGTTCTATATCTTTCCCATATCTCGTGCAAAGGTTCCATTGGCTCTTGCTTGAAGGCTAGAATTTCATCCCGAAGAGCCGCCATATGACTTGGAGAAAAGAACTTGACAATAAATTTGTCCGCCAATTCATCCCATGTTGTAATAGAATGATTGGGGAGCCTTTCTAACCAATCCAGTGCTTTACCCCGAAGAGAGAACGGGAAAATCCTCAATCTCAATGCATCCTTAGACACGTTTGTCTTCTTGCTACCCCAGCATATATCCACGAACCCCTTCAAGTGCTTGTAGGCATTTTGATCGGAGGCGCCCGTGAAATACCCTCTTTGCTCGAGCAAGGTCAACATAACATTTGTTATTTGAAAGTTCCCCGCCCGGATTCGGAGAGGAACAATAGCACTGGCGTATCCTTGATTTGGTAAAACTCTGGGAGCCACTCTCGGCGGTGGCGGAGGGGGGTCTGGAATATTGTTGTTCTCATTTGCATTTACATTGGCATTTCAGCTTCTCCGTGGAACTTGAGGTAAGACCTAATCTTGTTCTAGATCCTCTACCTCCTCCCCCGTTATCACATTGCTGAGATGGTCATTTGCATTAAGAGCCATTTGTACCTGATTGATCGACACAAACAAAATTAGTAAACAAGAAGGAAAGAGAAGCAAAACACAAAACTAAATAAACAGATAGTCAACGGCGCCAAAAAGTGATCGCTGCCAACTCGACGCTACACTAAGGTAGTAAGAGCGGGTCGCAATAGCTTTTACCCGATATGAGGGTCGGGATCGATTTCCTCAGGGAGCTAGTAGTGGAGTTGGATTATCTGTCTAGCCTAGAGATGTGTTTGTACTCCTAATGTCACTTCAAACATTTTTGGGTTTTCGAATTATAACTATTTTTTTAAAAACTATTGATTAACACTAAATTATGCTACGAGAATATTGCTAAGTTGTATCTAATGGGAAGATGGGCACTAGGGTCGTGACACTACTTAGGTGGCTAATTGACGGGTAGATGTTACTAAGGTTCGATTGACATAATTGGGGCTTATGCTATAACTCTTGCACAATTTTACCCACTCTCACACCTCTAAGTAGAGAGAGTGATTTTGCCCAATTGACTCTCTCGAGACCAAATGGGTAGGCAAATTAGACCAAACAACTAGGGTTCAAGTAGGGTAATTACTCTCTCGAGGTTTAACCCGTTAATTGGGACTATCATCTCTCATGAGTCCATCCCAATTCCTTGTTGGGTCAATTTTGGAGTCATAGACACTCTTTCTCAAGAATATTTAAACCCACAAAGCTTGAATTAGTGTTTGCAACCACCAATTCTAGATTAAAACATAAAATCAACCTAAATAGCAAACACCCATAGTCAATCTAACACTAGATGGCAACACCCATTAATTACCCACACTAGGGTTGAGCCACAACCCTAGCTAATGGGTTTAGCTACTCATGCTAGATAAAGAAATTGAAGAAATAGATGAAGAACTAAACATATTAATTAATTGCTAAAATTAAACTACAAGAATCTATCGTAAATGTAAAGCAAAAGTGCCAAAAATGGCTACAAATATCGTTCTCAGGAGCGCAGCTCACGTCTGATTACAAATAGATGACCTAAAAATGGTAAAATATTCTATTTATACTAGGCTAGAAAAGGTGGACAAAAATACCCCTGCGAGGTCAGTGCGGGCCGCACTAAATGGACCGCGGCCGCACTGGGCTCTGTGACTTTGACTTTTGCTTCTCTGAACTTGGACTCTGCAGACTACGTAGAATGAACCGCGGCCGCGGAGAATGCTAGTGCGGTCCTCGCAATCATGACCGCGGACCGCATGGCATTGGCTTTGCAAACTTTCATCTCTATGAATCTCATGACCGCGGACCGCACAAAATAGTAGTGCGGCCACGGAGCCTTCACAGCGGACTGCGAGATGTGTACCGCAGTCGCATTGCCTCTAGCCTGGTTTACCAACTCTCTAAACTACCTAGTGCGGTCGCATTCAACTTTGCGCGGTCCGCACTAGGCCTTCTTTCCTTAGATTTCTTGGTCTTTGATACTTGAGCAGGTTTCACTCCTTTTTTAGCCGATCTTTGACATTTCGTCACTTTGTCGATCAAACCTGCAATCAAGCACAACTTGTGAGCCTTTTAGGACTATTTTGTAACAATATATGATCAAAGCATAGGGAAGTAGGGGCATAAAACATGTTAAAATCCTAACTTATCACACACTTTAAGATATTGTCACGACCCAAACTCAGCCCATCGTGATGGCGCCTTCGTGCAACTAGGCCAGCCTCAACTCAACGTAATCCAAACCACAATACTAATATTTAGAACATTTGCTGATAAATACTTTTATCGTTTAAATAAATTATTTAGAAACATAAAGCAAAATTCATAATACGATACAACCAGCCCAAAGCCAGGGTATCACGGAGTACATGAGTGTTTCGAGAAATAACATAGTCTACTACATTGTTTACTAAATACAACTAAAACACAACTAGAATAGAGAAGGAGGATCAAGATCTGCGAACGCCATGCAGATACCTCAACAACCTCCCAAGCCTGCAACCTCGATCAGTGACTACTAACGTGAGTACACCAACTCAGTAAGTAACAAGTCCAACCTTTGGATTAATAGGTAGTGACGAACATAACCTCAATAGAAAATAGAAATAGGATGTGCAGTAAAGTAGACATGCTATTCTTTCAAGAATACAGCTCAACAGTGCAATAAATACAGATCTGAACAATGTAGAATATGAAGCTTAGCTAACTGTACATGCCAGTGCACAGAATGCATGAAATGCACCATGTGCTCCCACTCTCAAGTGCTCAACCACTCGGTGCTGCATATGGCCATTCGACCCTGGGAAATCCATCTCGGAACATATACAACACTGACCACAAGTCAACCAGACCGAGGAATAAAGGTAATCCAACCCTAAGGAGAAATCCATCTCCAGCTATATATACACACACTCAACCACTCGGTACCGTATATGGCCATCTGGCCCAGGTAAATCCATCCCAGAACATACTCATCGCTGACTATAAGTCACTCGGTACCGAGGAAAAAGGGTAATCCAACCTGTGGAGAAATCCATCTCCAAAGATAAATGCTTCGGATAAATCCATGTCCAGGGAAATCCATGTCTCAAATATCACATGCGCTCACTGGGAGTGTGTTACAGACTCCGGAGGGGCTCCTACAGCCCAAGCGCTATCATAATCATTAACATAACCGCTGCGACGTGCAGCCCGATCCCATAATTGTCACTCATAATTAGGCTCACGGCCTCATTCAGTCGTCTCTCTCCTGTCTCGCATACACGGGCTCACAATGCCATGAAACTGGCCCGAAACAATGATATGATGTGCCAAATAACAACAACTAAGACTGAGACATGATATTATATGCATGAATAAGACTGAGTATGGAATATCAATGGATCTAACGAAATGACAACAAGAAACGACCACTCGGGTCTCAACAGTATCAGCGTGAAGCCTTAACAGCATGGCTATCATGATATACATCGCATTTATTTAATCACATGATAGAAATAAGAATATCAGCAAGAAAGAGTCACTAAGCGGTGCCATGGAATGGACCAAGCCACATTTCTCACGGTGCACGCCCGCATGCCCGTCCTACTCCGCCGATGCCTTTGCCCCTCAAATCGACCTCTGTACACTCTGAATCTAGCCATAAACAATTCGATACAATCAACACGAGCTAAATGAATCAATCCCATAAGAAAACGCTAAGCTTAAGACCACAAGTCAAAGAGTCAACTCAAAAAGACGGGCCTCGGACCCATATCTCGAAATTCGACAAAATTCACAAAATTCGTCAACCCATTCAATTATGAGACTAACCATACTAGTTTCACTCAATTCCGACTTCGAATCGACTTTCAAATCTCAAAAGTTCATTTTATGATGTTCCACAAATTTTCCCCAGTTTTCATCCCAAATCTCTAATCAAATGATGGATTCCATGATATATTCATGTATTTTAGCCTAAACCGAGTTAGAATCACTTACCCCAATGTATTTTTTGAAAAAACTTCAAACAAATCGCCAAAGTCCAAGCTCCCTAGGTCAAAATATGAAATTAAACCCTGAATCTCGTATTTATAGCGCACCTCCCGGATCCCAAATTCTCTGACCGCACAAAACAAACGCCCCCACGCCACTAACTCCACTATCCGCCGATTTTCCATCGCGGCCGCGAAAACTGCCAGCTCCTACAGTCGCACCTCCAATTCCATTGTTCGCGCCAGCCTCCTCGCTGAGTGCGAAATTCTGCCCCCCCCTCGAAGACACACTGCTGACCGTGAATTTCTGGCGTAGTCCGCGTTCTCAACTTTAGAGAGCCCCCTGAAATACCAGTAACTCCCCTCAGTAACCCAGCACTTGTTTTGACAGCTAATCTCCTCCGATAACT
This sequence comes from Nicotiana tabacum, assembly GCF_000715075.1. Classification (NCBI taxonomy): domain Eukaryota; kingdom Viridiplantae; phylum Streptophyta; class Magnoliopsida; order Solanales; family Solanaceae; genus Nicotiana; species Nicotiana tabacum. The sequence continues at coordinate 135,971,695 of NC_134101.1, read as the reverse complement.
ATCCGAAACACATCCGAAGCCCTCGGGACCTCAACCAAACATACCAACACATCCCATAACATCATTCAAACTTAGTCAAATCTACGAATCACTCAAAACAATACCAACATCAAATCAAATCTCGGATTCAAGCCTAAGAACTCCAAACTCATAAATTTCACAAATGACTCCGAAACCAATCAAACCTCGTCTGAATATTCTCAAATTTTGCACATAGGTCGAAATGACCCTACGAAGCTATTCCAACTCTCGAAATTCCATTCTGAACCCGTCTACATATAAGTCAATATTCGGTTGACTTTTCCCAATATAAGCTTCCAAATAGGATGCCAAGTGCCTCATTCCACTCCAAGACCACTCCGGACCCGAATCAACCAACATGATAAGATAAAACACAGTTGAAGAACACAGAAAAAAGTAGAAACGGGGAAAACAGGGCTACAACTCATGAAACGAACGGCCGGATAGTTATAAATATTTAAGTTGGGTTTCCTTCCATTCCATTTTTCATATGGAATAGATTGTGTCTTGCTATGGGGAACTCGACTGAGTATTCGGTTAGCTGTAAGAATACTTTTTCCCCCACAAGTTCTGGGGTAAACTAGAACTTATCAACAAGGCATTCATCATCTCCTTTAACATTTTATTCTTTCTTTCTGCAATTCCATTAAATTGCGGTGACTAAGGGGATGTCGTTTGATGGATAATACCATATTCCAAATATATTTCTTCAAAAAAGGAGATTCACATTTACCTCCCCTATTACTTTGTAGAGCCAACCACAAGAACTGTTGTTTGTATCACGACAGAGCCAGAATTAATAAATGGTGAAGTTTTTAATCTTCAAACCAACCTGACACATTCAGAAATAATAAACGGTAAAGTTTTTAATCTTCAAACCGAATAATTTGTGACACAATCAAATTTAATAGACGATGAAGTTTTTAATCTTCAAGCCGAATAATAAATTAGAGTAGAATATCGTTATGATTTTAATCTCCAAAATGAGTATAAAGTCACTTAGACTTTAATTTCCGACAAATGAGTAGAAAGTCACGAAGACTTTAATCTCAACGAACGAGTAAAAATCACGCAAATTTTAACTCAAAGCAGGAATAGAAAATCAAGAAGATTTTAGTCTCCAAAATAAGAGTAGAAAATCACGAGGATTTTATCTCTTCAAATGGTTTTCCAACTAAATCATTATAATATTTAAATAGTTTGATCTCTAACTCTAATCAAACAAGTATATGTACATGTGTACATATCATATTTATGATCTCAAAAATACTTTCGAGTATTAGTGTAAGCCTAATTCAAGTCTTACTTCCTTAAAGGAGAACTTGTCCAAAGGACACTTGGTCTTCCCCACCAATTTACCAATTCCTCCGTTCTATGAACCGATATTTATTATTTCTAAACAAAATAATTATTTCCAAGAAATAATTTTGGCACTAATTCAAAGAAGGCACTATTGGCAATTCATGAAGCGACTATGAGCCCGTTTGGATTGGCAAAATACTTTTTAAGTGCTGAAGATGGTTTTATAAATAAGCAGTTATGTGTTTAGATAAAAGTACTGGAGCTGAAAAAAAGTTATTGAAATGTTTGCTAAATAAATGCTGGTAAGCACTTTTTCTATTAAAATGACTGAAATATCCTTAAAGCTGTTAATACTATAAAGAAGCTTATTACTATAATATTTTATTTCAAACTTATTAATATAAATACGAAATAATTAATATTTGAACTGATCATCTAAGATAATTTTTATAAATATAATTATTGAACTCTTATTTTTCACTTCTTTCAACTATGTAATTTTTTTATTTGTTTCTTGAAATTCCAAGCTTACTGGAAAAACATATGAATGACTATCACATTTTATTATTTTATTTCTTATTTGAACTATGTAAAAATTCCTAATATTGAGGAAATCAAAATAAAATAAATGTGTACTTTTTAAAATTATTTGAAAATTGTACGTATAGTTAATTAGAAATTACAATGCAACTAGAATGGTTGGTCGCATATGAGTTTAAATTGTTAGAAAAAAAAAATCAAACTTTAGTACAATCTATGTAAGAGATATTAAAGTCAAAATAAGTTCACCGTTCTGATAAATTTTAAAAGTTTGAGTTGGATATTATAATTATTTCAAAAGTTTGTGAAGGATATTTTTGGAATAATAAATATTATTAGGGATAAGAGGATAAAATACTTGGTCAAAGATAGTTGGATTTTAAGCTTAAAAAAAAGAAGTATCAGCCAACTTGTGGCTTTTGGCTTTTTTTAAGCCAGTTTTAACTTTTTTTTAAGCAGTTTTCTTTTTTGTCAAACACTCCCAATATCTAAACTTAAAAGCTGGTTTGCTTTTAAGCCAATCCAAACAGGCTCTATGTTTTTGTAAAACGTTGTCTTCTGTTCTCTTTTCCTCATTCTACACTAATGACTCGAGGGGACAATGGTGTCTTCTTTGTATTATGGCTTAGAAAGAACGAGTACTTTAGTCCAATAAAAAACTATCATGAGAACTTCAATACAAATTGGTCCAACAAGCATCTTTCATCTTTGCCAATTGTGTTTCGATTAGGCGCCATAATGCCGTTTCTTAGTCAAATTAGAAAAAAACCAAACTGAAGAAATACTTTGATGGACCAATTGCCAAAAAGATATATCGACAGAGAAGACATGTACAAAATGGGAATATAGAAAATTTGACAATAGCCACAATTACCAACACGGCTAATTCTTCCATATCGATGACGCCAATAGTAATCATACTGCCGATTATTTGTGTAACGATCCGACCGGAGTTTTTGCACTTTGATCACCAGTTCTCGGGCATGACTTGCCTTGTGTAATGTATTATGACTGATGTAGATCGTTGGTTTTGGTTTTCAGGAAAAATCGGAATGAATTTGAAAGAACAGTCTCAGATGAAAGCTTTGAATTTGAAAGGTGTGACCAAGAGTTGACTTATTTGTATATGAGCTCGGAAAGGAATTTTTATGATTTGGTTAGCTTCGTTGGGTAATTTATGACTTAGGAGCGTGATTGAAATTTGGTTTTGGAGGTCCGGAGTAGAACTAGGCTTGAATTGGCGAAGTTGAGATTTTGGCGATTTTCGGTTGGTAGGTGAGATTTTGATCCGGGAGTCGGAATGGAATTCCGAGAGTTGCAGTAGCTTCGTTATGTCATTTGGGATGTGTGTGCAAAATTTCAGGTCATTCAGACGTGATTTGGTTGGGTTTTTGATCGAAAACATATTTCGAAAGTTTTTAGAAAACTTAGGCTTGAATTCGATGAGCTTCGGGTAATTTGATGCTGTTTGAGGTGTTTTGATGAATGAAACAAGTTTGAATGATGTTATGGGTTATGTTGGTAGGTTTGGTTGAGGTCCCGAGGGCCTCGGGTGTGTTTCGGGAGGTTAAATGGATCAATTTCATGTTTTGAGAACTTCAGAAATTGCAGGTTTCAGTTGCAGCCATTTTGGCATTCGCGTTTGCGAAGGGGATATTGCGTTCGCGAAGGACCGGGGTTCGTAAGCATCGCATTCGCGAGGGTCCATGCCGCGTTCACGAAGGTTTGTGAGAGGACTGCATCGCGTTCGCGAGGGTGTATACGCGATCGCGTAGGAGGAATTGGGTCTGATGGTCAGTTAGTCATCGCGTCCGCAATAGAGCAAACGCGTTCGCGAAAGTCAAGGCTATGGAAGCACTGCATTCGCGACTGGCATGTCGCGTTTGCGTAGGGTAAAGTTGGTCAACATAATTTTTGTGCTACGCATTCGCGGGTGGTTGACCGCGTTCGCGAAGAAGGTAAGTCAGGCCTGGGCAGAATGTTTTTTTAACTCGTCTTGTCCGCGATTTTGAGTCTATTTTCACCCATGGCTGCTCGTTTTTGGAGATTTTTGAAGGAAATTAAAGAGGGATTCAAGAGGAATCGACTTGAGGTAAGAATCTTGGTCTTAAAACTCGATAATATTGTGAAATCCACCTAGAAATTTCATGGAAAACTAAACCTAAAATTGAAGAACTAGGGCTTGAGAAATTGGACTTTTGATTTGGGATTTGAAGGACCACTTGGGGTCGGATTTGAGAACTTTTGATATGTATGAACTCATGAGGAGATAAGGAATCTAATGATGTGAAAATTTCTGAGTTTCGAGAAGTGGGCCCGGGGCTCGGGTTTTGGTAATTTCGGGATTTGTGTCCGATATTGATTGTTTTCGCTTGGGCTTTATTCCCTAGCATATTGTGATGTATTCATTCTGATTTTGGATAGATTCGATGCGCGTGGAGGCCGATTTGAGGGGCAAAGGCATCGCGAGCTATGGATTTCGCCGGTTCGAGGTGAGTAAAGATTGTAAATGATACTCTGAGGGTTTGAAACCCTGGATTGCACATCGTAGTGCTATATTGAGGTGAGACATGCGCTTGATGATGAGCGTGGGGTCGTTTACTATAGGGGATTGTGACTTGGTCCGTCCCGATTGATGATTTTACCACGTATTTGACTGAAACTTATTTGTTATCATCATGATTTGGGCTGATCGCTATATTTGGGCTTCGTGCCAACTATATGAACCCTTCGGGGATTTTTATCACTATTTCCTCACTATTTTTGAATTATTAATTGAACTCAGTCCTGTTGATATCTACTGTTTTAAAAACTCAACCACTTTTACTCAGATTTGAAACATAAATGATATTTCTAAATGATGTTTTGGGCTGAGAACTACTGTTTTACTAATGTCTGAGGGGCTTGTGATGATTTTTGGACTGAGTGAGGTCGAGGGCCATATGTGAGGATATATTGAGTGATATGAGGCCGAGAGCCTGAGATACTTTTATACGCCACGAGGTGGCTTGAGTGATATGAGGCCGAGGGCCTAGATTTGATGCCACGAGATGGCTTGATATTGCGCTTAGGCCGTAAGGGACCCCTCCTGGAGTCTGCATACCCCCAGTGAGTGCGGGTACCCATTGTGATCACAGAGTGAGCCTGAGGGGCTGAGAGTGTTCTGAGAGTGAGCCCGAGGGGCTGGTACTGTTCTATGTGTTTACTTTATTTCCATTTGTATGCCATTACCTGTTGATTGTGTTACTTTATGTGTTATCTTCCTGATTGCCTGACATTACCTATTAAATTGAGTGTTGAGCCTGAGGGGCGGATTTCTGTATTTATCTGCACTAATTGTTTTGCATTCATTTGCATAACTGTTGAAAAAGTCATTTTCAAAGAGGTTTAAATTGAGCTAAGATATTTCTAAAGATTTTACAGCTTCACTGTTTTTCTCAAGGGTTTTACACCGCTTCTATACAGCATGTTGGTTTGCTTTACGTGATTTCTTACTGCTCAGTTGTTATTTACCTTTATTACTCACTGAGTTGGAGTACTCACTTTACTCCCTGCACTTCGTGTGCAGATGCAGGTATTTATTCACCCGGTAGCGGGTGTTGAGCTGATCGGAGGCTGAGTCATCGGAGTTTAGCAAGGTGACTGCCAGGGTTTGCAGCACCGCTCTTCTCCCTTCTCTTTCATCAGTCCTGTTTTCTACATTCAGACCTTGTAGTTGTATTTATACTCTAATAGATGCTCGTGACTTGTGACACACCGGTTTGGGTTGTGTCGGGATGGTTTCTACTATTGTTATCGTTATTTCCGCAAATTATGGTTATTATATCATGTTTTAGTACTATTTATGGTATTTAACTATTTAAATAAGGTGTTCTATTTTGGTCTAGCTGGCCTTGTCTTCACGAGAGGCACCATCAAGATCGGGTTCGGGGTTAGGGTCGTGACAAGTTGGTATCAGAGCCTAGGTTACATAGGTCTCACGAGTCATGAGCCGGTTTAGTAGAGTCTCGCGGATTGGTATGGAGATGTCTGTATTTATCCTCGAGAGGATGCAGAACCTTTAGGAAAACTTCACATTCTTGAATTCTTATCGTGCGTCCTTGATTCAGCTTGAAAAGTAACTTTTGAAATTCCTTCCACGCGTTCGTAAGCGCGCATGAGCGCTCAATATCAGATATGCATCGATGGCTTGTAATTCCCCGATCGAGGGGCGAGATGTGATCTCTGTGAGTTTGATATGGGGCCAGTATGGAGGACTTGAGGCCGCATCTTTGCCTATGGCTTGAGCACCGACGTGCTGGTTGTGTGAGCAAGAGTTTTGAACTAATATGTTCGGTACTGTCCCTATTAGTGGGAGTGACGGTTGGGTATCTACGTTAGCACTGCGAGATGTATCTATATGACTTGGAAGTGACGAGGAAGGTCTGCTGGATGATAGAAGAACTATTAGGTGCTTGAATTCTATCGCGATTCGAGGTATAGCCCCAAGTTATGGGCATGTGAAGTATCTTTTCATGTCTCCTAGTTGGGAGTGGAGTAGATTTCATGTTGCGGTATGAGTTCAAACTCAGAAAGACTAAGTGACTGCGTAATGGTTATGACGGTGGAAGGTATACATAAAAGTTAGTTTAAGGCGAAGCAGGTGGGTTATCTCCTACGAAGTGTTCTGGAGTTGTGTGATCTTTATGTTGTCTGTTAGAAGATCCCATTTACAAGTGAAACATATATGTGAATTTAATTTGGGTCGCTTAAGAGAGTGGGTTTAATTGTTACGAGAGTAAATGCAAGATTTGTAGAAGATATGAAGTACCAGGTGGTCTGTGTTCCACGAGCTTATGAAGGATTGAGTTAATCATATTATGGTATTATAGCAGTAATAGAGTATATACGTTATGAGTTATTGAGTGTGTTTTGATCTATGGCTTCGGGCCAAGTAGGAGAGTCTGCTATTGATTAGTTGATTGCACGTTTATGTGCTATGTTGGTCCCAGTTCGAGGCGTTCGGGCAAATTAGTTATGGCCTACGGGGATTGAGACCGAGGATGGCTCAAGTAAAGGAAAAATTCTTAAAAAGGTATATAGTATGCTTCATAAGTGTGTAAGAATCACGGAATGTCTTGAGTTGTTATTGGTAAAGTATGCTCGGTGCATAGAGCAAGAAGTTGCTTGGTTGTAATGGAATGATGTCACATTCTGCGGTGTCAGAGTGCTAATGAGGCACAGGTTGATCAGTTCGTTTGATCAGACTAATTACAGTTTGAGTAGAGTGAATAACTCGTGGGAGTGGTTCTAATGTGTTCAAGATTCTACATGTAACAATAGGGTAAGTTATAGTTTTATATGTGGTTAGAGACTGAGTTTTCATTGGAAGATGTCAAGACTTGTGGTGTTTTCTATAGTAATTGTGGGATTCTATGTATCAGTATCAGGAGGTAACGGATTTAGATTCGCAGGAAGTTCTTCAGAGCAAAGTATTTCAAATGTGGAGCTTTTAGGAATATTTAAGAGAGTATTCAGCGGCTTATGAGTCTTAGACAATGTGGTTTTACGCTTGGTCTCGTGTGGTAATCCTGGGTTGAGGAATCTTGGTGATACAGCAAGAGAGAATATCAAGTTGAAGATGAATCAGAAGGAAATTTAGATAGATGGAGTAGCTTGATAGTAGACCGAATCGGTATGGTAAGGATATGATTAATTCCATGTGTGTGTTCGAGGTAATAAGTTCTTTCAGGTATTTTGTGGGGATGCTCTTAGGTTTTGTTGGCTTGCTTAGCTTATTCAAGTTAGAAGGATTCAGTCCTGACAGGTATGATTTATGCAAAGGGAACTCGGAGAGTTCTTGATGGTTTTTACCGAGGTTTGGAGATATATATCTTCTATGGGCATGCGATGTCTAGTAATTTTTCTTCTAGACAGGACCAATAGAATGTTTTGACTAGTGGAGTGTGTAGTTGTTTGTGGCTCGGAAGGGAGATGAAGTTATCATGTTATCCTAGGATGGTATGTTATATGCGGTATATTGTGAGGATCGAGATTTGCATGTGTAAAGTTACGGTCAGTTCTGAAAGGAAGTTCATAAAACTCTTAACCAGCGGGTAGCCTCATATGATTAAGGAAATGGTACTGCTAATTGGAACTGATTTGACGAGGGTAGATGTTTCAGAAAAAGGGCAATGTGATTTAAGTTGATGGCATTTTGGTAGTATTATGGCACTTTCTCGTTAGATGGACTACTGACATTCGAGTTTTCTTGGGGGCACAGAGGAATATTTGAATACCTCCCGTGGAGTGATTGGTATTTGAGGTGTGGTATGTGTTCGGACGGCGGAATTGGGATCAGGTATGATGATTCATGTGCTATATGGAGTTGGAGACTATGAGTCCTCATGTTCAGGCTATGTTGCGGTTGTGAGTCGCGTGTGTCGGCATTGTGTAGTGACTATCGAGGTTTGGAGACCTGAGTGGATCTTTTGTTACTTGGTATGTTAGCTTTGGAAGTGATATTGGGTTCAAACTGGTTGTCTCTGTGTTGTGTCATTCGGGACTAGTGCGCTAAGGCAGCGTTGTTGGCTATGCCAGAAAATGCTATGGATTAAGTGGCGATGTTCGGTGGATTATGTCCCATTAGAGGAATTTTACATGACGAAACCCAGCGGACGGCTGGGAAGGATTTGTCTTTCTTACTTGGGCTCTTGTGACGAGTGTCAGTGTTGAGGCTCCTTATGTTGATTCAGTTCCGGTGGTGAGGGACTCTTCGGATGTGTTTCTTACGGCAGGGCACCGTATCATATGGCATTGGAAGGTGTTATAGTAGTGTAAGAAACAGCTTCAGGATTTCCTTGATAAAGAGTTCATTGGTAGGCCGATGTGGATGCGTGTTCTAACTTGAGCCGGCTTGGTTGGTTCCAAATTGCATTGTTGAGGAATGTGTCGATTCGACTATTATTGAGTCTATTGGTGATCCGGGGAGATCTATGAGTTGCCTTTCTATGTTGTGAGACGTTATGATTTGTTGGTTATGGGCATATATGGTGCGGTTCTATTGGGGTTCATAGTGGAAGTCGAGCGGGAAGTGTAATTGGGTGTTGCTCGGTGAACAGCGTATTGGTTATGTCCTATCGGGTTTGTGTGGTATATGTTACTTGTTTCACTGTGGGTGTAATGATTTGCTTTGGTTCCAAATATCAAATTGTGCGTGGTTGTCAATTTCGAGCATAGTGACTTGAGGTGTCTTATGTGGAGCAGTGCTTGGATAGGATCGCACATTGCAGCGAAGCTATGTGGGATATGACCTTGCGAGTTAGATTCGTGTGTTCTATTCTATGATGTGAGACGGGTTCTCAACCTTGTGTTGTGGTGGCACTGGTGAGCTTGAGGTATAGCTCTTTCATTTGAGTCATTTTCATGATTTGATTATGTTCGGACCGATGCTTATTGGTGCGCATATTATGCTAGTTGTGGCTTAGGCCTCTATTGATATGTCATGTCACCAGAGTGGTGTGTTGGATTAGAGGAGATCGTTCGGATCATTAATGAATACGAACGGATTCGATTTCAGCATGTTGGAAGGTTAATATCGAGGTTCGGCTCGAAATTTACTATGGTATTTGTCAGAGGAGAATTGGCTTCATGAATGGGTGATCTGAGAAAATGGTTATGGTTTACTGTGTATTTCATTTATCATTGGCAGTATATGACAGAGTTGGAATGCGACTTTGGTTGATAAGAGGATTTCTACCAGTATTTCGTTGTTGTGGACAACTACTGTGAATAGAAGTTATCGCTACGAGTGTTTGAGTTATGTGGTATATCATCGGATTGCTCCCGAGGTTGCAGGCATGGGTTATTACAGCTGGTTCGGGTCTATTCAGAGTATATGTGTGAGGTTTTGAACGTATTGATGGTTTCAGAAGTGGAAATGTGGTTATATGGCTTAGGGGCCAGACTGGAATTTGTAATTTCAGTTGCAATGTGTTATTGGACCTATATGAGATAGGGTGACGTGGGATCACCCCCGGGTATATGCATGGTAAAGTTATTCAGTTATTGGTTAGTTCTAGAACAACTTTGGGTATGTTCGAGGACGAACGTGTGTTTAAGTGGGGGAGGATGTAACGACCCGACCGGTCGTTTTGAGCTTTTGCACTTTGATTGCCAGTTCTCAGGCATGACTTGCCCTGTGTAATGTATTATGACTGATGTAGATCGTTGGTTTTGGTTTTCAGGAAAAATCGGAATGAATTTAAAAGAAAAGTCTCAGGTGAAAGCTTTGAATTTGAAAGGTGTGACCAAGAGTTGAATTATTTGTATATGAGCTCGGAAAGGAATTTTTATGATTTGGTTAGCTTCGTTGGGTGATTTATGACTTAGGAGAGTGATCGGAATTTGGTTTTGGAGGTCCGGAGTAGAACTAGGCTTGAATTGGCGAAGTTGAGATTTTGGCGATTTCCGGTTGGTAGGTGAGATTTTGATCCGGGAGTCGGAATGGAATTCCGAGTGTTGCAGTAGCTTCGTTATGTCATTTGGAATATGTGTGCAAACTTTTAGGTCATTCGAACGTGATTTGGTTGGGTTTTTGATCGAAAACGTATTTCGAAAGTTTTTAGAAAACTTAGGCTTGAATTCGATGAGTTTCGGGTAATTTAATGTTGTTTGAGGTGTTTTGATGATTGGAACAAGTTCTAATGATGTTATGGGTTATGTTGGTAGGTTTGGTTGAGATCCGAGGGCCTCGGGTGTGTTTCAGGAGGTTAAACTGTTCAATTTCATGTTTTGAGAACTTCAGAAATTGCAGGTTTCAGTTGCAGGCATTTTATCCTTCGCGTTCGCGAAGGGCCGAGGTTCATAAGCATCGCTTTTGCAAAGGTTTGTGAGAGGACTGCATCGCATTCACGAGGGTGTATACGCGATCGCGTAAGAGGAATTGGGTCTGATGGTCAGTTAGTCATCGCGTCCGTGATAGAGCAAACGCGTTCGCGAAGGTCAAGGCTATGGAAGCACTGCGTTTGCGACTGGCATGTCGTGTTCGCATAGGGTAAAGTTGGTCAACGCAATTTTTGTGCTATGCGTTCGTGGGTGGTTGACCGCGTTCGCGAAGAAGGTAAGTCAGGCCTGGGCAGAATGTTTTTTTAAGTCGTCTTGTCCGCAATTTTGGGTCTATTTTCACCCATGGGTGCTCGTTTTTGGAGATTTTTTAAGGAAATTAAAGAGGGATTCAAGAGGAATCGACTAGAGGTAAGAATCTTGGTCTTAAAACTCGATTATATTGTGAAATCAACCAAGAAATTTCATGGAAAACTAAGCCTAAAATTGAAGAACTAGGGCTTGAGAAATTGGACTTTTGATTTGGGATTTGAAGGACCATTTGAGGTCGGATTTGAGAACTTTTGATATATATGAACTCGTGAGGAGATAAAGAATCTAATGATGGGAAAATTTTTGAGTTTCGAGAATTGGGCCCGGGGCTCGGGTTTTGGTAATTTCGGGATTTGTGTCCGATATTGATTGTTTTCGCTTGGGCTTTATTCCCTAGCATATTGTGATGTATCCATTCTGATTTTGGATAGATTCGACGCGCGTGGAGGCCGATTTGAGGGGCAAAGGCATCGCGAGCTAGGGATTTCACCGGTTCGAGGTGCGTAATGATTGTAAATGATACTTTGAGGGTTTGAAACCCTGGATTGCACATCGTAGTGCTATATTGAGGTGAGACAAACGCTTAATGATGAGCGTGGGGTCGTTTAATATTGGGGATTGTGACTTGGTCCGTCCCGATTGATGATTTTACCGCGTATTTGACTGAAACTTATTTGTTAACATCATGATTTGGGTTGATCGCCATATTTGAGCTTCGTGCCAACTATCTGAACCCTTCGGGGATTTTTATCACTATTTCCTTACTGTTTTTGAATTATTACTTGAACTCAGTCTTGTTGATATCTACTGTTTTAAAAACTCAGCCACTTTTACTCAGATTTCAAACTTAAATGATATTTCTAAATGATGTTTTGGGCTCAGAACTACTGTTTTACTAATGCCCGAGGGGCTTGTGATGATTTTCGGACCGAGTGAGGCCGAGGGCCATATGTGAAGATATATTGAGTGATATGAGGCCGAGGGCCTGAGATACTTTTATACGCCACGAGGTGGCTTGAGTGATATGAGACCGAGGGCCTAGATTTGATGCCACGAGATGGCTTGATATTGCGCTTGGGCCGTAAGGGGCCCCTCCCGGAGTCTGCACACCCCCAGTAAGCGCGGGTACCGATTGTGATCACAGAGTGAGCCCGAGGGGCTGAGAGTGTTCTTAGAGTGAGCTCGAGGGGCTGGTACTGTTCTATGTGTTTACTTTATTTCCATTTGTCTGCAATTACCTGTTGATTGTGTTACTTTATGTGTTATCTTCCTGATTGCCTGGCATTACCTGTTAAATTGAGTGTTGAGCCCGAGGGGCGGATTTCTATGCTTATCTTCACTAATTGTTTTGCATTCATTTGCATAACTGTTGAAAAAGCCATTTTCAAAAGAGGTTTAAACTGAGCTAAAATATTTCTATAGATTTCACAGCTTCACTGTTTTTCTCAAGGGTTTTACACCGCTTCTATACAGCATGTTGGTTTGCTTTACGTGATTTCTTACTGCTCAGTTGTTATTTACCTTTATTACTTACTGACTTGGAGTACTCACTTTACTCCCTGCACTTCGTGTGCAGATGCAGGTATTTATTCACCCGGTAGCGGGTGTTGAGCTGATCGAAGGCTGAGTTATCGGAGTTTAGCAAGGTGAATGCCAAGGTTTGCAGCACCGCTCTTCTCCCTTCTCTTTCATCAGTCTTGTTTTGTACATTCAGACCTTGTAGTTGTATTTATACTCTAATAGATGCTCGTGACTTGTGACACCCCAGTTTGGGTTGTGTCGGGATGGCTTCTACTATTGTTATCGTTATTTCTATAAATTATGGTTATTATATCATATTTTAGAACTATTTAAGGTATTTAACTGTTTAAATAAGGTGTTCTGTTTTGGTCTGGCTGGCCTTGTCTTCACGAGTGGCGCCATCATGACCGGATTCGGGGTTAGGGCCGTGACAATTTGAAAGTATAACCAAGATGAGTTTCTCCAATCCATCAATTAATGCAATATCAAACGCTACTATTCAAACATCACCATGGCGTTCTATACGATTGAGTTTCCGTCTTCTTTTCAGGTGCACTCTTTTCAGGTGCACTCCAAGAAATACCTCTTTTATTTTTCATTCACACTCTTTAAAAAAAAATACTAGGTGCTTCTGGAAGCTTCACTTGACCTGTTAGATTCGCTTTTAACACCTTTCATTTTCTCATCAATCAATCGCCGCAATCATTCCTAATCCTCCTACAAGACAAGAATGCCAACATATATAGTTGAACTGTAGGTAAACTAAATAGAAATATTAGAAACAAAGCAGCCTCTTCTCTAAGACACTAACATATAACTCCTTGAAGATTTGAGTTAATTATATATACTGTAAGGATACTTTTACTCTATTAGTAAATTTTAACATGTGACAACTTAATAATTATCAGTTTTACCAAATTATCAACTAATGTTCGAGATTTAAGTGTGTAAATATTCTTGTCACTGCATGGAACTTAAACTTATTTTCTAAGAAAACACATTGTTTTGTCGGGCAATAAATTAGTAACGGTGGGTTTCCGGGGAGGGAGAACATTGCTGAGCTTGCTTGCTGTTTAAAGAACAAAATGTCTAGGGTGAAAGCAAAGTTTCAACTAAATCAAGCCTAACAAATGCTTTAAAAGTCACATGATCATCAATCCTGGGTCACTAAGTTAATCATTCCCTTTGATCTACAATCCTCTGGGAAATGGTTCTACCATATCCCTTTACAATTTCGTTAGCCTTTAAGGATTTTTTGTGTTTTATTTTTAGATCTTTTACGCGTAAAATAAAGATTTCCTAAGAGGTTTGACATAAAACTAAAAATCGTACTAGTAGGCCATAGTTCCTTTTCTTTTTCATCATCACTACTGGAATAAATATTATGTTTCTATTCGATTGCTAACATATGTACGTAATTATGTACATATAGCTTTTGACATTAGTAAGGGAAATAAGGCTACTTTTTGTAAGTGGCCTAAAAATTAAGTTAGTCACTAATTTATGTGAGATATCCATTTTCTTCCACACTTGAATTGAACATCCAAACACTCTACATGTGTGAATTATTTGTTATGCTCTTAAACAATTTCTAGACTGTTTGTGGATAAAAGGCTCCTCCAAACATGAATATGTCTACGGAAAATTAAGGTTAAAAAATATGGAATATGTTGCCCCAATATAAGGCTACAGGCATAGCATGCAGCAGGCAGGAAACAAGAAGCAGCAGCTCCTACAGGCCAAGTGGGGCTGCATTTCAAGAACCTGGCAAAACCCAAAATCAACTGCATACTCTCCCTCCAACAAACCAAAATCAATAAAACGATCTTCTTCTTTCCAGGGAAGAAGAGGATAAAACTCTAAATTTAATAATATCAAAATCGAATTTGAACCAGCAGAAAGAAAATATTGGCAAATTAAGCCGCCTGTTTTCAACATAATGATTGTGTCTTTCAAAACTGCAAAAATGAACGTACGTATTGTGTACTTGGATTGGGGAAACTTTGCTTTATAAATTATTTTCCTACGTGTACGTGGCCCAATAAGATTATGCTCATGATTAATATTTAATTAATTATCAAATCTCATCCGTCTGATCGGTTACTTGATGGATATATCGGATTAAATGAGAACCTCTATAAATTGGTCCTCTCCCCACCCATTAGGGTTACCGTATTTTATTTTCTTTCTTCCATCACTAAAGGTCGCCGCCTCACGATAATGGCTCACGATTCAGGTATGTTTTCTTTAACGATTTCGTGTAAGATTATCATGTTCAAGATCCTGGTATGCAATTAAATTTATGCTAATATGTGGTATCATGAGCCTGAATTATTTGAACTGATAATTTTCGCAAAAGAAAAACTATATCATTATGTTGATCCGTACTGTTCTAATTGGATCTGTGATAATCTCTTATCTGATTCCAGTTCTTTTAATTTGAGGATACACAATAAAGTATGAAATCTCTTTTATGAACTGCTAGTAACAAATTATGCCACAATTTCTATTTGAACGAAGAAAGGTCGGACGTCGTCAATAATGACTCGTTGTTTAAAGAATTTTGGCGTTATGTTCCTCCCTATATTGCCCTGTCATAAATTTTGCTTTAATGTTGCTTCAGTTAACGAAATCTAATGAAAATGATATTGGGAATGTAGCGTTTTCTTTAAAACAGTAACCATTTATTTGATCTTTCTTGTATTAGGTATCCATTTAAAGTCTGCCATATATATTTATGTTATCTTAATTTCTTCTTTTGGATGCCTTAAGGATATTTTGTTCCAACGTTACTTCTAAGCCATTATGAAAGATTACTTTTATGAAAGATTTTAAAAAAATAAATATAAAAAAAAGAAGATCAGTTACTGTTTATCCGTAGGCTATAACGAAATTTATTTGATCTATTTAATTTAAGTATTTGGACTATTAAGTTGGTGAAATCATTTATTATTTATTTTATGTATGTGATTAATGTTTATATAGTTTGTTAGTCACCAAAGTGATCAAACTAGATTATTTAAAGTATTCACATGCATAAAAATCTTATGATCTCTATTTTGTGTGTGCACTTATGTTATATAGTCTGTTAGTCACCAAAGTGGCCAAACTAGTATGTTAATGAAATTATGCATACATAAAATTGTAGTTTATTCATGAAATTAATGAAATGCCTATAATTGTAAATTAGAGGATAAATTAATTTTCAATATTGCTAGAATTTAAGGATTTACCCAAAGGTAGATCAATTATTCTATGAATAGTGAATATGATGAGGTAAATTAATATTCTTTAGTCAAACATATATTGTCTGTCCAAAGATGTCATATATATTTGGTTAAAAATATTTAATTACCTATTAAAGACTAAAGGGCACTTAAATTATGATAGTGTGTCGTAGTATTTACCCAAAGGAGAATTGCGATGTGCTTTGACTGTTTTGTTGAATCCATATTGATCTGTAAGCATGTATTATCTATTTTGCAGCTATTCCTTTTCATTCGCTTGCTTCGTCTGTTACTGTGTTCAACGGATTGAACTTCTCTGAATGGCGTGAACAAGTCCAGTTTCACTTAGGTGTGATGGATCTTGACTTGACTCTGTTGAATGATAAGCCCGATGCCATTACTGATTCGAGCAGTGCGGATGAGAAATCTTTTCATAAAGCATGGAACGCTCTAACAGGCTAAGCCTTATGTTTATGCGAATGAATGTTGCCAACAACATTAAGAGTACTATTCCACAAACAGAAAGTGCCAGGGAATATCTAAAGTTTGTGGAAGAACGTTTTCGTTCTGCAGATAAGTCTCTCGCTGGTACACTAATGGCTTAACTCACGACTATGAAGTTTGATGGGGCGCGTAGTATGCAAAATCATATCATTGAGATGACTAACATTGCAGCAAGACTTCAAACCTTGGGGATGAAAGTGGATGATTCCTTCTTGGTTTAGTTTATTCTGAACTCGTTGCCTCCTGAGTATGGACCTTTTCAAATTAACTATAACACTATTAAGGATAAGTGGAATGTTAGCGAATTATCTAGTATGATTACTCAGGAGGAGTCAAGACTTAAGAAACAAGGGAGTCATTCAATTAACCTCATGGGTCAAGGAGCTGGTAAAGGACTTAAAGTGAAGGACAACAAGTTCAAGAAGAAGAAAGCACTTGCTAAAGCTCAACAGGATGCTAACAAGGAACATAAGGCAGATATGTGTCGTTTTTGTAACAAGGAAGGACACTATCAGAAAGATTGCCTGAAACATAAAGTTTGGTTCGAAAAGAAAGGTACAATTAGTGCTTTGTATGTTTCGAATCAAATTTAGTAGAAGTTCCTAATAATACTTGGTGGCTTGATTCTGGTGCAACTGCTCATGTATCTACTACGTTGCACGGATTCCTTACGATCCAAACAACAAATCCAAATAAGGATTTCTTGTTCATGGGAAATCGTATGAAGGCTCCAATTGAAGGCATAGGGACTTATCGTTTGTTCATGGAGACTGGACGTCACCTTGATCTATTATAGACTCTTTATGTACCTTCAGTTTCTAGGAATTTGATTTCTGTTTCAAGACTTGATGTTTCTGGATTTGATTTAAAGTTTGGAAATAGATTTTTTAATTTATATAGGAATGCTATTTTTTATGGTTCTGGTTTTCTTAGTGATGGTTTATATAAATTGAAACTCGATATTGGTTTTTCTGAATCCCTTCTTACTGTTCAACATAATGCTGGAATTAAACGTAGTTCACTAGATGAAAGTTCTGCTTACTTGTGGCATAGACATTTGGGTCATATATCCAAAGAAAGTTTAGAAAGATTAGTAAAGAATGAAATTCTTTCGAATCTAAATTTTACTGATGTTACTATATGTTTGGATTGCATTAATGGAAAGCAAACCAAGCATAGTAAGAAAGGTGCCACAAGAAGCAGCCAGCTTCTTGAAATTATACACACCGATATTTGTGGACCCTTTGATGTTCCATCTTTTGGTGGAGAAAAATACTTTATCACTTTTATCGATTATTTTTCACGTTATGGATACATCTATTTGCTGAAAGAAAAATCTCAAACAGCAGATGCTCTCAAGATGTTTGTTAATGAGGTTGAAAGGCAATTAGATAAAAAGGTGAAAATGATTAGGTCAGATAGAGGTGGTAAATATTATGAAAAATATAATGAGTCAGGACAATGTTCATGTCCATTTGCAAAGTTCCTTGAGGAACGTGGCATATGTGCACAGTATACTATGCCAGGAACTCCTCAATAAAATGGTGTTGCAGAAAGGCGTAATCGAACATTTAGTAACATCAGTAAAGAAACCTAGTTTAAAGCACCTACATGTTTGGGGTTAGGAGCATGATAAGTAATTCCTCATTACACAAATTATTGTGTATGTATGCTCTTAAAACCACTGTATATTTATTAAACAGGGTTCATAGTAAGGTAGTTCCAAAGACCCCTTTTGAACTGTGGACAGGAAAGAAACCTAGTTTAAAGCACCTACATGTTTGGGGTTGCCCAGCGGAAGCTAGAGTTTATAATCCACAAGAAAAGAAATTAGATTCTCGAACAGTAAGTGGTTACTTTATTGGTTACCTAGAGAAATCTAAAGGGTATGTGTTTTACTGTCCAAATCATAGTTCGAGAATTGTTGAAACCGGTAATGCAAGATTCATTGAGAATGGTGAAGTTAGTGGGACTGTTGAAAAGAAAAGTGTGGAAATTAAAGAGGTGAGGGTCAATATTCTATTACCCAGAAATATGCCTACTTCCACACAAATACCAAATATTGTTCCAGTTGTTGAAGAACACCTTGACAACACCGAGCAACATTTGAATGAAACACTTCATGAAGAAACTAACTCACAAATATCTGACACAAATGAAACACAAGAAATGCCATTAAGAAAGTCTCAAAGAGTTAGAAAATCGGTTATTTCGGATGATTACGTGATTTATTTGCAAGAGTCAGATTTTGACGTTGGTCTTAATAATGATCCGATTTCATTTTTACAAGACATAGAAAGTAATGAGTCTGACAAATGGATTGATTCCATGAAGGAAGAGTTAAAATCCATGAAATACAATAAAGTCTGGGATCTTGTTGAATTGCTAGAAAGTTCTAAAAGAATCGGGTGTATATGGGTCTTTAAGACCAAACGCAATTCAAATGGCAATATTGAAATGATACAAAGCCAGACTTATTGTCAAGGGTTATACTCAGAAAGGAGGCATTAATTATAAAGAGACCTTTTCGCCGATCTCAAAGAAATACTCGTTAAGAATTATTATGGATTTGGTGGCTCATTATGATTTAGAGTTACACCAAATGGATGTGAAAACTGCCTTTTTTAATGGAGATCTCGAGGAGGAAGTTTATATGGACCAACAAGAGGGTTTTTAAACTAAAGGAAAAGGTCAAATGGTGTGTAAACTGAAGAAGTCAGTGGATGGACTTAAAACAAGCCTCACGACAATGGTATATAAAGTTTAATGATACCATAACATCTTTTGGATTTGTGGAAAATACCGTTGATCGGTGTATATACCAAAAGATCAGTGGGAGAAAGTTTATATTTTTAGTCCTATATGTTGATGATATCCTACTTGCTGCTAATGATTTAGGCATATTGCGTGAGACTAAAGATATTCTCTTTAAGAATTTTGAAATGAAAGATATGGGTGATGCATCCTATGTGATAGGAATAGAAATATTCCGTGATAGATCACAAAGATTATTGGGGATTGTCTCAGAAAGGTTATATCGAAAGAATTCTAGAGAGATTTAATATGAACAATTGTTCAGCAGGAATTGTTCCAATTCAAAAAGGGGGAAAATTTAGTCTCATGTAATGCCCTAAGAATGATGTAGAGCGAAAAGAAATGGAATCAATTCCTTACTCTTCTATTGTTCGTAGTCTAATGTATGCTCAGACTTGCACAAGACTGGATATTAGTTTTGCGGTCGAAATGCTAGGAAGATATCAGAGTAACCCAGGAATTGATCACTAGAAAGCTGCAAAGAAAGTTTTGAGGTACCTGAAAGGAACGAAGGATTACATGCTCATGTATAGGAGATCCAAGCATTTGGAAGTTGTTGGATACTCGGATTCAGATTTCGCTGTATGTATTGACACTAGAAAATCCATGTTTGGCTTTTTGTTCCAATTAGCTGAAGGAGCAATATCGTGGAAGAGTGTCAAACAGTCTGTCATTGCTACATCCACGATGGAAGCAGAATTTGTGGCATGTTTTGAAGCCACAATTCATGCATTATGGCTGCACAACTTTATTTCAGGACTTGGGGTTGTCGACACCATTACCAAGCAGCTAAAAATTTACTATGATAATTTCGCAACAGTATTTCTCTCCAAGAACGATAAGTACTCCAAAGGTACCAAGCATATGAAATTAAAGTACTTTACCATCAAGGAGGAAGTTCAGAAACAAAGAGTGTCACTTGAGCATATTAGAACAGATCTCATGATTGCAGATCCGTTAACAAAAGGTCTATAGCCAAAGATATTTAAAGAACATGTACATAGAATGGGTCTTGGTTGTATTTATGACTGATGTATTTATGATGTTTTGACACTCTAAGCTTATTTATATGTTTCTGATATACACTAATGATTTCCTGTTTCTCATAATGGTGTACACATTATCTTTTGAGATATTACAGGATAAGTCTCAAGGAGACATTATTGTGAACCATAATATTTTATAGCTTATAAACCTGGTACAATGAGTTACTAATGTTGTAGTATATGGAAGGGAGTATGTAGACAAATAATATAGGCAAAGAGGCCAAAATTGTCCCTCTATTTTGAATAATTAGTCACGTTTATACCCGTTTCTACTTTTCGTCTAAAATTGTCCCTACCGTTAACATAGTAACTAAAATTACCCCTAACCCTAACAGATGTCCTACATGGCACCTGGGACCCTTCTCCTAAACTGATAGCTAGGCAAATTCGAAACCAATTGAAAAGACCCGATCCATTTCACTGACTATCCATGAACCCGTTAGTCCACTCAATAAAATAGCCAAAACTCGGTAACTGTTAATTAGCTACACCATACCCACGACATCTCGTACTAAACTCCATCTCCACTGGTTCTCACTGCCAAATAAAAGATTCTATGTTTAATACTCCACTGTAGTAATACTCTAATCAAGTTTAATCAAAGTTTTGTATTCTAACTTCATTTTGTTGAAAAGAAAAAATCTAACTTTGTGGATTCAAAAACAAATCATTACTGTGTATATCAATTTTTGAGATTTTTGAAATATGTCAGTTCTACTTTAATTTTAGAGTTGGGATCGGTTGGCTGAAGTGATTTTATTCATCGGTTTGCTGCGGGAAAATCTACTTTGAGGGAAAAATTTTGGCCTCCATTGAAGGAGTTTCAAGATTGAATTAAAAAGAAGAAGAAATCAGATCTAAGAACTTTTACTAGAATTTCAATTGGGTGTTATAAATTTTTGTTGGAAACATTTTTTAGAATTTGAATCTAATGTTTGAGGCATTTTTAGCTGATTCGAACTGGGTGTTAGGTTAAAATTTTCGGCGCCGACCTGGCAAGGAAGATGATCTGTCTTTCCGGTTTGGTCTTCTTTAATCAATAAAGAAGAAGACAAATTAATGGGTCGGGTGGCTTTTTAAAAATGGATTCATATTTGCTTAGTTGGCAAACTATTATGGGTCTCAGGTGCCATGTAGGACATCTGTTAGGGTTAGGGGTAATTTTAGTTACTATGTTAACGGTAGGGATAATTTTAGGCGGAAAGTAGAAACGGGTATAAACGTGACTAATTATTCAAAGTAGAGGGACAATTTTGGCCTTTTTATATATAACCGCCAAAACTCACATTTAGTGGTTTATCGTATTATGGTATTTATGATGGACATTATAGAAGAGATTTGTTTATGTGCAACTAGTGTTCCTATATTAAATATTAATATTATGTGATTATTGGGCCAAGTGGGAGAATGTAAGTTATTTTCCTACGTGTATGTGGCCCAATAAGATTAGGCCCATGATTAATATTTAATTAATTATCAAATCTCATCGGTCTGATCAGTTACTTGATGGACGTATCGGATTAAGTGAGAACCCCTATAAATTGGTCCTCTCCCCACCCAATAGGGTTACCGTATTTTATTTTCTTTCTTCCATCACTAAAGGCGGCGGTAACGAAAGCTAGGTAAGGAGCGAGAAACTAATTTTGAATTAACGCTTCCGCTTCACGATGATGGCTCACGATTCAGATATATTTTTTGTAACGATTTCGTGTAAGATTATGTTCAAGATCCTCGTAGGCAATTAAAATTTATGCTAACATGCTTCACTTGCTTGCTGTTTAAAGAACAAAAGTCTAAGGTGAAAGCGAAATTTCACCGGAAACAAACCTAATTAACAAATGCTTTTAAGCAATCAATGTCATTATATCTAGGTATCAACATTGGGCCCTAAATTAATCATTGATTTCCATCAAAATGCTTAAAATGCCCTTGCCAAGCCATGACCTTTCTTTTTCAAATTTAAATTATATATATAATGAGGGTAAAACTATTTACATGTAAAGGAACTGATTGTATAAATTATTTATCCTCCTTGTTAGGCTTGTTAGGTAGAAACTTGCTCGCACCTAATTTTACAACAAAGCATGCCAACTTCATTGGGCGGATACACCTTTCCCGATTATTATTATTATTATATATATATATATATATATATATATATATATATATATATATATACAAATAAAATAAAAATATCAGTTTAAAAAAAGATACCGCTTATTGGTCTATTAATTTATTAATTTATTTATTTTTTCAATTCTTAATGTCTATCAAGAAAAAATTTATGTACGCCACTGCAACTGACCATGGTTACATGGTGGTTAAAAAAAACTTAAATTATTTCTTTTTTTAAGAAATCCAACACACATTTGGAGCCAAATATATGTCAGCCAACAACTGTCAAGGTAGTAGTTGGGCTTACATGATTGGAACAAAATGTACTCATAATTAAGTACCTAACGTTAGACAGAGATGCTGCTGTCAACAATTGTCAAACTTTTCATGAACATAACCGTAATTACCATTACTATCTAAAAGTAAAGAAGAAGAAAAAACTGTACTGTGTGTGCCAATAACGGCTCCCTGATGAAAACTAGACATGTCATTTTTATCTTGACCTGTAAAAATTAGATTTACTTTTTTTCTTTCTAGAGGAATAAAAATAGTAAATAAAACAAAGTTGTTGTCAAAGTGGGATTCCTACCATCTCGTTCATAACAAAATCGTTGTGTATGACATGTATACTTAAGTAACACCAAGAGCGAACGCAGCAATTTTTACTGACAGTGTCGAAATTTATAGAACTTCGGGAATAATAACTTCAATTATCATATTTCTATCCAAGAAATATTCTTAGTCTATTAGGTCGGGTTCAATTTTATTTTATCACAATTTTTAGTTGAAGTTTGAACCTCGACCTTCTTGAACAAAATCAAGCACATAACCAAAACACCAAAGGACAATTTATGTCAAATGGTGTTATTTTTTTCTACTTATCTGTTTCCTCACAATATTAATATATATATTTAGTAAAAAAAAATCGATGAAGCTCTGTGACACCGTTTCATTAGGCGTGCATCCGCCCCTCAGTAACACTATATAATACACTAATACAGTACTCATAATAGATGAGTAGCGGCAAAAAAAAATCTTTTGTTAAACTTAAAATAAAATGAAGGATACGTATGTGAATTGAGAAAATGGAGTTATCATATATAGTTAAACGATAAATTGATATGAGAATACATACAAATAATAAGTCAGGATTAAGAAAATTGGAATAGTAATTTTGTTTTTCCCTGATTGCGCAGCGTACAAGGCGTGTCTTTAATTTCACGAAGTGGTTTGCACCGCCCAACAGCCTTCTAAACAATCAATACTTCGCTATGCCAGCTTTAGGTCTCCCTAACAATTCAACCCCAACTTCCTCCGCTTCTCATTGCTCTTTCTTTACAATTTCTTATTTGACATATATTTCCCAGCAAACCGCGTAATTAATTTTGAGTTCACTCTCATTTCCCAACTTATGAGCTGTGTGTTACATGTATATATGTAGTTTCTGGCTCTCCCTTGCAAAACACATCCGCTCTAAAAGTTCTTTAATTTACTCATAAAGACCAACATTAAAGCAAAATAAATCTTCAAAAAGGACAAACACTTTCTCATTTTTTGCTGCCAGTACTGCCCCTGCCATTTCTTTTCATTATAGTTGCTATCTTCCACTTTTAAAACACAGCTGCAACCATGCAAGAAAGGTCAAAAATGCAGAAGAAGAAATCAGCAGTTGCACGTAGAGCTTGGAACATTCTCCGCCTAGCCTTGTTATGGGCAAGAAAAGATGGCATTTTCAGGAACAGGCACCTTACAGCCGATCTCCGTTTGCTTCCCAAATACATTAAAAGCCTCCGTCATACCGATGACTATGGTTACGGTGTTGGTCCCGGTGTGTTACATTATGGGGAGCGTGAGTTTTCCTTTGATGACACCCCGATCATTCATGTCAAGATGCATCGCCCTGCTTCCTTGCGTTTCAAGATGCCTAACATCCCCTGCATCAAACCTCAAGTTGACTTTGACTTTAACTTTGAAAATGATCATCATCTTGACGATGAAATGTACCATGGTTATGATGATGATGTTCCAAGGAGAAGTTTTTTGAAGGGTGCGGATGATGATAATGAAGACGATGAATATGCGAGCTGTGAGGTCACACAGGAGATTAGTTGTCCTGGTGATGAAGCTATTGATATGAAGGCTGAGCAATTTATTTTTCCGCCCTCGCGGGGGTACAGGAGTTTTTTTTCAATTAAAGGATAGTCGAAACGGGATTTGTTTATTTATTTCAGAGTCGCCACTTGGGAGATTTAGGGTGTCCCAAGTCACCAGTTTAATCCCGAATCGAGGAAAAGAATGACTCTGTATTACAGTCCGCGAACCAGAAATCCGGATAAGGAATTCTGTTAACCCGGGAGATGGTGTTAGGCATTCCCGAGTTTCGTGGTTCTAGCACGGTCGCTCAACTGTTATATTTGGCTTGATTATCTGATATAATACGTATTATAAACTTATGTGCAAATTTATCCCTTAGCCGCTTTTATTATTATTATTATTATTTATTGTTATTATTTTACGAAGAATTGCAACATTGTGAAAACGTATTTCAAATCACGTCGCAATCAATGCACCCGTGATTATCGACACATTTCGACTCCGTTGAGATTTAGATTTGGGTTACTTAAATGCACACCCGTATTTAAGAAAATAACATTATTAAATACGCGCCTAGAGCGACTAGCGTATCATTATTTTGGGTTAGGGCCGTGAAATTTGCTAAAACGGCTCCTCCCTAATTCTAAGCGATTAAATGTACATTTATTGAGGGCCCCGCAATCTATACATTTCATTAAGCGAGGCTCATCTCATTTATTTTAAATGGACAAATCTTAAAACGACTACATTTTTCTATAAAAATTAGTCTCTAAAATAAAGAAAGAAAATCCTAATTAATTACTAGCTTTTTAGTATTTTAAGAAGACATGACATGCTAATTGCTTGATTAATACAAATATTGATGAAAAAGGAATTTTACTCTTAATTTCGAAATTATAAATAAAATAAAAATTCAACAACTAATATTCAAAATAAACAAATATAGCTAGATTAAAACTCAGCATTGTTATTTTTTTTAAAAAAAATATTATTGAGATTAATTATTCACAATCATTTGAAACTAGATTTAACCATAATTACTAAAGCTTATTAGAAAGTTTATTAGACTTAAACGTTCTTTTAATCTTGCTTAAGCTCAAGTCATGCCTTAATGCCTAATTTACGATGTTTAATTTAAAATCGTGTCTTAGCTAAATTTAGCTACTTGTTCATGATCAACCTATAATCTTGAAGCCTTCATAACTAGTGAATTAACCTATTTTGCCGAACTGATTTATTACAGACTAACTTATGATATTATTTTCTTATTCCAATTATTATTTAGTAATTCATGAAATAGCTTAAATACAATCAACAAAAGGAACAAAGAAAAAAAACGAAATTAAAACTTCAAATTTTGCATTCTTCATATGTATTCACGCTTCATATTTCGTATTACAATAAACAGCTTTTCAGTTGTGTACCTGATATTGGAAGCAAAAGAAAATGAATATGAGAATCAGCAGCAGCAGTAAAATTAGTACAACACAGCAACAATAGCCCAGCAACAGTAACAACCCAGTAATAGACCGGTGGAGTAGTAATCCAAAAAAAAACAAAAGCTTCCAGCTTTTATGAAACAACAATTAATTCTGATTTCAAACAACAAAAGAAAACAGAATATTTTTTTTAGTTTTTTTTATATTTGAAAGCTTAAATATTTTTCGGAATTTTCTATCTCTTAAATGTTCAGCCATTTTCTCTCTCTTATTTTCAGATTTGTTTTTCTCTCCCGTTTTTTTCTGTCTGTCTCTCCATATCTGATTTCAAGACTTCTACTTATATCTCATCCCATAAATCTTTTAACCAATTAAAATCAACCCATTTTCTCTACCAAACCCATTATCTTCTCACTCATCCCCATTACATTAAATAAACATATCACACCACCCCATTATATTTTGTCCCCCATGCCTAACATAAAATAATGCAAGATTCCCCCCACTAAACTTTGTCTTGTCCCCCCTTTATATTAAATAACCATATCACAACCCACCCCATTTCATTTTGTCCCCCATGCTTCAAATAAACAATTACAAAATGTACAATTCCTAAACTACCCCTCCGACCCTATTGCAAATTACTATTTTACCCCCGAAAGTACTATAAATTACCAAACTACCCATCAGCTATAACACATCAATTAATCAAACTTAACCAAAATATAGACAATATGATCAATTTCTAACAATGTTCAAACAACAATATGAACACGGATGAACATCATAACAACAATATCACATGAACACGATTTTAACAACATTTCAACAACAAATCACATGAACACAAATTGAACAACAAAGAACAACTAAAATTTGATTGAACAATATTTTAACAACAAACAATCCTATTTTCGGATTCAACAACTACAACAAACAAGTATATTTAGATTTCTAAATTCAATCATATTGAACTTAAAATCCACTCTAACAACATTACAACAAACAATTCTTATATTAAACTTTAAACACGATTATGAGACCAATTCAAGAAATAATCACAAATGGTAAACAAGAAATCAAACTATACACATTTCGGATTCAAAATCAAACAAACATAATATGAACATGAATTAAATCTAAAAATAAAAACTGACGGATTCAAATGACTAAAACCAACATACTTCCCTTATTACAACTAAATTCTTTTAGGCAAATGACAAAACAAAAACTAAGAAGAAACAATTATGAATTTAAACTTGAACTTAACAATATTAAAAATTTTCGGAAAAGACATCAAATACATGAAACAAATTGAAGAAACAATTAATTAAATTTCAATTTGAATCTAACAAATATTAAACTAACAAATATTCACTTAAACAATAATACAAACATGAAATAAACATGAAAACAACTAATTAAACTTCTATTTTGAAATCTGAAAATTAATTTCAACAAAGCACATGAACATGAACAAACTAGAAAAACGATTTCAACGATGAACAACGAACAAAACAAGAATCAAATATTTAACGATTTTAACTTTGAGAAATATAAAAACGAAAATGGACAAAATAAAATTCAAAACTACTAACCGGGTTGAAATGACGAACGACTAACCAACGACGAACTCGAACTTAAGGATTCGGCTGAAACAACGTCGAAGCAGTAGCAATGGGGGTTAAGGAGAAACAGCGGTGACATCCGTTCGGAGCAGCCATGGCTGCTCGTCGCAGCTGGACACGGGCAACAGTTGACGTGCTCGGAACAGGAGCAGCTGGTCGACCATGGCAGCAGCTCGACGTGCTCGGAACAGGAGCAGCTGGTCGACCATGGCAGCAGCTCGACGTGCTCGGAAGGAGGAAGAAGCAGCGTCGCGGCAGCTGGGAGGAGGAAAGGAAGCCGCAACGATGGGGTTCCTCCTTCGTTGGTCGAGGGTTTTTCCTGCGTGACTGGGGTTGCCTCGGGTGGAAGACGAGGCTGGTTTTTCGACGAAGAGGATGAAAGGGACTGCGAGGAAGCAGCCGTGCAACGAAGAAAGCTTGGGGTCGTTCATGGTGCGATGGTGGAGTTGTTGGTGTTTAAAAGAAGAAGAAGCAGCCATGGGACTGCTCGTTCATGGTGCGATGAAGAAGATGAGGACGAGGCAGCCATGGGAGCTTGAGGGGGAAGCCATGGATGAGCTTTGGAGAAACTTGGAGAAGAAGAAGATAGGGAAGGGGGGTGGCGGATTGTTTAGAAATTTTTTAGGGTTTTTGTCTTCTTTTTGTTTTGTTTTGTTTTGTAAAATATAAGACAAAGAGGTTTGGGTCTTTTGGGTTATGGACTGGGTCGACTCAGTTCGAAATGGACTGGGTCGTAGGGAAGATTGGGCCATTTTTTGGGCCTGTGGCTTGAAATCGAAGAAGAGGCCGAATTCCGACTTTCTTTATATTTTCGCTCTCTTTTCTTCTTTTATTTCTCTAAAACTAAATTATAAAAATACTTAAACTATTATTAAGAATTAAATTAAGTTATAAAATCGCAAATTAACTCCCAATAACAATTAACGCACAATTAAGTAATAATTAAGCATAAAATTGTATATTTGGACATTAAATGCTAAAAATGCAAACGATGCCTATTTTTGTAATTTTTAATTTTTGTAAAACAAATTTAATTACTAACAATTGTAGAATTAAATCCTACATGCAAAATGCGACATATTTTTGTATTTTTTATTAATTTAGCAAATAAACACGCACAGACAAATACAAATAATTATTCAAAATATCACAAAATATCACAGAAATTCCACACCAAGGAAAATTATTTTATTTTTGAATTTTTGGGAGTAATTATCATATTGGGCAAAAATCACGTGCTTACAGCTGCCCCTCTTTGCCCGAAGACACGAAGGGTTTTCGTGCAAAGATAAAGCGAGCGATTTTTGCCCATCCGAGTACTCCGTGTGAAGCATTTTTTTTGAAAAAGATTTGACCGAACCTTTGCTTCAAAGGTTTCCTACATATCCTGGGCTAAACAGGAATCAGGTCAATGTAGTTCGGGAAGTTTTGGTAGCTGGGACTACCGTGGGACTGCAATGTTACTGTTGTTGCATGCTATTACCACTGCTTACCGATCTCCTTGTTACACCATGCTTAAAAGAAAACAAGAAGCTAGGCTAGAGTACAATTTGTTTTTGTTGCCTTGCTTCCTTGTCTGCTTGCATTTCTTCCGGTGCTTTTCTTCTTTTGACACATGTACTTGAGTTTGTACTGTGGCCTCTTGTTGCAACCTTCTGTTTCCCGGTGCCGGGGAATTTTGTTGTTTCCTGCTGGGGATTCCTATTGTAACCCTCTGTTTTATTGTCCTCTGACTTGATCTTGAAATGTATGCCTCTGTTCTATGGGCGGGCTCCCAACTTCAATACTTGAAATTAAAGACTGAATGTATTCCTCTGTTATATGGGCGGGCTCCCAACTTCAACACTTGAAAATTAAAGACTGAAATGTATGCCTCTGTTATCTGGGCGGGCTCCCAACTTCAACACTTGAAATGAAAAGACTGAAATGTATGCCTCTGTTATCTGGGCGGGCTCCCAACTTCAATGCTTGAAATGAAAAGACTGAAATGTATTCCTCTGTTATCTGGGCGGGCTCCCAACTTCAACTCTTGAAATGTAAAGACTGAAATGTATGCCTCTGTTATCTGGGCGGGCTCCCAACTTCAATGCTTGAAATGAAAAGACTAAAATGTATTCCTCTGTTATCTGGGCGGGCTCCCAACTTCAACTCTTGAAATGTAAAGACTGAAATGTATGCCTCTGTTATCTGGGCGGGCTCCCAATTGCTAACTTTGAAATGGAATATCTCTATTCTCCAGGCAGACTTCTGACTTTTAAAATTTAAACTATGTGTCTCTGTTCTTCAGGCGGACTCCTGACATCAAACTTGAAAAGTATGTCTCTGTTCTCCAGGCGGACTCCTGACTTTTAAAATTTAAGCTGTATGTCTTCGTTCTTCAGGCGGACTCCTGACGTCAAACTTGAAAAGTACGTCTCTGTTCTCCAGGCGGACTCCTGATTGCTAAATTTGAAATGAATGTCTCTATTCTCCAGGCGGACTCCTGATTTTTGAAATTTAAACTGTATGCCTCCATTCTTCAGGCGGACTTCTGACGTCAAACTTGAAAAGTATGTCTCTGTTCTCCAGGCGGACTCCTGATTGCTAAATTTGAAATTGAATGTCTCTATTCTCCAGGCGGACTCCTGACTTTTAAAATTTAAACTGTATGTCTCCGTTCTTCAGGTGGACTCCTGACGTCAAACTTGAAAAATACGTCTCTGTTCTCCAGGCGGACTCCTGATAACTTGCATTTTATGCTGATTAGTGCTTGTTTTTCCCTCCTGGAGAATTCCTCTTCAACAACTAACTTTTCTCCCCCTGCTCAATCAAAGAAAATTTTGTCAGTTTAAAACGGTGGTTAGTTGATGGCATTCTTGCTGAAAAATCCTTCCACTGCCTTGCTTTGTGTTGACTAATTTCCACGCACTGACCCTGAACCGCTTGACTTTCTGACCAACTTTTAAATTTTTCAACCTCTGGCGACCTAAATGTTTTCCACCCCTACTGTTATTTCACTTTTCTAACCTTTTTGTTTGAGCTTTCGCCTTTCCCACGACATTCCCCAATCATTTCACCGATGAAACTTCCGTTAATTCCCTGTATTCCACTTAACATCAAGTTATTTTTGAAATGCTCTGACCACGTTGTGCTTTACAATTCTAGAAGCTGGTAGTGAACTTTGAAGTCCTTTCTGCTTGCATTGAACAAAACTGGCACTGAAACATCTCAGCTAGATAAAACCCTCAAAAGAAAATGAAATGCCATGATTCTTGAGTTAAGGATAAGAAGAATCCAAAACCAGATGACTGTTTGAAAGGAGAAGGAAAAGAAACTTATCTGAGCGAGACAAACTAGTACCAATGGTCATGACATGCATTTTGGATTAATCAGCCCAATCTGTCCAACCAAACAAACGCTCAATTGTCGTACCTCATTACCCAGAACTTCCATCACTTGTTTGATTTATCCAGACCTTAACCTTGTTTCCCAGCGGTACCGCGAAACGGTTTCTATCAACAGACCTTTCTCAGTTTTCCATTTCTTATCTCACCTTCGCCTTGAGGTGCCCGTAAAGGTTTTCACCAACACGACTCTCTCATTTATTTTTCTCTCAGCTCCCGTCGCCTTACGGTGCCCGTGAGGGTTTTCATCCATAAGACTCTCTCATTTATTTTTGTTCTTCTTGCTCGAACCAGAGTGTTGCCCCTGTCGTGGGTTATTCCTACCTGTTCATCTTGGCATTTCTCAAGACTGATCATAAGGTCTTTCTTTGGACCGTAATGTAGGCTTTTGGATTGAGTTAGAAAGAAAGGTATAAAAGGCTCAAAACAATTCAAATGGGTTCAAATTAAAACTTTCGGAATCCCACTTTCATAACAATCACCATTTCTGCCCCAGTTTCTTGCTTGGGGATTTTTGGATTTCTATTTGGTATGACTGAACCTCGGAGTAAGGCTGCCCACGTACCCTTTCGGGATCAAGTCAAACGTAGTTCACTTCATAGAGACTACGTTGTTATGTTTCTCTTCTTTCCTTTTATTTCACTTTTCTTTCTTTTCTTTTTCTTTTTCTTTTCTTTTCTTTTTCTTTTCTTTCCTTTTTTTTTCTTTATGTTCGGCACTTGTGTTCTCTGATAATTCCGCTGATTCCGAAAGAGGTGCATGAAAAATAAGTAAGGCTCAAAGGGGATAACAAGGGATATGAGTGTTTGGATAGCAGAACAAAATGCCTTCATCATTTCAATCTTTAAGATATGCCAAATACGAACAGATACATTTAGAAAATAAAGAAATCATACATAATATCTCTTGACCGCATCGGAATTGATGGTCATTTCTACACATTTTCCTTCCACATCTGTCAAATACAATGCTCCATTAGACAACACTCTGGTTACTACAAATGGTCCTTGCCAGTTTGGGGCAAATTTTCCTTTTGCCTCAGCCCAATGAGGCAAGATCCGCCTCAGTACTAATTGCCCGACTTCAAATTTCCTTGGACGTACATTTTTGTTGTATGCTCTTGCCATTCTTCGTTGGTACAGTTGGCCATGACACACTGATGCCAATCTTTTCTCATCGATCAAACTCAACTGCTCAAGACGGCTTTTCACCCATTCATCATCATTGATTTCAGCCTCTGCAATGATTCGCAGAGATGGGATTTCCACTTCTGCGGGTATTACCGCCTCGGTACCGTATACCAATGAGTAAGGAGTCGCCCCTACCGAGGTACGCACGGTGGTGCGATATCCTAACAATGCAAAAGGCAATTTCTCGTGCCATTGTCTAGATCCTTCAACCATCTTCCGGAGTATTTTCTTTATGTTCTTATTGGCCGCTTCAACCGCACCATTTGCCTTGGGACGGTACGGAGTAGAGTGCCTGTGAGCAATTCTTAAACTGCTCACATGTCTCCTTCATCAAATGGCTATTAAGATTAGCCCCATTATCTGTGATGATTACCTTTGGGATCCCAAACCGACAGATGATATTTGCATGCACGAAGTCAACTACAGCCTTCTTGGTCACAGACTTGAATGTCTTCGCTTCCACCCATTTGGTAAAATAATCTATAGCTACCAAGACAAACCTGTGCCCATTTGATGCTGCTGGATCAATTGACCCAATAACATCCAAGCCCCATGCAACAAAAGGCCATGGCGCGGACATCGTATGTAATTCTGATGGTGGAGCATGAATCAAATCTCTATGTATTTGGCATTGATGACACTTACGCACAAAACTGATACAATCTCGCTCCATCGTGAGCCAATAATAACCTGCTCGAAGAATCTTCTTTGCTAGAACATACCCACTCATATGCGGTCCGCAAACTCCGGAATGCACCTCAGTCATGATAGTTGTGGCCTGCCGTGCATCTATACATCTCAACAAACCGAGCTCTGGCGTTCTTTTGTACAGTACTCCTCCACTAAGAAAAAACCCACTTGCCAACCGTCGAATTGTTCTTTTCTGATCACCGGTGGCTTGCGTTGGATATACTCCCGCTTTGATGTACTCTTTGATATCATGGAACTACGGCTCTCCATCGATTTCCTCTTCTATCACATTACAGTAAGCATGCTGATCACGGACTTGAATCTGCAATGGATCGACATAGGCCTTATCTTGATGGTGCAACATTGACGCCAAAGTAGCCAAAGCGTCAGCAACCTCATTATGAATCCTTGGAATGTGTCTGAATTCTATGGCCTGAAAACGCTGGCAAAGCTCATGCAGACACTGCCGATACGGTATAAGCTTCAAGTCCCGTGTTTCCCATTCCCCTTGAATCTGGTGTACCAGTAAGTCCGAGTCACCCATGACCAAGACTTCCCGTACACCCATATCCACAGCTAATCTCAATCCCAATATACACGCCTCATATTCTGCCATGTTGTTTGTACAGTAGAAACGAAGCCGAGCTGTAACGGGGTAATGCTGACCTGTTTCCGAAATAAGTACTGCTCCTATTCCCACACCCTTCATATTTGCAGCCCCATCAAAGAAAAGTTTCCATCCCGACTTCTCAGCTTGTTCTAATTCATCAATGTGCATTACCTCTTCATCAGGGAAATAAGTTTTCAAAGGCTCATAATCTTCATCAACGGGGTTCTCAGCCAAGTGATCGGCTAATGCCTGTGCTTTCATGGCAGTCCGTGTCACATAGACAATGTCGAACTCTGTAAGTAAGATCTGCCACTTTGCAAGCCTTCCTGTGGGCATGGGTTTCTGAAAAATATACTTCAACGGGTCCAAGCGAGATATAAGGTAAGTGGTGTAAGATGACAAGTAATGTTTCAATTTCTGTGCCACCCAAGTTAGGGCACAACATGTCCTTTCCAGATGAGTATATTTGACCTCGTAAGATGTGAACTTCTTACTGAGATAGTAGATAGCCTGCTCCTTTCTGCCCGTAACATCATGCTGCCCCAGTACACAGCCGAATGAACTGTCCACAACTGTCAGATATAGAATCAAAGGTCTCCCTGGTTCTGGTGGGACCAGCACGGGTGGGTTTGACAAATACCTCTTTATCTTATCAAAAGCCTCCTGGCATTCATCAGTCCATTTGACCGCGGCATCTTTCTTTAACAATTTGAAAATTGGTTCACACGTTGTCGTGAGCTGAGCAATGAACCTGCTGATATAGTTCAGTCTTCCCAACAAACTCATCACCTCGGTTTTGTTTCTTGGAGGTGGCAACTCCTGAATAGCTTTGATCTTTGATGGGTCTAATTCAATACCCCTCCGGCTAACTATAAATCCCAACAACTTCCCAGATGGCACCCCGAAAGCACATTTCGCAGGATTGAGCTTAAGATTGTATCTACGAAGCCTTTGAAAGAATTTTCTCAAATCTCTGACATGGTCAGATTGCTGTCTAGACTTAACGATCACATCATCCACGTATACCTCAATTTCTTTATGTATCATATCATGGAAGATAGTTGTCATGGCCCTCATATAAGTTGCCCCAGCATTTTTCAAACCAAACGGCATGACCCGATAACAATACGTTCCCCACGGCGCGATGAATGCCGTCTTTTCTGCATCTTCCTTATCCATTAGAATCTGATGATAACCCGCATAACAATCCACAAAAGAGCCAATATCATGTTTGGCACAATTGTCGATTAGTATATGGATGTTGGGCAGTGGGAAATTATCTTTTGGGCTTGCTTTGTTAAGGTCTCGATAATCGACGCACACCCTGGTCTTGGCATCTTTCTTTGGCACAGGCACGACATTGGCTAACCAAGTGGGGTACCGTGTAACCTGAATGACCCTTGCCTCAAACTGCTTGGAGATCTCTTCTTTGATCTTCACACTTATGTCTGTTTTGAACTTTCTCAACTTCTGCTTGACAGGGAGGAGTGCTGGATCAGTGGGTAGTTTATGAACCACCAAATCGGTGCTTAGACCCGGCATATCATCATATGACCATACAAAAACGTCTTTGTACTCATGCAATACTTTAATTATCTCCTCCTTGAGTTGTGGATCCAAATGAACACTTATTTTAGTTTCCCGTACATTATCTTGGTCCCCTAGATTAACTGCTTCTTGTGTCATTTAGGTTAGGTTTGGGTTTTTCTTCAAAGTGACTTAATTCTTTACTAATTTCCTCATAAGCTTCATCATTATTACAATCCATCCCATCATCACACTCGATCTCTTGTATTATTACTTCTGAACTAGATTGGCTTTTAAAACTGGGCCGAAGATTCCTCATGCATGTCATGTCATTGATATCAGCATAAAAAGAACTGTACAAAGAAAAGAAAAGAAAATGGAAAGAGAATTAGGGACGAAGAAAATTGCATTTCATTAAACGTAAAGACAACAAGGTTTTAACTCATCCAAACGGACGGAACATAACAACTGGATTACAAACCCTGGAATAATCCAGGTGACAAAAAGGAAAACAAAACCCACTACCACGACTCCCTCCGAACTGGAAGAGGAGTAGCTTCCCAATTGCTGATGTTAGCACGTGGTCCGATGTACTGTATGTCTGCTCTGCTTGACCCTTCCCCGGCCTCAACCATGTTTACTTCAGCAAATACTTTCTCAAACACCTTATCCAAATTCCCATCCGCCTCAACTAACGAACCCGATATCTTTGCCAATGACTGTTTCTTGATATTCGGCCTGACGAAGGACCTGGACAATCGAGGAATTGGTTTAGGGAGCACCCAAGCTTTCTTCTTCAATTTACGGGCCTTTCTGACATCTGCCGCTGTTGGTTTGAACCCTAACCCGAAGGTGTCCAGATTTTTGGGCAAAGACACAGGTTAAGTAATGCCCTGCAGTTCAACCCCCAAACCCTTCCCGGGCACGAACCCGTTATTCAGCATTTCTGACACTACCATGACGGTCGCAGCTGACACCCTGGGACATGGCATGCTTTTACCCTCAGGCACCCTGCTCACCGGAACCGTGTTGAGTATCTGATACACCCATGGCCCCTTATCATCTTCGGTCTCTATAAAGGGTACAATGGCATCATTCACGGCGCATGTGGGATCTTCCCCATGTAACACAATTTCTTGTCTGTCCCACTCGAATTTGATCATTTGGTGTAGTGTGGAGGGCACGGCTTTTGCCGCATGAATCCACGGTCGACCCAACAAAAGATTATAGGATACTGCAGCATCCAACACCTGAAATTCCATCGTGAACTCGACTGGGCCAATAGTCAATTCGAGTACAATATCCCCTACTGTGTTTGTTCCCCCTCCATCGAACCCTCGAACACAAATGCTATTTTTGCGGATTCTATCCTCATCAATCTTTAACTTGTTCAATGTGGCTAACGTGCAAATATTAGCGCTCGACCCGTTATCGATTAGTGCCCGAGTAACCATTGAACCTTCATATTTGACCGTCAAATAGAGAGCCTTGTTGTGTTCTGTGCCTTCCATAGGCAATTCATCATCAGAAAATGCTATCCTGTTCACTTCAAAGATCTTGTTGGCAATTGTCTCTAAATGGTTTACTGAGATTTTGTCAGGCACATGAGCCTCATTCAATATCTTCATTAAAGCTCGGCAATGCTCATCAGAGTGAATTAATAATGACAACAACGAGATTTGGGCCGGTGTTTTTCTCAGTTGCTCAACAATGGAATAATCTTGTCCTTTCATTTTTTTCAGAAACTCTTCTGTTTCCTCTTCCGTTACAGCTTTTTTAACTGGCACTGGATTGTCTTTTGCGCCCTTAGCTTTTCTCAACTCTTCGGGGGCGAAACAACGTCCTGACTGGGTCAGTCCCTGTGCTTCACAACTTTCTTCCTCAATTTCCTTTCCTTTGTATGTCACCACTACTTTGTCATATTTCCAGGGTACGGCTTTGCTATCAACCATGGGTAACTGGACTACCGGTTTTATGACAACCGGTTCTACATAGACTCCCTTCACAACCACCACGGGCGTGGATACTGACCTTGGTACCACTATCTTGACTGGCTCCTGCTTTTTCTCGACCACAAACGGTCCCTTTCCCATTACTAGCACTGGCTTGTCTTCTACTGCTTTTAACTGAACCACTGGCCTTGCACTCACTGTCTTTTCTTTGGTTTCCGTAAAACGAATCACCATAACCACCTGCGAAGGTTTCTTAGGCTCTGCCCCCTTATGTATCAGTTCGATCATGTTGGCCTCATAATGCACTAGTAACGGATTTTGATTGATTTTCGGGGCCTCTGGAGCCTGTACCTCAATACGGCGATTATCAATGAGCTCTTGGATTGCATTTTTCAACTTCCAACATTTTTCAGTATCGTGCCCCGGCATCCCTGAGCAATACTCGCAGCTAACAGAGTGGTCCAGGTTTCTGGGAAGAGGATTTGGTGCTTTGGATTCAACTGGGGTCAACATCCCCAACTGTTTCAATCTGTGGAAAAGAGAAGTGTAAGATTCTCCCAGCGGAGTAAATGTTTTTTTGTTTGGGGCCTTCTCATTTCTAAAAGCTTGGTTTGGGCGGAAGCTGGTTCCTGGTCTGTTAGCCCTGGGAGGTGGATAGGTGTTTTGTGGGTGTGGCTGTGTATTTTGGGGACTTGGTGTACGCCATTGCGAGTGCACTGGGGGTTGAGTGTAGGTCTGGGCATGGTGAATAGAAAATTGTGGTACCGTATGGGGTATATTGATAGTTTGGGTGATGGGGTCTGGGTTGGTTGTAGTAGAGTGGACGGTTATTGTGCCTGGACCAAACATTAGCTTCAACTGCAGCAACTTCTTCTTTCTTCTTCTTCCCCAGCACACCACCAGTACCGCTTTGGATGGCCTGGGTGGTTGCTTTCAACGCCGAGTAGCTCAAGATCTTGTTAGATTTCAATCCTTCTTCAATCATGGCTCCCATCTTTACCACTTCATTAAACGACTTCCCGACATATGTCACTAGATGACCAAAATAGGTAGGTTCCAATGTTTGCAAGAAGTAATCTACCATTTCACTCTCCCGCATGGGAGGATCAACCCTTGCAGCTTGTTCCCTCCAGCGGAAACCAAACTCTCTAAAACTTTTCCCAGGCTTCTTTTCTAGTTTCAACAATGACAGACGATCAGGGACTATTTCGAGGTTATATTGAAAATGGCCGATGAATGCCTGGGCCAAATCATCCCATGTATACCATCGGCCGGGGTCTTGCCTCGTGTACCATTCTAGCGCTGACCCGCTCAGGCTTTGCCCGAAATATGCTATCAACAACTCATCTTTTCCCCCAGCCCCTCTCATTTTGCTACAGAAACCACGCAGATGGGCTACTGGGTCACCGTGCCCCTCATATAAGTCAAACTTCGGCATTTTAAACCCCGCAGGCAACTGTACATCAGGAAAAGGGCACAAATCTTTGTATGCAACACTAACTTGGTTTCCTAAACCATGCATGTTCCTAAAGGATTGCTCCAGGCTTTTGACTTTACGAATTACCTCCTCTTGTTCTGCATTCTTAACCGGTTTCTCAACTTCTCCCGGGATTTCAAAATGGGGAGAGGAGGTATATGGCTCAGGCGCTTTGAAAGTGGGTTCGGGAGGGTAATATTGGGTGTCGTGAGCTTGGAATAACGGCTCACTGGATGATCTATGTAGTGGAGCTGGGGGAGGTGCCACAAAGATGGGAACATTTGGTGGAGGAGGGTTTTGAGTGGGTGGTGGAGCTTGGGAATCATAAGCCTCTCTTCCCTGATAATAGTGATGGCTTAGGAAACTTGTTGAAGGACCGGGAGAGGGGTATTCCGGCGTGTGTACTGGTTGGAGGGTAGGAGTAACGGGTAGTTCTTGCCCCTTCTGGGCTCTAGCTAAGGCTATCTGCATTTCATTCATTTCTAGCCTCATTTTTTCCATTTTCTCCAGGGCTTCCTTCAGCATCTGATTGGCCGTTTTTTCTGACTCAACGCTGTTGTCTGACCCAGTCATGCTTTCTGGTATAGGACCTTTTGATCTTGTTTGATAATGGTACGGTGCCAGTACGCTCTAACAACTAACTGATATTGATTGGAAAAACAACAAACTTGTCAGTGTTAGAGTCTTAACAGATATTGTAATTGCACGTTAGGGGGATGCAATGCTCCTAGGCAGTTA
Source organism: Nicotiana tabacum (assembly GCF_000715075.1). NCBI lineage: Eukaryota > Viridiplantae > Streptophyta > Magnoliopsida > Solanales > Solanaceae > Nicotiana > Nicotiana tabacum. The sequence goes on along the minus strand of NC_134101.1, from coordinate 135,932,742 downwards.
ATCATTTCTAACATGCTTTTGCTCTGACCGCATGCATCATCCCGGCTTATTTTTTGCTCTGACAAATATATATATTCTTCTTTTTTTTTTTTTAATTACGGTCGAATCCTATAGAGATTGCCTACGTATCGTGACCCCGCACGAATCAGACCAAGCGTAGTTCGTGCAGATAAATGTAAAAATAAGGGTGGAAATAAAATGCTCAACTTTCATTAATAAACAGACTCTTACAAACTCGACATCTTTTGTTTTGGAAAGAAACTAACAAACGCAATCTGAAAGCAAACAAAAACTCTAAGCTGCAAACATACTCAATCCAGAAAGATAACGGACGTACAAAATACTGACTCGAAATGGTAGACACTCACAGACACGGACTATGCATATTCTAGTGCTTCAAACTTAGGTATCCGCGGGGCGTCGTTCGGCCTCGCCGCGGGTCTAGGATCCAAATCACTTTCAAGCTGCTCTAACTCATTCATGGTTCGCTTCACATAGATCATCACTGCTGAGATAAAAGTAGTACGGGTCATGTCTTCACAAATCCGGCATCTCCTGACAATAGCATGAGCAATGGCTCTAATCCTGTCTTTTGTTTGCTTCTTTTCTATGAGCAAGCGTCTTATCTGATCGCTGCACGTCTTTAAAGCTCGGGAGTCTTGCAAGTGCTGGTCTTGCAGCTGTTGCACTTCTGCCTCCATTTGGGCTAACAAGTTGTAACAATGTCCGCTTTCAGTTTCGAAGTCTCTAGCCTGCCTAACCGCTCTACCTTCAAGGGCAACTACTTTTCTCTTTAAATTGGCAACAATTTTCTCATGGTCCCTTTTCAACTGATTCAAGTATTGGCGACGCTCTTCGGTTCTTGTCGCCCATTGTTCTTTAAGTTCTGCCATGACATTTTCAGCTTTTCCTAGCTCATCCCGCCATTCTCTGACTTCGCTTTCCAATCTTTTTACCAATTGTTCATCGGATCGGCTCCTCGGTTGCTTATCGATGGTTATCTTCAACTGTCGGAGTTGGGCTTTAAGAGCGTCATTTTCTCTGGCTGGTCTATTCTTTTCACCTTGATCCTCGGCAACCTGTACACTGCTCTCGAATTTCAGACTCTCGACTTGTTGCTTTAATTTACCAATCTCAACTCGATAGTTTTCTTCCTTTGCTAACCAATCCCACTGCTCTTGGGACGATTTGGCGAAATCTTCGAGATGAGGTCTTTTAGCCGGTCTCCCATATGCCACGTCACCTCTGAACCATTCGTGATACCCTGGAGCAATTTCCCCTCTGACCCTATCGGACACACAAGTGTTTGCCATCAGATATTGACACTCACTCCAAATTTGACGAACCTCTTCCTCGGGGAATCGACCGTCAGGACTAATTTCGACCACTTGGGTACTCAAATCTTCATCTCTTGGTATTACTTGATATCTACCGAGTTGCCTCAGAACCCGATACGGTGCATAAGGTTGTATGCTTTTGAGTCCCATTAACAAAAAATGCGGTCGGGCTGCTGGCATATATATGACTTCCTCGACAGACAACCATCCAAGCACCCACTGTATCTGGCTAGCCTCGAGGTTCCGAAATAATAATGCCCAAGCCGTGACTCCTTCAGGTAGACTAGCCCCTTTGATTCTCGTACAAAATTCCCCTATACAAGTTTTCTCAGCCGAGCCATAACTCAATAACTGAGAGCGCGGGCACAAATGCTCAATCATCCACATTTGTAACAATAAGTTACATCCCTCAAAAAATTTGCCCCCAGCTTTGCACGCAGTGAGAGCTCTGAAGATATCAGCCACAATCATAGGTGCTAAAGTGCTTTTCCCCATGGTTTGCAAAGTACTGACGACGCCTCCTACTTTCAAATCAATATTACCATCTTTCCTTGGGAATATTACGAGACCCAAAAAAGCTATCATAAATGCCACTCGCCTGTGTTTCTCCCATTTTTGTCGGCTATTTCTGCTGCAAAGCTTAAAGTCTGGATTATTGAACCCGCCCACATGGCCATATCTATCATACACGAAGCGGAAACTGTAGAAACCCTTTGCAAAATCTGGGTGATGAACTGTCCGGGGTACTTTCAAGGAATCCAGTAATCGATGTATGGCAATGGCCCTAGGAGCAATCAAGTATTTGAATCTCAATGGAGCTTGGTCACTTCCAATATACCACACTATTTCCTCTATTGTTGGGGTGAGTTCAAAGTCTGAAAAATGAAACACATTATGTGTCGAATCCCAATGGGTGACCAATGCCCTGATGATATCCCCCCGAGGCTGAATGTCTAATAAATCTGGAAGGTCTTTCAAATATTTTCTCACTTCGTCTTGCCCTTCTTTGCCCAAATCATTCCACCACAATTGCAGCTCAAAAGGGATTTTGGTCATTATTGAAAAAGGCTCATTTATTGTCGTGCTCATCCTGCACATTTATTAAAGCGTTTAAGCAAAAGAAAACTTGTATTTAACTCCAAAAACTACTATCTATATTATCGACTCAAAATTAACCCTATATTTCAAATGAAGAACTCAATTCTTAATTCTAATATTTTTAGGTAAAAGACCCGATATTGCGACACGGCCTTCCTGTGCCTCAGGGGCGAAAATTTTAAGGCTGTGAGGGTCAAAAATCAAAATACGACCAAAGGTGGTTGTTTATGCAAAGTCAGCCCTCCGGTGCCCCGTTTGGGAATATTTGGCTATTTATGACATAACAACATCACCTAACTTATTTATGACTCTCTTTTTTTTATCGTTTTTCAAATTAGGAAACTCAATATTGCAAACACGGCCTTTCAACGTCTCGGGGACGAAGATTTTTAAGGCTGTGGGGGTCAACTGGACCATATCTTAAACATGACCCAAAAAGCGGTTGTTTATGCAAAGTCAGCCTTCCGGCGTCCCTTTCGGAAACATTCGGCTATATCTTGATAAAACAGCGTCACCCGACTTCTTTATGACAAAATTAAAATTTGACATATTTTTTTTATTATTTGTTTGTTTTTGGCTTTTTTAGCAAAAGGTGGGGTTGGACCCGATGAGGGTTGCCTACGTATCTCACATCCGGTGAGAATCAAACCCGCGTAGTTCGGGCAAATTAACCGAACTATTTTAAAACATGACTCTTTTCCATTTTCATTTTTTCTGGCAAGACAATCTATTTTCCCTTTCTATTTTTGAAAAAGACAAAATAACGATTTTTTTTTATTTTCAACAAACAATAAAACAATCTATTTTTCCAAAAATAAAAGACTTTTTTTTTATATTTTTTAGTAAAACAAAATAAAATATTTTCCTCTTTTTTTTCAAAATTTCGGCAGAGTTTCGCCAGTAATTGGTCATTGATTTTTTTTCTAAAATAATCAATTAACTCCCTAACTGATATATTCTTTTTCCTCTTTTTTTTTCTTTTTTTTTCAATCTTCCAACATTCCCGAGATTCATAAACCGGTCAACATGCAAGTTCGAAACAAATATATGTACAGAGCAAGTAGGATGCATTAGAATGGTCTTTTCATTTCAGGTTGCTAGTCCTAGACGGACTCAACCCCTGTGTTGAGTCCCCTAAGTCAAATGCAACGTGATGCAAATAAGCGTCCCTACTAGGGATTTGGCATGAGGTTTCGTTATACTAGGTTTATAACTTGGGTATATGTTCTAGACTGTGTACCCGAGCTGACAACTCGAGTCGAGGAGGGGGCAACTTACCGGGAACCAAAAGGCCATCCGGCTTCGTAACTTATCCATCCTCTTTCTTATTTCAGGTATTGACACTAATAGAATAGGGAGCCTCGACCAGCGAGCTTCTCCCCGGAGGTAAGAAGAGAAAGGTTTCAGCACAGTTTATATGTACAATTCAAATAATATCAAAGCGGTAAAAGCAGCATTTAGCACATTAGGATCAAATATGTAAAAATCAGATAAAACCAAATATAACAATTTATCTAAGCTCGAATTCTAACCCTGAACCAGAGATTCTGGGTAATTTCCCCAGCAGAGTCGCCAGAGCTGTCACACCTCCTTTTTCCGCCCTCGCGGGGGTACAGGAGTTTTTTTTCAATTAAAGGACAGTCGAAACGGGATTTGTTTATTTATTTCAGAGTCGCCACTTGGGAGATTTAGGGTGTCCCAAGTCACCAGTTTAATCCCGAATCGAGGAAAAGAATGACTCTGTATTACAGTCCGCGAACCAGAAATCCGGATAAGGAATTCTGTTAACCCGGGAGAAGGTGTTAGGCATTCCCGAGTTTCGTGGTTCTAGCACGGTCGCTCAACTGTTATATTTGGCTTGATTATCTGATATAATACGTATTATAAACTTATGTGCAAATTTATCCCTTAGCCGCTTTTATTATTATTATTATTATTTATGGTTATTATTTTACGAAGAATTGCAACATTGTGAAAACGTATTTCAAATCACGTCGCAATCAATGCACCCGTGATTATCGACACATTTCGACTCCGTTGAGATTTAGATTTGGGTTACATAAATGCACACCCGTATTTAAGAAAATAACATTATTAAATATGCGCCTAGAGCGACTAGCGTATCATTATTTTGGGTAGGGCCGTGAAATTTGCTAAAACGGCTCCTCCCTAATTCTAAGCGATTAAATGTACATTTATTGAGGGCCCCGCAATCTATACATTTCATTAAGCGAGGCTCATCTCATTTATTTTAAATGGACAAATCTTAAAACGACTACATTTTTCTATAAAAATTAGTCTCTAAAATAAAGAAAGAAAATCCTAATTAATTACTAGCTTTTTATTATTTTAAGAAGACATGACATGCTAATTGCTTGATTAATACAAATATTGATGAAAAAGGAATTTTACTCTTAATTTCGAAATTATAAATAAAATAAAAATTCAACAACTAATATTCAAAATAAACAAATATAGCTAGATTAAAACTCAGCATTGTTATTTTTTTTAAAAAAAATATTATTGAGATTAATTATTCACAATCATTTGAAACTAGATTTAACCATAATTACTAAAGCTTATTAGAAAGTTTATTAGACTTAAACGTTCTTTTAATCTTGCTTAAGCTCAAGTCATGCCTTAATACCTAATTTACGATGTTTAATTTAAAATCGTGTCTTAGCTAAATTTAGCTACTTGTTCATGATCAACCTATAATCTTGAAGCCTTCATAACTAATGAATTAACCTATTTTGCCGAACTGATTTATTACAGACTAACTTATGATATTATTTTCTTATTCCAATTATTATTTAGTAATCCATGAAATAGCTTAAATACAATCAACAAAAGGAACAAAGAAAAAAAACGAAATTAAAACTTCAAATTTTGCATTCTTCATATGTATTCACGCTTCATATTTCGTATTACAATAAACAGCTTTTCAGTTGTGTACCTGATATTGGAAGCAAAAGAAAATGAATATGAGAATCAGCAGCAGCAGTAAAATCAGTACAACACAGCAACAATAGCCCAACAACAGTAACAACCCAGTAACAGACCGGTGGAGTAGTAATCCAAAAAAAACAAAAGCTTCCAGCTTTTATGAAACAACAATTAATTCTGATTTCAAACAACAAAAGAAAACAGAATATTTTTTTTTAGTTTTTTTTTTATATTTGAAAGCTTAAATATTTTTCGGAATTTTCTATCTCTTAAATGTTCAGCCCTTTTCTCTCTCTTATTTTCAGATTTGTTTTTCTCTCCCGTTTTTTTCTGTCTGTCTCTCCATATCTGATTTCAAGACTTCTACTTATATCTCATCCCATAAATCTTTTAACCAATTAAAATTAACCCATTTTCTCTACCAAACCCATTATCTTCTCACTCATCCCCATTACATTAAATAAACATATCACACCACCCCATTATATTTTGTCCCCCATGCCTAACATAAAATAATGCAAGATTCCCCCCACTAAACTTTGTCTTGTCCCCCCTTTATATTAAATAACCATATCACAACCCACCCCATTTCATTTTGTCCCCCATGCTTCAAATAAACAATTACAAAATGTACAATTCCTAAACTACCCCTCCGACCCTATTGCAAATTACTATTTTACCCCCGAAAGTACTATAAATTACCAAACTACCCATCAGCTATAACACATCAATTAATCAAACTTAACCAAAATATAGACAATATGATCAATTTCTAACAATGTTCAAACAACAATATGAACACGGATGAACATCATAACAACAATATCACATGAACACGATTTTAACAACATTTCAACAACAAATCACATGAACACAAATTGAACAACAAAGAACAACTAAAATTTGATTGAACAATATTTTAGCAACAAACAATCCTATTTTCGGATTCAACAACTACAACAAACAAGTATATTTAGATTTCTAAATTCAATCATATTGAACTTAAAATCCACTCTAACAACATTACAACAAACAATTCTTATATTAAACTTTAAACAAGATTATGAGACCAATTCAAGAAATAATCACAAATGGTAAACAAGAAATCAAACTATACACATTTCGGATTCAAAATCAAACAAACATAATATGAACATGAATTAAATCTAAAAATAAAAACGACGGATTCAAATGACTAAAACCAACATACTTCCCTTATTACAACTAAATTCTTTTAGGCAAATGACAAAACAAAAACTAAGAAGAAACAATTATGAATTTAAACTTGAACTTAACAATATTAACAATTTCCGGAAAAGACATCAAATACATGAAACAAATTGAAGAAACAATTAATTAAATTTCAATTTGAATCTAACAAATATTAAACTAACAAATATTCACTTAAACAATAATACAAACATGAAATAAACATGAAAACAACTAATTAAACTTCTATTTTGAAATCTGAAAATTAATTTCAACAAAGCACATGAACATGAACAAACTAGAAAAACGATTTCAACGATGAACAACGAACAAAACAAGAATCAAATATTTAACGATTTTAACTTTGAGAAATATAAAAACGAAAATGGACAAAGTAAAATTCAAAACTACTAACCGGATTGAAACGACGAACGACTAACCAACGACGAACTCGAACTTAAGGATTCGGCTGAAACAACATCGAAGCAGTAGCAATGGAGGTTAAGGAGAAACAGCGGCGACATCCGTTCGGAGCAGCCATGGCTGCTCGTCGCAGCTGGACACGGGCAGCAGTTGACGTGCTCGGAACAGGAGTAGCTGGTCGACCATGGCAGCAGCTCGACGTGCTCGGAACAGGAGCAGCTGGTCGACCATGGCAGCAGCTCGACGTGCTCGGAAGGAGGAAGAAGCAGCGTCGCGGCAGCTGGGAGGAGGAAAGGAAGCCGCAACGATGGGGTTCCTCCTTCGTTGGTCGAGGGTTTTTCCGGCGTGACTGGGGTTGCCTCGGGTGGAAGACGAGGCTGGTTGTTCGATGAAGAGGATGAAAGGGACTGCGAGGAAGCAGCCATGAACGAGCTTGAGCTTGGGGTCGTTCATGGTGCGACGAAGAAAGCTTGGGGTCGTTCATTGTGCGATGGTGGAGTTGTTGGTGTTTAAAAGAAGAAGAATCAGCCATGGGACTGCTCGTTCATGGTGCGATGGAGAAGATGAGGACGAGGCAGCCATGGGAGCTTGAGGGGGAAGCCATGGATGAGCTTTGGAGAAACTTGGAGAAGAAGAAGATAGGGAAGGGGGGGGGGGTGGCGGATTGTTTTGAAATTTTTTAGGGTTTTTGTCTTCTTTTTGTTTTGCTTTGTTTTGTAAAATGTAAGACAAAGGGGTTTGGGTCTTTTGGGTTATGGACTGGGTCGACCCAGTTCGAAATGGACTGGGTCGTAGGGAAGATTGGGCCATTTTTTGGGCATGTGGCTTGAAATCGAAGAAGTGGCTCAATCCGATTTTTCTTTGTATTTTTGCTCTCTTTCTTCTTTTATTTCTCTAAAACTAATTTATAAAAATACTTAAACTATTATTAAGAATTAAATTAAGTTATAAAAGTGCAAATTAACTCCCAATAACAATTAACGCACAATTAAGTAATAATTAAGCATAAAATTGTATATTTGGGCATTAAATGCTAAAAATGCAAACGATGCCTATTTTTGTAATTTTTAATTTTTGTAAAACAAATTTAATTACTAACAATTGTAGAATTAAATCCTACATGCAAAATGCGACATATTTTTGTATTTTTTATTAATTTAGCAAATAAACACGCACAGACAAATACAAATAATTATTCAAAATATCACAAAATATCACAGAAATTCCACACCAAGGAAAATTATTTTATTTTTGAATTTTTGGGAGTAATTATCATATTGGGCAAAAATCACGTGCTTACAAAGGCTGAGCAATTTATTGCAAAGTTCTATGAGCAAATAAAGCTGCAAAAGCAAATGTCATGTTTACAATACCATGAGACATACGCTAATTGAAGATGACAATTAACGGAGAGTTGCAGACGCTTTTGGCTAATTACAATCTACGAATTTACTCTTTCTTGTATCCATTCTTGCCCTTGTTTCAGTTAGATACCTGTAGTATTCCTTATGTATAGGAGGCATTGCGGCATTTTTGTAGATGGATGAGGTGTTTCATTCCAGACTTAAAAAATAAAAGTATCAAAAAACAATTTCCAGAATGATTTTGCTTCTAGTGTTTACATTGACACTGGTAAAACAAACGTTGACGACAGTCACCAGGGGGTAACGTTTTGCTTAATGGGATCGGAGGTAATATTTGGCAACTTGCACTGCTAGAAATCCGGTAAATACCGACCAGAAAAACCGACCAGCGTTGGTCGGTTATGGCCAATTACCAACCAAAACGCGTCCATATACGCTTGGTCGCTATTTTGATGATCGTTTTAATATATCGACCAAGGTTGGTCAGTATGTTAAAACTGTGAGACCTAGCCAAATAAATAAAATAAAATAAAATAAAAAAGAGAAAAATGTTGATTGGATGGATTTGTGGCTGGGCGGTGGAACCAATTTGCAAGATATACAAATTGGCAAATTGGTTGAAGTTGTCAGATATCAATCAGTTTTGATTGGTTAAACTATCTGCTATAAATAGAGGCCTTCGTTCCTCATTTCAGATACACCAAATCAGAGAGAGCGCAATAGAGCGTAGAGAGAGTAATCCATAGATTGTAATCTGTGAGATAAATAGTGAGTGTGAGTAATGTTGTAGTGAGCTATTTAAAATAAAGAGTGTTATTTCTTTCGAAGTTGTAGTAGTCTCTTGACACTACTAAGTCGTAATATTATAGTGGAAATATTGCTTCGCTCGGGTATTGTATTTTACCCCGTTAGAAGAGTTGGTGTCTTCGTTACTCTCTTGTGTTATTGTGATTTATCGTGGATATTGTTCCTGGGCGAGATTATTATATTTTCCCAACAACATGGTATCAGAGCCATGGCGAATAATGGTTCGCTATCTTTCCAGTATCCACGTCTCATAAAAGATAATTATGAGAAATGGTGTCTACGCATGAAAGCCATTCTTGGCTCCCAGGATATGTGGGAAATCGTAGATAGAGGGTATGCAAAACCCGATAATGAGGAAGTTGTGCCTCAAAATAAAAAAGATGTCTTGGCAAAGACAAGGAAGAAGGATCAACAAGCCCTCACGCTGTCATGACCCGGATTTTCCACCCTCGGGAGTCGTGATGGCGCCTACTAATGAGAGCTAGGCAAGCCAATCCTTAACTACTTACTTCATTATCAAATTACTTCTTTTTAACAAATACAAGGTGATAACATGAAAACAGCGGAACTTTAAATAATTAAGCGGAAGATAACAATTAAATATCTGAAATATGCATCTATTACAATTACTTAAGTCTCAACCGCCCAAAACTTGGTATCATAGTGTCACAAACGGTCTAAGATTTACTACATATAAAGTCTGAAGAAATTAATAATACACTATTCTGGAATATAAGGAAAATGAAACAGGAAAAATAAGGATAGAGAGAGACGCCAGGGCCTACGGACGCCTGCAGGTCTACCTTGGATCTCCGCGTGGACTGAAGGTAGCCTCCAAACTATAGTCTAAAAGCTGCTCCGGGATCTGCACATAGTGCAGAGTGTAGTATCAGCACAATCGACCCCATGTGTTAGTAAGTGTCTAGACTAACCTCGGCGAAGTAGTGACGAGGCTAGGACCAGACTACCAAATAACCTATGCACTTCAAATACATATACATCGGAAAGAAATACAAAAATAACCAGTCAATATGGGAGGGGGAGCATGTTGTGGGGGAGATAACAATTCCGAATAGAAAGACATCAAGTAATGAAAGAACGACATAACTCAGATATCAACAAAGAATCAGAAATCAACAATTGCACGGCATCACCCTTCGTGCTTTTACTCTCGTCCTCACCCAAGCAATTATATAATAAAAGTGTGCACGGCATCACTCTTCGTTCTTTTACTCTCTTTTCTCACCATATAATCAATAAAATCGGCACGAAATGGTACATCGTGCAGCACGGCATCACCCTTCGTGCTTTACACTCTTTCCTCACAATAATACATGGCATTACCCTTCGTGCTTTACACTCTTTCCTCACAAAACAAACAATACACGGCATCACCCTTCGTGCTTTAACACTCTTCCTCACCCAAACAACAATCACAAACAATGGGGAAAGGGAATAAACAAGATTATAATAGGAATCCCGGCAAGGGAACAATAATTCAAAAATTAAGTCCCGGCAAAGGAGCAACATCAATAATATCAACATTCCGGTAAGGGAGATAACTAATAAAGCAACAATATCCCGGCAAGGGAACAATTTAATAACTTTCTTTCTCTTATTCACTTTTACTTCACAACTCACTTTACCACTTGAGCCAATGCTCCAAAGGGTTCAGTCAACTCATATACTTTCACAATTCTTAATATAACTTGAGCCAATGCTCCTCGATGTTCAAAAGTCACAATTCCTTCCACAAACTTTTCACAACAAATAGAAATCAACTCTAAAGCATGGATAATACAACGAAGTCATGAAAATCACAATATAAGACTCACGTGCATGCTTGACACCAACGTATAGATACTCGTCACTATGCCTATACGGCGTACTCAACATTTATCACATAGCAAATAGGACTCAACTCCTAATCCCTCAAGCTAAGGTTAGACCAAACACTTACCTCGATGCCACAAACACAATTCACGATTCGACTATAGCTTTACCCGTTGATTCCACCGCCAATTCGATCGTATCTAGTCACAAGTTACTTAATTACATCAATAAACGCTAAATGAATCAATTTGAATGCATGAAAATGATTTTTCTAAAGTTTTACCCAAAAAGTCAAAAATCGCCCCCGGGCCCACATGGTCATAACCCGATGTTCGAAACAAACCCCACAAACCCAAATGTATAATTTATTTTGAAACCAGACCTCAAATCGAGGTCCAAATCCCCAATTTTTGAAAAACCTAGGTTCTATCCAAAATACCCAAATTCCCCTATGAAAATCATTGATTTTGAGTTGAAATCATGTTAAAAGATGTTAAGGAGTGAAGAAAATGAGTTAGAAATCACTTACCAACGTTTTGGAGAAGAAATGTTGTTTGAAAAATCGCCTCTTATGTTTTTGGGGTTTTGAAAAATGAAAAATAACTGAAAATCTCGTCTAAATTAACCCCTATCAGACCCTCTGTGCGAACCGCACAAAATCGACTGCGGCCGCACAACCCTTCCTGTGGACTGCAGTGAAAAGATTTAGTATTTTGGCTATAACTTTCTCTATGGATGTCCAAATTGTGATTTCTTAACCTTTCTAGAAACTAGACACAAAGAGCTACAACTTTCGTTTTTGCATAATCTCCAAATTCCTTGTAGATCAAAATATATATGCTTCCGAAGTCAGACCAGTGAAATATTTCTTCACCGCGAACCGCACAAAATCTAGTGCGGCCGCACTCCATTTTGTGCGGACCGCACAGGTCTGTTCCGAGGCCTTCCACTTCTCTGAACCTGTAACAACTATGTTTTAAGCCTAAGATATCCCGGAACCTATCCGAAACTCACCCGAGCCCTCGGAACTCCAAACCAAGTGTACATACTAACTGAAAAACATCCTACGAACTTATTCATGTAATCAAATCACCAAAATAACATCATGAACATCGAATTAAACCTCAAGATCAATAAAATTTCTCAAAACTTATTTAAACATCAAATTTTGCATTTAAGGTCAGAATCACGTCGAATGGATTCCATTTCTTACCAAAATTTACCATCAACACATATAAATCATATTAAACCCGTACCGGGCTCCAGAACCATAATACGGGCCCGATACCACGGGTTTCACATAACATTTCACTTTTGAAAACCTTTATATTTTTTAGAAAATAATTTCTTTCAAAAATTCATTTCTCAGGTTTGGGACCTCGGAATTCGATTCCGGAAATACGCCCAAGTCCCATATTTTCCTACAGACCCTCCAGGACCGTCAAATCACGAGTCCGGGTCCGTTTACCCAAAACGTTGACCAAAGTCAAATTAATTCATTTTATAGTCAAAATTTATCATTTTTCACAGATTTTTACATATAAGCTTTCCGGCTACACGTCCGGACTGCACACGCAAATCGAGGTGATGCTAAAAGAGGTCTTTAAGGTCTCGGAACGCAGAATTCATTTAAAAAAATAAGTGATGACCTTTTGGGTCATCATATTACATTCTCCACCTCTAAAACAATCGTTCGTCCTCGAATGGACAGAAGAATGAAGTACCTGAGTCGAGGAAAAGATGGGGTTAACGGCTCCGCATATCGGATTCGGACTCCTAGGTCGATAACTCATCAGGTTGACCTCTCCACTGAACACGAACAAAAAAAAAACTCTTCGATCTCAACTGACGAGCCTGCCGGTCTAGAATAGCTACCGGCTCCTCCTCATAAGACAAGTCCTTGTCCAACTGGACAGTGCTGAAATCTAACACGTGGGATGGATCGTCGTGATACTTCTGAAGCATGGATACATGAAACATTGGATGCACGGCTGATAAGCTCGGCAGCAACGTAAGTCTATTAGCCACCTCTCCCACTCGATCAAGAATCTCAAACGTGCCAATGAACCTAGGGCTAAGTTTGCCCTTCTTCCCAAATCTCATCACGCCCTTCATAGGCGACACTCGAAGCATTACCCACTTACCGACCATGAATGCCAAATCACGAACCTTGCGGTCGGCATAACTCTTTTGTCTGGACTGAGCTGTACGAAGCCTATCCTGGATGATCCTGACCTTGTCCAAGGCATCTTGAACCAAATCCATACCCAACAATCGAGCCTCTCCCGGCTCAAACCATCTAACCAGAGACCGACACCGCCTACCATATAAAGCCTTATACGGAGCCATATGAATACTCGACTGGTAGTTATTGTTGTAGGCAAACTCTGCTCAAGGAAAAACTGATCCCACGAGCCTCCAAAGTTTATGACACAAGCTCGGAGCATATCCTCCAAAATCTGAATGGTCCGCTCGGACTGCCCGTCCGTCTGAGGATGAAACGCTGTGCTCAACTCAACCCGCGTGCCCAATTCTCGCTGAACTGCTCTCCAGAAATGGAAGGTAAACTGCGTACCTCGATCCAAAATGATAGACTCGAGCACACCATGAAGACGAACAATCTCTCGGATATAGATCTCAGCTAACCTCTCGGAAGAATAAGAGACTGCCACAGGAATGAAATACGCTGACTTGGTCAGCCTATCAACAATAACCCACACTGCATCAAACTTCCTCTGAGTCCGTGGGAGACCAACAACAAAGTCCATAGTGATACGCTCCCATTTCCACTCTGGAATCTCAATCTTCTGAAACGAACCACCGGGCCTCTGATGCTCGTACTTAACCTGCTGACAATTTAAACATCGAGCCACATATGCAACGATATCCTTCTTCATTCTCCGCCACCAATAATGCTGCCGCAAATCCTGATATATCTTCGCGGTGCCCGGATAAATAAAGTACCGGGAACTATAGGCCTCTTCTAAAATCAACTCTCGAAGCCCATCCACATTAGGCATACAAACTTTACCCTGCAATCTCAAAACTCCATCATCACCTGAGGTAACCTTCTTGGCACCACCGTGCTACACCGTGTCTCTGAGGACACATAAATGGGGATCATCATACTGCCAATCTCGGATATTCTCCAATAATGAAGAGCAAGTGACTGTGCAAGCTAACATGCGACTGGGCTTAGAAACATCAAACCTCACGAACTGATTGGCCAAAGCCTGAACATCCAAAGCAAGTGGTCTCTCACCGACCGGAATATAAGCAAGACTGCCCATACTGGCTTACTTCCTACTCAAAGCATCGGCCACCACATTGGCCTTTCCCAGGTGATATAAGATGATGATATCATAATCTTTTAACAACTCCAACCACCTCCTCTGCCTCAAATTCAACTCCTTTTGCTTGAACAAATACTGCAGACTCTTGTGATCCGTGAACACCTCACATGCCACGCCATACAGATAATGCCTCCAAATCTTCAACGTGTGAACAATGGCTGCCAACTCCAAATCATGAACCGGATAGTTCTTATCATGAATCTTCAACTACCACGAAGCATAAGAAATGACCTTGCCATCATGCATCAATACTGCACCAAGTCCAATACTAGATGCATATAATAGACTGTATAAGGCCCTAAACCGGTGGGCAAAACCAACATCGGTGCCGTAGTCAGAGCTGTCTTGAGCTTCTGAAAGCTTGCCTCACACTCATTTGACCATCTGAACTAGGCACCCTTCTAGGTCAACTTGGTCATCGGGGTTGCGATAGATGAAAACCCCTCCATGAACCGACGATAGTAGCCTGCCAATCCCAAAAAACTCTGAATCTCTGTAGTTGATGCTGGTCTAGGCCAGTTCTTGACTGCCTCAATCTTCTTCGGATCAACCTGAACACCCTGTGCTGATACAACATGACCTAGGAATGCAACTGAACTCAACTAGAACTCATACTTCGAGAACTTAGCATATAACTGACTATCTCTCAAGGTCTGAAGGACCACTCTAAGATGTTGCTCGTGCTCCTCCCGACTGCGGGAATATATCAAAATATCATCAATGAAGACAATCACGAACGAGTCCAAATAAGGCCTGAACACTCGGTTCATTAAATCCATAAAAGCTACTGGGGCATTTGTCAACCCGAATGACATAACCAAGAACTCATAATGCTCGTACCGAGTGCGGAAAGCTGTCTTAGGGACATCAGATGGCCTAATCCTCAACTGATGGTAGCCATATCTCAAATCAGTCTTTGAAAATACCTTGGCACCCTGAAGCTGATCAAACAAATCATCAATCCTCGGCAATGGATACTTATTCTTGATTGTAACCTTGTTTAACTGCCGATAATCAATACACATTCTCATCGATCCGTCCTTTTTCTTAACAAACAACATTGGCGCACCCCAAGGCGAAACACTCGGCCTAATGAAACCCTTCTCAAACAAGTCTTGCAACTGCTCCTTCAACTCTTTCAACTCAGGCGGGGCCATATGATATGGCGGGATAGAAATAGTCTGAGTGCCCGGAGCCAAATCAATGCAAAAGTCAATGTCTCTGTCGGGTGGCATACATGGCAGGTTTGAAGGGAAAACCTCAGGAAACTCACGAACAACGGCCACAGAATCAATAGAAGGGACCTCAGCACTAGAATCACGTGCCAACTATATGAACCCTTCGGGGATTTTTATCACTATTTCCTCACTATTTTTGAATTATTAATTGAACTCAGTCCTGTTGATATCTAATGTTTTAAAAACTCAGCCACTTTTACTCAGATTTGAAACATAAATGATATTTCTAAATGATGTTTTGGGCTGAGAACTACTGTTTTACTAATGCCTGAGGGGCTTGTGATGATTTTTGGACTGAGTGAGGTCGAGGGCCATATGTGAGGATATATTGAGTGATATGAGGCCGAGAGCCTGAGATACTTTATACGCCACGAGGTGGCTTGAGTGATATGAGGCCGAGGGCCTAGATTTGATGCCACGAGATGACTTGATATTGCGCTTAGGCCGTAAGGGACCCCTCCCGGAGTCTGCACACCCCCAGTGAGCGCGGGTACCCATTATGATCACAGAGTGAGCCTGAGGGGCTGAGAGTGTTCTGAGAGTGAGCCCGAGGGGCTGGTACTGTTCAATGTGTTTACTTTATTTCCATTTGTATGCCATTACTTGTTGATTGCGTTACTTTATGTGTTATCTTCCTGATTGCCTGACATTACCTATTAAATTGAGTGTTGAGCCTGAGGGGCGGATTTCTGTATTTATCTGCACTAATTGTTTTGCATTCATTTGCATAACTGTTGAAAAAGCCATTTTCAAAGAGGTTTAAACAGAGCTAAGATATTTCTAAAGATTTTACAGCTTCACTATTTTTCTCAAGGGTTTTACACCGCTTCTATACAGTATGTTGGTTTGCTTTACGTGATTTCTTACTGCTCAGTTGTTATTTACCTTTATTACTCACTGAGTTGGAGTACTCACTTTACTCCCTGCACTTCGTGTGCAGATGCAGGTATTTATTCACCCGGTAGCAGGTGTTGAGCTGATCGGAGGCTGAGTCATCGAAGTTTAGCAAGGTGACTGCCAGGGTTTGCAGCACCGCTCTTCTCCCTTCTCTTTCATCAGTCCTGTTTTGTACATTCAGACCTTGTAGTCGTATTTATACTCTAATAGATGCTCGTGACTTGTGACACACCGGTTTGGGCTGTGTCGGGATGGTTTCTACTATTGTTATCGTTATTTCCGCAAATTATGGTTATTATATCATGTTTTAGTACAATTTATGGTATTTAACTATTTAAATAAGGTGTTCTATTTTGGTCTGGCTGGCCTTGTCTTCACGAGAGGCACCATCAAGACCGGGTTCGGGGTTAGGGTCGTGACAAGTTGGTATTAGAGCCTAGGTTACATAGGTCTCACGAGTCATGAGCCGATTTAGTAGAGTCTCGCGGATCGGTATGGAGATGTCTGTATTTATCCTCAAGAGGATGCAGAACCTTTAGGAAAACTTCACATTCTTGAATTCTTATCGTGCGTCCTTGATTCAGCTTGAAAAGTAATTTTTGAAATTTCTTCCACGCGTTCGTAAGCGCGCATGAGCACTCAGTATCAGATATGCATCTATGGCTTGTAATTCCCCGATCGAGGGGCGAGATGTGATCTCTGTGAGTTTGATATGGGGCCAGTCTGGAGGACTTGAGGCCACATCTTTGCCTATGGCTTGAGCACCGACGTGCTGGTTGTATGAGCAAGAGTTTTGAACTTATATGTTCGGTACTGTCCCTATTAGTGGGAGTGACGGTTGGGTATCTACGTTAGCACTGCGAGATGTATCTATATGACTTGGAAGTGACGAGGAAGGTCTGCTGGATGATAGAACAACTATTATGTGCTTGAATTCTATCACGATTCGAGGTAGAGCCCCAAGTTATGGGCATGTGAAGTATCTTTTCATGTCTCCTAGTTGGGAGTGGAGTAGATTTCATGTTGCGGTATGAGTTCAAACTCAGAAAGACTAAGTGACTGCATAATGGTTATGACGGTGGAAGGTATACATAAAAGTTAGTTTAAGGCGAAGCAGGTGGGTTATCTCCTGCGAAGTGTTCTGGAGTTGTGTGATCTTTATGTTGTCTGTTAGAAGATCCCATTTACAAGTGAAACATATGTGTGAATTTAATTTGGGTCACTTAAGAGAGTGGGTTTAATTGTTACGAGAGTAAATGCAAGATTTGTAGAAGATATGAAGTACCAGATGGTCTGTGTTCCACGAGCTTATGAAGGATTGAGTTAATCATATTATGGTATTATGGCAGCAATAGAGTATATACGTTATGAGTTATTGAGTGTGTTTTGATCTATGGCTTCGGGCCAAGTGGGGGAGTCTGCTATTGATTAGTTGATTGCATGTTTATGTGCTATGTTGGTCCCAGTTCGAGGCGTTCGGGCAAATTAGTTATGGCCTACGGGGATTGAGACCGAGGATGGCTCAAGTAAAGGAAAAATTCTTAACAAGGTATATAGTATGCTTCATAAGTGTGTAAGAATCACGGAATGTCTTGAGTTGTTATTGGTAAAGTATGCTCGGTGCATAGAGCAAGAAGTTGCTTGGTTGTAATTGAATGATGTCACATTCTGCGGTGTCGGAGTGCTAATGAGGCACAGGTTGATCAGTTCGTTTGATCAGACTAATTACAGTTTGAGTAGAGTAAATAACTCGTGGGAGTGGTTCTAATGTGTTCAAGATTCTACATGTAACAATAGGGTAAGTTATAGTCGTATATGTGGTTAGAGACTGAGTTTTCATTGGAAGATGTCAAGACTTGTGGTGTTTTCTATAGTAATTGTGGGATTCTATGTATCAGTATCAGGAGGTTACAGATTTAGATTCGCAGGAAGTTCTTCAGAGCAAAGTATTTCAAATGTGGTGCTTTTAGGAATATTTAAGAGAGTATTCAGCGGCTTATGAGTCTTAGACAATGTGGTTTTATGCTTGGTCTCGTGTGGTAATCCTGGGTTGAGGAATCTTGGTGATACAGCAAGAGAGAATATCAAGTTGAAGATGAATCAGAAGGAAATTTAGATAGATGGAGTAGCTTGATAGTAGACCGAATCGGTATGGTAAGGATATGATTAATTCCTTTTGTGTGTTCGAGGTAATAAGTTCTTTCAGGTATTTTGTGGCGATGCTCTTAGGTTTTGCTGGCTTGCTTAGCTTATTCAAGTTAGAAGGATTCAGTCCTGACAGGTCTGATTTGTGCAAAGGGAACTCGGAGAGTTTTTGATGGTTTCACCGAGGTTTGGAGATATATATCTTCTATGGGCATGCGATGTATAGTGATTTTTCTTCTAGACAGGACCAATGGAAAGTTTTGACTAGTGGAGTGTGTAGTTGTCTATGGCTCGGAAGGGAGATGAAGTTATCATGTTATCCTAGGATGGTATGTTATATGCGGTATATTGTGAGGATCGAGATTTTCATGTGTAAAGTTACGGTCAGTTCTGAAAGGAAGTTCATGAAACTCTTAAGCAGCGGGTAGCCTCATATGATTAAGGAAATGGTACTGCTAATTAGAACTGATTTGACGAGGGTAGATGTTTCAGAAAAAGGACAATGTGATTTAAGTTGATGGCACTTCGGTAGTATTATGGCACTTTCTCATTAGATGGACTGCTGACATTCGAGTTTGCTTGGGGGCACAGAGGAATATTTGAATACCTCTCGTGGAGTTATTGGTATTTGAGGTGTGGTATGTGTTCGGACGGCGGAATTGGGATCAGGTATGATGATTCATCTGCTATATGGAGTTGGAGACTATGAGTCCTCATGTTCAGGCTATGTTGCGGTTGTGAGTCGCGTGTGTCGGCATTGTGTAGTGACTATCGAGATTTGGAGACCTGAGCGGATCTTTTGTTACTTGGTATGTTAGCTTTGGAAGTGATATTGGGTTCAGACTGGTTGTCTCTGTGTTGTGTAATTCGGGACTAGTGCGCTAAGGAAGCGTTGTTGGCTATGCCGGAAAATGCTACGGATTAAGTGGCGATGTTCGGTGGATTATGTCCCATTAGAGGAATTTTACATGCCGAAACCCAGTGGACGGCTGGGAAGGATTTGTCTTTCTTACTTGGGCTCTTGTGAAGAGTGTCAGTGTTGAGGCTCCTTATGTTGATTCAGTTCCGGTGGTGAGGGACTCTTCGGATGTGTTTCTTACGGCAGGGCACCGTATCATATGGCATTGGAAGGAGTTATAGTAGTGTAAGGAACAGCTTCAGGATTTCCTTGATAAAGAGTTCATTGGTAGGCCGATGTGGATGCGTGTTCTAACTTGAGCCGGCTTGGTTGGTTCCGAATTGCATTGTTGAGGAATGTGTCGATTCGACTATTATTGAGTCTATTGGTGATCCGGGTAGATCTATGAGTTGCCTTTCTGTGTTGTGAGACATTATGATTTGTTGGTTATGGGCACATATGGTGCGGTTCTATTGGGGTTCATAGTGGAAGTCGAGCGGGAAGTGTAATTGGGTGTTGCTCGGTGAACGGCGTATTGGTTATGTCCTATCGGGTTTGTGTGGTATATGTTACTTGTTTCACTGTGGGTGTAATGATTTGCTTTGGTTCCAAATATCAAATTGTGCGTGGTTGTCAATTTCGAGCATAGTGACTTGAGGTGTCTTATGTGAAGCAGTGCTTGGATAGGATCGCACATTGCAGCGAAGCTATGTGGGATATGACCTTGCGGGTTAGATTCGTGTGTTCTATTCTATGATGTGATACGGGTTCTCAGCCTTGTGTTGTGGTGGCACTGGTGAGCTTGAGGTATAGCTCTTTCATTTGAGTCATTTTCATGATTTGATTATGTTCGGACCGATGCTTATTGGTGCGCATATTATGCTAGTTGTGGCTTAGGCCTCTATTGATATGTCATGTCACCAGAGTGGTGTGTTGGATTAGAGGAGATCGTTCGGATCATTAATGAATACGAACGGATTCGATTTCAGCATGTTGGAAGGTTAATATCGAGGTTCGGCTCGAAATTTACTATGGTATTTGTCAGAGGAGAATTGGCTTCATGAATGGGTGATCTGAGAAAATGATTATGGTTTACTGTGTATTTCATTTATCGTTGGCAGTATATGACATAGTTGGAATGTGACTTTGGTTGATAAGAGGATTTCTACTAGTATTTCGTTGTTGTGGACAACTACTGTGAATAGAAGTTATCGCTACGAGTGTTTGAGTTATGTGGTATATCATCGGATTGCTCCCGAGGTTGCAGGCATGGGTTATTACAGCTGGTTTGGGTCTATTCAGAGTATAGGTGTGAGGTTTTGAACGTATTGATGGTTTCAGAAGTGGAAATGTGGTTATATGGCTTAGGGGCCAGACTGGAATGTGTAATTTCAGTTGCAATGTGTTATTGGACCTATATGAGATAGGGTGACGTGGGATCACCCCCGGGTATATGCATGGTAAAGTTATTCAGTTATTGGTTAGTTCTAGAACAACTCTTGGTATGTTCGAGGACGAACGTGTGTTTAAGTGGGGGAGGATGTAACGACCCGACCGGTCATTTTGAGCTTTTGAACTTTGATTGCCAGTTCTCGGGCATGACTTGCCCTGTGTAATGTATTATGATTGATGTAGATCGTTGGTTTTGGTTTTCAGGAAAAATCGGAATGAATTTGAAAGAAAAGTCTCAGGTGAAAGCTTTGAATTTGAAAGGTGTGACCAAGAGTTGAATTATTTGTATATGAGCTCGGAAAGGAATTTTTATGATTTGGTTAGCTTCGTTGGGTGATTTATGACTTAGGAGAGTGATCGGAATTTGGTTTTGGAGGTCCGGAGTAGAACTAGGCTTGAATTGGCGAAGTTGAGATTTTGGCGATTTCCGGTTGGTAGGTGAGATTTTGATCTGGGAGTCGAAATGGAATTCCGAGAGTTGCAGTTGCTTCGTTATGTCATTTGGAATGTGTGTGCAAAATTTTAGGTCATTCAAACGTGATTTGGTTGGGTTTTTGATCGAAAACGTATTTCGGAAGTTTTTAGAAAACTTAGGCTTGAATTCGATGAGTTTCGGGTAATTTGATGTTGTTTGAGGTGTTTTGATGATTGGAACAAGTTCTAATGATGTTATGGGTTATGTTGGTAGGTTTGGTTGAGATCCGAGGGCCTCGGGTGTGTTTCAGGAGGTTAAACTGATCAATTTCATGTTTTGAGAACTTCAGAAATTGCAGGTTTCAGTTGCAGGCATTTTAGCCTTCGCGTTCGCGAAGGGCCGAGGTTCATAAGCATCGCGTTTGCAAAGGTTTGTGAGAGGACTGCATCGCATTCATGAGGGTGTATACGTGATCGCGTAGGAGGAATTGGGTCTGATGGTCAGTTAGTCATCGCGTCCGTGATAGAGCAAACGCGTTCGCGAAGGTCAAGGCTATGGAAGCACTGCGTTTGCGACTGGCATGTCGTGTTCACATAGGGTAAAGTTGATCAATGCAATTTTTGTGCTATGCGTTCGTGGGTGGTTGACCGCGTTCGCGAAGTAGGTAAGTCAGGCCTGGGCAGAATGTTTTTATAAGTCGTCTTGTCCGCGATTTTGGGTCTATTTTCACCCATGGGTGCTCGTTTTTGGATATTTTTGAAGGAAATTAAAGAGGGATTCAAGAGGAATCGACTTGAGGTAAGAATCTTGGTCTTAAAACTCGATTATATTGTGAAATCCACCTAGAAATTTCATGGAAAACTAAGCCTAAAATTGAAGAACTAGGGCTTGAGAAATTGGACTTTTGATTTGGGATTTGAAGGACCATTTGAGGTCGGATTTGAGAACTTTTAATATATATGAACTCGTGAGGAGATAAAGAATCTAATGATGTGAAAATTTCTGAGTTTCGAGAAGTGGGCCCGGGGCTCAGGTTTTGGTAATTTCGGGATTTGTGTCCGATATTGATTGTTTTCGCTTGGGCTTTATTCCCTAGCATATTGTGATGTATCCATTCTGATTTTGGATATATTCGACGCGTGTGGAGGCCGATTTAACGGGCAAAGGCATCGCGAGCTAGGGATTTTACCGGTTCGAGGTGCGTAATGATTGTAAATGATACTCTGAGGGTTTGAAACCCTGGATTGCACATCGTAGTGCTATATTGAGGTGAGACAAATGCTTAATGATGAGTGTGGGGTCGTTTAATATTGAGGATTGTGACTTGGTCCGTCCCGATTGATGATTTTACCGCGTATTTGACTGAAACTTATTTGTTAACATCATGATTTGGGTTGATCGCCATATTTGGGCTTCGTGCCAACTATCTGAACCCTTCGGGGATTTTTATCACTATTTCCTTACTGTTTTTGAATTATTACTTGAACTCAGTCTTGTTGATATCTACTGTTTTACAAACTCAACCACTTTTACTCAGATTTCAAACTTAAATAATATTTCTAAATGATGTTTGGGCTGAGAACTACTGTTTTACTAATGCCCGAAGAGCTTGTGATGATTTTCGGACTGAGTGAGGCCGAGGGCCATATGTGAAGATATAATGAGTGATATGAGGCCGAGGGCCTGAGATACTTTTATACGCCACGAGGTGGCTTGAGTGATATGAGGCCGAGGGCCTAGATTTGATGCCACGAGATGGCTTGATATTGCGCTTGGGCCGTAAGGGGCCACTCCCAGAGTCTGCACACCCCCAGTAAGCGCGGGTACCCATTGTGATCACAGAGTGAGCCCGAGGGGCTGAGAGTATTCTTAGAGTGAGCTCGAGGGGCTGGTACTGTTCTATGTGTTTACTTTATTTCCATTTGTCTGCAATTACCTGTTGATTGTGTTACTTTATGTGTTATCTTCCTGATTGCCTGGCATTACCTATTAAATTGAGTGTTGAGCCCGAGGGGCGGATTTCTATGCTTATCTGCACTAATTGTTTTGCATTCATTTGCATAACTGTTGAAAAAGCCATTTTCAAAAGAGGTTTAAACTGAGCTAAAATATTTCTATAGATTTCACAGCTTCACTATTTTACTCAAGGGTTTTACACCGCTTCTATACAGCATGTTGGTTTGCTTTACGAGATTTCTTACTGCTCAGTTTTTATTTACCTTTATTACTCACTGAATTGGAGTACTCACTTTACTCCCTGCACTTCGTGTGCAGATGCAAGTATTTATTCACCCGGTAGCGGGTGTTGAGCTGATCAAAGGCTGAGTCATCGGAGTATAGCAAGGTGACTGCCAGGGTTTGCAGCACCGCTCTTCTCCCTTCTCTTTCATCAGTCTTGTTTTGTACATTCAAACCTTGTAGTCGTATTTATACTCTAATAGATGCTCGTGACTTGTGACACCCCAGTTTGGGTTGTATCGGGATGGCTTCTACTGTTGTTATCGTTATTTCTGTAAATTATGGTTATTATATCATATTTTAGAACTATTTATGGTATTTAACTGTTTAAATAAGGTGTTCTGTTTTGGTCTGGCTGGCCTTGTCTTCACGAGTGGCGTCATCATGACCGGATTCGGGGTTAGGGCCGTGACAATTTGAAAGTATAACCAAGATGAGTTTCTCCAATCCATCAATTAATGCAATATCAAACGCTACTGTTCAAACATCACCATGGCGTTCTATACGATTGAGTTTCCGTCTTCTTTTCAGGTGCACTCTTTTCAGGCGCACTCCAAGAAATACCTCTTTTATTTTTCATTCACACTCTTTAAAAAAAAACACTAGGTGCTTCTGGAAGCTTCACTTGACCTGTTAGATTCGCTTTTAACACCTTTCATTTTCTCATCAATCAATCGCCGCAATCATTCCTAATCCTCCTACAAGACAAGAATGCCAACATATATAGTTGAACTGTAGGTAAACTAAATAGAAATATTAGAAACAAAGCAGCCTCTTCTCTAAGACACTAACATATAACTCCTTGAAGATTTGAGTTAATTATATATACTGTAAGGATACTTTTACTCTATTAGTAAATTTTAACATGTGACAACTTAATAATTATCAGTTTTACCAAATTATCAACTAATGTTCGAGATTTAAGTGTGTAAATATTCTTGTCACTGCATGGAACTTAAACTTATTTTCTAAGAAAACACATTGTTTTGTCGGGCAATAAATTAGTAACGGTGGGTTTCCGGGGAGGGAGAACGTTGCTGAGCTTGCTTGTTGTTTAAAGAACAAAATGTCTAGGGTGAAAGCAAAGTTTCAACTAAATCAAGCCTAACAAATGCTTTAAAAGTCACATGATCATCAATCCTGGGTCACTAAGTTAATCATTCCCTTTGATCTACAATCCTCTGGGAAATGGTTCTACCATATCCCTTTACAATTTCGTTAGCCTTTAAGGATTTTTTGTGTTTTATTTTTAGATCTTTTACGCGTAAAATAAAGATTTCCTAAGAGGTTTGACATAAAACTAAAAATCGTACTAGTAGGCCATAGTTCCTTTTCTTTTTCATCATCACTACTGGAATAAATATTATGTTTCTATTCGATTGCTAACATATGTACGTAATTATGTACATATAGCTTTTGACATATTAGTAAGGGAAATAAGGCTACTTTTTGTAAGTGGCCTAAAAATTAAGTTAGTCACTAATTTATGTGGGATATCCATTTTCTTCCACACTTGAATTGAACATCCAAACACTCTACATGTGTGAATTATTTGTTATGCTCTTAAACAATTTCTAGACTGTTTGTGGATAAAATGCTCCTCCAAGCATGAATATGTCTACGGAAAATTAAGGTTAAAAAATATGGAATATGTTGCCCCAATATAAGGCTACAGGCATAGCATGCAGCAGGCAGGAAACAAGAAGCAGCAGCTCTTACAGGCCAAGTGGGGCTGCATTTCAAGAACCTGGCAAAACCCAAAATCAACTGCATACTCTCCCTCCAACAAACCAAAATCAATAAAACGATCTTCTTCTTTCCAGGGAAGAAGAGGATAAAAC
Organism: Nicotiana tabacum; assembly: GCF_000715075.1. Classification (NCBI taxonomy): domain Eukaryota; kingdom Viridiplantae; phylum Streptophyta; class Magnoliopsida; order Solanales; family Solanaceae; genus Nicotiana; species Nicotiana tabacum. Next base: position 135,907,248 of record NC_134101.1, on the reverse strand, counting down.
TCTAAATTTAATAATATCAAAATCGAATTTGAACCAGCAGAAAGAAAATATTGGCAAATTAAGTCGCCTGTTTTCAACATAATGATTGTGACTTTCAAAACCGCAAAAATGAACGTACGTATTGTGTACTTGGATTGGGGAAACTTTGCTTTGTAAATTATTTTCCTACGTGTACGTGGCCCAATAAGATTATGCTCATGATTAATATTTAATTAATTATCAAATCTCATCCGTCTGATCGGTTACTTGATGGATATATCGGATTAAATGAGAACCTCTATAAATTGGTCCTCTCTCCACCCATTAGGGTTACCGTATTTTATTTTCTTTCTTCCATCACTAAAGGCCGCCGCCTCACGATAATGGCTCACGATTCAGGTATGTTTTCTTTAACGATTTCGTGTAAGATTATCATGTTCAAGATCCTGGTATGCAATTAAATTTATGCTAATATGTGGTATCATGAGCCTGAATTATTTGAACTGATAATTTTCGCAAAAGAAAAACTATATCATTATGTTGATCCGTACTGTTCTAATTGGATCTGTGATAATCTCTTATCTGATTCCAGTTCTTTTAATTTGAGGATACACAATAAAGTATGAAATCTCTTTTATGAACTGCTAGTAACAAATTATGCCAAAATTTCTATTTGAACGAAGAAAGGTCGGACGCCGTCAATAATGACTCGTTGTTTAAAGAATTTTGGCGTTATGTTCCTCCCTATATTGCCCTGTCATAAATTTTGCTTTAATGTTGCTTCAGTTAACGAAATCTAATGAAATTGATATTGGGAATGTAGCGTTTTCTTTAAAACAGTAACCATTTATTTGATCTTTCTTGTATTAGGTATCCATTTAAAGTCTGCCACATATATTTATGTTATCTTAATTTCTTCTTTTGGATGCCTTAAGGATATTTTGTTCCAACGTTACTTCTAAGCCATTATGAAAGATTCCTTTTATGAAAGATTTTTTAAAAAAAAAAAAAAGAAGATCAGTTACTGTTTATCCGTAGGCTATAACGAAATTTATTTGATCTATTTAATTTAAGTATTTGGACTATTAAGTTGGTGAAGTCATTTATTATTTATTTTATGTATGTGATTAATGTTTATATAGTTTGTTAGTCACCAAAGTGATCAAACTAGATTATTTAAAGTATTCACATGCATAAAAATCTTATGATCTCTATTTTGTGTGTGCGCTTATGTTATATAGTTTGTTAGTCACCAAAGTGGCCAAACTAGTATGTTAATGAAATTATGCATACATAAAATTGTAGTTTATTCATGAAATTAATGAAATGCCTATAATTGTAAATTAGAGGATAAATTAATTTTCAATATTGCTAGAATTTAAGGATTTACCCAAAGGTAGATCAATTATTCTATGAATAGTGAATATGATGAGGTAAATTAATATTCTTTAGTCAAACATATATTGTCTGTCCAAAGATGTCATATATATTTGGTTAAAAATATTAATTACCTATTAAAGACTAAAGGGCACTTAAATTATGATAGTGTGTCGTAGTATTTACCCAAAGGAGAATTGCGATGTGCTTTGACTGTTTTGTTGAATCCATATTGATCTGTAAGCATGTATTATCTATTTTGCAGCTATTCCTTTTCATTCGCTTGCTTCGTCTGTTACTGTGTTCAACGGATTGAACTTCTCTGAATGGCGTGAACAAGTCCAGTTTCACTTAGGTGTGATGGATCTTGACTTGACTCTGTTGAATGATAAGCCCGATGTCATTACTGATTCGAGCAGTGCGGATGAGAAATCTTTTCATAAAGCATGGGAACGCTCTAACAGGCTAAGCCTTATGTTTATGCGAATGAATGTTGCCAACAACATTAAGAGTACTATTCCACAAACAGAAAGTGCCAGGGAATATCTTAAGTTTGTGGAAGAACGTTTTCGTTCTGCAGATAAGTCTCTCGCTGGTACACTAATGGATGAACTCATGACCATGAAGTTTGATGGGGCGCGTAGTATGCAAAACCATATCATCGAGATGACTAACATTGCAGCAAGACTTCAGACCTTGGGGATGAAAGTGGATGACTCCTTCTTGGTTCAGTTTATTCTGAACTCGTTACCTCCTGAGTATGGACCTTTTCAAATTAACTATAACACTATTAAGGATAAGTGGAATATTAGTGAATTGTCTAGTATGCTTACTCAGGAGGAGTCAAGACTTAAGAAACAAGGGAGTCATTCAATTAACCTCATGGGTCAAGGAGCTGGTAAAGGACTTAAAGTGAAGGCCAACAAGTTCAAGAAGAAGAAAACACTTGCTAAAGCTCAACAGGATGCTAACAAGGAACATAAGGCAGATATGTGTCGTTTCTGTAACAAGGAAGGACACTATCAGAAAGATTGCCTGAAACATAAAGTTTGGTTCGAAAAGAAAGGTACAATTAGTGCTTTTGTATGTTTCGAATCAAATTTAGTAGAAGTTCCTAATAATACTTGGTGGCTTGATTCTGGTGCAACTGCTCATGTATCTACTACGTTGCATGGATTCCTTACGATCCAAACAACAAATCCAAATAGGGATTTCTTGTTCATGGGAAATCGTATGAAGGCTCCAATTGAAGGCATAGGGACTTATTGTTTGTTCATGGAGACTGGACGTCACCTTGATCTATTACAGACTCTTTATGTACCTTCAGTTTCTAGGAATTTGATTTCTGTTTCAAGACTTAATGTTTCTGGATTTGATTTAAAGTTTGGAAATAGATTTTTCAATTTATATAAGAATGCTATTTTTTATGGTTCTGGTTTTCTTAGTGATGGTTTATATAAATTGAAACTCGATATTGGTTTTTCTGAATCCCTTCTTACTGTTCAACATAATGTTGGAATTAAACGTAGTTCACTAGATGAAAGTTCTGCTTACTTGTGGCATAGACATTTGGGTCATATATCCAAAGAAAGTTTAGAAAGATTAGTAAAGAATGAAATTCTTTCGAATCTAAATTTTACTGATATTACTATATGTTTGGATTGCATTAAGGGAAAGCAAACCAAGCATAGTAAGAAAGGTGCCACAAGAAGCAGTCAGCTTCTTGAAATTATACACACCGATATTTGTGGACCCTTTGATGTTCCATCTTTTGGTGGAGAAAAATACTTTATCACTTTTATCGATTATTTTTCACGTTATGGATACATTTATTTGCTGAAAGAAAAATCTCAAACAGCAGATGCTCTCAAGGTGTTTGTTAATGAGGTTGAAAGGCAATTAGATAAAAAGGTGAAAATGATTAGGTCAGATAGAGGTGGTAAATATTATGAAAAATATAATGAGTCAGGACAATGTCCAGGTCCATTTGCAAAGTTCCTCGAGGAACGTGGCATATGTGCACAGTATACTATGCCAGGAACTCCTCAATAAAATGGTGTTGCAGAAAGGCGTAATCGAACATTTATGGACATGGTTAGGAGCATGATAAGTAATTCCTCATTACACAAATTATTGTGTATGTATGCTCTTAAAACCACTGTATATTTATTAAACAGGGTTCATAGTAAGGTAGTTCCAAAGACCCCTTTTAAACTGTGGACAGGAAAGAAACCTAGTTTAAGGCACCTACATGTTTGGGGTTGCCCAGCGGAAGCTAGAGTTTATAATCCACAAGAAAAGAAATTAGATTCTCGGACAGTAAGTGGTTACTTTATTGGTTACCTAGAGAAATCTAAAGGGTATGTGTTTTACTGTCCAAACCATAGTTCGAGAATTGTTGAAACCGGTAATGCAAGATTCATTGAGAATGGTGAAGTTAGTGGGACTGTTGAAAAGAAAAGTGTGGAAATTAAAGAGGTGAGGGTCAATATTCTATTACCCAGAAATATGCCTACTTCCACACAAATACCAAATATTGTTCCAGTTGTTGAAGAACACCTTGACAACACCGAGCAACATTTGAATGAAACACTTCATGAAGAAACTAACTCACAAATATCTGACACAAATGAAACACAAGAAATGCCATTAAGAAAGTCTCAAAGAGTTAGAAAATCGGTTATTTCGGATGATTACGTGGTTTATTTGCAAGAGTCAGATTTTGACGTTGGTCTTAATAAGGATCCGGTTTCATTTTTACAAGCCATAGAAAGTAATGAGTCTGACAAATGGATTGATTCCATAAAGGAAGAGTTAAAATCCATGAAATACAATAAAGTCTGGGATCTTGTTGAATTGCTAGAAAGTTCTAAAAGAATCGAGTGTATATGGGTCTTTAAGACCAAACACAATTCAAATGGCAATATTGAAATGATACAAAGCCAGACTTATTGTCAAGGGTTATACTCAGAAAGGAGGCATTGATTATAAAGAGACCTTTTCGCCGATCTCAAAGAAAGACTCGTTAAGAATTATTATGGATTTGGTGGCTCATTATGATTTAGAGTTACACCAAATGGATGTGAAAACTGCCTTTTTTAATGGAGATCTCGAGGAGAAAGTTTATATGGACCAACAAGAGGGTTTTTAAACTAAAGGAAAAGGTCAAATGGTGTGTAAACTAAAGAAGTCAATGGATGGACTTAAACAAGCCTCACGACAATGGTATATAAAGTTTAATGATACCATAACATCTTTTGGATTTGTGGAAAATACCGTTGATCGGTGTATATACCAAAAGATCAGTGGGAGAAAGTTTATATTTTTAGTCCTATATGTTGATGATATCCTACTTGCTGCTAATGATTTAGGCATATTGTGTGATACTAAAGATATTCTCTTTAAGAATTTTGAAAAGAAAGATATGGGTGAGGCATCCTATGTGATAGGAATAGAAATATTCCGTGATAGATCACAAGGATTATTGGGGATTGTCTCAGAAAGGTTATATCGAAAGAATTCTAGAGAGATTTAATATGAACAATTGTTCAGCAGGAATTGTTCCAATTCAAAAAGGGGAAAAATTTAGTCTCATGCAATGCCCTAAGAATGATGTAGAGCGAAAAGAAATGGAATCAATTCCTTACTCTTCTATTGTTCGTAGTATAATGTATGCTCAGACTTGCACAAGACTGGATATTAGTTTTGCGGTCGAAATGCTGGGAAGATATCAGAGTAACCCAGGAATTGATCACTAGAAAGCTGCAAAGAAAGTTTTGAGGTACCTGAAAGGAACGAAGGATTACATTCTCATGTATAGGAGATCCAAGCATTTGGAAGTTGTTGGATACTGGGATTCAGATTTCGCTGGATGTATTGACACTAGAAAATCCATGTTTGGCTTTTTGTTCCAATTAGCTGAAGGAGCAATATGGTGGAAGAGTGTCAAACAGTCTGTCATTGCTACATCCACGATGGAAGCATAATTTGTGGCATGTTTTGAAGCCACAATTCATGCATTATGGCTGCACAACTTTATTTCAGGACTTGGGGTTGTCGACACCATTACCAAGCCGCTAAAAATTTACTATGATAATTTCGCAACAGTATTCCTCTCCAAGAACGATAAGTACTCCAAAGGTACCAAGCATATGAAATTAAAGTACTTTACCACCAAGGAGGAAGTTCAGAAACAAAGAGTGTCACTTGAGCATATTAGAACAGATCTCATGATTGCAGATCCTTTAACAAATGGTTTATAGCCAAAGATATTTAAAGAACATGTACATAGAATGGGTCTTGGCTGTATTTATGACTGATGTATTTATGATGTTTTGACACTCTAAGCTTATTTATATGTTTCTGATATACACCAATGATTTCCTGTTTCTCATAATGGTGTACACATTATGTTTTGAGATATTACAGGATAAGTCTCAAGGAGACATTATTGTGAACCATAATATTTTATAGTTTATGAACCTGGTACAATGAGTTACTAATGTTGTAGTATATGGAAGGGAGTATGTAGACAAATAATATAGGCAAAAAGGCCAAAATTGTCCCTCTATTTTGAATAATTAGTCACGTTTATACCCATTTTTACTTTTCGTCTAAAATTGTCCCTACCGTTAACATAGTAACTAAAATTACCCCTAACCCTAACAGATGTCCTACATAGCACCTGGGACCCTTCTCCTAAACTGATAGCTAGGCAAATTCGAAACCAATTGAAAAGACCCGATCCATTTCACTGACTATCCATGAACCCGTTAGTCCACTCAATAAAATAGCCAAAACTCGGTAACTGTTAATTAGCTACACCATACCCACGACATCTCGTACTAAACTCCATCTCCACTGGTTCTCACTGCCAAATAAAAGATTCTATGTTTAATACTCCACTGTAGTAATATTCTAATCAAGTTTAATCAAAGTTTTGTATTCGAACATCATTTTGTTGAAAAGAAAAAATCTAACTTTGTGGATTCAACAACAAATCATTACTGTGTATATCGATTTTTGAGATTTTTGAAATATGTCAGTTCTACTTTAATTTTAGAGTTGGGATCGGTTGGCTGAAGTGATTTTATTCATCGGTTTGCTGCGGGAAAATCTACTTTGAGGGAAAAATTTTGGCCTCCATTGAAGGAGCTTCAAGCTTGAATTAAAAAGAAGAAGAAATCAGATCTAAGAACTTTTACTAGAATTTCAATTGGGTGTTATAAATTTTTGTTGGAAACATTTTTTAGAATTTGAATCTAATGTTTGAGGCATTTTTAGCTGATTCGAACTGGGTGCTAGGTTAAAATTTTCGGCGCCGACCTGGCAAGGAAGATGATCTGTCTTTCCGGTTTGGTCTTCTTTAATCAATGAAGAAGAAGACTAATTAATGGGTCGGGTGGCTTTTTAAAAATGGATTCATATTTGCTTAGTTGGCAAACTATTATGGGTCCCAGGTGCCATGTAGGACATCTGTTAGGGTTAGGGGTAATTTTAGTTACTATGTTAACGGTAGGGACAATTTTAGGCGGAAAGTAGAAACGGGTATAAACGTGACTAATTATTCAAAGTAGAGGGACAATTTTGGCCTTTTTATATATAACCGCCAAAACTCACATTTAGTGGTTTATCGTATTATGGTATTTATGATGGACATTATAGAAGAGATTTGTTTATGTGCAACTAGTGTTCCTATATTAAATATTAATATTATGTGATTATTGGGCCAAGTGGGAGAATGTAAGTTATTTTTCTACGTGTATGTGGCCCAATAAGATTAGGCCCATGATTAATATTTAATTAATTATCAAATCTCATCGGTCCGATCGGTTACTTGATGGACGTATCGGATTAAGTGAGAACCCCTATAAATTGGTCCTCTCCCCACCCATTAGGGTTACCGTATTTTATTTTCTTTCTTCCATCACTAAAGGCGGCGGTAACGAAAGCTAGGTAAGGAGCGAGAAACCAATTTTGAATTAACGCTTCCTCTTCACGATGATGGCTCACGATTCAGATATATTTTCTGTAACGATTTCGTGTAAGATTATCATGTTCAAGATCCTCGTACTCAATTAAAATTTATGCTAACATGCTTCACTTGCTTGTTGTTTAAAGAACAAAAGTCTAAGGTGAAAGCGAAGTTTCACCGGAAACAAACCTAATTAACAAATGCTTTTAAGCAATCAATGTCATTATATCTAGGTATCAACATTGGGCCCTAAATTAATCATTGATTTTCATCAAAATGCTTAAAATGCCCTTTCCAAGCCATGACCTTTCATTTTCGAATTTAAATTATATATATAACGAGGGTAAAACTATTTACATGTAAAGGAACTCATTGTATAAATTATTTATCCTCCTTGTTAGGCTTGTTAGGTAGAAACTTGCTCGCACCTAATTTTACAACAAAGCATGCCAACTTCATTGGGCAGATACACCTTAAATCAAATTGGTTTTATTATATATATATATATATATATATATATATATATATATATATATATATATATAAAACAAATAAAATAAAAATATCAGTTTAAAAAAAGATACCGCTTATTGGTCTATTAATTTATTCATTTATTTATTTTTTCAATTCTTAATGTCTATTAAGAAAAAATTTATGTACGCCACTGCAATTGACCATGGTTTACATGGTGGCTAAAAAAAATTAAATTATTTCTTTTTTTAAGAAATCAACACAATTTTGGAGCCAAATATATGTCAGCCAACAACTGTCAAGGTAGTAGTTGGGCTTACATGATTGGAACAAAATGTACTCATAATTAAGTACCTAACGTTAGACAAAGATGTTGCTGTCAACAATTGTCAAACTTTTCATGAACATAACCGTAATTACCATTACCATCTAAAAGAAAAGAAGAAGAAAAAACTGTACTGTGTGTGCCAATAACGGCTCCCTGATGAAAACTAGACATGTCATTTTTATCTTGACCTGTAAAAATTAGATTTACTTTTTTTCTTTCTAGAGGAATAAAAACAGTAAATAAAACAAAGTTGTTGTCAAAGTGGGATTCCTACCATCTCGTTCATAACAAAATCTTTGTGTATGACATGTATACTTAAGTAACACCAAGAGCGAACGCAGCAATTTTTACTGACAGTGTCGAAATTTATAGAACTTCGGGAATAATAACTTCAATTATCATATTTCTATCCAAGAAATATTCTTAGTCTATTAGGTCGGGTTCAATTTTATTTTATCACAATTTTTAGTTGAAGTTTGAACCTCGACCTTCTTGAACAAAATCAAGCACATAACCAAAACACCAAAGGACAATTTATGTCAAATGGTGTCATTTTTTTCTACTTATCCGTTTCCTCACAATATTAATATATATATATTTAGTAAAAAAAATTCGATGAAGCTCTGTGACACCGTTTCATTAGGCGTGCATCCGCCCCTCAGTAACACTATATAATACACTAATACAGTACTCATAATAGATGAGTAGCGGCAAAAAAAATCTTTTGTTAAACTTAAAATATAATGAAGGATACGTATGTGAATTGAGAAAATGGAGTTATCATATATAGTTAAACGATAAATTGATATGAGAATACATACAAATAATAAGTCAGGATTAAGAAAATTGGAATAGGAATTTTGTTTTTCCCTGATTGCGCAGCGTACAAGGCGTGTCTTTAATTTCACGAAGTGGTTTGCACCGCCCAACAGCCTTCTAAACAATCAATACTTCACTATGCCAGCTTTAGGTCTCCCTAACAATTCAACCCCAACTTCCTCCGCTTCTCATTACTCTTTCTTTACAATTTCTTATTTGACATATATTTCCCAGCAAACCGCGTAATTAATTTTGAGTTCACTCTCATTTCCCAACTTATGAGCTGTGTGTTACATGTATATATGTAGTTTCTGGCTCTCCCTTGCAAAACACATCCGCTCTAAAAGTTCATTAATTTACTCATAAAGACCAACATTAAAGCAAAATAAATCTTCAAAAAGGACAAACACTTTCTCATTTTTTGCTGCCAGTACTGCCCCTGCCATTTCTTTTCATTATAGTTGCTATCTTCCACTTTTAAAACACAGCTGCAACCATGCAAGAAAGGTCAAAAATGCAGAAGAAGAAATCAGCAGTTGCACGTAGAGCTTGGAACATTCTCCGCCTAGCCTTGTTATGGGCAAGAAAATGTGGCATTTTCAGGAACAGGCACCTTATAGCCGATCTCCGTTTGCTTCCCAAATACATTAAAAGCCTCCATCATACCGATGACTATGGTTACGGTGTTGGTCCCGGTGTGTTACATTATGGGGAGCGTGAGTTTTCCTTTGATGACACCCCTATCATTCATGTCAAGATGCATCGCCCTGCTTCCTTGCGTTTCAAGATGCCTAACATCCCCTGCATCAAACCTCAAGTTGACTTTGAATTTAACTTTGAAAATGATCATCATCTTGACGATGAAATGTACCATGGTTATGATGATGATGTTCCAAGGAGAAGTTTTTTGAAGGGTGCGGATGATGATAATGAAGACGATGAATATGCGAGCTGTGAGGTCACACAGGAGATTACTTGTCCTGGTGATGAAGCTATTGATATGAAGGCTGAGCAATTTATTGCAAAGTTCTATGAGCAAATAAAGCTGCAAAAGCAAATGTCATGTTTACAATACCATGAGACGTACGCTAATTGAAGATGACAATTAACGGAGAGTTGCTGACGCTTTTGGCTAATTACAATCTACGAATTTACTCTTTCTTGTATCCATTCTTGCCCTTGTTTCAGTTAGATACCTGTAGTATTCCTTATGTATAGGAGGCATTGCGGCATTTTTGTAGATGGATGAGGTGTTTCATTCCAGACTTAAAAAATAAAAGTATCAAAAAACAATTTCCAGAATGATTTTGCTTCTAGTGTTTACATGACACTGGTAAAACAGACGTTGACGACAGTCACCAGGGGGTAACGTTTTGCTTAATGGGATCAGAGGTAATATTCGGCAACTTGCAATGCTAGAAATCCGGTAAATACCGACCAGAAAAACCGACCAGCGTTGGTCGATTATGGCCAATTACCAACAAAAACGCGTCCATATACGCTTGGTCGCTATTTTGATGATCGTTTTAATATATCGACCAAGGTTGGTCGGTATGTTAAAACTGTGAGACCTAGCCAAATAAATAAAATAAAATAAAATAAAATAAAGAAAAATATTGATTGGATGGATTTGTGGCTGGGCGGTGGAACCAATTTGCAAGATATACAAATTGGCAAATTGGTTGAAGTTGTCAGACACCAATCAGTTTTGATTGGTTAAACTATCTGCTATAACTAGAGGCCTTCGTTCCTCATTTCAGATACACCAAATCAGAGAGATCGTAATAGAGCGTAGAGAAAGTAATCCACAGATTGTAATCTGTGAGATAAATAGTGAGTGTGAGTAATATTGTAGTGAGCTATTTAAAATAAAGAGTGTTATTTCTTTCGAAGTTGTAGTAGTCTCTTGACACTACTAAGTCGTAATATTATAGTGGAAATATTGCTTCGCTCGGGTATTGTATTTTACCCCGTTAGAAGAGTTGGTGTCTTCGTTACTCTCTTGTGTTATTGTGATTTATCGTGGATATTGTTCCTGGGCGAGATTATTATATTTTCCCAACAACATGGTATCAGAGCCATGGCGAATAATGGTTCGCTATCTTTCCAGTATTCACGTCTCACAAAAGATAATTATGAGAAATGGTGTCTACGCATGAAAGCCATTCTTGGCTCCCAGGATATGTGGGAAATCGTAGATAGAGGGTATGCAAAACCCGATAATGAGGAAGTTGTGCCTCAAAATAAAAAAGATGTCTTGGCAAAGACAAGGAAGAAGGATCAACAAGCCCTCACGCTGTCATGACCCGGATTTTCCACCCTCGGGAGTCGTGATGGCGCCTACTAATAAGAGCTAGGCAAGCCAATCCTTAACTACTTACTTCATTATCAAATTACTTCTTTTTAACAAATACAAGGTGATAACATGAAAACAGCGGAACTTTAAATAATTAAGCGGAAGATAACAATTAAATATCTGAAATCTGCATCTATTACAATTACTTAAGTCTCAACCGCCCAAAACCTGGTATCATAGTGTCACAAACGGTCTAAGATTTACTACATATAAAGTCTGAAGAAATTAATAATACACTATTCCGGAATATAAGGAAAATGAAACAGGAAAAATAGGAATAGAGAGAGACGCCAGGGCCTGCGGACGCCCGCAGGTCTACCTTGAATCTCCGCATGGACTGAAGGTAGCCTCCACACTATAGTCCAAAAGCTGCTCCGGGATCTGCACATAGTGCAGAGTGTAGTATCAGCACAACCGACCCCATGTGTTGGTAAGTGTCTAGACAAACCTCGGCGAAGTAGTGACGAGGCTAGGACCAGACTACCAAATAACCTATGCCGTTTAAGTACATATACATCGGAAAGAAATACAAAAATAACCAGTCAATATGGGAGGGGGAGCATGTTGTGGGGGAGATAACAATTCCGAATAGAAAGACATCAAGTAATGAAAGAACATCATAACTCAGATATCAACAAAGAACCAGAAATCAACAATTGCACGGCATCACCCTTCGTGCTTTTACTCTCGTCCTCACCCAAGCAATTATATAATAAAAGTGTGCAAGGCATCACTCTTCGTGCTTTTACTCTCTTTTCTCACCATATAATCAATAAAATCGGCACGGAAATGGTACATCGTGCAGCACGGCATCACCCTTCGTGCTTTACACTCTTTCCTCACAATAATACATGGCATTACCCTTCGTGCTTTACACTCTTTCCTCACAAAATAAACAATACACGGCATCACCCTTAGTGCTTTAACACTCTTCCTCACCCAAACAACAATCACAAACAATGGGGCAAGGGAATAAACAAGATTATAATAGGAATCCCGGCAAGGGAACAATAATTCAAAAATTAAGTCATGAAAATCACAATATAAGACTCACATGCATGCTTGACACCAATGTATAGATACTCATCACCATGCCTATACGGCGTACTCAACATTTATCACATAGCAAATAGGACTCAACTCCTAATCCCTCAAGCTAAGGTTAGACCAAACACTTACCTCGATGCCACAAACACAATTCACGATTTGACTATAGCTTTACCCATTGATTCCACCGCCAATTCGATCGTATCTAGTCACAAGTTACTTAATTACATCAATAAACGCTAAATGAATCAATTTGAATGCATGAAAATGAGTTTTCTAAAGTTTTACCCAAAAAGTCAAAAATCGCCCTCGGCCCACATGGTCATAACCCGAGGTTCGAAACAAACCCCACAAACCCAAATGTATAATTTATTTTGAAACCAGACCTCAAATCGAGGTCCAAATCCCCAATTTTTGAAAAACCTAGGTTCTATCCAAAATACCCAAATTCCCCCATGAAAATCATTGATTTTGAGTTGAAATCATGTTAAAAGATGTTAAGGAGTGAAGAAAATGAGTTAGAAATCACTTACCAACGTTTTGGAGAAGAAAGATTGTTTGAAAAATAGCCTCTTATGTTTTTGGGGTTTTGAAAAATGAAAAATAACTGAAAATCTCGTCTAAATATACCCCTATCAGACCCTCTGTGCGAACCGCACAAAATCGACTGCGGCCGCACAACCCTTCCTGTGGACTGCAGTGACATGCTTTAGTATTTTGGCTATAACTTTCTCTATGGATGTCCAAATTGTGATATCTTTACCTTTCTAGAAACTAGACACGAAGAGCTACAACTTTCGTTTTTTGAATAATCTCCAAATTCCTTGTAGATCAAAATATATATGCTTCCGAAGTCGGACCAGTAAAATATTTCTTCACCGCGAACCGCACAAAATCTAGTGCGGTCGCACTCCATTTTGTGCGGACCGCACAGGTCTATTCCGAGGCCTTCCACTTCTCTGAACCTGTAACAACTATGTTTTAAGCCTAAGACATCCCAGAACCTACCCGAAACTCACCCGAGCCCTCGGAACTCCAAACCAAGTGTACATACTAACTCAAAAACATCCTACGAACTTATTCATGTAATCAAATCACCAAAATAACATCATGAACATCGAATTAAACCTTAAGATCAATAAAATTTCTCAAAACTTCTTTAAACATCAAATTTTGCATCTAAGGTCCGAATCACGTCGAATGGATTCCGTTTCTTACCAAAATTTACCATCAACACATATAAATCATATTGAACCCGTACCAGGCTCCAGAACCATAATACGGGCCCGATACCACGGGTTTCACATAACATTTCACTTTTGAAAACCTTTATATTTTTGAGAAAATAATTTCTTTCAAAAATTCATTTCTCAGGTTTGGGACCTCGGAATTCGATTCCGGGAATACGCCCAAGTCCCATATTTTCCTACGGACCCTCCAGGACCGTCAAATCACGTGTCCGGATCCGTTTACCCAAAACGTTGACCGAAGTCAAATTAATTCATTTTACAGTCAAAATTTATCATTTTACACAGATTTTCACATATAAGCTTTCCGGCTACGCGCCCGGACTGCACACGCAAATCAAGGTGATGCTAAAAGAGGTCTTTAAGGTCTCGGAATGCAGAATTCATTTAAAAAAATAAGTGATGACCTTTTGGGTCATCATATTACATTTTCCACCTCTAAAACAATCGTTCGTCCTCGAACGGACAGAAGAATGAAGTACCTGAGTCGAGGAAAAGATGGGGATAACGGCTCCGCATATCGGACTCGGACTCCTAGGTCGATACCTCAGCAGGCTGACCTCTCCACTGAACACGAACAAAAAGAAAACTCTTCGATCTCAACTGACGAGCCTGCCGGTCTAGAATAGCTACCGGCTCCTCCTCATAAGACAAGTCCTTGTCCAACTGGACAGTGCTGAAATCTAACACGTGGGATGGATCATCGTGATACTTCTGAAGCATGGATACATGAAACATTGGATGCACGGCTGATAAGCTCGGAGGCAACGTAAGTCTATTAGCCACCTCTCCCACTCAATCAAGAATCTCAAACGTGCCAATGAACCTAGGGCTAAGTTTGCCCTTTTTCCCAAATCTCATCACGCCCTTCATAGGCGACACTCGAAGCAATACCCACTTACCGACCATGAATGCCAAATCACGAACCTTGCGGTCGGCATAACTCTTTTGTCTGGACTGAGCTGTACGAAGCCTATCCTGGATGATCCTGACCTTGTCCAAGGCATCTTGAACCAAATCCATACCCAACAATCGAGCCTCTCCCAGCTCAAACCATCCAACCAGAGACCGACACTGTCTACCATATAAAGCCTCATACGGAGCCATATGAATACTCGACTGGTAGCTATTGTTGTAGGCAAACTCTGCTCAAGGAAAAACTGATCCCACGAGCCTCCAAAGTTTATGACACAAGCTCGGAGCATATCCTTCAAAATCTGAATGGTCCGCTCGGACTGCCCGTCCGTCTGAGGATGAAAAGTTGTGCTCAACTCAACCTGCGTGCCCAATTCTCGCTGAACTGCTCTCCAGAAATGGAAGGTAAACTGCGTACCTCGATCCAAAATGATAGACTCGAGCACACCATGAAGACGAACAATCTCTCGGATATAGATCTCAGCTAACCTCTCGGAAGAATAAGAGACTGCCACAGGAATGAAATGCGCTGACTTGGTCAGCCTATCAACAATAACCCACACTGCATCAAACTTCCTCTGAGTCCGTGGGAGTCCAACAACAAAGTCCATAGCGATCCGCTCCCACTTCCACTCAGGAATCTCAATCTTCTGGAACAAACCGTCAGGCCTCTGATGCTCATACTTAACCTGCTGACAATTTAAACACCGAGCCACATATGCAATGATATCCTTCTTCATTCTCCGCCACCAATAATGTTGCCGCAAATCCTGATACATCTTTGCGGCACCCGGATAAATAAAGTACCGGGAACTATGGGCCTCTTCTAAAATCAACTCTCAAAGCCCATCCACATTAGGCATACAAACTTGACCCTGCAATCTCAAAACTCCATCATCACCTGAGGTAACCTTCTTGGCACCACCGTGCTACACCGTGTCTCTGAGGACACATAAATGGGGATCATCATACTGCCAATCTCGGATATGCTCCAATAATGAAGAGCGAGCGACTATGCAAGCTAACATGCGACTGGGCTCAGAAACATCAAACCTCACGAACTGATTGGCCAAAGCCTGAACATCCAAAGCAAGCGGTCTCTCACCGACCGGAATATAAGCAAGACTGCCCATACTGGCTTACTTCCTACTCAAAGCATCGGCCACCACATTGGCCTTTCCCAGGTGATATAAGATGATGATATCATAATCTTTTAACAACTCCAACCACCTCCTCTGCCTCAAATTCAACTCCTTTTCCTTGAACAAATACTGTAGACTCTTGTGATCCGTGAACACCTCACATGCCACGCCATACAGATAATGCCTCCAAATCTTCAACGTGTGAACAATGGCTGCCAACTCCAAATCATGAACTGGATAGTTCTTCTCATGAATCTTCAACTACCACGAAGCATAAGAAATGACCTTGCCATCATGCATCAATACTGCACCAAGTCCAATACTAGATGCATATAATAGACTGTATAAGGCCCTAAACCGGTGGTCAAAACCAACACCGGTGCCGTAGTCAGAGCTGTCTTGAGCTTCTGAAAGCTTGCCTCACACTCATCTGACCATCTGAACTAGGCACTCTTCTGGGTCAACTTGGTCATCGGGGTTGCGATAGATGAAAACCCCTCCATGAACCGACGATAGTAGCCTGCCAATCCCAAAAAACTCCGAATCTCTGTAGCTGATGCTGGTCTAGGCCAGTTCTTGACTGCCTCAATCTTTTTCGGATCAACCTGAACACCCTGTGCTGATACAACATGACCTAGGAATGCAACTGAACTCAACTATAACTCACACTTCGAGAACTTAGCATATAACTGACTATCTCTCAAGGTCTGAAGGAACACTCTAAGATGTTGCTCGTGCTCCTCCCGGCTACGGGAATATATCAAAATATCATCAATGAAGACAATCACGAACGAGTCCAAATAAGGCCTGAACACTCGGTTCATTAAATCCATAAAAGCTACTGGGGCATTTGTCAACCCGAATGACATAACCAAGAACTCATAATGCTCGTACCGAGTGCGGAAAGCTGTCTTAGGGACATCGGATGCCCTAATCCTCAACTGATGGTAGCCAGATCTTAAATCAATCTTTAAAAATACCTTGGCACCCTGAAGCTGATCAAACAAATCATCAATCCTCGGCAATGGATACTTATTCTTGATTGTAACCTTGTTTAACTGCCGATAATCAATACACATTCTCATCGATCCGTCCTTTTTCTTAACAAAAAACATTGGCGCACCCCAAGGCGAAACACTCGGCCTAATGAAACCCTTCTCAAGCAAGTCTTGCAACTGCTCCTTCAACTCTTTCAACTCAGGCGGGGCCATATGATATGGCGGGATAGAAATAGTCTGAGTGCCCGGAGCCAAATCAATGCAAAAGTCAATGTCTCTGTCGGGTGGCATACATGGCAGGTCTGAAGGGAAAACCTCAGGAAACTCACGAACAACGGCCACAGAATCAATAGAAGGGACCTCAGCACTAGAATCACGTGCCAACTATATGAACCCTTCGGGGATTTTTATCACTATTTCCTCACTATTTTTGAATTATTAATTGAACTCAATCCTATTGATATCTACTGTTTTAAAAACTCAGCCACTTTTACTCAGATTTGAAACATAAATGATATTTCTAAATGATTTTTTGGGCTGAGAACTACTGTTTTACTAATGTCTAAGGGGCTTGTGATGATTTTTGGACTGAGTGAGGTCGAGGGCCATATGTGAGGATATATTGAGTCATATGAGGCCGAGAGCCTGAATACTTTTATACGCCACGAGGTGGCTTGAGTGATATGAGGCCGAGGGCCTAGATTTGATGCCACGAGATGGCTTGATATTGCGCTTAGGCCGTAAGGGACCCCTCCTGGAGTCTGCACACCCCCAGTGAGCGCGGGTACCCATTGTGATCACAGAGTGAGCCTGAGGGGCTAAGAGTGTTCTGAGAGTGAGCCCGAGGGGCTGGTACTGTTCCGTACTGTTCTATGTGTTTACTTTATTTCCATTTGTATGCCATTACCTGTTGATTGTGTTACTTTATGTGTTATCTTCCTGATTGCCTGACATTACCTATTAAATTGAGTGTTAAGCCTGAGGGGCGGATTTCTGTATTTATCTGCACTAATTGTTTTGCATTCATTTGCATAACTATTGAAAAAGCCATTTTCAAAGAGGTTTAAACAGAGGTAAGATATTTCTAAAGATTTTACAGCTTCACTATTTTTCTCAAGGGTTTTACACCGCTTCTATACATCATGTTGGTTTGCTTTACGTGATTTCTTACTGCTCAGTTGTTATTTACCTTTATTACTCACTGAGTTGGAGTACTCACTTTACTCCCTGCACTTCGTGTGCAGATGCATGTATTTATTCACCCGGTAGCAGGTGTTGAGCTGATCGGAGGCTGAGTCATCGGAGTTTAGCAAGGTGACTGCCAGGGTTTGCAGCACCGCTCTTCTCCCTTCTCTTTCATCAGTCCTGTTTTGTACATTCAGACCTTGTAGTCGTATTTATACTCTAATAGATGCTCGTGACTTGTGACACACCGGTTTGGGCTGTGTCGGGATGGTTTCTACTATTGTTATCGTTATTTCCGCAAATTATGGTTATTATATCATGTTTTAGTACTATTTATGGTATTTAACTATTTAAATGAGGTGTTTTATTTTGGTCTGGCTGGCCTTGTCTTCACGAGAGGCACCATCAAGATCGGGTTCAGGGTTAGGGTCGTGACAAGTTGGTATCAGAGCCTAGGTTACATAGGTCTCACGAGTCATGAGCCGGTTTAGTAGAGTCTCGCGGATCGGCATGGAGATGTCTGTATTTATCCTTGAGAGGATGCAGAACCTTTAGGAAAACTTCACATTCTTGAATTCTTATCGTGCGTCCTTGATTCAGCTTGAAAAGTAACTTTTGAAATTCCTTCCACGCGTTCGTAAGCGCGCATTAGCGCTCAGTATCAGATATGCATCGATGGCTTGTAATTCCCCGATCGAGGGGCGAGATGTGATCTCTGTGAGTTTGATATGGGGCCAGTCTGGAGGACTTGAGGCCGCATCTTTGCCTATGGCTTGAGCACCGACGTGCTGGTTGTGTGAGCAAGAGTTTTGAACTTATATGTTCGGTACTGTCCCTATTAGTGGGAGTGACGGTTGGGTATCTACGTTAGCACTGCGAGATGTATCTATATGACTTAGAAGTGACGAGGAAGGTCTGCTGGATGATAGAAGAACTATTAGGTGCTTGAATTCTATCGCGATTCGAGGTATAGCCCCAAGTTATGGGCATGTGAAGTATCTTTTCATGTCTCCTAGTTGGGAGTGGAGTAGATTTCATGTTGCGGTATGAGTTCAAACTCAGAAAGACTAAGTGACTGCGTAATGGTTATGACGGTGGAAGGTATACATAAAAGTTAGTTTAAGGCGAAGCAGGTGGGTTATCTCCTGCGAAGTGTTCTGGAGTTGTGTGATCTTTATGTTGTCTGTTAGAAGATCCCATTTACAAGTGAAACATATGTGTGAATTTAATTTGGGTCACTTAAGAGAGTGGGTTTAATTGTTACGAGAGTAAATGCAAGATTTGTAGAAGATATGAAGTACCAGATGGTCTGTGTTCCACGAGCTTATGAAGGATTGAGTTAATCATATTATGGTATTATGGCAGCAATAGAGTATATACGTTATGAGTTATTGAGTGTGTTTTGATCTATGGCTTCGGGCCAAGTGGGGGAGTCTGCTATTGATTAGTTGATTGCACGTTTATGTGCTATGTTAGTCCCAGTTCGAGGCGTTCGGGCAAATTAGTTATGGCCTACGGGGATTGAGACCGAGGATGGCTCAAGTAAAGGAAAAATTCTTAACAAGGTATATAGTATGCTTCATAAGTGTGTAAGAATCACGGAATGTCTTGAGTTGTTATTGGTAAAGTATGCTCGGTGCATAGAGCAAGAAGTTGCTTGGTTGTAATTGAATGATGTCACATTCTGCGGTGTCGGAGTGCTAATGAGGCACAGGTTGATCAGTTCGTTTGATCAGACTAATTGCAGTTTGAGTAGAGTGAATAACTCGTGGGAGTGGTTCTAATGTGTTCAAGATTCTACATGTAACAATAGGGTAAGTTATAGTTGTATATGTGGTTAGAGACTGAGTTTTCATTGGAAGATGTCAAGACTTGTGGTGTTTTCTATAGTAATTGTGGGATTCTATGTATCAGTATCAGGAGGTAACGGATTTAGATTCGCAGGAAGTTCTTCAGAGCAAAGTATTTCAAATGTGGTGCTTTTAGGAATATTTAAGAGAGTATTCAGTGGCTTATGAGTCTTAGACAATGTGGTTTTATGCTTGGTCTCATGTGGTAATCCTGGGTTGAGGAATCTTGGTGATACAGCAAGAGAGAATATCAAGTTGAAGATGAATCAGAAGGAAATTTAGATAGATGGAGTAGCTTGATAGTAGACCGAATCGGTATGGTAAGGATATGATTAATTCCTTGTGTGTGTTCGAGGTAATAAGTTCTTTCAGGTATTTTGTGGCGATGCTCTTAGGTTTTGCTGGCTTGCTTAGCTTATTCAAGTTAGAAGGATTCAGTCCTGACAGGTCTGATTTATGCAAAGGGAACTCGGAGAGTTCTTGATGGTTTTTACCGAGGTTTGGAGATATATATCTTCTATGGGCATGCGATGTATAGTGATTTTTCTTCTAGACAGGACCAATGGAAAGTTTTGACTAGTGGAGTGTGTAGTTGTCTGTGGCTCGGAAGGGAGATGAAGTTATCATGTTATCCTAGGATGGTATGTTATATGCGGTATATTGTGAGGATCGAGATTTGCATGTGTAAAGTTACGGTCAGTTCTGAAAGGAAGTTCATGAAACTCTTAAGCAGCGGGTAGCCTCATATGATTAAGGAAATGGTACTGCTAATTGGAACTGATTTGACGAGGGTAGATGTTTCAGAAAAAGGGCAATGTGATTTAAGTTGATGGCACTTCGGTAGTATTATGGCACTTTCTCGTTAGATGGACTGCTGACATTCGAGTTTGCTTGGGGGCACAGAGGAATATTTGAATACCTCCCGTGGAGTGATTGGTATTTGAGGTGTGGTATGTGTTCGGACGGCGGAATTGGGATCAGGTATGATGATTCATGTGCTATATGGAGTTGGAGACTATGAGTCCTCATGTTCAGGCTATGTTACGGTTGTGAGTCGCGTGTGTCGGCATTGAGTAGTGACTATCGAGGTTTGGAGACCTGAGCGGATCTTTTGTTACTTGGTATGTTAGCTTTGGAAGTGATATTGGGTTCAGACTGGTTGTCTCTGTGTTGTGTCATTCGCGACTAGTGCGCTAAGGCAGCGTTGTTGGCTATGCCGGAAAATGCTACGGATTAAGTGGCGATGTTCGGTGGATTATGTCCCATTAGAGGAATTTTACATGCCGAAACCCAGCGGACGGCTAGGAAGGATTTGTCTTTCTTACTTGGCCTCTTGTGACGAGTGTCAGTGTTGAGCCTCCTTATGTTGATTCAGTTCCGGTGGTGAGGGACTCTTCGGATGTGTTTCTTACGGCAGGGCACCGTATCATATGGCATTGGAAGGAGTTATAGTAGTGTAAGGAACAGCTTCAGGATTTCCTTGATAAAGAGTTCATTGGTAGGCCGATGTGGATGCGTGTTCTAACTTGAGCCGGCTTGGTTGGTTCCGAATTGCATTGTTGAGGAATGTGTCGATTCGACTATTATTGAGTCTATTGGTGATCCGGGGAGATCTATGAGTTGCTTTCTGTGTTGTGAGACGTTATGATTTGTTGGTTATTGGCACATATGGTGCGGTTCTATTGGGGTTCATAGTGGAAGTCGAGCGGGAAGTGTAATTGGGTGTTGCTCAGTGAACGGCGTATTGGTTATGTCCTATCGGGTTTGTGTGGTATATGTTACTTGTTTCACTGTGGGTGTAATGATTTGCTTTGGTTCCAAATATCAAATTGTGCGTGGTTGTCAATTTCAAGCATAGTGACTTGAGGTGTCTTATGTGGAGCAGTGCTTGGATAGGATCGCACATTGCAGCGAAGCTATGTGGGATATGACCTTGCGGGTTAGATTCGTGTGTTCTATTCTATGATGTGAGATGGGTTCTCAGCCTTGTGTTGTGGTGGTACTGGTGAGCTTGAGGTATAGCTCTTTCATTTGAGTCATTTTCATGATTTGATTATGTTCGGACCGATGCTTATTGGTGCGCATATTATGCTAGTTGTGGCTTAGGCCTCTATTGATATGTCATGTCACTAGAGTAGTGTGTTGGATTAGAGGAGATCGTTCGGATCATTAATGAATACGAACGGATTCGATTTCAGCATGTTGGAAGGTTAATATCGAGGTTTGGCTCGAAATTTACTATGGTATTTGTCAGAGGAGAATTGGCTTCATGAATGGGTGATCTGAGAAAATGGTTATGGTTTATTGTGTATTTCATTTATCGTTGGCAGTATATGACAGAGTTGGAATGTGACTTTGGTTGATAAGAGGATTTCTACCAGTATTTCGTTGTTGTGGACAACTACTGTGAATAGAAGTTATCGCTACGAGTGTTTGAGTTATGTGGTATATCATCGGATTGCTCCCGAGGTTGCAGGCATGGGTTATTACAGCTGGTTCGGGTCTATTCAAAGTATAGGTGTGAGGTTTTGAACGTATTGATGGTTTCAGAAGTGGAAATGTGGTTATATGGCTTAGGGGCCAGACTGGAATGTGTAATTTCAGTTGCAATGTGTTATTGGACCTATATGAGATAGGGTGACGTGGGATCACCCCCGGGTATATGCATGGTAAAGTTATTCAGTTATTGGTTAGTTCTAGAACAACTCTGGGTATGTTCGAGGACGAACGTGTGTTTAAGTGGGGGAGGATGTAACGACCCGACCGGTCGTTTTGAGCTTTTGCACTTTGATTGCCAGTTCTCAGGCATGACTTGCCCTGTGTAATGTATTATGATTGATGTAGATCGTTGGTTTTGGTTTTAAGGAAAAATCGGAATGAATTTTAAAGAAAAGTCTCAGGTGAAATCTTTGAATTTGAAAGGTGTGACCAAGAGTTGAATTATTTGTATATGAGCTCGGAAAGGAATTTTTATGATTTGGTTAGCTTCGTTGGGTGATTTATAACTTAGGAGAGTGATCGAAATTTGGTTTTGGAGGTCCGGAGTAGAACTAGGCTTGAATTGGCGAAGTTGAGATTTTGGCGATTTCCGGTTGGTAGGTGTGATTTTGATCTGGGAGTCGGAATGGAATTCCGAGAGTTGAAGTACCTTTGTTATGTCATTTGGAATGTGTGTGCAAAATTTTAGGTCATTCGAACGTGATTTGGTTGGGTTTTTGATCGAAAACGTATTTCGGAAGTTTTTAGAAAACTTAGGCTTGAATTCGATGAGTTTCGGGTAATTTGATGTTGTTTGAGGTGTTTTGATGATTGGAACAAGTTCTAATGATGTTATGGGTTATATTGGTAGGTTTGGTTGAGATCCGAGGGCCTCGGGTGTGTTTCAGGAGGTTAAACTGATCAATTTCATGTTTTGAGAACTTCAGAAATTGCAGGTTTCAGTTGCAGGCATTTTAGCCTTCGCGTTCGCGAAGGGCCGAGGTTCATAAGCATCGCATTTGCAAAGGTTTGTGAGAGGACTTCATCGCATTCACGAGGGTGTATACGCGATCGCGTAGGAGGAATTGGGTCTGATGGTCAGTTAGTCATCGCGTCCGTGATAGAGCAAACGCATTCGCGAAGGTCAAGGCTATGGAAGCACTGCGTTTGCGACTGGCATGTTGTGTTCGCATAGGGTAAAGTTGGTCAACGCAATTTTTGTGCTATGCGTTCGTGGGTGGTTGACCGCGTTCGCGAAGAAGGTAAGTCAAGCCTGGGCAGAATGTTTTTTTAAGTCGTCTTGTCCGCGATTTTGGGTCTATTTTCACCCATAGGTGCTCGTTTTTGGAGATTTTTTAAGGAAATTAAAGAGGGATTCAAGAGGAATCGACTTGACGTAAGAATCTTGGTCTTAAAACTCGATTATATTGTGAAATCCACCTAGAAATTTCATGGAAAACTAAGCCTAAAATTGAAGAACTAGGGCTTGAGAAATTGGACTTTTGATTTGGGATTTGAAGGACCATTTGAGGTCGGATAGGATAACTTTTAATATATATGAACTCGTGAGGAGATAAAGAATCTAATGATGTGAAAATTTCTGAGTTTCAAGAAGTGGGCCCGAGGCTCAGGTTTTGGTAATTTCGGGATTTGTGTCCGATATTGATTGTTTTCGCTTTGGCTTTATTCCCTAGCATATTGTGATGTATACATTCTGATTTTGGATAGATTCGACGCGCATGGAAGCCGATTTGAGGGGCAAAGGCGTCGCGAGCTAGGGATTTCACCGGTTCGAGGTGCGTAATGATTGTAAATGATACTCTGAGGGTTTGAAACCCTGGATTGCACATCGTAGTGCTATATTAAGGTGAGACAAACGCTTAGTGATGAGCGTGGGGTCATTTAATATTGGGGATTGTGACTTGGTCCGTCCCGATTGATGATTTTACCGCGTATTTGACTGAAACTTATTTATTAACATCATGATTTGGGTTGATCGCCATATTTGGGCTTCGTGCCAACTATCTGAACCTTTCGGGGATTTTTATCACTATTTCCTTACTGTTTTTGAATTATTACTTGAACTCAGTCTTGTTGATATCTACTGTTTTACAAACTCAACCACTTTTACTTAGATTTCAAACTTAAATGATATTTCTAAATGATGTTTTGGGCTGAGAACTACTGTTTTACTAATGCCCGAGGGGCTTGTGATGATTTTCGGACTGAGTGAGGCCGAGGGCCATATGTGAAGATATATTGAGTGATATGAGGCCGAGGGCCTGAGATACTTTTATACGCCACGAGGTGGCTTGAGTGATATGAGGCCGAGGGCCTAGATTTGATGCCACGAGATGGCTTGATATTGCGCTTGGGCCGTAAGGGGCCACTCCCAGAGTCTGCACACCCCCAGTAAGCGCGGGTACCCATTGTGATCACAGAGTGAGCCCGAGGGGCTGAGAGTATTCTTAGAGTGAGCTCGAGGGGCTGGTACTGTTCTATGTGTTTACTTTATTTCCATTTGTCTGCAACTACCTGTTGATTGTGTTACTTTATGTGTTATCTTCCTGATTGCCTGGCATTACCTGTTAAATTGAGTGTTGAACCCGAGGGGCGGATTTCTATGCTTATCTGCACTAATTGTTTTGCATTCATTTGCATAACTGTTGAAAAAAGCCATTTTCAAAAGAGGTTTAAACTGAGCTAAAATATTTCTATAGATTTCACAGCTTCACTATTTTTCTCAAGGGTTTTACACCGCTTCTATACAGCATGTTGGTTTGCTTTACGAGATTTCTTACTGCTCAGTTTTTATTTACCTTTATTACTCACTGAATTGGAGTACTCACTTTACTCCCTGCACTTCGTGTGCAGATGCAAGTATTTATTCACCCGGTAGCGGGTGTTGAGCTGATCGAAGGCTGAGTCATCGGAGTTTAGCAAGGTGACTGCCAGGGTTTGCATCACCGCTCTTCTCCCTTCTCTTTCATCAGTCTTGTTTTGTACATTCAGACCTTGTAGTCGTATTTATACTCTAATAGATGCTCGTGACTTGTGACACCCCAGTTTGGGTTGTGTCGGGATGGCTTCTACTGTTGTTATCGTTATTTCTGTAAATTATGGTTATTATATCATATTTTAGAACTATTTATGGTATTTAACTGTTTAAATAAGGTGTTCTGTTTTGGTCTGGCTGGCCTTGTCTTCACGAGTGGTGTCATCATGAACGGATTCGGGGATAGGGCCGTGACAATTTGAAAGTATAACCAAGATGAGTTTCTCCAATCCATCAATTAATGCAATATCAAACGCTACTGTTCAAACATCACCATGGCGTTCTATACGATTGAGTTTCCGTCTTCTTTTCAGGTGCACTCTTTTCAGGTGCACTCCAAGAAATACCTCTTTTATTTTTCATTCACACTCTTTAAAAAAAAAACACTAGGTGCTTCTGGAAGCTTCACTTGACCTGTTAGATTCGCTTTTAACACCTTTCATTTTCTCATCAATCAATCGCCGCAATCATTCATAATCCTCCTACAAGACAAGAATGCCAACATATATAGTTGAACTGTAGGTAAACTAAATAGAAATATTAGAAACAAAGCAGCCTCTTCTCTAAGACACTAACATATAACTCCTTGAAGATTTGAGTTAATTATATATACTGTAAGGATACTTTTACTCTATTCGTAAATTATAACATGTGACAACTTAATAATTATCAGTTTTACCAAATTATCAACTAATGTTCGAGATTTAAGTGTGTAAATATTCCCGTCACTGCATGGAACTTAAACTTATTTTCTAAGAAAACACATTGTTTTGTCGGGCAATAAATTAGTAACGGTGGGTTTCCGGGGAGGGAGAACGTTGCTGAGCTTGCTTGCTGTTTAAAGAACAAAATGTCTAGGGTGAAAGCAAAGTTTCAACTAAATCAAGCCTAACAAATGCTTTAAAAGTCACATGATCATCAATCCTGGGTCACTAAGTTAATCATTCCCTTTGATCTATAATCCTCTGGGAAATTGTTCTACCATATCCCTTTACAATTTCGTTAGCCTTTAAGGATTTTTTGTGTTTTATTTTTAGATCTTTTACGCGTAAAATAAAGATTTCCTAAGAGGTTTGACATAAAACTAAAAATCGTACTAGTAGGCCATAGTTCCTTTTCTTTTTCATCATCACTACTGGAATAAATATTATGTTTCTATTCGATTGCTAACATATGTACGTAATTATGTACATATAGCTTTTGACATATTAGTAAGGGAAATAAGGCTACTTTTTGTAAGTGGCCTAAAAATTAAGTTAGTCACTAATTTATGTGGGATATCCATTTTCTTCCACATTTGAATTGAACATCCAAACATTCTACATGTGTGAATTATTTGTTATGCTCTTAAACAATTTCTAGACTGTTTGTGGATAAAATGCTCCTCCAAGCATGAATATGTCTACGGAAAATTAAGGTTAAAAAATATGGAATATGTTGCCCCAATATAAGGCTACAGGCATAGCATGCAGCAGGCAAGAAACAAGAAGCAGCAGCTCCTACAGGCCAAGTGGGGCTGCATTTCAAGAACCTGGCAAAACCCAAAATCAACTGCATACTCTCCCTCCAACAAACCAAAATCAATAAAACGATCTTCTTCTTTCCAGGGAAGAAGAGGATAAAACTCTAAATTTAATAATATCAAAATCGAATTTGAACCAGCAGAAAGAAAATATTGGCAAATTAAGCCGCATGTTTTCAACATAATGATTGTGTCTTTCAAAACCGCAAAAATGAACGTACGTATTGTGTACTTAGATTGGGGAAACTTTACTTTGTAAATTATTTTCCTACGTGTACGTGGTCCAATAAGATTATGCTCATGATTAATATTTAATTAATTATCAAATCTCATCCGTCTGATCGGTTACTTGATGGATATATCGGATTAAATGAGAACCTTTATAAATTGGTTCTCTCCCCACCCATTTGGGTTACCGTATTTTATTTTCTTTCTTTCATCACTAAAGGCCGCCGCCTCACGATAATGGCTCACGATTCAGGTATGTTTTCTGTAACGATTTTGTGTAAGATTATCTTGTTCAAGATCCTGGTATGCAATTAAATTTATGCTAATATGTGGTATTATGAGCCTGAATTATTTGAACTGATAATTTTCGTAAAAGAAAAACTATATCATTATGTTGATCCGTACTGTTCTAATTGGATCTGTGATAATCTCTTATCTGATTCCAGTTCTTTTAATTTGAGGATACACAATAAAGTATGAAATCTCTTTTATGAACTGTTAGTAACAAATTATGCCAAAATTTCTATTTAAACGAAGAAAGGTCGCACGCCGTCAATAATGACTCGTTGTTTAAAGAATTTTGGCGTTATGTTCCTCCCTATATTGCCCTGTCATAAATTTTGCTTTAATGTTGCTTCAGTTAACGAAATCTAATGAAATTGATATTGGGAATGTAGCGTTTTCTTTAAAACAGTAACCATTTATTTGATCTTTCTTGTATTAGGTATCCATTTAAAGTCTGCCACATATATTTATGTTATCTTAATTTCTTCTTTTGGATGCCTTAAGGATATTTTGTTCCAACGTTACTTCTAAGCCATTATGAAAGATTCCTTTTATGAAAGATTTTAAAAAAATAAAAATAAAAAAAAGAAGATCAGTTACTGTTTATCCGTAGGCTATAACGAAATTTATTTGATCTATTTAATTTAAGTATTTGGACTATTAAGTTGGTGAAGTCATTTATTATTTATTTTATGTATGTGATTAATGTTTATATAGTTTGTTAGTCACCAAAGTGATCAAACTAGATTATTTAAAGTATTCACATGCATAAAAATCTTATGATCTCTATTTTGTGTGTGCGCTTATGTTATATAGTTTGTTAGTCACCAAAGTGGCCAAACTAGTATGTTAATGAAATTATGCATACATAAAATTGTAGTTTATTCGTGAAATTAATGAAATGCCTATAATTGTAAATTAGAGGATAAATTAATTTTCAATATTGCTAGAATTTAAGGATTTACCCAAAGGTAGATCAATTATTCTATGAAAAGTGAATATGATGAGGTAAATTAATATTCTTTAGTCAAACATAAATTGTCTGTCCAAAGATGTCATATATATTTGGTTAAAAATATTTAATTACCTATTAAAGACTAAAGGGCACTTAAATTATGATAGTGTGTCGTAGTATTTACCCAAAGGAGAATTGCGATGTGCTTTGACTGTTTTGTTGAATACATATTGATTTGTAAGCATGTAATATCTATTTTGTAGTTATTCCTTTTCATTCGCTTGCTTCGTCTGTTACTGTGTTCAACGGATTGAACTTCTCTGAATGGCGTGAACAAGTCCAGTTTCACTTAGGTGTGATGGATCTTGACTTGACTCTGTTGAATGATAAGCCCGATGCCATTACTGATTCGAGCAGTGCGGATGAGAAATCTTTTCATAAAGCATGGGAACGCTCTAACAGGCTAAGCCTTATGTTTATGCGAATGAATGTTGCCAACAACATTAAGAGTACTATTCCACAAACAGAAAGTGCCAGGGAATATCTGAAGTTTGTGGAAGAACGTTTTCGTTCTGCAGATAAGTCTCTCGCTGGTACACTAATGGCTGAACTCACGACCATGAAGTTTGATGGGGCGCGTAGTATGCAAAATCATATCATCGAGATGACTAACATTGCAGCAAGACTTCAAACCTTGGGGATGAAAGTGGCTGATTCCTTCTTGGTTTAGTTTATTCTGAACTCGTTGCCTCCTGAGTATGGACCTTTTCAAATTAACTATAACACTATTAAGGATAAGTGGAATATTAGTGAATTGTCTAGTATCCTTACTCAGGAGGAGTCAAGACTTAAGAAACAAGGGAGTCATTCAATTAACCTCATGGGTCAAGGAGCTGGTAAAGGACTTAAAGTGAAGGCCAACAAGTTCAAGAAGAAGAAAGCACTTGCTAAAGCTCAACAGGATGCTAACAAGGAACATAAGGCAGATATGTGTCGTTTCTGTAACAAGGAAGGACACTATCAGAAAGATTACCTTAAACATAAAGTTTGGTTCGAAAAGAAAGGTACAATTAGTGCTTTTGTATGTTTCGAATCAAATTTAGTAGAAGTTCCTAATAATACTTGGTGGCTTGATTCTGGTGCAACTGCTCATGTATCTACTACGTTGCACGGATTCCTTACGATCCAAACAACAAATCCAAATAAGGATTTCTTGTTCATGGGAAATCGTATGAAGGCTCCAATTGAAGGCATAAGGACTTATCGTTTGTTCATGGAGACTGGACGTCACCTTGATCTATTACAGACTCTTTATGTACCTTCAGTTTCTAGGAATTTGATTTCTGTTTCAAGACTTGATGTTTCTGGATTTGATTTAAAGTTTGGAAATAGATTTTTCAATTTATATAAGAATGCTATTTTTTATGGTTCTGGTTTTCTTAGTGATGGTTTATATAAATTGAAACTCGATAGTGGTTTTTCTGAATCCCTTCTTACTGTTCAACATAATGCTGGAATTAAACGTAGTTCACTAGAAGAAAGTTCTGCTTACTTGTGGCATAGACATTTGGGTCATATATCTAAAGAAAGTTTAGAAAGATTAGTAAAGAATGAAATTCTTTCAAATCTAAATTTTACTGATATTACTATATGTTTGGATTGCATTAAGGGAAAGCAAACCAAGCATAGTAAGAAAGGTGCCACAAGAAGCAGCCAGCTTCTTGAAATTATACACACCGATATTTGTGGACCCTTTGATGTTCCATCTTTTGGTGGAGAAAAATACTTTATCACTTTTATCGATTATTTTTCACGTTATGGATACATCTATTTGCTGAAAGAAAAATCTCAAACATCAGATGCTCTCAAGGTGTTTGTTAATGAGGTTGAAAGGAAATTAGATAAAAAGGTAAAAATGATTAGGTCAGATAGAGGTGGTAAATATTATGAAAAATATAATGTGTCAGGACAATGTCCAGGTCCATTTGCAAAGTTCCTCGAGGAACGTGGCATATGTGCACAGTATACTATGCCAGGAACTCCTCAATAAAATGGTGTTGCAGAAAGGCGTAATCTAACATTTATGGACATGGTTAGGAGCATGATAAGTAATTCCTCATTACACAAATTATTGTGTATGTATGCTCTTAAAACCACTGTATATTTATTAAACAGGGTTCATAGTAAGGTAGTTCCAAAGACCCCTTTTGAACTGTGGACAGGAAAGAAACCTAGTTTAAGGCACCTACATGTTTGAGGTTGCCCAGCGGAAGCTAGAGTTTATAATCCACAAGAAAAGAAATTAGATTCTCGGACAGTAAGTGGTTACTTTATTGGTTACCTAGAGAAATTTAAAGGGTATGTGTTTTACTATCCAAACCATAGTTCGAGAATTGTTGAAACCGGTAATGCAAGATTCATTGAGAATGATGAAGTTAGTGGGACTGTTGAAAAGAAAAGTGTGGAAATTAAAGAGGTGAGGGTCAATATTCTATTACCCAGAAATATGCCTACTTCCACACAAATACCAAATATTGTTCCAGTTGTTGAAGAACACCTTGACAACACCGAGCAATATTTGAATGAAACACTTCATGAAGAAACTAACTCACAAATATCTGACACAAATGAA
The DNA here is from genome assembly GCF_000715075.1 of Nicotiana tabacum. Taxonomy (NCBI): domain Eukaryota; kingdom Viridiplantae; phylum Streptophyta; class Magnoliopsida; order Solanales; family Solanaceae; genus Nicotiana; species Nicotiana tabacum. Next base: position 135,876,405 of record NC_134101.1, on the reverse strand, counting down.
ACACAAGAAATGCCATTAAGAAAGTCTCAAAGAGTTAGAAAATCGGTTATTTCGGATGATTACGTGGTTTATTTGCAAGAGTCAGATTTTGACGTTGGTCTTAATAAGGATCCGGTTTCATTTTTACAAGACATAGAAAGTAATGAGTCTGACAAATGGATTGATTCCATGAAGGAAGAGTTAAAATCCATGAAATACAATAAAGTCTGGGATCTTGTTGAATTGCTAGAAAGTTCTAAAAGAATCGGGTGTATATGGGTCTTTAAGACCAAATGCAATTCAAATGGCAATATTGAAATGATACAAAGCCAGACTTATTGTCAAGGGTTATACTCAGAAAGGAGGCATTGATTATAAAGAGACCTTTTCGCCGATCTCAAAGAAAGACTCGTTAAGAATTATTATGGATTTGGTGGCTCATTATGATTTAGAGTTACACCAAATGGATGTGAAAACTGCCTTTTTTAATGGAGATCTCGAGGAGGAAGTTTATATGGACCAACAAGAGGGTTTTTAAACTAAAGGAAAAGGTCAAATGGTGTGTAAACTGAAGAAGTCAATGGATGGACTTAAACAAGCCTCACGGCAATGGTATATAAAGTTTAATGATACCATAACATCTTTTGGATTTGTGGAAAATACTATTGATCGGTGTATATACCAAAAGATCAGTGGGAGAAAGTTTATATTTTTAGTCCTATATATTGATGATATCCTACTTGCTGCTAATGATTTAGGCATATTGCGTGAGACTAAAGATATTCTCTTTAAGAATTTTGAAATGAAAGATATAGGTGAGGCATCCTATGTGATAGGAATAGAAATATTCCGTGATAGATCATAAGGATTATTGGGGATTGTCTCAGAAAGGTTATATCGAAAGAATTCTAGAGAGATTTAATATGAACAATTGTTCAGCAGGAATTGTTCCAATTCAAAAAGGGAAAAATTTAGTCTCATGCAATGCCCTAAGAATGATGTAGAGCGAAAAGAAATGGAATCAATTCCTTACTCTTCTATTGTTCGTAGTCTAATGTATGCTCAGACTTGCACAAGACTGGATATTAGTTTTGCGGTCGAAATGCTAGGAAGATATCAGAGCAACCCAGGAATTGATCACTAGAAAGCTGCAAAGAAAGTTTTGAGGTACCTGAAAGGAACGAAGGATTACATGCTCATGTATAAGAGATCCAAGCATTTGGAAGTTGTTGGATACTCGGATTCAAATTTCGCTGGATGTATTGACACTAGAAAATCCATGTTTGGCTTTTTGTTCCAATTAGCTGAAGGAGCAATATCGTGGAAGAATGTCAAACAGTCTGTCATTGCTACATCCACGATGGAAGCAGAATTTGTGGCATGTTTTGAAGCCACAATTCATGCATTATGGCTGCACAACTTTATTTCAGGACTTGGGGTTGTCGACACCATTACCAAGCCGCTAAAAATTTACTATGATAATTTCGCAACAGTATTCCTCTCCAAGAACGATAAGTACTCCAAAGGTACCAAGCATATGAAATTAAAGTACTTTACCATCAAGGAGGAAGTTCAGAAACAAAGAGTGTCACTTGAGCATATTAGAACAGATCTCATGATTGCAGATCCGTTAACAAAAGGTTTATAGCCAAAGATATTTAAAGAACATGTACATAGAATGGGTCTTGGCTGTATTTATGACTGATGTATTTATGATGTTTTGGCACTCTAAGCTCATTTATATGTTTATGATATACACTAATGATTTCCTGTTTCTCATAATGGTGTACACATTATGTTTTGAGATATTACAGGATAAGGTTCAACGAGACATTATTGTGAACCATAATATTTTATAGCTTATGAACCTGGTACAATGAGTTACTAATGTTGTAGTATATGGAAGGGAGTATGTAGACAAATAATATAGGCAAAAAGGCCAAAATTGTCCTTCTATTTTGAATAATTAGTCACGTTTATACCCGTTTCTACTTTTCGTCTAAAATTGTCCCTACCGTTAACATAGTAACTAAAATTACCCCTAACCCTAACAGATGTCCTACATGGGACCTGGGACCCTTCTCCTAAACTGATAGCTAGGCAAATTCGAAACCAATTGAAAAGACCCGATCCATTTCACTGACTATCCATGAACCCGTTAGTCCACTCAATAAAATAGCCAAAACTCGGTAACTGTTAATTAGCTACACCATACCCACGACATCTCGTACTAAACTCCATCTCCACTGGTTCTCACTGCCAAATAAAAGATTCTATGTTTAATACTCCACTGTAGTAATACTCTAATCAAGTTTAATCAAAGTTTTGTAATCTAACTTCATTTTGTTGAAAAGAAAAAATCTAACTTTGTGGATTCAACAACAAATCATTACTGTGTATATCGATTTTTGAGATTTTTGAAATATGTCAATTCTACTTTAATTTTAGAGTTGGGATCGGTTGGCTGAAGTGATTTTATTCATCGGTTTGCTGCGGGAAAATCTACTTTGAGGGAAAAATTTTGGCCTCCATTGAAGGAGCTTCAAGCTTGAATTAAAAAGAAGAAGAAATCAGATCTAAGAACTTTTACTAGAATTTCAATTGGGTGTTATAAATTTTTGTTGGAAACATTTTTTAGAATTTGAATCTAATGTTTGAGGCATTTTTAACTGATTCGAACTGGGTGTTAGGTTAAAATTTTCGGCGCCGACCTGGCAAGGAAGATGATCTGTCTTTCCGGTTTGGTCTTCTTTAATCAATGAAGAAGAAGACTAATTAATGGGTCGGGTGGCTTAAAAATGGATTCATATTTGCTTAGATGGAAAACTATTATGGGTCCCAGGTGCCATGTAGGACATCTGTTAGGGTTAGGGGTAATTTTAGTTACTATGTTAACGGTAGGGACAATTTTAGGCGGAAAGTAGAAACGGGTATAAACGTGACTAATTATTCAAAGTAGAGGGACAATTTTGGCCTTTTTATATATAACCGCCAAAACTCACATTTAGTGGTTTATCGTATTATGGTATTTATGATGGACATTATAGAAGAGATTTGTTTATGTGCAACTAGTGTTCCTATATTAAATATTAATATTATGTGATTATCGGGCCAAGTGGGAGAATGTAAGTTATTTGTCTACGTGTATGTGGCCCAATAAGATTAGGCCCATGATTAATATTTAATTAATTATCAAATCTCATCGGTCCGATCGGTTACTTGATGGACGTATCGGATTAAGTGAGAACCCCTATAAATTGGTCCTCTCCCCACCCATTAGGGTTACCGTATTTTATTTTCTTTCTTCCATCACTAAAGGCGGCGGTAACGAAAGCTAGGTAAGGAGCGAGAAACCAATTTTGAATTAACGCTTCCGCTTCACGATGATGGCTCACGACTCAAATATATTTTCTGTAACGATTTCGTGTAAGATTATCATGTTCAGGATCCTCATACGCAATTAAAATTTATGCTAACATGCTTCGCTTGCTTGCTGTTTAAAGAACAAAAGTCTAAGGTGAAAGCGAAGTTTCACCGGAAACAAACCTAATTAACAAATGCTTTTAATCAATCTATGTCATTATATCTAGGTATCAACATTGGGCCCTAAATTAATCATTGATTTTCATCAAAATGCTTAAAATGCCCTTGCCAAGCCATGACCTTTCATTTTCGAATTTAAATTATATATATAACGAGGGTAAAACTATTTACATGTAAAGGAACTGATTGTATAAATTATTTATCCTCCTTGTTAGGCTTGTTAGGTAGAAACTTGCTCGCACCTAATTTTACAACAAAGCATGCCAACTTCACTGGGCGGATAAAGGGTCTTGCGTTGAACGTAGTTTTATTATATATATATATATATATATATATATATATATATATATATATATATATATAACAAATAAAATAAAAATATCAGTTTAAAAAAAGATACCGCTTATTGGTCTATTAATTTATTCATTTATTTATTTTTTCAATTCTTAATGTCTATTAAGAAAAAATTTATGTACGCCACTGCAATTGACCATGGTTTACATGGTGGCTAAAAAAAATTAAATTATTTCTTTTTTTAAGAAATCCAACATAATTTTGGAGCCAAATATATGTCAGCCAACAACTGTCAAGGTAGTAGTTGGGCTTACATGATTGGAACAAAATGTACTCATAATTAAGTACCTAACGTTATACAGAGATGCTGCTGTCAACAATTGTCAAACTTTTCATGAACATAACCGAAATTACCATTACCATCTAAAAGAAAAGAAGAAGAAAAAATTGTACTGTGTGTGCCAATAACGGCTCCCTGATGAAAACTAGACATGTCATTTTTATCTTGACCTGTAAAAATTAGATTTACTTTTTTTCTTTCTAGAGGAATAAAAACAGTAAATAAAACAAAGTTGTTGTCAAAGTGGGATTCCTACCATCTCGTTCATAACAAAATCTTTGTGTATGACATGTATACTTAAGTAACACCAAGAGCGAACGCAGCAATTTTTACTGACAGTATCGAAATTTATAGAACTTCGGGAATAATAACTTCAATTATCATATTTCTATCCAAGAAATATTCTTATTCTATTAGGTCGGGTTCAATTTTATTTTATCACAATTTTTAGTTGAAGTTTGAACCTCGACCTTCTTGAACAAAATCAAGCACATAACCAAAACACCAAAGGACAATTTATGTCAAATGGTGTCATTTTTTTCTACTTATCCGTTTCCTCACAATATTAATATATATATATTTAGTAAAAAAAATTCGATGAAGCTCTGTGACACCGTTTCATTAGGCGTGCATCCGCCCCTCAGTAACACTATATAATACACTAATACAGTACTCATAATAGATGAGTAGCGGCAAAAAAAAATCTTTTGTTAAACTTAAAATAAAATGAAGGATACGTATGTGAATTGAGAAAATGGAGTTATCATATATAGTTAAACGATAAATTGATATGAGAATACATACAAATAATAAGTCAGGATTAAGAAAATTGGAATAGTAATTTTGTTTTTCCCTGATTGCGCAGCGTACAAGGCGTGTCTTTAATTTCACGAAGTGGTTTGCACCGCCCAACAGCCTTCTAAACAATCAATACTTCGCTATGCCAGCTTTAGGTCTCCCTAACAATTCAACCCCAACTTCCTCCGCTTCTCATTACTCTTTCTTTACAATTTCTTATTTGACATATATTTCCCAGCAAACCGCGTAATTAATTTTGAGTTCACTCTCATTTCCCAACTTATGAGCTGTGTGTTACATGTATATATGTAGTTTCTGGCTCTCCCTTGCAAAACACATCCGCTCTAAAAGTTCTTTAATTTACTCATAAAGACCAACATTAAAGCAAAATAAATCTTCAAAAAGGACAAACACTTTCTCATTGTTTGCTGCCAGTACTGCCCCTGCCATTTCTTTTCATTATAGTTGCTATCTTCCACTTTTAAAACACAGCTGCAACCATGCAAGAAAGGTCAAAAATGCAGAAGAAGAAATCAACAGTTGCACGTAGAGCTTGGAACATTCTCCGCCTAGCCTTGTTATGGGCAAGAAAAGGTGGCATTTTCAGGAACAGGCACCTTATAGCCGATCTCCGTTTGCTTCCCAAATACATTAAAAGCCTCCGTCATACTGATGACTATGGTTACGGTGTTGGTCCCGGTGTGTTACATTATGGGGAGCGTGAGTTTTCCTTTGATGACACCCCAATCATTCATGTCAAGATGCATCGCCCTGCTTCCTTGCGTTTCAAGATGCCTAACATCACCTGCATCAAACCTCAAGTTGACTTTGACTTTAACTTTGAAAATGATCATCATCTTGACGATGAAATGTACCATGGTTATGATGATGATGTTCCAAGGAGAAGTTTTTTGAAGGGTGCGGATGATGATAATGAAGACGATGAATATGCGAGCTGTGAGGTCACACAGGAGATTAGTTGTCCTGGTGATGAAGCTATTGATATGAAGGCTGAGCAATTTATTGCAAAGTTCTATGAGCAAATAAAGCTGCAAAAGCAAATGTCATGTTTACAATACCATGAGACGTACGCTAATTGAAGATGACAATTAACGGAGAGTTGCAGATGCTTTTGGCTAATTACAATCTACGAATTTACTCTTTTTTGTATCCATTCTTGCCCTTGTTTCAGTTAGATACCTGTAGTATTCCTTATGTATAGGAGGCATTGCGGCATTTTTGTAGATGGATGAGGTGTTTCATTCCAGACTTAAAAAATAAAAGTATCAAAAAACAATTTCCAGAATGATTTTGCTTCAAGTGTTTACATTGACACTGGTAAAACAAACGTTGACGACAGTCACCAGGGGGTAACGTTTTTCTTAATGGGATCGGAGGTAATATTCGGCAACTTGCATTACTAGAAATCCGGTAAATACCGACCAGAAAAACCGACCAGCGTTGGTCGGTTATGGCCAATTACCAACCAAAACGCGTCCATATACGCTTGGTCGCTATTTTGATGATCGTTTTAATAGATCGACCAAGGTTGGTCGGTATATTAAAACTGTGAGACCTAGCCAAATAAATAAAATAAAATAAAATAAAAAAGAGAAAAATGTTGATTGGATGGATTTGTGGCTGGGCGGTGGAACCAATTTGCAAGATATACAAATAGGCAAATTGGTTGAAGTTGTCAGACACCAATCAGTTTTGATTGGTTAAACTATCTGCTATAAATAGAGGCCTTCGTTCCTCATTTCAGATACACCAAATCAGAGAGAGCGCAATAGAGCGTAGAGAGAGTAATCCACAGATTGTAATCTGTGAGATAAATAGTGAGTGTGAGTAATGTTGTAGTGAGCTATTTAAAATAAAGAGTGTTATTTCTTTCGAAGTTGTAGTAGTCTCTTGACACTACTAAGTCGTAATATTATAGTGAAAATATTGCTTCGCTCGGGTATTGTATTTTACCCCGTTAGATGGTGTCTTCGTTACTCTCTTGTGTTATTGTGATTTATCGTGGATATTGTTCCTGGGCGAGATTATTATATTTTCCCAACAACATGATATCAGAGCCATGGCGAATAATGGTTCGCTATCTTTCCAGTATCCACGTCTCACAAAAGATAATTATGAGAAATGGTGTCTACGCATGAAAGCCATTCTTGGCTCCCAGGATATGTGGGAAATCGTAGATAGAGGGTATGCAAAACCCGATAATGAGGAAGTTGTGCCTCAAAATAAAAAAGATGTCTTGGGAAAGACAAGGAAGAAGGATCAACAAGCCCTCACGTTGTCATAACCCGGATTTTCCACCCTCGGGAGTCGTGATGGCGCCTACTAATGAGAGCTAGGCAAGCCAATCCTTAACTACTTACTTCATTATCAAATTACTTCTTTTTAACAAATACAAGGTGATAACATGAAAACAGCGGAACTTTAAATAATTAAGCGGAAGATAACAATTAAATATCTGAAATCTGCATCTATTACAATTACTTAAGTCTCAACCGCCCAAAACCTGGTATCATAGTGTCACAAACGGTCTAAGATTTACTACATATAAAGTCTGAAGAAATTAATAATACACAATTTCGGAATATAAGGAAAATGAAACAGGAAAAATAGGGATAGAGAGAGACGCCAGGGCCTGCGGACACCTGCAGGTCTACCTTGGATCTCCGCGTGGACTGAAGGTAGCCTCCACACTATAGTCCAAAAGCTGCTCCGGGATCTGCACATAGTGCAGAGTGTAGTATCAGCACAACCGACCCCATGTGTTGGTAAGTGTCTAGACTAACCTCGACGAAGTAGTGACGAGGCTAGGACTAGACTACCAAATAACCTATGCAGTTCAAATACATATACATCGGAAAGAAATACAAAAATAACCAGTCAATATGGGAGGGGGAGCATGTTGTGGGGGAGATAACAATTCCGAATAGAAAGTCATCAAGTAATGAAAGAACAGCATAACTCAGATATCAACAAAGAATCAGAAATCAACAATTGCACGGCATCACCCTTCGTGCTTTTACTCTCGTCTTCACCCAAGCAATTATATAATAAAAGTGTGCACGGCATCACTCTTCGTGCTTTTACTCTCTTTTCTCACCATATAATCAATAAAATCAGCACAGAATGGTACATCGTGCAGCACGACATCACCCTTCGTGCTTTACACTCTTTCCTCATAATAATACATGGCATTACCCTTCGTGCTTTACACTCTTTCCTCACAAAATAAACAATACACGGCATCACCCTTCGTGCTTTAACACTCTTCCTCACCCAAACAACAATCACAAACAATGGGGCAAGGGAATAAACAAGATTATAATAGGAATCCCGGCAAGGGAACAATAATTCAAAAATTAAGTCCCGGCAAAGGAGCAACATCAATAATATCAACATTCCGATAAGAGAGATAACTAATAAAGCAACAATATCCTGGCAAGGGAACAATTTAATAACTTCTTTCTCTTATTCACTTTTACTTCACAACTCACTTTACCACTTGAGCCAATGCTCCAAAGGGTTCAGTCAACTCATATACTTTCACAATTCTTAATATAACTTGAGCCAATGCTCCTCGATGTTCAAAAGTCACAATTCCTTCCACAAACTTTTCACAACAAATAGAAATCAACTCTAAAGCATGGATAATACAACGAAGTCATGAAAATCACAATATAAGACTCACGTGCATGCTTGACACCAACGTATAGATACTCATCACCATGCCTATACGGCGTACTCTACATTTATCACATAGCAAATAGGACTCAACTCCTAATCCCTCAAGCTAAGGTTAGACCAAACACTTACCTCGATGCCACAAACACAATTCACGATTCGACTATAGCTTTACCCGTTGATTCCACCGCCAATTCGATCGTATCTAGTCACAAGTTACTTAATTACATCAATAAACGCTAAATGAATCAATTTGAATGCATGAAAATGAGTTTTCTAAAGTTTTACCCAAAAAGTTAAAAATCGCCCCCGGGCGCACATGGTCATAACCCGAGGTTCGAAACAAACCCCACAAACCCAAATGTATAATTTATTTTGAAACCAGACCTCAAAATCGACTGCGGCCGCACAGCCCTTCCTGTGGACTGCAGTGACATGCTTTAGTATTTTGGCTTTAACTTTCTCTATGGATGTCCAAATTGTGATTTGTTTACCTTTCTAGAAACTAGACACGAAGAGATACAACTTTTGTTTTTGAATAATCTCCAAATTCCTTGTAGATAAAAATATATAGGCTTCCGAAGTCGGACCAGTGAAATATTTCTTCACCGCGAACCGCACAAAATCTAGTGCGGCCGCACTCCATTTTTTGCGGACCGCACAGGTCTGTTCCGAGGCCTTCCACTTCTCTGAACCTATAACAACTATGTTTTAAGCCTAAGACATCCCGGAACCTATCCAAAACTCACCCGAGCCCTCGGAACTCCAAACGAAGTGTACATACTAACTCAAAAACATCCGACGAACTTATTCATGTAATCAAATCAGCAAAATAACATCATGAACATCGAATTAAACCTCAAGATCAATAAAATTTCTCAAAACTTCTTTAAACATCAAATTTTGCATTTAAGGTCCGAATCACGTCGAATGGAATCCGTTTCTTACCAAAATTTACCATCAACACATATAAATCATATTGAACCGGTACCGTGCTCCAGAACCATAATACGGGCCCGATACCACGGGTTTCACATAACATTTCACTTTTGAAAACCTTTATATTTTTTAGAAAATAATTTCTTTCAAAAATTCATTTCTCAGGTTTGGGACCTCGGAATTCGATTCCGGAAATACGCCCAAGTCCCATATTTTCCTACGGACCCTCCAGGACCGTCAAATCACGTGTCCGGGTCCGTTTACCCAAAACGTTGACCGAAGTCAAATTAATTCATTTTATAGTCAAAATTTATCATTTTTCACAGATTTTCACATATAAGCTTTCCGGCTACGCGCCTGGACTGCTCACGCAAATCGAGGTGATGCTAAAAGAGGTCTTTAAGGTCTCGGAACGCAGAATTCATTTAAAAAAATAAGTGATGACCTTTTGGGTCATCATATTACATTCTCCACCTCTAAAACAATCGTTCGTCCTCGAACGGACAGAAGAATGAAGTACCTGAGTCGAGGAAAAGATGGGGATAACGGCTCCGCATATCGGACTCGGACTCCTAGGTCGATACCTCAGCAGGCTGACCACTCCACTGAAAACGAACAAAAAGAAAACTCTTCGATCTCAAGTGACGAGCCTGCCGGTCTAGAATAGCTACCGGCTCCTCCTCATAAGACAAGTCATTGTCCAACTGGACAGTGCTGAAATCTAACACGTGGGATGGATCGTCGTGATACTTCTGAAGCATGGATACATGAAACATTGGATGCACGGTTGATAAGCTCGGCGGCAACGTAAGTCTATTAGCCACCTCTCCCACTCGATCAAGAATCTCAAACGTGCCAATGAACCTAGGGCTAAGTTTGCCCTTCTTCCCAAATCTCATCACGCCCTTCATAGGCGACACTCGAAGCAATACCCACTTACCGACCATGAATGCCAAATCACGAACCTTGCGGTCGGCATAACTCTTTTGTCTGGACTGAGCTGTACGAAGCCTATCCTGGATGATCCTGACCTTGTCCAAGGCATCTTGAACCAAATCCATACCCAACAATCGAGCCTCTCCCGGCTCAAACCATCCAACCAGAGACCGACACCGCCTACCATATAAAGCCTCATACGGAGCCATATGAATACTCGACTGGTAGCTGTTGTTGTAGGCAAACTCTGCTCAAGGAAAAACTGATCCCACGAGCCTCCAAAGTTTATGACACAAGCTCGGAGCATATCCTCCAAAATCTGAATGGTCCGCTCGGACTGCCCGTCCATCTGAGGATGAAACGCTGTGCTCAACTCAACCCGCGTGCCCAATTCTCGCTGAACTGCTCAACTCAAAAATTCATTTCTCAGGTTTGGGACCTCGGAATTCGATTCCGGAAATACGCCCAAGTCCCATATTTTCCTACGGACCCTCCAGGACCGTCAAATCACGTGTCCGGGTCCGTTTACCCAAAACGTTGACCGAAGTCAAATTAATTCATTTTATAGTCAAAATTTATCATTTTTCACAGATTTTCACATATAAGCTTTCCGGCTACGCGCCTGGACTGCTCACGCAAATCGAGGTGATGCTAAAAGAGGTCTTTAAGGTCTCGGAACGCAGAATTCATTTAAAAAAATAAGTGATGACCTTTTGGGTCATCATATTACATTCTCCACCTCTAAAACAATCGTTCGTCCTCGAACGGACAGAAGAATGAAGTACCTGAGTCGAGGAAAAGATGGGGATAACGGCTCCGCATATCGGACTCGGACTCCTAGGTCGATACCTCAGCAGGCTGACCTCTCCACTGAACACGAACAAAAAGAAAACTCTTCGATCTCAACTGACGAGCCTGCCGGTCTAGAATAGCTACCGGCTCCTCCTCATAAGACAAGTCCTTGTCCAACTGGACAGTGCTGAAATCTAACACGTGGGATGGATCGTCGTGATACTTCTGAAGCATGGATACATGAAACATTGGATGCACGGTTGATAAGCTCGGCGGCAACGTAAGTCTATTAGCCACCTCTCCCACTCGATCAAGAATCTCAAATGTGCCAATGAACCTAGGGCTAAGTTTTCCCTTCTTCCCAAATCTCATCACGCCCTTCATAGGCAACACTCGAAGCAATACCCACTTACCGACCATGAATGCCAAATCACGAACCTTACGGTCGGCATAACTCTTTTGTCTGGACTGAGCTGTACGAAGCCTATCCTGGATGATCCTGACCTTGTCCAAGGCATCTTGAACCAAATCCATACCCAACAATCGAGCCTCTCCCGGCTCAAACCATCCAACCAGAGACCGACACTGCCTACCATATAAAGCCTCATACGGAGCCATATGAATACTCGACTGGTAGCTGTTGTTGTAGGCAAACTCTACTCAAGGAAAAACTGATCCCACGAGCCTCCAAAGTTTATGACACAAGCTCGGAGCATATCCTCCAAAATCTGAATGGTCCGCTCGGACTGCCCGTCCATCTGAGGATGAAACGCTGTGCTCAACTCAACCCGCGTGCCCAATTCTCGCTGAACTGCTCTCCAGAAATGGAAGGTAAACTGCGTACCTCGATCCAAAATGATAGACTCGAGCACACCATGAAGACGAACAATCTCTCGGATATAGATCTCAGCTAACCTCTCGGAAGAATAAGAGACTGCCACAGGAATGAAATGCGCTGACTTGGTCAGCCTATCAACAATAACCCACACTGCATCAAACTTCCTCTGAGTCCGTGGGATACCAACAACAAAGTTCATAGTGATACGCTCCCACTTCCACTCAGGAATCTCAATCTTCTGAAACGAACCACCGGGCCTCTAATGCTCGTTCTTAACCTGCTGACAATTTAAACACCGAGTCACATATGCAATGATATCCTTCTTCATTCTCCGCCACCAATAATGCTGCCACAAATCCTAATACATCTTTGCGGCGCCCGGATAAATAAAGTACCGGAACTATGGACCTCTTCTAAAATCAACTCTCAAAGCCCATCCACATTAGGCATACAAACTTGACCCTGCAATCTCAAAACTCCATCATCACCTGAGGTAACCTTCTTGGCACCATCGTGCTACACCGTGTCTCTGAGGACACATAAATGGGGATCATCATACTGCCAATCTCGGATATGCTCCAATAATGAAGAGCGAGCGACTGTGCAAGCTAACATGCGACTAGGCTCAGAAACATCAAACCTCACGAACTGATTGGCCAAAGCCTGAACATCCAAAGCAAGCGGTCTCTCACCGACCGGAATATAAGCAAGACTGCCCATACTGGCTTACTTCCTACTCAAAGCATCGGCCACCACATTGGCCTTTCCCAGGTGATATAAGATGATGATATCATAATCTTTTAACAACTCCAACCACCTCCTCTGCCTCAAATTCAACTCCTTTTGCTTGAACAAATACTGCAGACTCTTGTGATCCGTGAACACCTCACATGCCACGCCATACAGATAATGCCTCCAAATCTTCAACGTGTGAACAATGGCTGCCAACTCCAAATCATGAACTGGATAGTTCTTCTCATGAATCTTCAACTACCACGAAGCATAAGAAATGACCTTGCCATCATGCATCAATACTGCACCAAGTCCAATACTAGATGCATATAATAGACTGTATAAGGCCCTAAACCGGTGGTCAAAACCAACACCGGTGCCGTAGTCAGAGCTGTCTTGAGCTTCTGAAAGCTTGCCTCACACTCATCTGACCATCTGAACTAGGCACCCTTCTGGGTCAACTTGGTCATCGGGGTTGCGATAGATGAAAACCCCTCCATGAACCGACGATAGTAGCCTGCCAATCCCAAAAAACTCCGAATCTCTGTAGCTGATGCTGGTCTAGGCCAGTTCTTGACTGCCTCAATCTTTGTCGGATCAACCTGAACACCCTGTGCTGATACAACATGACCTAGGAATGCAACTGAACTCAACTATAACTCACACTTCGAGAACTTAGCATATAACTGACTATCTCTCAAGGTCTGAAGGACCACTCTAAGATGTTGCTCGTGCTCCTCCCGGCTACGGGAATATATCAAAATATCATCAATGAAGACAATCACGAACGAGTCCAAATAAGGCCTGAACACTCGGTTCATTAAATCCATAAAAGCTACTGGGGCATTTGTCAACTCGAATGACATAACCAAGAACTCATAATGCTCGTACCGAGTGCGGAAAGCTGTCTTAGGGACATCGGATGCCCTAATCCTCAACTGATAGTAGCCAGATCTTAAATCAATCTTTAAAAATACCTTGGCACCCTGAAGCTGATCAAACAAATCATCAATCCTCGGCAATGGATACTTATTCTTGATTGTAACCTTGTTTAACTGCCGATAATCAATACACATTCTCATCGATCCGTCCTTTTTCTTAACAAAAAACATTGGCGCACCCCAAGGCGAAACACTCGGCCTAATGAAACCCTTCTCAAGCAAGTCTTGCAACTGCTCCTTCAACTCTTTCAACTCAGGCGGGGCCATATGATATGGCGGGATAGAAATAGTCTGAGTGCCCGGAGCCAAATCAATGCAAAAGTCAATGTCTCTGTTGGGTGGCATACATGGCAGGTCTGAAGGGAAAACCTCAGGAAACTCACGAACAACGGCCACAGAATCAATAGAAGGGACCTCAGCACTAGAATCACGTGCCAACTATATGAACCCTTCGGGGATTTTTATCACTATTTCCTCACTATTTTTGAATTATTAATTGAACTCAATCCTATTGATATCTACTGTTTTAAAAACTCAGCCACTTTTACTCAGATTTGAAACATAAATGATATTTCTAAATGATGTTTTGGGCTGAGAACTACTATTTTACTAATGTCTAAGGGGCTTGTGATGATTTTTGGACTGAGTGAGGTCGAGGGCCATATGTGAGGATATATTGAGTGATATGAGGCCGAGAGCCTGAGATACTTTTATACGCCACGAGGTGTCTTGAGTGATATGAGGCCGAGGGCCTAGATTTGATGCCACGAGATGGCTTGATATTGCGCTTAGGCCGTAAGGGACCCCTCCCGGAGTCTGCACACCCCCAGTGAGCGCGGGTACCCATTGTGATCACAGAGTGAGCCTGAGGGGCTGAGAGTGTTCTGAGAGTGAGCCCGAGGGGCTGGTACTGTTCTATGTGTTTACTTTATTTCCATTTGTATGCCATTACCTGTTGATTGTGTTACTTTATGTGTTATCTTCCTGATTGCCTGACATTACCTATTAAATTGAGTGTTAAGCCTAAGGGGCAGATTTCTGTATTTATCTGCACTAATTGTTTTGCATTCATTTGCATAACTATTGAAAAAGCCATTTTCAAAGAGGTTTAAACAGAGCTAAGATATTTCTAAAGATTTTACAGCTTCACTGTTTTTCTCAAGGGTTTTACACTGCTTCTATACAGCATGTTGGTTTGCTTTACGTGATTTCTTACTGCTCAGTTGTTATTTACCTTTATTACTCACTGAGTTGGAGTACTCACTTTACTCCCTGCACTTCGTGTGCAGATGCATGTATTTATTCACCCGGTAGCAGGTGTTGAGCTGATCGGAGGCTGAGTCATCGGAGTTTAGCAAGGTGACTGCCAGGGTTTGCAGCACCGCTCTTCTCCCTTCTCTTTCATCAGTCCTGTTTTGTACATTCAGACCTTGTAGTCGTATTTATACTCTAATAGATGCTTGTGACTTGTGGCACACCGGTTTGGGCTGTGTCGGGATGGTTTCTACTATTGTTATCGTTATTTCCGCAAATTATGGTTATTATATCATGTTTTAGTACTATTTATGGTATTTAACTATTTAAATGAGGTGTTCTATTTTGGTCTGGCTGGCCTTGTCTTCACGAGAGGCACCATCAAGACCGGGTTCAGGGTTAGGGTCGTGACAAGTTGGTATCAGAGCCTAGGTTACATAGGTCTCACGAGTCATGAGCCGGTTTAGTAGAGTCTCGCGGATCGGTATGGAGATGTCTGTATTTATCCTTGAGAGGATGCAGAACCTTTAGGAAAACTTCATATTCTTGAATTCTTATCGTGCGTCCTTGATTCAGCTTGAAAAGTAACTTTTGAAATTCCTTCCACGCGTTCGTAAGCGCGCATGAGCGCTCAGTATCAGATATGCATCGATGGCTTGTAATTCCCCGATCGAGGGGCGAGATGTGATCTTTGTGAGTTTGATATGGGGCCAGTCTGGAGGACTTGAGGCCGCATCTTTGCCTATGGCTTGAGCACCGACGGGCTGGTTGTGTGAGCAAGAGTTTTGAACTTATATGTTCGGTACTGTCCCTATTAGTGGGAGTGACGGTTGGGTATCTACGTTAGCACTGCGAGATGTATCTATATGACTTGGAAGTGACGAGGAAGGTCTGCTGGATGATAGAAGAACTATTAGGTGCTTGAATTCTATCGCGATTCGAGGTATAGCCCCAAGTTATGGGCATGTGAAGTATCTTTTCATGTCTCCTAGTTGGGAGTGGAGTAGATTTCATGTTGCGGTATAAGTTCAAACTCAGAAAGACTAAGTGACTGCATAATGGTTATGACGGTGGAAGGTATACATAAAAGTTAGTTTAAGGCGAAGCAGGTGGGTTATCTCCTGCGAAGTGTTTTGGAGTTGTGTGATCTTTATGTTGTCTGTTAGAAGATCCCATTTACAAGTGAAACATATGTGTGAATTTAATTTGGGTCGCTTAAGAGAGTGGGTTTAATTGTTACGAGAGTAAATGCAAGATTTGTAGAAGATATGAAGTACCAGATGGTCTGTGTTCCACGAGCTTATGAAGGATTGAGTTAATCATATTATGGTATTATGGCAGCAATAGAGTATATACGTTATGAGTTATTGAGTGTGTTTTGATCTATGGCTTCGGGCCAAGTGGGGGAGTCTGCTATTGATTAGTTGATTGCACGTTTATGTGCTATGTTAGTCCCAGTTCGAGGCGTTCGGGCAAATTAGTTATGGCCTACGGGGATTGAGACCGAGGATGGCTCAAGTAAAGGAAAAATTCTTAACAAGGTATATAGTATGCTTCATAAGTGTGTAAGAATCACGGAATGTCTTGAGTTGTTATTGGTAAAGTATGCTCGGTGCATAGAGCAAGAAGTTGCTTGGTTGTAATTGAATGATGTCACATTCTGCGGTGTCGGAGTGCTAATGAGGCACAGGTTGATCAGTTCGTTTGATCAGACTAATTGCAGTTTGAGTAGAGTGAATAACTCGTGGGAGTGGTTCTAATGTGTTCAAGATTCTACATGTAACAATAGGGTAAGTTATAGTTGTATATGTGGTTAGAGACTGAGTTTTCATTGGAAGATGTCAAGACTTGTGGTGTTTTCTATAGTAATTGTGGGATTATAAGTATCAGTATCAGGAGGTAACGGATTTAGATTCGCAGGAAGTTCTTCAAAGCAAAGTATTTCAAATGTGGTGCTTTTAGGAATATTTAAGAGAGTATTTAGCGGCTTATGAGTCTTAGACAATGTGGTCTTATGCTTGGTCTTGTGTGGTAATCCTGGGTTGAGGAATCTTGGTGATACAGCAAGAGAGAATATCAAGTTGAAGATGAATCAGAAGGAAATTTAGATAGATGGAGTAGCTTGATAGTAGACCGAATCGGTATGGTAAGGATATGATTAATTCCTTGTGTGTGTTCGAGGTAATAAGTTCTTTCAGGTATTTTGTGGCGATGCTCTTAGGTTTTGCTGGCTTGCTTAGCTTATTCAAGTTAGAAGGATTCAGTCCTGACAGGTCTGATTTATGCAAAGGGAACTCGGAGAGTTCTTGATGGTTTTTACCGAGGTTTGGAGATATATATCTTCTATGGGCAAGCGATGTATAGTGATTTTTCTTCTAGACAGGACCAATGGAAAGTTTTGACTAGTGGAGTGTGTAGTTGTCTGTGGCTCGGAAGGGAGATGAAGTTATCATGTTATCCTAGGATGGTATGTTATATGCGGTATATTGTGAGGATCGAGATTTGCATGTGTAAAGTTACGGTCAGTTCTGAAAGGAAGTTCATGAAACTCTTAAGCAGCGGGTAGCCTCATATGATTAAGGAAATGGTACTGCTAATTGGAACTGATTTGACGAGGGTAGATGTTTCAGAAAAAGGGCAATGTGATTTAAGTTGATGGCACTTCGGTAGTATTATGGCACTTTCTCGTTAGATGGACTGCTGACATTCGAGTTTGCTTGGGGGCACAGAGGAATATTTGAATACCTCCCGTGGAGTGATTGGTATTTGAGGTGTGGTATGTGTTCGGACGGCGGAATTGGGATCAGGTATGATGATTCATGTGCTATATGGAGTTGGAGACTATGAGTCCTCATGTTCAGGCTATGTTGCAGTTGTGAGTCGCGTGTTTCGGCATTGTGTAGTGACTATCGAGGTTTGGAGACCTGAGCGGATCTTTTGTTACTTGGTATGTTATCTTTGGAAGTGATATTGGGTTCAGACTGGTTGTCTCTGTGTTGTGTCATTCAGGACTAGTGCGCTAAGGCAGCGTTGTTGGCTATGCCGGAAAATGCTACGGATTAAGTGGCGATGTTTGGTGGATTATGTCCCATTAGAGGAATTTTACATGCCGAAACCCAGCGGACGGCTGGGAAGGATTTGTCTTTCTTACTTGGCCTTTTATGACGAGTGTCAGTGTTGAGGCTCCTTATGTTGATTCAGTTCCGGTGGTGAGGGACTATTCGGATGTGTTTCTTACGGCAGGGCACCGTATCATATGGCATTGGAAGGAGTTATAGTAGTGTAAGGAACAGCTTCAGGATTTCCTTGATAAAGAGTTCATTGGTAGGCCGATGTGGATGCGTGTTCTAACTTGAGCCGGCTTGGTTGGTTCCGAATTGCATTGTTGAGGAATGTGTCGATTCGACTATTATTGAGTCTATTGGTGATCCGGGGAGATCTATGAGTTGCCTTTCTGTGTTGTGAGACGTTATGATTTGTTGGTTATGGGCACATATGGTGCGGTTCTATTGGGGTTCATAGTGGAAGTCGAGCGGGAAGTGTAATTGGGTGTTGCTCGGTGAACGGCGTATTGGTTATGTCCTATCGGGTTTGTGTGGTATATGTTACTTGTTTCACTGTGGGTGTAATGATTTTCTTTGGTTCCAAATATCAAATTGTGTGTGGTTGTCAATTTCGAGCATAGTGACTTGAGGTGTCTTATGTGGAGCAGTGCTTGGATAGGATCGCACATTGCAGCGAAGCTATGTGGGATATGACCTTGCGGGTTAGATTCGTGTGTTCTATTCAATGATGTGAGACGGGTTCTCAACCTTGTGTTGTGGTGGCACTGGTGAGCTTGAGGTATAGCTCTTTCATTTGAGTCATTTTCATGATTTGATTATGTTCGGACCGATGCTTATTGGTGCGCATATTATGCTAGTTGTGGCTTAGGCCTCTATTGATATGTCATGTCACCAGAGTGGTGTGTTGGATTAGAGGAGATCGTTCGGATCATTAATGAATACGAACGGATTCGATTTCAGCATGTTGGAAGGTTAATATCGAGGTTCGGCTCGAAATTTACTATGGTATTTGTCAGAGGAGAATTGGCTTCATGAATGGGTGATCTGAGAAAATGGTTATGGTTTACTGTGTATTTCATTTATCGTTGGCAGTATATGACAGAGTTGGAATGTGACTTTGGTTGATAAGAGGATTTCTACCAGTATTCCATTGTTGTGGACAACTACTGTGAATAGAAGTTATCGCTACGAGTGTTTGAGTTATGTGGTATATCATCGGATTGCTCCGGAGGTTGCAGGCATGGGTTATTACAGCTGGTTCGGGTCTATTCAGAGTATAGGTGTGAGGTTTTGAACGTATTGATGGTTTCAGAAGTGGAAATGTGGTTATATGGCTTAGGGGCCAGACTGGAATGTGTAATTTCAGTTGCAATGTGTTATTGGACCTATATGAGATAGGGTGACGTGGGATCACCCCCCGGGTATATGCATGGTAAAGTTATTCAGTTATTGGTTAGTTCTAGAACAACTCTGGGTATGTTCGAGGACGAACTTTGATTGCCAGTTCTCGGGCATGACTTGCCCTGTGTAATGTATTATGATTGATGTAGATCGTTGGTTTTGGTTTTCAGGAAAAATCGGAATGAATTTGAAAGAAAAGTCTCAGGTGAAAGCTTTAAATTTGAAAGGTGTCACCAAGAGTTGAATTATTTGTATATGAGCTCGGAAAGGAATTTTTATGATTTGGTTAGCTTCGTTGGGTGATTTATGACTTAGGAGAGTGATCGGAATTTGGTTTTGGAGGTCCGGAGTAGAACTAGGCTTGAATTGGCGAAGTTGAGATTTTGGCGATTTCCGGTTGGTAGGTGAGATTTTGATTTGGGAGTCGGAATGGAATTCCGAGAGTTGCAGTAGCTTCGTTATGTCATTTAGAATGTGTGTGCAAAATTTTAGGTCATTCGAACGTGATTTGGTTGGGTTTTTGATCGAAAACGTATTTCGGAAGTTTTTAGAAAACTTAGTCTTGAATTCGATGAGTTTCGGGTAATTTGATGTTGTTTGAGGTATTTTGATGATTGGAACAAGTTCTAATGATGTTATGGGTTATTTTGGTAGGTTTGGTTGAGATCCGAGGGCCTCGGGTGTGTTTCAGGAGGTTAAACTGATCAATTTCATGTTTTGAGAACTTCAGAAATTGCAGGTTTCAGTTGCAGGCATTTTAGCCTTCGCTTTCACGAAGGGCCGAGGTTCATAAGCATCGTGTTTGCAAAGGTTTGTGAGAGGACTTCATCGCATTCACGAGGGTGTATACGCGATCGCGTAGGAGGAATTGGGTCTGATGGTCAGTTAGTCATCGCGTCCATGATAGAGCAAACGTGTTCGCGAAGGTCAAGGCTATGGAAGCATTGCGTTTGCGACTGGCATGTCGTGTTCGTATAGGGTAAAGTTGGTCAACGCAATTTTTTTGCTATGCGTTCGTGGGTGGTTGACCGCGTTCGCGAAGAAGGTAAGTCAGGCCTGGGTAGAATGTTTTTTTAAGTCGTCTTGTCCGCGATTTTGGGTCTATTTTCACCCATGGGTGCTCGTTTTTGGAGATTTTTTTAGGAAATTAAAGAGGGATTCAAGAGGAATCGACTTGAGGTAAGAATCTTGGTCTTAAAACTCGATTATATTGTGAAATCCACCTAGAAATTTCATGGAAAACTAAGCCTAAAATTGAAGAACTAGGGCTTGAGAAATTGGACTTTTGATTTGGGATTTGAAGGACCATTTGAGGTCGGATTTGAGAACTTTTAATATATATGAACTCGTGAGGAGATAAAGAATCTAATGATGTGAAAATTTCTGAGTTTCGAGAAGTGGGCCCGGGGCTCAGGTTTTGGTAATTTCGGGATTTGTGTCCGATATTGATTGTTTTCGCTTGGACTTTATTCCCTAGCATATTGTGAGGTATCCATTCTGATTTTGGATAGATTCGACGCGCGTGGAGGCCGATTTGAGGGGCAAAGGCGTCGCGAGCTAGGGATTTCACCAGTTCGAGGTGCGTAATGATTGTAAATGATACTCTGAGGGTTTGAAACCCTAGATTGCACATCGTAGTGCTATATTGAGGTGAGACAAACGCTTAATGATGAGCGTGGGGTCATTTAATATTGGGGATTGTGACTTGGTCCGTCCCGATTGATGATTTTACCGCGTATTTGACTGAAACTTATTTGTTAATATCATGATTTGGGTTGATCGCCATATTTGGGCTTCGTGCCAACTATCTGAACCCTTCGGGGATTTTTATCACTATTTCCTTACTGTTTTTGAATTATTACTTGAACTCGGTCTTGTTGATATCTACTGTTTTACAAACTCAACCACTTTTACTCAGATTTCAAACTTAAATGATATTTCTAAATGATGTTTTGGGCTGAGAACTACTATTTTACTAATGCCCGAGGGGCTTGTGATGATTTTCGGACTGAGTGAGGCCGAGGGCCATATGTGAAGATATATTGAGTGATATGAGGCCGAGGGCCTGAGATACTTTTATACGCCACGAGGTGGCTTGAGTGATATGAGGCCGAGGGCCTAGATTTGATTCCACGAGATGGCTTGATATTGCGCTTGGGCCGTAAGGGGCCCCTCCCGGAGTCTGCACACCCCCAGTAAGCGCGGGTACCTATTGTGATCACAGAGTGAGCCCGAGGGGCTGAGAGTATTCTTAGAGTGAGCTCGAGGGGCTGGTACTGTTCTATGTGTTTACTTTATTTCCATTTGTCTGCAATTACCTGTTGATTGTGTTACTTTATGTGTTATCTTCCTGATTGCCTGGCATTACCTATTAAATTGAGTGTTGAGCCCGAGGGGCGGATTTCTATGCTTATCTGCACTAATTGTTTTGCAATCATTTGCATAACTGTTGAAAAAGCCATTTTCAAAAGAGGTTTAAACTGAGCTAAAATATTTCTATAGATTTCACAGCTTCACTGTTTTTCTCAAGGGTTTTACACCGCTTCTATACAGCATGTTGGTTTGCTTTACGTGATTTCTTACTGCTCAGTTGTTATTTACCTTTATTACTCACTGAGTTGGAGTACTCACTTTACTCCCTGCACTTCGTGTGCAGATGCAGGTATTTATTCACCCGGTAGCGGGTGTTGAGCTGATCGAAGGCTGAGTCATCGGAGTTTAGCAAGGTGACTGCCAGGGTTTGCAGCACTGCTCTTCTCCCTTCTCTTTCATCAGTCTTGTTTTGTACATTCAGACCTTGTAGTCGTATTTATACTCTAATAGATGCTCGTGACTTGTGACACCCCAGTTCGGGTTGTGTCAGGAGGGCTTCTACTGTTGTTATCGTTATTTCTGTAAATTATGGTTATTATATCATATTTTAGAACTATTTATGGTATTTAACTGTTTAAATAAGGTATTCTGTTTTGGTCTGGCTGGCCTTGTCTTCACGAGTGGCGTCATCATGACCGGATTCGGGGTTAGGGCCGTGACAATTTGAAAGTATAACCAAGATGAGTTTCTCCAATCCATCAATTAATGCAATATCAAACGCTACTGTTCAAACATCACCATGGCGTTCTATACGATTGAGTTTCCGTCTTCTTTTCAGGTGCACTCTTTTCAGGCGCACTCCAAGAAATACCTCTTTTATTTTTCATTCACACTCTTTAAAAAAAAACACTAGGTGCTTCTGGAAGCTTCACTTGACCTGTTAGATTCGCTTTTAACACCTTTCATTTTCTCATCAATCAATCGCCGCAATCATTCCTAATCCTCCTACAAGACAAGAATGCCAACATATATAGTTGAACTGTAGGTAAACTAAATAGAAATATTAGAAACAAAGCAGCCTCTTCTCTAAGACACTAACATATAACTCCTTGAAGATTTGAGTTAATTATATATATTGTAAGGATACTTTTACTCTATTAGTAAATTTTAACATGTGACAACTTAATAATTATCAGTTTTACCAAATTATCAACTAATGTTCGAGATTTAAGTGTGTAAATATTCCCGTCTTTGCATGGAACTTAAACTTATTTTCTAAGAAAACACATTGTTTTGTCGGGCAATAAATTAGTAACGGTGGGTTTCCGGGGAGGGAGAACGTTGCTGAGCTTGCTTGCTGTTTAAAGAACAAAATGTCTAGGGTGAAAGCAAAGTTTCAACTAAATCAAGCCTAACAAATGCTTTAAAAGTCACATGATCATCAATCCTGGGTCACTAAGTTAATCATTCCCTTTGATCTACAATCCTCTGGGAAATGGTTCTACCATATCCCTTTACAATTTCGTTAGCCTTTAAAGATTTTTTGTGTTTTATTTTTAGATCTTTTACGCGTAAAATAATGATTTCCTAAGAGGTTTGACATAAAACTAAAAATCGTACTAGTAGGCCATAGTTCCTTTTCTTTTTCATCATCACTACTGGAATAAATATTATGTTTCTATTCGATTGCTAACATATGTACGTAATTATGTACATATAGCTTTTGACATATTAGTAAGGGAAATAAGGCTACTTTTTGTAAGTGGCCTAAAAATTAAGTTAGTCACTAATTTATGTGGGATATCCATTTTCTTCCACACTTGAATTGAACATCCAAACACTCTACATGTGTGAATTATTTGTTATGCTCTTAAACAATTTCTAGACTGTTTGTGGATAAAATGCTCCTCCAAGCATGAATATGTCTACGGAAAATTAAGGTTAAAAAATATGGAATATGTTGCCCCAATATAAAGGCTACAGGCATAGCATGCAGCAGGCAGGAAACAAGAAGCAGCAGCTCCTACAGGCCAAGTGGGGCTGCATTTCAAGAACCTGGCAAAACCCAAAATCAACTGCATACTCTCCCTCCAACAAACCAAAATCAATAAAACGATCTTCTTCTTTCCAGGGAAGAAGAGGATAAAACTCTAAATTTAATAATATCAAAATCGAATTTGAACCAGCAGAAAGAAAATATTGGCAAATTAAGCCGCCTGTTTTCAACATAATGATTGTGTCTTTCAAAACCGCAAAAATGAACGTACGTATTGTGTACTTGGATTGGGGAAACATTGCTTTGTAAATTATTTTCCTACGTGTACGTGGCCCAATAAGATTATGCTCATGAGTAATATTTAATTAATTATCAAATCTCATCCGTCTGATCGGTTACTTGATGGATATATCGGATTAAATGAGAACCTCTATAAATTGGTCCTTTCCCCACCCATTAGGGTTACCGTATTTTATTTTCTTTCTTCCATCACTAAAGGTCGCCGCCTCATGATAATGGCTCACGATTCAGGTATGTTTTCTGTAACGATTTCGTGTAAGATTATCATGTTCAAGATCCTGATATGCAATTAAATTTATGCTAATATGTGGTATCATGAGCCTGAATTATTTGAACTGATAATTTTAGCAAAAGAAAAACTATATCATTATGTTGATCCGTACTGTTCTAATTGGATCCGTGATAATCTCTTATCTGATTCCAGTTCTTTTAATTTGAGGATACACAATAAAGTATGAAATCTCTTTTATGAACTGCTAGTAACAAATTATGCCAAAATTTCTATTTGAACGAAGAAAGGTCGGACGCCGTCAATAATGACTCGTTGTTTAAAGAACTTTGGCGTTATGTTCCTCCCTATATTGCCCTGTCATAAATTTTTCTTTAATATTGCTTCAGTTAACGAAATCTAATGAAATTGATATTGGGAATGTAGCGTTTTCTTTAAAACAGTAACCATTTATTTGATCTTTCTTGTATTAGGTATCCATTTAAAGTCTGCCACATATATTTATGTTATCTTAATTTCTTATTTTGGATGCCTTAAGGATATTTTGTTCCAACGTTACTTCTAAGCCATTATGAAAGATTCCTTTTATGAAAGATTTTAAAAAAAATAAAAATAAAAAAAAGAAGATCAGTTACTGTTTATCCGTAGGCTATAACGAAATTTATTTGATCTATTTAATTTAAGTATTTGGACTATTAAGTTGGTGAAGTCATTTATTATTTATTTTATGTATGTGATTAATGTTTATATAGTTTGTTAGTCACCAAAGTGATCAAACTAGATTATTTAAAGTATTCACATGCATAAAAATCTTATGATCTCTATTTTGTGTGTGCGCTTATGTTATATAGTTTGTTAGTCACCAAAGTGGCCAAACTAGTATGTTAATGAAATTATGCATACATAAAATTGTAGTTTATTCATGAAATTAATGAAATGCCTATAATTGTAAATTAGAGGATAAATTAATTTTCAATATTGCTAGAATTTAAGGATTTACCCAAAGGTAGATCAATTATTCTATGAATAGTGAATATGATGAGGTAAATTAATATTCTTTAGTCAAACATATATTGTCTGTCCAAAGATGTCATATATATTTGGTTAAAAATATTTAATTACCTATTAAAGACTAAAGGGCACTTAAATTATGATAGTGTGTCATAGTATTTATCCAAAGGAGAATTGCGATGTGCTTTGACTGTTTTGTTGAATCCATATTGATCTGTAAGCATGTATTATCTATTTTGCAGCTATTCCTTTTCATTCGCTTGCTTCGTCTGTTACTGTGTTCAACGGATTAAACTTCTCTGAATGGCGTGAACAAGTCCAGTTTCACTTAGGTGTGATGGATCTTGACTTGACTCTGTTGAATGATAAGCCTGATGCCATTACTGATTCGAGCAGTGCGGATAAGAAATCTTTTCATAAAGCATGGGAACGCTCTAACAGGCTAAGCCTTATGTTTATGCGAATGAATGTTGCCAACAACATTAAGAGTACTATTCCACAAACAGAAAGTGCCAGGGAATATCTGAAGTTTGTGGAAGAACGTTTTCGTTCTGCAGATAAGTCTCTCGCTGGTACACTAATGGCTGAACTCACGACCATGAAGTTTGATGGGGCGCGTAGTATGCAAAATCATATCATCGAGATGACTAACATTGCAGCAAGACTTCAAACCTTGGGGATGAAAGTGGATGATTCCTTCTTGGTTTAGTTTATTCTGAACTCGTTGCCTCCTGAGTATGGACCTTTTCAAATTAACTATAACACTATTAAGGATAAGTGGAATGTTAGCGAATTGTCTAGTATGCTTACTCAGGAGGAGTCAAGACTTAAGAAACAAGGGAGTCATTCAATTAACATCATGGGTCAAGGAGCTGGTAAAGGACTTAAAGTGAAGGCCAACAAGTTCAAGAAGAAGAAAGCACTTGCTAAAGCTCAACAGGATGCTAACAAGGAACATAAGGCAGATATGTGTCGTTTCTGTAACAAGGAAGGACACTATCAGAAAGATTGCCTAAAACATAAAGTTTGGTTAGAAAAGAAAGGTACAATTAGTGCTTTTGTATGTTTCGAATCAAATTTAGTAGAAGTTCCTAATAATACTTGGTGGCTTGATTCTGGTGCAACTGCTCATGTATCTACTACGTTGCACGGATTCCTTACGATCCAAACAACAAATCCAAATAAGGATTTCTTGTTCATGGGAAATCGTATGAAGGCTTCAATTGAAGGCATAGGGACTTATCGTTTGCTCATGGATACTGGACATCACCTTGATCTATTACAGACTCTTTATGTACCTTCAGTTTCTAGGAATTTGATTTCTGTTTCAAGACTTGATGTTTCTGGATTTGATTTAAAGTTTGGAAATAGATTTTTCAATTTATATAAGAATGTTATTTTTATGGTTCTGGTTTTCTTAGTGATGGTTTATATAAATTGAAACTCGATATTGGTTTTTCTGAATCCCTTCTTACTGTTCAACATAATGCTGGAATTAAACGTAGTTCACTAGATGAAAGTTCTGCTTACTTGTGGCATAGACATTTGGGTCATATATCCAAAGAAAGTTTAGAAAGATTAGTAAAGAATGAAATTCTTTCGAATCTAAATTTTACTGATATTACTATATGTTTGGATTGCATTAAGGGAAAGCAAACCAAGCATAGTAAGAAAGGTGCCACAAGAAGCAGCCAGCTTCTTGAAATTATACACACCGATATTTGTGGACCCTTTGATGTTCCATCTTTTGGTGGAGAAAAATACTTTATCACTTTTATCGATTATTTTTCACGTTATGGATACATCTATTTGCTGAAAGAAAAATCTCAAACAGCAGATGCTCTCAAGGTGTTTGTTAATGAGGTTGAAAGGTAATTAGATAAAAAGGTGAAAATGATTAGGTCAGATAGAGGTGGTAAATATTATGAAAAATATAATGAGTCAGGACAATGTCCAGGTCCATTTGCAAAGTTCCTCGAGGAACGTGGCATATGTGCACAGTATACTATGCCAGGAACTCCTCAATAAAATGGTGTTGCAGAAAGGCGTAATCGAACATTTATGGACATGGTTAGGAGCATGATAAGTAATTCCTCATTACACAAATTATTGTGTATGTATGCTCTTAAAACCACTGTATATTTATTAAACAGGGTTCATAGTAAGGTAGTTCCAAAGACCCCTTTTGAACTGTGGACAGGAAATAAACCTAGTTTAAGGCACCTACATGTTTGGGGTTGCCCAGCGGAAGCTAGAGTTTATAATCCACAAGAAAAGAAATTAGATTCTCGGACAGTAAGTGGTTACTTTATTGGTTACCTAGAGAAATCTAAAGGGTATGTGTTTTACTGTCCAAACCATAGTTCGAGAATTGTTGAAACCGGTAATGCAAGATTCATTGAGAATGGTGAAGTTAGTGGGACTGTTGAAAAGAAAAGTGTGGAAATTAAAGAGGTGAGGGTCAATATTCTATTACCCAGAAATATGCCTACTTCCACACAAATACCAAATATTGTTCCAGTTGTTGAAGAACACCTTGACAACACCGAGCAACATTTGAATGAAACACTTCATGAAGAAACTAACTCACAAATATCTGACACAAATGAAACACAAGAAATGCCATTAAGAAAGTCTCAAAGAGTTAGAAAATCGGTTATTTCGGATGATTACGTGGTTTATTTGCAAGAGTCAGATTTTGACGTTGGTCTTAATAAGGATCCGGTTTCATTTTTACAAGCCATAGAAAGTAATGAGTCTGACAAATGGATTGATTCCATGAAGGAAGAGTTAAAATCCATGAAATACAATAAAGTCTGGGATCTTGTTGAATTGCTAGAAAGTTCTAAAAGAATCGGGTGTATATGGGTCTTTAAGACCAAACACAATTCAAATGGCAATATTGAAATGATACAAAGCCAGACTTATTGTCAAGGGTTATACTCAGAAAGGAGGCATTGATTATAAAGAGACCTTTTCGCCGATCTCAAAGAAAGACTCGTTAAGAATTATTATGGATTTGGTGGCTCATTATGATTTAGAGTTACACCAAATGGATGTGAAAACTGCCTTTTTTAATGGAGATCTCGAGGAGGAAGTTTATATGGACCAACAAGAGGGTTTTTAAACTAAAGGAAAAGGTCAAATGGTGTGTAAACTGAAGAAGTCAGTGGATGGACTTAAACAAGCCTCACGACAATGGTATATAAAGTTTAATGATACCATAACATCTTTTGGATTTGTGGAAAATACCGTTGATCGGTGTATATACCAAAAGATCAGTGGGAGAAAGTTTATATTTTTAGTCCTATATGTTGATGATATCCTACTTGCTGCTAATGATTTAGGCATATTGCGTGAGACTAAAGATATTCTCTTCAAGAATTTTGAAATGAAAGATATGGGTGAGGCATCCTATGTGATAGGAATAGAAATATTCCGTGATATATCACAAGGATTATTGGGGATT
This sequence comes from Nicotiana tabacum, assembly GCF_000715075.1. Classification (NCBI taxonomy): domain Eukaryota; kingdom Viridiplantae; phylum Streptophyta; class Magnoliopsida; order Solanales; family Solanaceae; genus Nicotiana; species Nicotiana tabacum. The sequence continues at coordinate 135,847,536 of NC_134101.1, read as the reverse complement.
GTCTCAGAAAGGTTATATCGAAAGAATTCTAGAGAGATTTAATATGAACAATTGTTCAGCAGGAATTGTTCCAATTCAAAAAGGGGAAAATTTAGTCTCATGCAATGCCCTAAGAATGATGTAGAGCGAAAAGAAATGGAATCAATTCCTTACTCTTCTATTGTTCGTAGTCTAATGTATGCTCAGACTTGCACAAGACTGGATATTAGTTTTGCGGTCGAAATGCTAGGAAGATATCAGAGCAACCCAGGAATTGATCACTAGAAAGCTGCAAAGAAAGTTTTGAGGTACCTGAAAGGAACGAAGGATTACATGCTCATGTATAGGAGATCCAAGCATTTGGAAGTTGTTGGATACTCGGATTCAGATTTCGCTGGATGTATTGACACTAGAAAATCCATGTTTGGCTTTTTGTTCCAATTAGCTGAAGGAGCAATATCGTGGAAGAGTGTCAAATAGTCTGTCATTGCTACATTCTCGATGGAAGCAGAATTTGTGGCATGTTTTGAAGCCACAATTCATGCATTATGGCTGCACAACTTTATTTCAGGACTTGGGGTTGTCGACACCATTACCAAGCCGCTAAAAATTTACTATGATAATTTCGTAACAGTATTCCTCTCCAAGAACGATAAGTACTCCAAAGGTACCAAGCATATGAAATTAAAGTACTTTACCATCAAGGAGGAAGTTCAGAAACAAAGAGTGTCACTTGAGCATATTAGAACAGATCTCATGATTGCAGATCCGTTAACAAAAGGTTTATAGCCAAAGATATTTAAAGAACATGTACATAAAATGGGTCTTGGCTGTATTTATGACTGATGTATTTATGATGTTTTGACACTCTAAGCTCATTTATATGTTTATGATATACACTAATGATTTCTTGTTTCTCATAATGGTGTACACATTATGTTTTGAGATATTACAGGATAAGTCTCAAGGAGACATTATTGTGAACCATAATATTTTATAGTTTATGAACCTGGTACAATGAGTTACTAATGTTGTAGTATATGGAAGGGAGTATGTAGACAAATAATATAGGCAAAAAGGCCAAAATTGTCCCTCTATTTTGAATAATTAGTCACGTTTATACCCATTTTTACTTTTCGTCTAAAATTGTCCCTACCGTTAACATAGTAACTAAAATTACCCCTAACCCTAACAGATGTCCTACATAGGCACCTGGGACCCTTCTCCTAAACTGATAGCTAGGCAAATTCGAAACCAATTGAAAAGACCCGATCCATTTCACTGACTATCCATGAACCCGTTAGTCCACTCAATAAAATAGCCAAAACTCGGTAACTGTTAATTAGCTACACCATACCCACGACATCTCGTACTAAACTCCATCTCCACAGGTTCTCACTGCCAAATAAAAGATTCTATGTTTAATACTCCACTGTAGTAATACTCTAATCAAGTTTAATCAAAGTTTTGTATTCTAACTTCATTTTGTTGAAAAGAAAAAATCTAACTTTGTGGATTCAACAACAAATCATTACTGTGTATATCGATTTTTTAGATTTTTGAAATATGTCAGTTCTACTTTAATTTTAGAGTTGGGATCGGTTGGCTGAAGTGATTTTATTCATCGGTTTGCTGCGGGAAAATCTACTTTGAGGGAAAAATTTTGGCCTCCATTGAAGGAGCTTCAAGCTTGAATTAAAAAGAAGAAGAAATAAGATCTAAGAACTTTTACTAGAATTTCAATTGGGTGTTATAAATTTTTGTTGGAAACATTTTTTAGAATTTGAATCTAATGTTTGAGGCATTTTTAGCTGATTCGAACTGGGTGTTAGGTTAAAATTTTCGGTGCCGCCTTGGCAAGGAAGATGGTCTGTCTTTCCGGTTTGGTCTTCTTTAATCAATGAAGAAGAAGACTAATTAATGGGTCGGGTGGCTTTTTAAAAATGGATTCATATTTGCTTAGTTGGCAAACTATTATGGGTCCCAGGTGCCATGTAGGACATCTGTTATGGTTAGGGGTAATTTTAGTTACTATGTTAACGGTAGGGACAATTTTAGGCGGAAAGTAGAAACGGGTATAAACGTGACTAATTATTCAAAGTAGAGGGACAATTTTGGCCTTTTTATATATAACCGCCAAAACTCACATTTATTGGTTTATCGTATTATGGTATTTATTATGGACATTATAGAAGAGATTTGTTTATGTGCAACTAGTGTTCCTATATTAAATATTAATATTATGTGATTATTGGGCCAAGTGGGAGAATGTAAGTTATTTTCCTACGTGTATGTGGCCCAATAAGATTAGGCCCATGATTAATATTTAATTAATTATCAAATCTCATCGGTCCGATCGGTTACTTGATGGACGTATCGGATTAAGTGAGAACCCCTATAAATTGGTCCTCTCCCCACCCATTAGGGTTACCGTATTTTATTTTCTTTCTTCCATCACTAAAGGCGGTGGTAACGAAAGCTAGGTAAGGAGCGAGAAACCAATTTTAAATTAACGCTTCCGCTTCACGATGATGGCTCACGATTCAGATATATTTTCTGTAACGATTTCGTGTAAGATTATCATGTTCAAGATCCTCGTACGCAATTAAAATTTATGCTAACATGCTTCACTTGCTTGCTGTTTAAAGAACAAAAGTCTAAGGTGAAAGCGAAGTTTCACCGGAAACAAACCTAATTAACAAATGCTTTTAAGCAATCAATGTCATTATATCTAGGTATCAACATTGGGCCCTAAATTAATCATTGATTTTCATCAAAATGTCTAAAATGCCCTTGCCAAGCCATGACCTTTCATTTTCGAATTTAAATTATATATATAACGAGGGTAAAACTATTTACATGTAAAGGAACTGATTGTATAAATTATTTATCCTCCTTGTTAGGCTTGTTAGGTAGAAACTTGCTCGCACCTAATTTTACAACAAAGCATGCCAACTTCATTGGGCGGATACTCCTTTCCCTCAAATTGGTTTTATTATATATATATATATATATATATATATATATATATATATATATATATATAACAAATAAAATAAAAATATCAGTTTAGAAAAAGATACCGCTTATTGGTCTATTAATTTATTCATTTATTTATTTTTTCAATACTTAATGTCTATTAAGAAAAAATTTATGTACGCCACTGCAATTGACCATGGTTTACATGGTGGTTAAAAAAACTTAAATTATTTCTTTTTTTAAGAAATCCAACACAATTTTGGAGCCAAATATATGTCAGCCAACAACTGTCAAGGTAGTAGTTGGGCTTACATGATTGGAACAAAATGTACTCATAATTAAGTACCTAACGTTAGACAGAGATGCTGCTGTCAACAATTGTCAAACTTTTCATGAACATAACCGTAATTACCATTACCATCTAAAAGAAAAGAAGAAGAAAAAACTGTATTGTGTGTGCCAATAACGGCTCCCTGATGAAAACTAGACATGTCATTTTTATCTTGACCTGTAAAAATTAGATTTACTTTTTTTCTTTCTAGAGGAATAAAAATAGTAAATAAAACAAAGTTGTTGTCAAAGTGGGATTCCTACCATCTCGTTCATAACAAAATCCTTGTGTATGACATGTATACTTAACTAACACCAAGAGCGAACGCAGCAATTTTTACTGACAGTGTCGAAATTTATAGAACTTCGGGAATAATAACTTCAATTATCATATTTCTATCCAAGAAATATTCTTAGTCTATTAGGTCGGGTTCAATTTTATTTTATCACAATTTTTAGTTGAAGTTTGAACCTCGAACCTTCTTGAACAAAATCAAACACATAACCAAAACACCAAAGGACAATTTATGTCAAATGGTGTCATTTTTTTCTACTTATTCGTTTCCTCACAATATTAATATATATATATTTAGTAAAAAAAATTCGATGAAGCTCTGTGACACCGTTTCATTAGGCGTGCATCCGCCCCTCAGTAACACTATATAATACACTAATACAGTACTCATAATAGATGAGTAGCGGCAAAAAAAAATCTTTTGTTAAACTTAAAATAAAATGAAGGATACATATGTGAATTGAGAAAATGGAGTTATCATATATAGTTAAACGATAAATTGATATGAGAATACATACAAATAATAAGTCAGAATTAAGAAAATTGGAATAGTAATTTTGTTTTTCCCTGATTGCGCAGCGTACAAGGCGTGTCTTTAATTTCACGAAGTGGTTTGCACCGCCCAATAGCCTTCTAAACAATCAATACTTCGCTATGCCAGCTTTAGGTCTCCCTAACAATTCAACCCCAACTTCCTCCGCTTCTCATTACTCTTTCTTTACAATTTCTTATTTGACATATATTTCCCAGCAAACCGCGTAATTAATTTTGAGTTCACTCTCATTTCCCAACTTATGAGCTGTGTGTTACATGTATATATGTAGTTTCTGGCTCTCCCTTGCAAAACACATCCGCTCTAAAAGTTCTTTAATTTACTTATAAAGACCAACATTAAAGCAAAATAAATCTTCAAAAAGGACAAACACTTTCTCATTTTTTGCTGCCAGTACTGCCCCTGCCATTTCTTTTCATTATAGTTGCTATCTTCCACTTTTAAAACACAGCTGCAACCATGCAAGAAAGGTCAAAAATGCAGAAGAAGAAATCAACAGTTGCACGTAGAGCTTGGAACATTCTCCGCCTAGCCTTGTTATGGGCAAGAAAAGGTGGCATTTTCAGGAACAGGCACCTTATAGCCGATCTCCGTTTGCTTCCCAAATACATTAAAAGCCTCCGTCATACCGATGACTATGCTTACGGTGTTGGTCCCGGTGTGTTACATTATGGGGAGCGTGAGTTTTCCTTTGATGACACCCCAATCATTCATGTCAAGATGCATCACCCTGCTTCCTTACGTTTCAAGATGCCTAACATCCCCTGCATCAAACCTCAAGTTGACTTTGAATTTAACTTTGAAAATGATCATCATCTTGACGATGAAATGTACCATGGTTATGATGATGATGTTCCAAGGAGAAGTTTTTTGAAGGGTGCGGATGATGATAATGAAGACGATGAATATGCGAGCTGTGAGGTCACACAGGAGATTAGTTGTCCTGGTGATGAAGCTATTGATATGAAGGCTGAGCAATTTATTGCAAAGTTCTATGAGCAAATAAAGCTGCAAAAGCAAATGTCATGTTTACAATACCATGAGACGTACGCTAATTGAAGATGACAATTAATGGAGAGTTGCAGACGCTTTTGGCTAATTACAATCTACGAATTTACTCTTTCTTATATCCATTCTTGCCCTTGTTTCAGTTAGATACCTGTAGTATTCCTTATGTATAGGAGGCATTGCGGCATTTTTGTAAATGGATGAGGTGTTTCATTCCAGACTTAAAAAATAAAAGTATCAAAAAACAATTTCCAGAATGATTTTGCTTCAAGTGTTTACATTGACACTGGTAAAACAAACGTTGACGACAGTCACCAGGGAGTAACGTTTTGCTTAATGGGATCGGAGGTAATATTTGGCAACTTGCACTGCTAGAAATCCGGTAAATACCGACCAGAAAAACCGACTAGCGTTGGTCGGTTATGGCCAATTACCAACCAAAACGCGTCCATATACGCTTGGTCGCTATTTTGATGATCGTTTTAATATATCGACCAAGGTTGGTCAGTATGTTAAAACTGTGAGACCTAGCCAAATAAATAAAATAAAATAAAATAAAAAAGAGAAAAATGTTGATTGGATGGATTTGTGGCTGGGCGGAGGAACCATTTTGCAAGATATACAAATTGGCAAATTGGTTGAAGTTGTCAGACACCAATCAGTTTTGATTGGTTAAACTATCTGCTATAAATAGAGGCCTTCGTTCCTCATTTCAGATACACCAAATCAGAGAGAGCGCAATAGAGCGTAGAGAGAGTAATCCACAGATTGTAATCTGTGAGATAAATAGTGAGTGTGAGTAATATTGTAGTGAGCTATTTAAAATAAAGAGTGTTATTTCTTTCGAAGTTGTAGTAGTCTCTTGACACTACTAAGTCGTAATATTATAGTGGAAATATTGCTTCGCTCGGGTATTGTATTTTACCCCGTTAGAAGAGTTGGTGTCTTCGTTACTCTCTTGTGTTATTGTGATTTATCGTGGATATTGTTCCTGGGCGAGATTATTATATTTTCCCAACAACATGGTATCAGAGCCATGGCGAATAATGGTTCGCTATCTTTCCAGTATCCACGTCTCACAAAAGATAATTATGAGAAATGGTGTCTACGCATGAAAGCCATTCTTGGCTCCCAGGATATGTGGGAAATCGTAGATAGAGGGTATGCAAAACCCGATAATGAGGAAGTTGTGCCTCAAAATAAAAAAGATGTCTTGGCAAAGACAAGGAAGAAGGATCAACAAGCCCTCACGCTGTCATGACCCGGATTTTCCACCCTCGGGAGTCGTGATGGCGCCTACTAATGAGAGCTAGGCAATCCAATCCTTAACTACTTACTTCATTATCAAATTACTTCTTTTTAACAAATACAAGGTGATAACATGAAAACAGCGGAACTTTAAATAATTAAGCGGAAGATAACAATTAAATATCTGAAATCTGCATCTATTACAATTACTTAAGTCTCAACCGCCCAAAACCTGGTATCATAGTGTCACAAACGGTCTAAGATTTACTACATATAAAGTCTGAAGAAATTAATAATACACTATTCCGGAATATAAGGAAAATGAAACAGGAAAAATAGGGATAGAGAGAGACGCCAGGGCCTGCAGACGCCTGCAGGTCTACCTTGGATCTCCGCGTGGACTGAAGGTAGCCTCCACACTATAGTCCAAAAGCTGCTCCAGGATCTGCACATAGTGCAGAGTGTAGTATCAGCACAACCGACCCCATGTGTTGGTAAGTGTCTAGACTAACCTCAGCGAAGTAGTGACGAGGCTAGGACCAGACTACCAAATAACCTATGCAGTTCAAATACATATACATCGGAAAGAAATACAAAAATAACCAGTCAATATGGGCGGGGGAGCATGTTGTGGGGGAGATAACAATTCCGAATAGAAAGACATCAAGTAATGAAAGAACAGCAAAACTCAGATATCAACAAAGAATCAGAAATCAACAATTGCACGGCATCACCCTTCGTGCTTTTACTCTCGTCCTCACCCAAGCAATTATATAATAAAAGTGTGCACGGCATCACTCTTCGTGCTTTTACTCTCTTTTCTCACCATATAATCAATAAAATCGGCACGGAATGGTACATCGTGCAGCACAGCATCACCCTTCGTGCTTTACACTCTTTCCTCACAATAATACATGGCATTACCTTTCGTGTTTTACACTCTTTCCTCACAAAACAAACAATACACGGCATCACCCTTCGTGCTTTAACACTCTTCCTCACCCAAACAACAATCACAAACAATGGGGCAAGGGAATAAACAAGATTATAATAGGAATCCCGGCAAGGGAACAATAATTCAAAAATTAAGTCCCGGCAAAGGAGCAACATCAATAATATCAACATCCCGGTAAGGGAGATAACTAATAAAGCAACAATATCCCGGCAAGGGAACAATTTAATAACTTCTTTCTCTTATTCACTTTTACTTCACAACTCACTTTACCACTTGAGCCAATGCTCCAAAGGGTTCAGTCAACTCATATACTTTCACAATTCTTAATATAACTTGAGCCAATGCTTCTCGATGTTCAAAAGTCACAATTCCTTCCACAAACTTTTCACAACAAATAGAAATCAACTCTAAAGCATGGATAATACAACGAAGTCATGAAAATCACAATATAAGACTCACGTGCATGCTTGACACCAACGTATAGATACTCATCACCATGCCTATACGGCGTACTCAACATTTATCACATAGCAAATAGGACTCAACTCCTAATCCCTCAAGCTAAGGTTAGACCAAACACTTACCTCGATGCCACAAACACAATTCACGATTCGACTATAGCTTTACCCATTAATTCCACCGCCAATTCGATCGTATCTAGTCACAAGTTACTTAATTACATCAATAAACGCTAAATGAATCAATTTGAATGCATGAAAATGCGTTTTCTAAAGTTTTACCCAAAAAGTGAAAAATCGCCCCCGGGCCCACATGGTCATAACCCGAGGTTCGAAACAAACCCCACAAACCCAAATGTATAATTTATTTTGAAACCAGACCTCAAATCGAGGTCCAAATCCCCAATTTTTGAAAAACCTAGGTTCTATCCAAAATACCCAAATTCCCCCATGAAAATCATTGATTTTGAGTTGAAATCATGTTAAAAGATGTTAAGGAGTGAAGAAAATGAGTTAGAAATCACTTACCAACGTTTTGGAGAAGAAAGGTTGTTTGAAAAATCGCCTCTTATGTTTTTGGGGTTTTGAAAAATGAAAAATAACTAAAATCTCGTCTAAATATACCCCTATCAGACCCTCTGTGCGAATCGCACAAAATCGACTGCGGCCGCACAACCCTTCCTGTGGACTGCAGTGACATGCTTTAGTATTTTGGCTATAACTTTCTCTATGGATGTCCAAATTGTGATTTCTTTGCCTTTCTAGAAACTAGACACGAAGAGCTACAACTTTCGTTTTTTGAATAATCTCCAAATTCCTTGTAGATCAAAATATATAGGCTTCCGAAGTCGGACCAGTGAAATATTTCTTCACCACGAACCACACAAAATCTAGTGCGGCCGCACTCCATTTTGTGCGGACCGCACAGGTCTATTCCGAGGCCTTCCACTTCTCTGAACCTGTAACAACTATGTTTTAAGCCTAAGACATCCCGGAACCTACCCGAAACTCACCCGAGCCCTCGGAACTCCAAACCAAGTGTACATACTAACTCAAAAACATCCTACGAACTTATTCATGTAATCAAATCACCAAAATAACATCATGAACATCGAATTAAACCTCAAGATCAATAAAATTTCTCAAAACTTCTTTAAACATCAAATTTTGCATTTAAGGTCCGAATCACGTCGAATGCATTCCGTTTCTTACCAAAATTTACCATCAACACATATAAATCATATTGAACCCGTACCAGGCTCCAGAACCATAATACGGGCCCGATACCACGGGTTTCACATAACATTTCACTTTTGAAAACCTTTATATTTTTGAGAAAATAATTTCTTTCAAAAATTCATTTCTCAGGTTTGGGACCTCGGAATTCGATTCCGGGAATACGCCCAAGTCCTATATTTTCCTACGGACCCTCTAGGACCGTCAAATCACGTGTCCGGGTCCGTTTACCCAAAACGTTGACCGAAGTCAAATTAATTCATTTTATAGTCAAAATTTATCATTTTTCACAGATTTTCACATATAAGCTTTCCGGCTACGCGCCCGGACTGCACACGCAAATCGAGGTGATGCTAAAAGAGGTCTTTAAGGTCTCGGAACGCAGAATTCATTTAAAAAAATAAGTGATGACCTTTTGGGTCATCATATTACATTCTCCACCTCTAAAACAATCGTTCGTCCTCGAACGGACAGAAGAATGAAGTACCTGAGTCGAGGAAAAGATGGGGATAACGGCTCCGCATATCGAACTCGGACTCCTAGGTCGATACCTCAGCAGGCTGACCTCTCCACTGAACACGAACAAAAAGAAAACTCTTCGATCTCAACTGACGAGCCTGCCGGTCTAGAATAGCTACCGGCTCCTCCTCATAAGACAAGTCCTTGTCCAACTGGACAGTGCTGAAATCTAACACGTGGGATGGATCGTCGTGATACTTCTGAAGCATGGATACATGAAACATTGGATGCACGACTGATAAGCTCGGCGGCAACGTAAGTCTATTAGCCACCTCTCCCACTCGATCAAGAATCTCAAACGTGCCAATGAACCTAGGGCTAAGTTTGCCGTTCTTCCCAAATCTCATCACGCCCTTCATAGGCGACACTCGAAGCAATACCCACTTACCGACCATGAATGCCAAATCACGAACCTTGCGGTCGGCATAACTCTTTTGTCTGGACTGAGCTGTACGAAGCCTATCCTGGATGATCCTGACCTTGTCCAAGGCATCTTGAACCAAATCCATACCCAACAATCGAGCCTCTCCCGGCTCAAACCATCCAACCAGAGACCGACACCGCCTACCATATAAGCCTCATACGGAGCCATATGAATACTCGACTGGTAGCTGTTGTTGTAGGCAAACTCTGCTCAAGGAAAAACTGATCCCACGAGCCTCCAAAGTTTATGACACAAGCTCGGAGCATATCCTCCAAAATCTGAATGGTCCGCTCGGACTGCCCGTCCGTCTGAGGATGAAATGTTATGCTCAACTCAACCCGCGTGCCCAATTCTCGCTGAACTGCTCTCCAGAAATGGAAGGTAAACTACGTACCTCGATCCAAAATGATAGACTCGAGCACACCATGAAGACGAACAATCTCTCGGATATAGATCTCAGCTAACCTCTCGGAAGAATAAGAGACTGCCACAGGAATGAAATGCGCTGACTTGGTCAGCCTATCAACAATAACCCACACTGCATCTAACTTCCTCTGAGTCCGTGGGAGACCAACAACAAAGTCCATAGTGATACGCTCCCACTTCCACTCAGGAATCTCAATCTTCAGAAATGAACCACCGGGCCTCTGATGCTCGTACTTAACCTGCTGACAATTTAAACACCGAGCCACATATGTAATGATATCCTTCTTCATTCTCAGCCACCAATAATGCTGCCGCAAATCCTGATACATCTTTGCGGCGCCCGGATAAATAGAGTACCGGGAGCTATGGGCCTCCTCTAAAATCAACTCTCGAAGCCCATCCACATTAGGCATACAAACTTGACCCTGCAATCTCAAAACTCCATCATCACCTGAGGTAACCTTCTTGGCACCACCGTGCTACACCGTGTCTCTGAGGACACATAAATGGGGATCATCATACTGCCAATCTCGGATATGCTCCAATAATGAAGAGCGAGCGACTGTGCAAGCTAACATGCGACTGGGCTCAGAAACATTAAACCTCACGAACTGATTGGCCAAAGCCTGAACATCCAAAGCAAGCGGTCTCTCACCGACCGGAATATAAGCAAGACTGCCCATACTGGCTTACTTCCTACTCAAAGCATCGGCCACCACATTGGCCTTTCCCAGGTGATATAAGATGATGATATCATAATCTTTTAACAACTCCAACCACCTCCTCTGCCTCAAATTCAACTCCTTTTGCTTGAACAAATACTGCAGACTCTTGTGATCCGTGAACACCTCACATGCCACGCCATACAGATAATGCCTCCAAATCTTCAACGTGTGAACAATGGCTGCCAACTCCAAATCATGAACTGGATAGTTCTTCTCATGAATCTTCAACTACCACGAAGCATAAGAAATGACCTTGCCATCATGCATCAATACTGCACCAAGTCCAATACTAGATGCATATAATAGACTGTATAAGGCTCTAAATCGGTGGGCAAAACCAACACTGGTGCCGTAGTCAGAGCTGTCTTGAGCTTCTGAAAGCTTGCCTCACACTCATCTGACCATCTGAACTAGGCACCCTTCTAGGTCAACTTGGTCATTGGGGTTGCGATAGATGAAAACCCCTCCATGAACCAACGATAGTAGCCTGCCAATCCCAAAAAACTCCGAATCTCTGTAGCTGATGCTGGTCTAGGCCAGTTCTTGACTGCCTCAATCTTCTTCGGATCAACCTGAACACCCTGTGCTAATACAACATGACCTAGGAATGCAACTGAACTCAACTAGAACTCACATTTCGAGAACTTAGCATATAACTGACTATCTCTCAAGGTCTGAAGGACCACTCTAAGATGTTGCTCGTGCTCCTCCCGGCTGCGGGAATATATCAAAATATCATCAATGAAGACAATCACGAACGAGTCCAAATAAGGCCTGAACACTCGGTTCATTAAATTCATAAAAGCTACTGGGGCATTTGTCAACCCGAATGACATAACCAAGAACTCATAATGCTCGTACCGAGTGCGGAAAGCTTTCTTAGGGACATCGGATTCCCTAATCCTCGACTGATGGTAGCCAGATCTCAAATCAATATTTGAAAATACCTTGGCACCCTAAAGCTGATCAAACAAATCATCAATCCTCGGCAATGGATACTTATTCTTGATTGTAACCTTGTTTAACTGCCGATAATCAATACACATTCTCATCGATCCGTCCTTTTTCTTAACAAACAACATTGGCGCACCCCAAGGCGAAACACTCGGCCTAATGAAACCCTTCTCAAGCAAGTCTTGCAACTGCTCCTTTAACTCTTTCAACTCAGGCGGGGCCATATGATATGGCGGGATAGAAATAGTCTGAGTGCCCGGAGCCAAATCAATGCAAAAGTCAATGTCTCTGTCGGGTGGCATACATGGCAGGTCTGAAGGGAAAACCTCAGGAAACTCACGAACAATGGCCACAGAATCAATAGAAGGGACCTCAGCACTAGAATCACGAACATATGCCAAATACGCCAAACACCCCTTCTCGACCGTTCGCCAAGCCTTCACATACGAGATAACACTGCGGGTAGAATGACCAGGAGTCCCTCTCCACTCTAAACGAGGTAAACCCGGCAAGGCTAAGGTCACAGTCTTGGCATGACAGTCCAAGATAGCGTGGTAAGGTGATAACCAGTTCATCCCCAATATGACATCAAAATCAACCATATCCAGAAGAAGCAAATCTATATGAGTCTCAAGACCCCCAGTCACAACTATACATGAACGATGGACTCGATCTACCATAATAGAATTACCCACCGGTGTAGACACATAAACAGGAGCACTCAAGGAATCACTAGGCATGACCAGGTATGGTGCAAAATAAGATGACACATACGAGTATGTAGACCCTGGATCAAATAACTCTGAAGCATCTCTATCAGAAACCAGAATCGTACCTGTAATAGCTGCATCGGAAGCCTTAGCCTCCGGCCTAGCTGGAAGAGCATAACACCGGGGCTGGGCCCCACCACCCTAAACTACATCTCTGGAACGGCCTGCTGTTGGCTGGCCTCCACCTCTAGTAGCCTGAGCTCCACCTATAATACTTCTACCTCCACCTCTAGCACCTCTACCTCCACCTCTAGCTGGGCGGGCGGGCTGTGGAACACCCGGTGCCTGAACCATGGCACGGGAACCCTGATGCTGAGAGCTACTCGGTGCTCGAGGGCAAAACCTAGCAATATGACCCATATCACCACAAGTGTAACAAGCCCTCGGCTGCTAAGACTGTTGACCCTGACGACCTGAATGACCACCCCGAAAACTTTTAAGCAGTGGTGCACTTATAGAAGTTGGCGTTGCACTGTAGGACTGCAGATCAAAATACTGCATCTGGGGACCACGACCACCTGAAGTACCGTGAGAAACCTAGAGCGCTGACTGAAAGGGCCTAGGAGGATGGCCTCTACCATACGAATCTCTACCTCCAAACGAGGTACCACTGAATCGGCCTGAAATGATGGGGCCTCTTGTCTGACCCATGACCACCTCCCTGTGACAGAACCATCTCCACTCTCCTGGCCACATTGACCGCCTCCTGAAAAGTAATCTCACTCCCAACCTCCCTAGCCATATGAAGACGAATCGGCTGAATAAGGCAGTCAATAAACCTCCTCACCCGCTCTCGCTCGGTAGGAAGTATGACAAGAGCATGGCGAGCCAAGTCGATGAATCTGGTCTCATACTGGGTAACAATCATGGAACCCTACTGGAGACGCTCAAACTGCCTTCGATAGGCCTCTCTCTGAGTAATGGGGAGAAACTTCTCCAGAAATAGCTGTGTAAACTACTCCTAAGTCAAGGCTGGCGATCCGGCTGGTATAGCTAAGCAATAATCTCTCCACCAAGTCTTGGCGGATCCAGACAAGCGAAATGTAGAAAAATTGACCCCATTGGTCTCAACTATCCCCATGTTCCTAAAAACCTCGTGATAGCTATCTAGATAATCCTGGGGATCCTCAGTAGGTGCACCGCTGAAAGTAGTAGCGAAGAGCTTGGTGAACCTATCCAACCTCCACAAAGCATCGGCATACATAGCTGTTCCATCACCGGTTTGAGCTACCATACTGGAGTCTGAATCTGGGGAGCTACCTGCTCCGGAGTGCGAGTAGCAGGAGTCTGGGCTCCTCCTCCAGCCTGAGAGATGGCTGGTGCTACAGGACACAAGCCTACCCGGGTGACACACTCCATAAGGCCCACTAGACGGACCAGAGCATCCTGAAGAACTGGGGTGGCGATAAACCCCTCTGGGACCTGAGCTGGGCCCACCGGAATTGTTGGGGCCGGAACCTTATCATCAAAGTCAACCTAAGGCTCCGTCATTGGGCTGCTGCTCGGGGCTAAGCTCTGCCCCTAAGTCAGCCTCTAGCACGGCCTCGGCCTCGCCCTCTGCCCCTTAAGGGAGCTGCTGCTGGGGGCTAGGGCTGCTGGTCAGTGGATGAGGAAGCGCGTGTTCTCGCCATCTGTGAAAGAACAGAGTAGAAATTCAATTAGCATTGAGAAACCAAATGGCACGATAGGAAAGAATAAATTTGAAGTTTTTCCTAACTCTGTAGCCTCTGGGGGGTAAATACAGACGTCTCCATACCGATCTCTCAGACTCTACTAAGCTTGTCTGTGAACTGTGAGACCCATGTAACCTAGAGCTCTAATACCAATTTATCACGGCTCGGATTTCCCACCCTCAGGAGTCGTGATGCGCCTACTAATGAGAGCTAGGCAAGTCAATCCTTAACTACTTACTTCATTATCAAATTACTTCTTTTTAACAAATACAAGGCGATAACATGAAAACAACGGAACTTTAAATAATTAAGCGGAAGATAACAATTAAATGTCTAAAATCTGCGTCTATTACAATTATTTAAGTCTCAAAAACCTGGTGTCACAGACGGTCTAAGATTTACTATATACAAAGTCTGAAGAAATAATAATACACTGTTCCAGAATATAAGGAAAATGAAACAGGAAAAATAGGGATAGAGGGAGACGCAGGGCTTGCGGACACCTGCAAGTCTACCTTGGATCTCCGCGTGGACTGAAGGTAGCCTCCACACTACGGTCCAAAAGTTGCTCTGGGATCTGCACATAGTGCAGAGTGTAGTATCAGCACAACCGACCCCATGTGCTGGTAAGTGTCTAGCCTAACCTCGGCGAAGTAGTGATGAGGCTAGGACAAGACTACCAAATAACCTATGCAGTTAAAATACATATACAGCGGAAAGAAACATAAAAATAACCGGTCAATATAGGAGGGGGAGCATGCTATGGGGGAGATAACAATTCCGAATAGAAAGACATCAAGTAATGAAAGAACAGCATAATTCGGTTATCAACAAAGAATCAGAAATCAGCAACTGTACGGCATCAACCTTCGTGCTTTTACTCTCATCCTCGCCCAAGCAATTATATAATAAAAATGTGCACGGCATCACCCTTCGTGCTTTTACTCCCTTTCCTCACCTTATAATCAATAAAATCGGTATGGAATGGTACATCGTGTGGCACGGCATCACCCTTCGTGCTTTACACTCTTTCCTCACAATAATACACGACATCACCCTTCGTGCTTTATACTCTTTCCTCACAAAACAAACAATACAAGATTATAATAGGAATCCCGGTAAGGGAACAACAATTCAACAATTAAGTCCCGGCAAGGGAGCAACATCAATAATATCAACATCCCGGCAAGGGAGATAACCAATAAAGCAATAATATCCCGGCAAGGGAACAATTTAATAACTTCTTTCTCTTATTCACTTTTACTTCACAACTCACTTTACCACTTGAGCCAATGCTCCAAAGAGTTCAGTCAACTCATATACTTTCACAATTCTTAATATAACTTGAGCCAATGCTCCTCGATGTTCAAAAGTCACAATTCCTTCCACAAACTTTTCACAACAAATAGAAATCAACTCTAAAGCATGGATAATACAACGAAGTCATGAAAATCACAATATAAGACTCACGTGCATGCTTGACACTAACGTATAGATACTCGTCACCATGCCTATACGTCGTACTCAACATTTATCACATAACAAATAGGACTCAACTCCTAATCCCTCAAGCTAAGGTTAGACCAAACACCTACCTCGATGCCACGAACACAATTCACGATTCGACTATAGCTTTACCCCTTGATTCCACCGCCAATTCGATCGTATCTAGTCACAAGTTACTTAATTACATCAATAAATGCTAAATGAATCAATTTGAATGCATGAAAATGAGTTTTCTAAAGTTTTACCAAAAAATTCAAAAATCGCCCCCGGGCCCACATGGTCAAAACTCGAGGTTTGAAACAAAACCAGATTACCCATTCCCCCACGAAACCAAATGTATAATTTATTTTGAAATCAGACCTCAAATTGAGGTCCAAATCCCCAAGTTTTGAAAAACCTAGGTTCTACCCAAAACACCCAAATTCCCCCTGAAAATCATTGATTTGAGTTGAAATCATGTTAAAATATGTTAAGGAGTGAAGAAAATGAGTTAGAAATCACTTACCAACGTTTTGGAGAAGAAAGGTTGTTTGAAAAATCGCCTCTTATGTTTTTGGGGCTTTGAAAAATGAAAAATAACTGAAAATTTCGTCTAAATATACCCCTCTCAGACCCCTTGTGCGGACCGCACAAAATCGACTGCGGCCACACAGCCCTTCCTGTAGACTACAGTGACATATTTTAGTATTTGGCCATAACTTTCTCTATGGATGTCCAAATTGTGATTTCTTTACCTTTCTAGAAACTAGATACGAAGAGCTACAACTTTCGTTTTTTGAATAATCTCCAAATTCCTTGTAGATCAAAATATATAGGCTTCCGAAGTCGGACCAGTGAAATATTTCTTCACCGCGAACCGCACAAAATCTAGTGCGGCCGCACTCCATTTTGTGCGGACCGCACAGGTCTGTTCCGAGGCCTTCCACTTCTCTGAACCTGTAACAACTATGTTTTAAGCCAAAGACATCCCGGAACCTACCCGAAACTTACCCGAGCCCTCAGAACTCCAAACCAAGTGTGCATACTAACTCAAAAACATCCTACGGACTTATTCGTATAATCAAATCACCAAAATAACATCATGAACATCGAATTAAACCTCAAGATCAATGAAATTTCTCAAAACTTCTTTAAACATCAAATTTTGCATTTAAGGTCCGAATAACGTCGAATGGATTCTATTTCTTACCAAACTTTACCGTCAACACATATAAATCATATTGAACCCGTACCGGGCTCCGGAACCATAATATGGGCCCGATATCACGGGTTTCACATAACATTTCACTTTCTCAAACCTTTATATTTTTCAGAAACAATTTCTTTCAAAAATTCATTTCTCGGGCTTGGGACCTCGGAATTCGATTCCGGGCATACGCCTAAGTCCCATATTTTTCTACGGACCCTCCGGGACCGTCGAATCACGGGTCCGGGTCCGTTTACCCAAAATATTGACCAAAGTCAAATTAATTCATTTTATAGTCAAAATTTATCATTTTTCACAGATTTTCACATATAAGCTTTTCGGCTACATGCCCGAACTGCGCACGCAAATCAAGGTGATGCTAAAAGAGGTCTTTAAGGCCTCGGAACGCAGAATTCATTTTAAAAAAATAAGTGATGACTCGGGTCATCACACACGCTCATCCACCAATGTCTGGATGATGTCATGTTTGAGAAGGTGGCGGATGCTACTGTGAACAACTAATTTTTTACCACACCCAAATTTTATACTATTTTAGTGTAAATAATTTTTTAGGTCTAATCTTGATGTTATAAAGTTTTATCTTATTCTTAATAGGTTTTAGTCAATTTAATTTTATTAAAAATAAAAAAATAATATTCATATTCTTAAATTATAGATTTTATTTTTTCTATTTACAAAAAAAAATCCCAAATACATATGTATATGTATGTATATATATAGCTATGTATTTTACCTTCTTTATATTTAATAATTTAATAAAATGAATTAGAAAAAGGTTTAAAAAATATAAAATAAAATAAATAAAAAACTAACAAAAAAAAAAGAAGAGAGAGAGAACAAAATCTGATCCCAACTTCCCCATTTTCCCCACTTTCCATTACACCACATTTCCCTCAAACCCTCGCTTCTCACGTAACTCCTCACAACCTCTCCATATCCCCACTATCCCCATCATCTACGCACTACATATAACGGTGAGAACAGAAAAAGATAGAAGGAGACCATAAGGAAAAGAACGAAAAGGGGGGTGAGAGGAAAAGAAAAAAAAAAGATAAAAGAAGAAAAGGAAAAGAAGGAACAGAAGTCAGAAGACAAAGAGAAGAAGAACAAAAGAACGGAAAAGGAAAAGAAGTGAAAAGGATAAAAGAAGACAACAAGAAAAGAAAGAAAGGGAAAGTCAGAACAAAGAAAAAGATAAAAAAAGAAAAGGGACTCGAGAAGTAGTAGAACAAACGAGAAAGAGAAAGGGAGTTGAAGACGAGTTCGAGATTTCGTTCGCGATTTCGAGTTCGAAGTTCTAGAAAAATTAGATTGCTAGCTTTGGAATCAGTAGATTGTGGTTGTGATTTTATTGTAAAAAAGCTTCCCAAAAAGGTAATGTTCGAATTTTTATCATCAACATGAAGGATATTTTTATTGGTTCTTATTAATTTTGGCTTCATCTTTTTATTTCTGTTTTTATATCTTTGAGTTGTTTTTCAGTAATTTTTTTTGAACTAGAGTGAATTGAATATTTGTTTGGATGTTGGTCCAAGTTAAATTTAATTACCAAATTTTTAGTTATGACTTAAAATAATATTGCCATTGATAGTTAAGTTTAGATCTTTCAGGAATCATGTTATTACATGTAAGTTAGTTTACTTACTTTACATTTTTTTTTTAAAAAAAAGTTTGTTCATATAATATTAGTGTAGTGCAGATTACATGGATTTGGTTAGGATCCCATTAGTTAAAAAGAATAAAGTTAGTTTAAAGTTAGATTTTCTTATTGTTTTCAACGTAAACATCATTCCAATCCATCATTTAGTGGGTCTGTGCCAATGGATATATGACGATTCATATTTTTAACGTGTTCTTGTTTGATTATTTTGTGATTGTTTGCCATATCTCTTGATTTTAAGTATTGTCCATGTTTGAATATTTATATCATTCTGTTTTTGTGCTCAAATAAATTTCAGATTATTAATTTTTAGTTTAGTTAAATAAGCATGTGTGTGATGATTAAAAAGTCAGTTCAATATTATGTTTTCAATTTTTACTTTATTTTTATTTTTAGTTTTCATGTGCGTACTTACTAATTTGAGTGTTATACAAGAATGATTATTTTTCTTTGTTACTGTTTGTCCAAGAATTTTATTTAAATAGTTTTTATTAAAGCTTCTTTTGTTTTAGTCATAATTTTTGTTAAATAATGTCATTTTAATCAGCTCATTAATTTGATAACAATAAAACAAAAAGAGTGATAAATTTTTTTAGGTAGCAAGATGAATCACAAACTAATTGAGGACTTGTTGCAATAAGTAAAATAATAATAAAAATATACAAATATATGTATCGAATATGAAAGAGACAAAATAATTGGAATACTCTAGAACACTAGAAATTTTTTAGATATATTTTAAATATTAGCCCATGTGTTCATATCCGAATCTTGAATTGATATGATTAAGTAGTAAAAGGATCATGTGTGCATTCTTGCGTTTCGATGCCTTTAAATCTAAAAATAATTATGATTTAACCATGTGTACATTCCGTATCTTGGTTTAACACTTAATTTCAAAGAAGTACCTCGTGTGCATTCCGCATCTTGGTGAATACAATTAATAAAATATAATAATTAATTAAATGGTAATAAATAAGCCATAATCAATAAAATACAAGAATAGCTAAAAATTGATTTAAGCCTTACACTAGTCAATAAAAGCGATCGTGCTAGAACCACGGGACTCGAGAGGTACCTTACACCTTCCCCTCGATCAACAGAATTCCTTACTCAGTCTTCTATTTCGTAGACCATAATTAAGAGTCAAACCTTCCTTTTAAAAGGGGATTCAAATAAAAGGTGACTTGGAACACCAAAACTCAATTTCAAGTGGCGATTCTAAATAATAAATAATTCCCTTTCAAAACGTCACTTTAATTGAAAAAACTCTTCTAACTCAACCGTGTAATAGGGTTGCGTGGGAAAAAGAGGTGTGACAGCTATGGCGACTCTGCTGGGGACTAATTAATAAGAATTCAGACTTTGTATATTGATTCTTGTTTGGCTTTTATCATGTTTTGGATATTATTGTGTTTGGAAGCCTAATGTGCTATTTGTCGCTTTTTTACTACTTTAATATTTATTTGAACTGTGATATAAATCGTATCCTCTCTCGCACTCATTTGAGTCTTCTGATAGGTAGTTATGTTGTGTTTGCCTACTAGCTCCACAAAATTTCTGTCTTGAGATAAAGGCAGTTAGCCTACCAGCTTTTGACGAAGGATTTAGTCACACATGTTAAGGCGGGAGAGTCATTAGCTAGCCAGTGTTGTTCTACTACTGGTGACGCTTGATGCTCCTCGGCTCGGGTTGTCTACCTGGGTAAGCCAGGTCTAGATACCATCTCCTTTAGGATTTGAAAACTTAGAAGAACAAGCCACAAGCAACGGATATCCCTAGTAGGCTACGCTTTATTTGTATCATGTGCATTGGACTTAGGGGGATTCGGCACAGGAGTCGGTGCACGACCCAATTCCAGAACCCGGTCGTGATGGCGCCTCTCGTGAAGACAAGGCCAGCCAGACCAAAACGGAACACCTCTTTAAGCAGTTAATTATCATAAACAATAATAAACATAATATAATATCCATAGATTGCGAAAATTTAACGATAACAACAGTGAAAACCATCCTTACACAGCCCAAACCAGGGTGTCACAAGTCATGAGCAACTAAGAAATCCGGTTACAAGTCTACTAAACACTAAATCCGATACAATAGTTCTAAAAACATGAAAATGATAAAATAAGGGAGGCACAGGGCTGCGAACACCAACAGCTACCTCGTAGTCTCCGAATCAGTGCCTGAACTGGGAGAATCAACACCCAGAAGCGGACTCTGCGATGCCTGAATCTGCACACATGGTGCAAGGAGTAATGTGAGTACTCCGACTTAGTGAGTAATAATTATAAATAATGGTTGAAAGTATGAAAACACGTAAAAGCACAAAGCAAATTCCATATCAAGCAGTAAAATCACTTAAAGCAGTAAATCAGTGAAGAAATCAAATGATATTCCTTTTAAAACAAGTAAAACAAGTAATTTAGCAGGTAAATAACAAGTAGAAATCCGCCCCTCGGGCACACTATCAATCGCTCAAAACAGTATCGGCCCCTCGGGCTCACTCTCAGTACAGTATCAGCCCCTCGGGCTCAGTATCAATCACTTAGAACAGTATCAGCCCCTCGGGCTCACCTCAGATCATAATGGGTACCCGCGCTCACTGTGGGTGTGCAGACTCCGGAGGGGTCCCTTACGACCCAAGCGCTATATCAAGCCACCTCGTGGAATCATCACTCGGCACTCGGACTCACATCACTTGGCACTCGACCTCACATCACTCAAGCTACCTCATGGCATATAAAGTATCTCAGGCCCTCGGCCTCATATCACTCAGCATATCCTCACATATGGCCCTCAACCTCACTTAGTCCAAAAATCATCACAAGCCCCTTGGGCATTAGTAAAACAGTAGTTCTCAGCCTAAAACATGATGTAGAAATATCATTTAAGTTTCAAATTTGAGTAAAAGTGGCTGAGTTTGTAAAACAGTAGATATCAACAGGACTGAGTTCAAATAATTAGTCATGCAGTGAGGAAACAGTGATAAAAATCCCAGAATGGTTCAAATAGTTGGCACGAAGCCCAAATATGGCAATCAGCCCAAATCATGATGATAACAAATGAATTTCGATCAAATACGCGATAAAATCATCAATCGGAACGGACCAAGTCACAATCCCCAGTAGTAAAAACCCCCCGCTCATCATCCAGCGCGTATCTTGCCTCAATATAGCACTACGATGTGCAATCCGGGGTTTCAAACCCTCAGGATATCATTTACAACCATTACTCACCTCGAACTGGCTAAATCTCTAGCTCGCGACGCCTTTGCCCATCAAATCGGCCTCCACGAGCGTCGAATCTATCCCAAAATCAGAACGAATACGTCACAATGTTCTAAGGAAACAAAGCCCAATCGAAAACAATCAACAAAGGGCACGATTCCCGAAATTACCAAAACCCGAACCCCGGGCTACGTCTCAGAATCGGGTAAAATTTACATTTTCAAAATCCTCATACCCTCACGAGTCTAACCATACCAAAATTATCCAATTCCGATACTATTTGGTCCTTCAAATCATCATTTTACATTTTTGAAAGGTTTCACAATTTTCTTCCCAATTTTCATCCCAAATCACGAATTAAATGATGAATTCAGTGATAGATTCATGTATTCTAGCCAAATCTGAATTAAAATCACTTGCCCCGATGAATTTCTTGAAAAACCTTCGAAAAATCGCCAAAATCCGAGCTCTCTAGGCAAAAATATTAAATAAAACCCAAAGCCTCGTATTTATAGAGTACCCCTCAGATTTCAGCCTCCACGGGCCGCACCAAATCGACCGCGGTCCGCGCAAAAACAACCGCGGCCGCACAAGCCTTCCTCTGCAGTGACAAGCTTTAGTATTTTAGCCATAACATTTTCTACAAATGTCCAAATTGCAATATCTTTACTTTTCTGGAAACTAGACACGAAGGGGTACAATTTTCATTTTTAAATCATCTCGAAATTCCTTCTAGATCAAATGATATGAGCTTCTGAAGTAGGACCAACGAATCGTTCCCCACCGCGGCCACACACCATTTTGTGCGGTCCGCATGACACCTACCGCGCCCGCACTTCTTTTTGTGCGGTCCGCATAGCATATACCGCGACCACACTTCTTTTTGTGCGGACTGCGTGGGTGGTTTCCGAGGACTGCAACCTTCCTGGACCTGCTACAGCTATGATTTTCAGCCTAAAACATCCCGGAACCTACCCGGGACCACCGAAACTTCAAACTAATTGTACCAACACATACCATGACATTGTTCAAACTTGTTCAACACTTCAGAACGCTTACAACAACATTAAATCATCAATTTAACATATGATTCAATCCTAAGAACTCCAAGAACTCTTAAATTATGCTTTCGCGCAAAAAGTCTATCAAATCTCGTCCGAATGACCTGAAATTTTGCACGCACATCCCAAATGACACAACGAAGCTACTGCAACTCTCGAATTCCATTCCGACCCTTATATCAAAATCTCGCCTATCAACCCGAAATTGCCAAAATATCATTTTCGCCAATTCAAGCCTAAATCTCCTCTACAACTCTAAAACCCATTCCGATCGCGCTCCAAAGTCACAAATCACCTCTTGAAGCTAACCGAACCATCGGAACTCACATCCGAGCCCTCTAACTCATAAGTCAACATCAGGTTGACTTTTCCAACTTAAGCCTTCTTAAAAGAGACTAAGTGTCTCATTTCTTACCAAAACCACACCAAACGCAAACCAATCAACTCGACCACATAAAACACGGATAACGAAGCATAAAGAAGCAGAAATGGGGGAAATAGAGCGGTAACTCATCAGATGACTGACCGAGTCGTCACATCCTCCCCAACTTAAACAAACGTTCGTCCTCGAACGAGTCAAGAAACATACCTGAAGCCTCAAATAGGTGAGGGTATCTGCTCCGCATCTCTCGCTCAGCCTCCCAGGTAGCCTCCTCCACGGGCTTACCTCTCCACTGCACTTTCACTAAAGCTATATTCTTTGACCTCAACTTCCGAACCTAACGACCCAAAATAGCTACTGGCTCCACATCATAGGTCAAATCATCATCCAACTGAACCGTGCTGAAGTGCAAAAAAAAAAGACGGATCCCTAATATACTTCCGGAGCATAGAAACATAAAATACCGGATGCACACTCGACAGGCTGGGTGGCAAAGCAAGCTCATAAGCCACCTCCCCAATCCTCTGAAGCACCTCAAAAGGCCCAATCTTGAACCTTCCGGTCCGCATAACTCTTCTGACGCGACTGCGTTGTACGAAGCCTCTCTTGAATCACCTTCACCTTCTCTAAGGCATCCTGAACCAAATCTGTCACCAATAGTCTAGCCTTGTCGGGCTCGAACCAACCAAC
Organism: Nicotiana tabacum; assembly: GCF_000715075.1. NCBI lineage: Eukaryota > Viridiplantae > Streptophyta > Magnoliopsida > Solanales > Solanaceae > Nicotiana > Nicotiana tabacum. The sequence goes on along the minus strand of NC_134101.1, from coordinate 135,823,269 downwards.
TGGAGATCTACACCGCCTCCCGTACAAAGCCTCATACGGAGCCATCTGAATACTCGACTGGTAGCTGTTGTTGTAAGCAAACTCTGCAAGCGGTAAAAACTCATCCAATGAACCTCCAAAGTCAATAACACAAGCACGCAACATGTCCTCCAATATCTGAATCGTACGCTCGGACTGTCCGTCCGTCTGAGGATGAAAAGCTGTGCTCAACTCCACCTGAGTACCCAACTCTCGCTGAACAGATTTCCAAAACTGGGAAGTAAACTGAGTACCTCTATCTGAGATGATGGAAACCGGAACACCATGCAACCGAACAATCTTCTGGATATAAATCCCTTCCAACCGCTCTGAAGAATAGGTAGTACACACAGGGATGAAGTGCACGGACATGGTCAGCCGATCCACAATCACCCAAGTAGCATCAAACTTCTTCAAATTCCGAGGAAGTCTAACCACAAAGTCCATAGTGATCCTCTCCCACTTCCACTCGGGAATAACCATCTGCTGAAGCAAGCCATCCTGTCTCTGATGCTCATATTTTACCTGCTGGCAGTTGAGACACCGAGCTACAAATCCCACAATATCTTTCTTTATTCTTCTCCACCAATAGTGATGCCTCAAATCCTAGTACATCTTTGCGGCACTCGGATGGATAGAATACCGCGAGCTATGGGCCTCCTCCAGAATCAACTCTCTAAGCCCATCCACATTGGGCACACAAATCCGGCTCTGCTTCCTCAAAACACCATCATCACTGATGGTCACATCTCTAGCATCATCATGCTGAACTCTGTCTTTAAGGACAAGCAAATGCGGATCATCATATTGGCGCTCTCTGTTGCGATCATCTAAGGAAGACCGAGAAACCACACATGCCAACACCCGACTGAGCTCCGAAATATCCAACTCATGAACCGATTGGCCAAATCCTGAACATCAACTACAAGGGGTCTCTCGCCAACTGGAATATATGCCAAACTCCCCATGCTCACTGCCTTTCGGCTCAACGCATCGGCCACCACATTGGCCTTTCCCGGATGGTACAATATAGTGATATCATAATCCTTAAGCAATTTCAACCATCTCTGTTGCCTCAAATTAAGATCATTTTGCTTGAAAAAATGCTGAAGGCTGCAATGATCGGTGAATACCTCACAAGATACACCATATAAATGATGCCTCCAAATCTTCAATGCATGAACTATGGCAGCCAACTCCAAATCATGAACAGGGTAGTTCTTCTCATGGGGCTTCAACTGACGAGAAGCATAAGCAATAACTCTACCCTCCTGCATCAATACACAACAAATCCCAACTCTCGAAGCATCACAATACATGGTATATGAACCTGAAGCTGATGGCAAAACTAACACTGGAATTGTGGTCAAGGTTGTCTTGAGTTTCTGAAAGCTCTCCTCACACTCGTCCGACCATACAAATGGAACACCCTTCTGAGTCAACTTGGTCAAGGGCGATGCGATAGATGAGAATCCCTAAACAAACCGGCGATAATAGCCTGCCAACCCAAGAAAGCTACGAATCTCTGTGGCTGAGGACGGTCTGGGCCAACTCTGAACCGCCTCTATCTTCTTCGGATCAACCTGAATACCCTCGCTGGACACCACATGCCCCAAGAAAGCCACTGAACTGAGCCAAAATTCACACTTGGAGAATTTTGCATAAAGTTTCTCCTCCCTCAATCTTTGCAATACAACTCTCAAATGCTCTGCGTGCTCCTCCTGACTACGCGAGTACACTAGAATATCATCAATGAATACAATAACCAACGAATCCAGATAAGGTCGAAATACATTGTTCATCAAATGCATGAACATTAATGGGGCATTGGTCAGCCCGAAAGACATGACAAAAAACTCATAGTGACCATATCTAGTCCTGAAAGTAGTCTTAAGAATATCTGAATCCTTGATCTTCAACTGGTGATAGCCCGAACGGAGATCAATCTTAAAGAACACCCTCGCTCCCTGAAGTTGATCAAATAAATCATCAATGTGAGGCAAATGATACTTGTTCTTAATTGTTACTTTGTTCAATTGCCTATAATCAATGCACATTCTCATCGTGCCATCCTTCTTCTTCACAAACAAAATCGGTGCACCCAAGGTGACACACTAGGACGAATGAACCCCTTATCTAGGAGTTCCTGAAGCTGTTCTTTCAATTCCTTCAACTCTACTGGTGCCATACGATATGGCGGAATAGAAATGGGCTGAGTGCCCGGCACCAGGTCAATACCAAAATCAATATCCCTGTCCGATGGCATGCCCGATAGGTCTGCAGGAAACACATCGGGAAAATCCCTTACAACTGGGACAGAATCGATACTAAGAGTCTCAGCTCCAATATCCCTCACAAATGCTAGATATGAAAGACAACCCTTCCCAACCATACGTTGGGCCTTCAAGAAAGATATCACTCTACTAGGAACATAATCAGTCACACCACGCCACTCGATCTGCGGTACACCCGGCATAACCAAAGTGACTGTCTTAGCATGACAGTCTAGAATAGCACGACACGGATATAGCCAATCCATGCCCAAAATGACATCAAAATCCACCATGCTCAATAGCAATAGATCTACTCGGGTCTCCAGACCCCAATAGTCACCACACATGACCGGTACACACAGTCTACAACAACAATATCGCCCACCGGGGTAGATACATGAACAGGTAAAGCAAGAAACTCACGGGGTGTACCCAAATAATGAGGATAGTATGATAACACATAAGAAAAGGTGGAATCGGGATCAAATAATACAGAGGCATCTCTGTGGCAGACTGAAACAATACCTGTAATGACAGCATCTGAAGCAATAATATCTGGCCTTCCTAGAAATGCATAGAAACGGGCCTGACCGCCCCCTGATCGACCTCCCCCTCTAGGGCGACCCTTGGCTGCCTGACCTCCACCCTTAGCTGGCTGGGCGGGCGGTGAGGTAACTGGAGCAGAAGTCGAGGGCTGACCCCTCTGTAGAGATGAACTAGCAATACGACGAGGACACTGCCTTCACACATGTCCAAACTCTCCACACTCAAAACAACTCCCAGGTGCTGGAGAAGGGGACTGAAGGGAACCCGTCGCACCGGAGTGACCAGCTAATGCACTCGACATAGAAGAACCCTGAGCTGACGGGGCACGAGATGAACTCTGGGCTGGAAGGGCACTAAGTGATGACTGGCCCTGCTGAGTACCGTGATAACCATGACCCGAAGATGCCCCACGATAACCTGGGCAAGCTGACAGAGCAGGCCTGAAAGAATGGCCTCTACCATGCTGAAACTGGCCCCGTTGAAGGAGCACCACTATAACTGCTAGATTCTCGAGGCCTCTTGGCCTCCCTCTCCTCTCGATCCTGACGGCGAACCATCTCAATCTTGAGAACGATATCAACCACCTCCTCGAACGTAGCACCCAACACCCTCTCTCGGGTCATAAGAATATAGAGATGATAGTTAAGGCCATCAACAAATCTCCTGATCCTCTCACGATCTGTCAGAACCATCCAAATGGCATGACGTGCCAACTTAGAAAACCTCGGCTCATACTGTGACACAGTCATATCCCCATATCGCAACCACTCAAACTGTCTACGCAGCTCCTCTCTGCGGGACTACAGTACATACTTCTCCAAGAAGAGAGTAGAGAACTCATGCCAAGTAAGGGGCGCTGCTCCAACCGGCCTACGCCTCTCATACGCCTCCCACCAAGTGAAGGCAGCCCCAGTAAACTGAAAGGTGGTAAATTCCACACCACTAGTCTCAAGAATCCCTATTGTACAGAGCATCCGCTGACACTTATCAAGAAAACCCTGGGAATCCTTGCCCTCAGCACCACTGAATGATGGAGGCTGGAGTCTACTAAACCTCTTAAGATGACGCTGCTCATCATCCGACATAACTGGCACAACAAACTCCTGAGCTGGTGCAACTGGCTGAGCTGGAGGTTCCCCCGGTGTCTGTAGTCCCTGCATTACCTACTTAGGCGTGCGAGCAACGGGGGTCTGATTGCCTCCCTCGGCCTATGAAGTAGTTGTTGCTGTAGTGGCTGAAACTACCTGAGTCAGGCCAGTGCAAACTGATAAGATCTGTGCCAAGGCCTACTGAAGACCCGGAATCACGATGGACACAACTGGTGCCTGAACTGGTGCTGCTGGAGCATCTATAGATGGAGCCTGATCCGGAGCTAGGGCAGTTGGTGGATCTACAGGTGTTGCCCTTGCTGCTCTGCCTCTGCCACAACCACGACCATATCCACGACCTCTGATGGTCTCAGCTGGTGGCACTAGTGGTCGTCCACCTCATCTGGTAGCTCGCGTCCTCACCAACTGTGACAGAATGGAATAACAGAAGTTTAGTACTCGGACCAACAAGTTCGCACGACAAGAGTTTCAAGAATATGAAGTTTTTCCTAAAAAGGTTCTGCAGCCTCTCGAGGATAAATACAGATGTCTTTGTACCGATCTGCGAGACTCTACTAAACCCGCTCATGACTCATGAGACCTATGTAACCTAGCCTCTGATACCAAACTTGTCACGACCCAATTCCCGAACCTGGTCGTGATGACGCCTCTCGTGAAGACAAGGCCAGCCAGACCAAAACAAAACACCTCTTTAAGTAGTTATTTATCATAAACAGTAATAAACATAATATAATATCCATAGATTGCGAAAATTTAACGATAACAACAGTGAAAACCATCCCACACAGCCCAAGCCGGGGTGTCACAAGTCATGAGCAACTAAGAAATCTGGTTACAAGTCTACTAAACACTAAATCTGATACAATAGTTCTAAAACATGAAAATGATAATATAAGGGAGCCACGGGGCTGCGAATGCTAACAACTACCTCGTAGTCTCCGAATCACTACCTGAACTGGGAGAATCCGCACCTAGGAGAGGACTCTGCGATGCCTGAATCTGCACACATGGTACAGGAAGTAATGTGAGTACTCCGACTCAGTGAGTAATAATTACAAATAATGGATGAAAGTATGAAAACACGTAAAGGCACAAATCAAATACCATATCAAGCACTAAAATCACTTAAAGCAGTAAATCAGTGAAGAAATCAAATGATATTCCTTTTTAAAACAAGTAAAACAGGTAATTTAGTAGGTAAATAACAAGTAGAAATCTGCCCCTCGGGCATAGTATCAATCGCTCAGAACAGTATCGGCCCCTCGGGCTCACTCTCAGTACAGTATCAGCCCCTCGGGCTCAGTATCAATCACTTAGAACAGTATCGGCCCCTCGGGCTCACCTCAGATCATAATGGGTACCCGCGCTCACTGTGGGTGTGCAGACTCCGGAGGGCCCCCTTATGGCCCAAGCGCTGTATCAAGCCACCCCATGGCATTATCACTCGGCACTCGGACTCACATCACTCAGCACTCGGCCTCACATCACTCGAGCCACCTCGTGGCATATAAAGTATCTCAGGCCCTCGGCCTCAAATCACTCAGCATATCCTCACATATGGCCATCGACCTCACTCAGTCCAAGAATCATCACAAGCCCCTTGGGCATTAGTAAAACAGTAGTTCTCAGCCCAAAACATGATGTAGAAATATCATTTAAGTTTCAAATTTGAGTAAAAGTGGTTGAGTTTGTAAAACAGTAGATATCAACAGGACTGAGCTCAAATAATAAGTCAAGCAATGAGGAAACAGTGATAAAAATCCCCGAATGGTTCAAATAGTTGGCACGAATCCCAAATATGGCAATCAACCCAAATCATGATGATAACAAATGAATTTCAGTCAAATACGCGATAAAATCATCAATCGGGGCGGATCATGTCACAATCCTCAGTAGTAAAAGACCCCACGCTCATCATCCAGCACGTATCTTGCCTTAATATAGCACTACGATGTGCAATTCGGGGTTTCAAACCCTCAGGACATCATTTACAACCATTACTCACCTCGAACCGGCTAAATCTCTAGCTCGCGACGCCTTTGCCCCTCAAATCGGCCTCCACGAGCGTCGAAGCTATCCCAAAATCAGAACGAATATGTCACAATATGCTAAGGAAACAAAGCCCAAGCGAAAACAATCAACAAAGGGCATGATTCCCGAAATTACCAAAACCCGAGCCCCGGGCCCACGTCTCAGAATTGGATAAAATTTACATTTTCAGAATCCTCATACCCTTACGAGTCTAACCATACCAAAATTATCCAATTCCGACACCATTTGGTCCTTCAAATCATCATTTTACACTTTTGAAAGGTTTCACAATTTTCTTCCCAAATTCCATCTCAAATCACGAATTAAATGATGAATTCTGTGATAGATTCATGTATTCTAGCCAAATCTGAGTTAAAATCACTTACCCTGATGAATATCTTGAAAACCTTTCGAAATATCGTCAAAATCCGAGCTCTCTAGGTCAAAATATTAAATAAAACCCAAAACCTCGTATATATAGAGTACCCCTAAGATTTCAGCCTCCGCGGGCCGCACCAAATCGACCGCGGTCCGTGCAAAAACAACCGCGGCCGCACAGACCTTCTTCTGCAGTGACAGGCTTTAGTTTTTCTGCCATAACTTATTCTACAAATGTCCAAATTGCGATATCTTTACCTTTCTGGAAACTAGACACGAAGGGCTATAACTTTTATTTTTTGACTCATCTAGAAATTCCTTGTAGATCAAAAGATATGAGCTTCCGAAGTAGGACCAGCGAATCGTTCCCCACCGCGGCCGCACACCATTTTGTGCGGTCCGCATGACACCTACCGCGGCCGCACTTCTTTTTGTGCGGTCCGTACAGCACATACCGCGGCCGCACTTCTTGTTGTGTGGACCGCGTGGGTGGTTTCCGAGGCCTGCAACCCTCCTGGACCTGCTACAGTTATGATTTTTGGCCTAAAACATCCCGGAACCTACCCGGGACCCCCGAAACCTCAAACTAATTATACCAACACATCCCATGACATCGTTCAAACTTGTTCAACACTTCGAAAAGCTTACAACAACATTAAATCATCAATTTAACATAGGATTCAAGCCTAAGAACTCCAAGAACTCTTAAATTATGCTTTCGCTCAAAAAGTCTATCAAATCTCGTCCGAATGACCTGAAATTTTGCACATACATCCCAAATTACACAACGAAGCTACTGCAACTCTCGAATTCCATTCCGGCCTTTATATCAAAATCTCGCCTATCAACCCGAAATTGCCAAAATATCAATTTCGCTAATTCAAGCCTAAATCTCCTCTACAACTCCAAAACTCATTCCGATCTCGCTCCGAAGTCACAAATCACCTCCCGAAGCTAACCGAACCATCGGAACTCACATCTGAGCCCTCTAACTCATAAGTCAACATACGGTTGACTTTTCCAACTTAAGCCTTCTTAAAAGAGACTAAGTGTCTCATTTCTTACAAAAACCACACCAAACGCAAACCAATCAACTCGACCACATAAAACATGGATAATGAAGAATAAAGAAGCAGAAATGGGGAAAACATAGCGGTAACTCATGAGACGACTGACCGGGTCGTCACAGTCGGGCCCATTTCGAACCAACATATTTATTTTTCTGTGCTATATGTAACATTATTTGGTATGCTTTACTCAAATGTTGACCAGCTTTAGGATAGATTGATTGAACAGATAGGAGAGAAAGAGAAAATTGCCAAGTTTTCGTAAAATACCCCATTTTTTTAAATAAAATTTTGAAAGGCTCTGGTATGTACAATTACAATTTTCAAAATAGTTTTTTTTAGTTGTTTTAACCAAACTACGCGGGTCTGATTCTCACCGGATGTGAGATATGTAGGCAACCTTCATCAGGTCCGGCCCCCAATTTTCAAAAATCCAAAAAATATTTTCCACATTTTTAGAAGTCTTTTTCCCAAAAAAAAATTAATAAAAAAATCGAAATCCAAAAATATTTCTTTCTTTCGAAAGTTACCAATAATGAAAATCCAAAAATATTTTCTTTCTTGTTTAGAATTCTTTATTTCGAAAATTTTAAATAAAAAAAAAGAGATAGAGAATTCAAAGCTCAAAAATATTTTCCTTGTTAGGAGCTTTTACGATTAGATTTTTTTTAAAGTAAAAAAAAAAGAGTTAGTTTATTTTATTCTTGATCTTCCCGAACTACACAAGATCTGATTCATGTCTCCACATAATACGTAGGCAACCCTCATCAGGTTCGATCGAATCATTTTGGAAAAAAAAGTAAAAAAAAAAAGAAGAAGAGAAAAAGTGGTAAAAAAAAGAAAAAAAGAAGAGAGAGTGTTATTCTAACATGCTTGTTGTTTTGAAGTAAAAACTAGTTAAAGGTGGTCGGTTTGTTGGTTTGCAATGGCGAATCACGCAAACAATCCAAGATCCCTCGGAAGTAAAAACATCTTCTCAACAAATGGAGCAAGCACCACTGTTGTTTACCCAAGGTTACGAAAAGGCAAGTAGGCAAGTTGACGATGAGAAATAAAAAAAATGAAGGCAAATGTGGGGTTGACTTTACCAGATTTGAGCAATAGGACATGGCCTGCTCGGGATGATTTGATGATGGGGAATTTGATCCAGCACTGAAAGTCACAGTAGCCATTGCCGTGGTAGAAGAGAAACAAAAAAATGGGCGCTAACCCAGAAACTTTCCCTATCAGACGGGAGTCTCGGTAGCCGGTCTTGCTATCTTTTCTGCCTTTCGAGTTATTTCAGTGTTTCATCCAAATGTTTTTACTTTACTGTCTTACATTCTGATGTAAACCTTTCTATCTTTTTTTTTTAAAAAAAATATTCAAATAAATGAAATCAATATTTCATCATCCATAAATGTCTCTTTTCTTAATCTTGTCACCTTTCTTATTCTCTTTTCAGTTCTGTAAATGCAAATTTTAATAACATGACATGCTTGCAGATTTCAAGCCCGGATCCTAAAACGTTGTCAAATTTCAAAATAATGAACAAAGAAGCATAATGTGTTGAAGATAAGGCTTGTACGAAAATAAACTAAGAATTGAAACGAAAATGAGATTCCCTCTCTTCGGATCATTGTTGAAGCCGAGATCGATGATGAAGATTGAGTCATGACCCGATTGAAGCATTGTCTTTGATTGATGGAAAGTGATTGGCCGGAGGCTACCATGGGCAGTTGTACAACAAAGAATGGCCCATGCTTACAACAAAAATGTACGTCCCAAGAAATTTGAAGTGGGACAACTCGTCCTGAGACATATTCTCCCCCACCATGAAGAAGCTAAGGAATTTTTTTTATCAAATTGCAAAGGTCCATATGTTGTAACAAGAGTATTGCCAAATAGAGTGTTGTATTTGGGAGACATCGAAGGAAATGTCCCCGAGACAATAGTCAACGCAGATGTAGTCAAAAGTTACAATTTTTAACTCATTACTTGGTGTTAACATTCTCCGATTGGCATGACGGAGGCTTTCTTTCTTGCTACCCAAACACCATTAACCTTTTTTGCAAACCCTTTTGAATCGGTTCCCTCTCTTTGATTACCCTCTTTGGAATCTGGAAGTTATTATTAAAAAATGACAAAGAAAAGAAAGAAAAAAAACAAATAAATAAATAAATAAGGAGAAAAGAAAAAAAAAGCAAAAGAAAAAAAACAAAAAAACAAAAGAAAATAAAAAACAGAGTTCCCTGAACTACGTTCGACTTGATTCCGAAAGGATACGTAGGCAACCTCTCTCTGAGATTCAGTCACGGCAAAATAAAAATCCAAATTCCGCAAAAAGTGAAACTGGGGCAGATATTATAATGTTTCGGCAATGGTTTTGCATGAAAGGTTCCAAAGTTGTAATTCAATCCAAATTCTTTTTACCCAAATCCTTTCAAGTCATTTCGATTAATCGGCGAGAATGTTCAAGAATTGGAGGATATGGTTACTTGAATCAGATGCAACCAAATGAGAGAAATAAAATGAGAGATCCTATTGGTGAAAACCCTCATTGGCATTGTAGGGCGATGGTGAGTAGAGAAAATAAAAATGAGAGTCTTATTAGTAAAAATCCACAAAGGGCACTATAAGACAATGGCGAGAAGAGAAATGAGAGAGATCGGCTAGTTAAAACCCTCAAAGGGCACTGTTGATTGAAAAGAGGATCCACGCAGCCATGGCATCAACAAAATCATAAGCAAGATTTCCCGCTTTCAAGCCAAAAATTGTGATGGGTTTTTGAGAATCGGACGGTTTATACAGATCAAGCATCCAGTCCAAAAGGCATTTCATGTTCATTGAAGTCTGCATGTACTCCTAGATAAGTCCGTATTTCTGTTCCCCGAAAGGGACGCCTTTTGTTTTAAACTCATTCTCTATTCCATTGTTTATTTTTTTCTTAGAATCCCTTTCGATGACTTTGTTCCAAAAATAAGGCAAAGAAAAGATGGCAAGACGATTTACAGTGTTCTTGTTTGAAACGAGCTGAAATATTCAAAAGGCGCCCAGCCTCGACAAGGGCATCAAGTCAACCCCAACTGGCCATAATTGGCCGATGTTTTGAAATGGAAAACTTTGAAAGAAGTCAAAAGAGAAATGCTCACAAAGGCAACATAAAGTATAAAAAGTTTAAGTACCATCATGGCAAAGTTTAGAAAAGCTAAAGGTTCTCCAGAGTCAGAAATACAGTTGGTATTCATGAAATAATCAGTTGCAGTTGAAATCATTAAAGAAGATGAGCCGGGATCAAGAGATTGAAATAATCAAGGTCATAAACCAACCTCCATTTTAAAACTAACAAATCTTTCTTTATTCAGAATAGGAACAGAACAATTTTAAGAAACAGTTTGTGAAAACACGAACACCACCAAGTGAAGTTCTCAAATCCTTGATTTTTTCCAATATACATGTAAACATGCTATTTTTAGTTTCATCATATGGAATCAATACCCTATCTTCAATACATGGTACAACATCCCCTGGCTACATTACTTTCTGCCTATATAGGGTACGACATTCCTTAGTAGAATCTTAGAGAGTCAAGAGCCTCACTTTATTACCAACACACGGTACTATATCCCCAAGTTGCATTTTTTATTGCACACATAGGGTACGACATTCCCTAGTAGCATTCTATGAGTGCCTCGATCCTCATCTTAGTGCCAACGCAGGGTACTACATCCCCTGACTGCGTTACTTTCTGCCAACATAGGGTACGACATTCCCTAGTAGCATCTCCGAGCGCCACGAGCCTTATTTTATTGCAAACATAGGGTACGACATTCCCTAGTAGCATCCAGAGTGCCAAGAGGCTCACCTTATTGCCAGCATAGGGTACTATATTCCCTGGTTGCATTTCTTGTTGCAAACATAGGGTACAACATTCCCTAGTAGTATTTCAGAGCTCCACGAGCCTCGTCTTATTTCCAACACAGGGTACTACATCCCTGGCTGCATTACTTTCTGCCAACATAAGGTACGACATTCCCTAGTAGCATCCCAGAGTGCCACGAGCCTCATTTTATTTCTAACACAGGGTACTACATCCCCTGGCTGCATTACTTTTTGCCAACATAGGGTACGACATTCCCTAGTAGCATCCCAAAGTGCCACGAGCCTCATTTTATTTCTAACACAGGGTACTACATCCCCTGGATGCATTACGTTTTGCCAACATAGGGTACGACATTCCCCAGTAGCATCTTAGGATGCCACGAGCCTCATCTTATTGCCAACAAAGGTTACTACATCCCCTGGTTGCCTTCCATCTTGTTAATGTAGGGTACGACATCCCCTAATATTAAAAGTAAAAAAAAAACTGTTTCAATTCTTTATTCTGCAATAGCAAATATTGTTTAATGTGTTTTGAATAACTCACAAAAATTTCCTAGTGCAAACTGGGGCAGAAAATTTTTATTCGTTTTGTTTGTTTGTGATGACTTGTAGGTTTTTCTGCAAAGCATGGATTGGATATGCAAAAAATAAGATTCCAGCTCTTGCCGGAGAAAATGGAACGATTGATCTCAATACCAGCCACAACCAGCTTTGACGTAATGCATGCGGAGACATATGGTCAGGATCCATCTTCCCATCATCTGATCAAGAAACAAGCCGGCAAGAATTTTTCATAGTCTGTTGGATCAAGAGCATCAAGTTTCAGTCTAAAATCAATGGGAGAAGCAAGTTAAGAATTAAGACAAGATTCTAGATGGCATTTAGATAGAAATTTGTAACTCTTAGATATCAAGAGTATGTAATTTTATTTTCATTTTGATGTAATAGTAGGAACCGCGGACCGGAACCTCGACGACACTTTGCTCGACTCTCCCTCTAAGAATACTCAATCACTTGAACTACACGTGACTTGATTCCCTTATAACCCGGGATATGTAGGCTGCCTAAAGCCAATGCTCGGTCGCATCTTTTTCTTTTATCTTCTTTTCCTTTTAAAATTATAGTGAGGTCAAAATATTAGTCACCTTGTTCATTTTCTTTGCCTGAAAACTCTTCATGTGTCCAAGCAAAGAGGGGCATGCTGTGAACAACTAATTTTTGACCACACTCAAATTTTATACTATTTAGTGTAAACATTTCTTTTAGGTCTAATCTTAATATTTTAAATTTTTATCTTACTCTTAATAGATTTTATTTAAGAAAATTAAAAACTACAAAAAATATTTACATTCTTAGAATATAAGATTTGTTCCTTAGTATAATTTAAACTTCAGTGTATATAGTGAGTTTACTTATTTATATAGTTTCTTTTAATTAAATTGTATCTCTTGGTTGATATATATATATATATATATATATATATATATATATATATATATATATATATATATATATATATATATATATGCGTGTGTGTGTTTATCTTCTTTTATTTAATTTAAAAAAATGGTTAGAAAAAAAATTAATAAAAACTAACTAACCTCACAATTAACCCCCACTCCTCACGTCCCATATCCCCTCAATCCCACGATCTCACACACACACGGATAGGCACTCTAGGATTTTCAATACAAATAGCACACTTTTAAGGGGGAGGGGGAGGGGGGGGGGGGGAGTTTTGAAAAGGAAAACATTTTGAACAGAAGAGGAAAGATCGAAAGAAACGAAAAGCATTTTTCAAGGTGAAACAACTTGACTGGAGTTTTCTTTATTCGAATTTGTTGATGTTTGTTGCTTCCGGTCGCGGTTCTCGGTTTTCTATAAATCCGCTTGATTTTTCGGAACTGAAATTGTACTTACAGTGAATTTCCATTACATCTACTAAAAAGATCTTGCTTATTCAAGGTGAAGCACTATATTTTCTTGTTTATTCTTATATTTTTAGTATTATAAATTATAGTTTTGAAAAGGAAAACATTTTGAACAGAAGAGGAAAGATCGAAAGAAAAGAAAAGCATTTTTCAAGGTGAAACATCTTGACTGGAGTTTTCTTTATTCGAATTTGTTGATGCTTGTTGCTTCCGGTCGCGGTTCTCGGTTTTCTATAAATCCGCTTGATTTTTCGGAATTGAAATTGTACTTATAGTGAATTTCCATTACATCTACTAAAAAGATCTTGCTTATTCAAGGTGAAGCACTATATTTTCTTGTTTATTCTTATATTTTTAGTATTATAAATTATAGTTTTTTGAAGAACTTGCATGAAATGTATTAAATTTTATGTTCCAGATTCCTATGTTATGGATCTTATGTCACTAAATCTAATTTGATTGATTTAAGTTGTTTAAATTATTATATTGAATAGCGGGTATATTAGAAAAAGATGTTTAGTTCTAGTAAAGAGCATGGGTAAAAAATTTATTAGTCCTTTTTCTCCCACAAATGTTTGAATCTGAAATATTGATCTTCATTTGTTTTGGTATGAGATTATATTTGTTTAATTCCCTAGAGCCTCTCATAGTCCTACTGTTTGAGTTTTTATTTTATTTTATTTTATTTTTTTATTAGAATATATTTATCAATAAAATTAGTATTCATGCTCTTATATATTAAATGGTCGTAATTGTAAATTTTAGCATTTGTTTACATAAATAATTACTTTTTATTTTTATTTTTATGCATTCTTTGATTACCCTCTTTGGAACCTAAAGGTCTTATTAAAAAAAACAAAATAATAATAATAATAATAATAATAATAATAATAATAATAATAATAATAATAATAATAATAATAATAATAATAATAATATACAAATACAAATCTCGAATATAAAAGAGACAAAATAATTAAATATTTTAAATACGCTATTAGCCCATATGTTCATGCCTGAACCTTGGATTGATATGCTTAAATAATAAAAGGATCATGTGCCCCGCGTTTTGATACCTTTAAATTTAAAATAATTATGTTTTGACCATGTGTACATTTCGTACCTTGGTTCAACATTCAATTTCAAAGAATACCTTATGTGTGTACCGCATCTTGGTGAACACAATTAATAAAATACAATAACCAATTAAGTGGTAGTAAAAAAAATGCAATAAAATACAAGAATAGCCAAAAACAGATTTAAGCCTTACATTAGTCAATAAAAGCGACTGTGCTAGAATCACAGGACTCGAGGGGTGCCTTACACCTTCTCCTCGGTCAACAGAATTCCTTACTCAGTCTTCTATTTTCGTAGACCATAAATTAAGAGGCAAACCTTTCTTTTGAAAGGGGATTCAAATAAAAGGTGACTTGGAACACCAAAATTCAATTCCAAGTGGCGACTCCAAATAATAAATAAACCCTTTTCAAAACGTCACTTTAATTGGAAAAACTCTTCTAACTCAACCTCGTGATAAGGTTGTGTGGGAAAAAAGGAGGTGTGACAGCTACCACCTCAAAGGAAGCTTGGAAGATTTTACAAAATTCTCTCCAAGGAGTTGACAAGATGAGGAAGGTAAAACTTCAAACTCTAAGGGCTGGTTTTGAAGTTCTAAAAATGAAAGAATCTGAATGCATTTTGGATTATTGTTCAAAAATGAAGGCTGTTGTGAATCAACTAAGAAGATACGGGGAGGACATACAAGATGTCCGTGTGGTATAAAAGATCCTTCGCACTTTAACACCCAAATTTGATTTTGTAGTGTGTGCTATTGAGTAATCTAAAGATTTAGACTCTATGACGGTGAAGCAATTGGAGGGTTCTTTATAGGCCCATGAAGAAAAGATCAAAAGGAGACAAGAAGTGCCACTGGAGCAACTTCTTAAAACTCGGGCATCCTTCAAGGATTATGGAGGTGAAAAGAGCTATCGAAGAAACACACGAGGCCGAGGCCGAGGCAGACATGGAAGAGGAAGAAGTAACGGTAATAACTTCAACAATGAAGTTAAAATGCACCAAAGATTCAGAGATCGTGGTCGTGGACAAAGAGGAGGAAGAGGACGTGGCTACTATCAAGAAAATAATGGACAAAGGTATGACAAATCAAAAATTGAGTGCTATAATTGTCGTAAATTTGGTCATTACTCTTGGGAATGTCGTAGCAATGTTAAAAAAAACTAACCTTGTTGACGACAAGAAAGAAGAAGTTGAGTCAACATTGTTGATGGCACTCAAGGAACAAGACAGAGATGATTGCAGCTCGTGGTATTTGAACAATGGAGCAAGCAATCATATGTGTGGATGCAAAGAGAAGTTTGTGGAGATCAATAAAATAGTGAGAGGTAATGTGTCCTTTGGAGATACCTCAAAGATTCAAATCGAAGGGATAGGTACGATTCTGATCTCCTGTAAATATGGTAGTCACAAGTTAATTCAAGATGTTTATTATGTGCCAAAATTAAAAAGTATTATTTTGAGTTTGGGCCAACTTTTTGAAAAGGAATATGACATCCACATGAAAAATATGCATTTTTGGCTTAGAGATTCAAGTTAAATTCTAATTGCTAAAGTGCATATGACAAAGAATAGATTATTTTCTCTGAATCTTAAAACAATTGATGCAAAGTGTTTGAAGGTTAATGTGCAAAATGAATCATGGTGTTGGTACATGCGATTTGGGCACTTGAATTTTGAAGTGCTCAAATCAATGGGAGAAAAGAACATGGTACGTGGGATACCATCAATCAACCATCCAAATCAACTGTATGAAGCTTGTCTTCTTGGAAAACATGAAAGGAGGAGTTTTCCAAAGGAGGCCATGTCAAGATCAACCAAGCCGCTCCAGCTTGTTCACACTGATGTGTGTGGACCAATCAATCTACCTTTCTTTGGTAAAAGTAAATACTTTCTGCTTTTTATTGATGACTTTAGTAGAAAGACTTGGGTTTATTTCTTGAACCAAAATTCTGAAGCTTTTGTTGCTTTTAAAAATTTCAAAGTACTTGTGGAGAAAGAAAATGGCTATGAAATTAAAGCTCTAAGGTCCGATAGAGGAGGCGAATTCACTTCAAACAAATTTAATGACTTCTGTCAATCTCATGGAATTCGTCGCCCTCTAACAGCACCTTATTCACCCCAACAAAATGGTGTTGCAGAGAGAAAGAATCGAACGATTCTTAATATGGCTAGATGTATGTTGAAAGCTAAAAGTATGCCCAAGGAATTTCGGGCCGAAGCTGTTTCTTGTGCAATGTATTTGAACAACAGGTCTCCAGCAAGAAATGTTAGAGATCAAACCCCTCAAGAAGCATGGAGTGGAAGAAAACCAAGTGTCAAGTACTTGAAAATCTTTGGGAGCATAGCCTATGCTCATGTGCCACATCAAGGGAGAGCAAAGCTTGACGATCGAAGTGTCAAGCATGTGTTTGTTGGCTATGATACAAGTTCAAAAGGCTACAAGTTATACAACCCAAGCAGTGGTAAGGTGGTGGTAAGTCGTGATGTTGAATTTGATGAAGAATTGGCATGGGATTGGGAAGCTCAGGAAGAAACTTCATATGATTTTCTTCCATACTTTGGTGATGAAGAAAAACCAGAGATCGTGGAACCTGTGTAGGATACAACTCCACCTCCTTCTCCATCCAACGTTGCATCTCCTTATTCTCAAGAAAGTTCAAATGAACAGCCGCAAAGGACAATGAGTATTCAAGAGCTCTATGAGGACACAGAAGAAGTTACTAATTTTGATTTTTTTATGTTGTCTCTTTGCTGACAGTGAACCAATAAACTTTGATGAAGCTGTTACAAACAAAAGGTGGAAACAAGCCATGGAGGAGGAGATTGAGTCAATAGAGAAGAACAACACTTAGAGTTGACAACTCATTCCAAGGGTCATCGAGCAGTTGGAGTGAAATGGGTATACAGGACAAAAAAGAATGTTGATGGAGATGTGGAGAGATACAAGGCACACGTGTGGCTAAAGGCTATAAGAAAAGGCAATGCATTGACTATATATAAGTCTATGCACCTATTGCCCCCATGGAGACGATTCGTTTGCTGATCTCTTTGGCAGTGCAAATGAAGTGGAAGATCCATCAACTAGATGTCAAGTCAGCCTTTTTAAATGGCTATCTTGAAGAAGAAGTCTATGTTGAACGACCATTGGGCTTCGTGGTCAAAAACCACGAAGATAAAGTGTTGAGGTTGAAGAAAGCTTTATATGGATTAAAGCAAGCCCCACGAGTATGGAATAGTTGGATCGACAAGTATTTTCAAGACAATGGGTTTACAAGTTGAGAATTTAATTGTTGAACATTGTAGAGCGTTGGCTCAAGTTGAGAATTGAATTGAGAACTAAATGTGGAAAAGAGAAGAGGTTTATGATATTATCTCCCTTGTCGGGATGTTATTGCCTTGATATTATCTCCCTTGCCGGGACGCTATTATTCATGATATTGTTTCCCTTGCCGGGATATTATTGTTGTGTTATTGTGCCCTTGCCGGGATTTTATTTTAATTTACTCGATTCCCTTGCCCTTATTGCTTGTGATTGTTCTTTGGGTGAGGAAGAGAGTTAAAGCACAAAGGGTGATGTCGTGCATGATATTTGCGAGAGAGTATAAAGTACGAAGGGTGATGTCATGTATGATTTTGAGAGTGATAATGCGCGAAGGGTGATGCCGTGCCAATATTGTGAGGTAAAAGCACGAAGGATGATGTCGTGCCACACGATGTACAATTTTGTGCCAATTATATTGAGTTTTATGGTGAGGACAAGAGTAAAAGCACGAAGGGTGATGCCGTGTAAATTTTATTGATTTCTATAGAGAGGATGAGAGTAAAAGAACGAAGGGTGATACCGTGCACTTGTCTTTTATTGTTGTTTCTTGTTGCTAATTGGACTTTGGTGATCCTTATATTTAGCTGTTGCTCTTCTGTTATTATTGATATTCCCAGCAGCATGATTCCCCCTTCCATCCTTAACTGTACTTTCCTGATATTATTTTCCACTCTATATGATTTAATTGCACATGTTTATTTGGTAGTCTGGTCCTAGCCTCGTCACTACTTTGTCAAGGTTAGGCTAGGCACTTACTAGCACATGGGTCGGTTGTGCTGATACTACATTCTACACTGTGTGCAGATCCCGATACTGTAGCTTACAGACCATAGCTTTGGGTTGCTGCCTTCAGTCCATTCGGCGATCCGAGGTAGTCCTGCAGGCGTCCGCAGGCCCTAGCGTCTTCTCCTATCCTTTCGTCCTGTTTCATTTATGTATTTCTGAAACAGCTTGTATTTATTTTTCGGACCTTTATTTGTAGTAATTTTAGACAGTCTGTGAACTTGTGACACCAATTTTGGGTAGTTATGTTTAAGGGTTTGTATTGGAAATGTTTAAATGATTATATTCTGTTCTTCCGCTTATTAAAATTTTGTTGTTTATAAAATATTGATTCTTAATTGTTAATGGATTAAAATGGGAAAAAGGTAATTAACACAAATGGTTGGCTTGCCTAGTTTTCACTAGTAGGCTCCATCACGACTCCCGAGAGTAGAAAATCCGGATCGTGACAAGTTGGTATCAGAGCTCTAGGTTGCTTAGTTCTCACAATTCACAGACAAGCTTAGTAGATTCTGAGAGATCGGTACGGAGATGTCTGTATTTATCCCCCAGAGGCTACAGAGTTAGGAAAAACTTTACATCTATTCTTTCGTGTCGTGTAGTTTGACTTTTCAATGCTAATTGAATTTCTACTATGTTTTTTTGCAGATGGCGAGAACACGCACTTCCTTATCCACCGATCAGTAGCTCCCACAAGGGGCAGAGGGCAAGGCTGAGGCCGTGCCAGAGGCCGAGGTAGGGGCAGAGCTCAGCCCAGAGCAGCAGCACCAGCGGCGGAGCCTCAAGTTGAGTTTGATGATGAGGTTCTGGACCAGGCAGTTTCGGTGGGCCCAACTCATGATCCAGAGGGGTTCATTGCTACCCAGTACTCCGGGATGCTCTGATCAATCTAGTGGGCCTTATGAATAGCGTCACCAGGGCAGGCCTACTTCCTGTAGCACCAGCCGTCTCTCAGGCTAAAGGAGGAGCCCAGACTCCTGCGACTCGCACTCCGGAGCAGATAGCTCCCCAGTGACTCCAGTAGCTCAGCCAGTTGGAGCAGTTCAACCGGGTGTGGTAGCTCAGACCGGTGATGGTTGAGATTGGACAGGTTTACCAAGGTCTTCACTACCACTTTCAGCGGTGCATCTTCTGAGGATCCCTAAGATTATTTAGACAGCTGTCATGAGATTCTCAAGAACATAGGGGTAGTGGAGACCAATTGGGTTGACTTTGTTGCTTTTCACTTATCTGGATCCGCCAAGACTTGGTGGAGAGATTATTGTTTGTCTAGACCAGCCGGGTTACCAGCTTTTACTTGGGATCAATTTTCACAGCTATTCCTGAGAAGTTTCTTCCTATCACTAAGAGGGAGAACTATCGGAGGCAGTTTGAGCGTCTCCAGCAGGGTTCTATGACTGTCACTCAGTACGAGACCAGATTCATCGACTTGGCCCGTCATGCTCTTATCATACTTCCCACCGAGAAAGAGAGAGATAGGAGGTTTATTGAGGGACTCGTTCAGCCTATTCGACTTCAGATGGCTAAGGAGATGGGGAACGAGATTTCTTTTCAGGATGCGGCCAATGTGGCCAGGAGATTTGAGATGGTGCTATCATAGAGGGGTGGTTAGGGGTCTGACAAGAGGCCTCGTCATTCAGGTAGGTTCAGTGGTGCCTCATCTAGAGGTAGAGATTCTTTTGGTAGGGGCCATCCTCTCAGGCCGTTTCATTCAGCACTTTAGGCTTCTCACGACGCTCCATGTGGCCTTGGTTCTCGTATGCAGTATTCTGATCAGTTGGCCTACAGTGCACCGCCAGCTCCTATTAGTGCACCACCGCTCCAGATTTTTTTGGGTGGTCATTCAGGTCGTCAGGGTCAGCAGTCTCAACAGCCGAGGGCTTGTTATACTTGTGGAGATATGGGGCATATTGCTAGATTTTGCCCTCAAGCAGCTCTCAGCATCAGGGTTCTCATGCCATGGTTCAGGCACCGAGTGTTCCACGGCCCACTCAGCCAGCTAAAGGTGGAGGTAGAAGTGCTAGAGGTGGAGGTAGAGGTTTAGAGGTGGAGCTCAAGCTGTTAGAGGTGAAGGCCAACCAACAGCAGGCTGCCCTAGAGATGTAGTTTAGGGTGGTGGGGCCCAGCCCCGATGTTATGCCCTTCCAGCTAGGCCTAAGGCTGAGGCTTTCGATGCAATTATCACAGGTATTGTTCTGGTTTAAAGTACAGATGCTTCAGTTCAATTTGATCCAGGATCTACATATTCCTATGTGTCATCTTATTTTGCACCATATCTGGTCATGCCTAGTAATTTTTTGAGTGCTCTTGTATATGTATCTACACCGGTGGGTGATTCTATTGTGGTAGATCGTGTCCATCATTCATGTATAGTTGTGATTGGGGTCTTGAGACTCGTGTAGATTTGTTAATTTTGGATATGGTTGATTTTGATGTCATATTGTGGATGGACCGATTATCACCTTACCACGTTATCTTGGACTATCATGCCAAGACTGTGACCTTAGCCTTGCCGGGTTTACCTCATTTAGAGTGGAGAGGGACTTTTGGTCATTCTACCCGTAGTGTTATCTCATATATGAAGGCTCGACGTGTGGTCGAGAAGGGGTGTTTGGCCTATTTGGTGTATGTTCATGATTCTAGTGCTGAGGTTCCTTCTATGGATTTTATGCCTGTTGTTTGTGAGTTTCCTGAGGTATTTCCTTCAGATCTTCCAGGTATGCCACCCGATAGGGATATTGACTTCTACATTGATTTGGCTCTGGGCACCCAACTCATTTCTATCATGCCGTATCGTATGGCCATGCCTGAATTGAAAGAGTTGAAGGAGCAACTGCAAGACTTACTGGATAAAGGATTTATCAGACCTAGTGTCTCGCCTTAGGGTGCGGCGGTGTTGTTTGTTAAGAAGAAGGACGGATCGATGAGGATGTGTATAGATTACCGGCAGTTGAACAACGTTACAATCAAGAATAAGTATCTGTTACTGAGGATTGATGATTTGTTTGATCAATTTCTGGGTGCCAAGGTATTTTCGAAGATTGACTTGAGATCTAGCTACCATCAGTTGAGGATTAGGGCATCCAATGTCCCTAAGCCAGCTTTCCGCCCTCGGTACGAGCATTATGAGTTCTTGGTGATATCATTTGGGTTGACAAATGCCCCAGCAACTTTTATGGATTTGATGAATTGAGTTTTCAAGCCTTACTTGGATTCGTTCGTGATAGTCTTCATTGATGATATTTTGATCTATTCCCACAGCCGGGAAGAGCATGAGCAGCATCTAAGAGTGGTTCTTCAGACATTGAGAGATAGTCAGATGTATGCTAAGTTTTTGAAGTGTGAGTTCTGGTTGAGTTCGGTTTCATTCTTGGGGCACGTTATATTAGCAGAGGGTATTCAGGTAGATCTGAAGAAGATAGAGGAAGTCAAGAACTGGCCTAGACCCGCATCAGCTACAGAGATCTAGAGTTTCTTGGGTTTGGCAGGCTATTATCGTCGGTTTATGGAGGGGTTTTCATCTATTGTAGCCCCGATGACCAGGTTGACCCAGAAGGGTGCCCAGTTTAGGTGGTCGGACAAGTGTAAGGCGAGCTTTCAGAAGCTCAAGACAGCTTTGACTACGACGTCGGTGTTGGTTTTGCCCATAGGTTTAAGGCCATATACAGTCTATTATGATGCATCTCGTATTAGACTTGGTGCGGTGTTGATACAGGATGGCAAGCTCATTACTTATGCTTTGCAACAGTTGAAGATTCATGAGAAGAACTATCATGTTCATGATTTGGAGTTAGTAGCCATTGTTCATGTGTTGAAGATTTGGAGGCACTATTTGTATGGCGTGTCATGTGAGGTGTTCACGGATCACAAGAGTCTGCAGTATTTGTTCAAGCAGAAAGAGCTAAATTTGAGGCATAGAAGGTGGTTGGAGCTACTTAAAGGATTATTATACCACTATCTTATATCATCCGGGAAAGGCCAATGTGGTGGCCGATGCTTTGAGTAGAAAGTCGGCCAGTATGGGCAGTCTTGCGTATATTACGGTCGGTGAGAGACCACTTGCTTTGGATGTTCAGGCTTTGGCCAATTAGTTCGTGAGGTTGGATGTTTTTGAGCCCAGCTGTGTGTTAGCTTGCACAGTCGCTCGTTTTTCTTTATTGGAGCGTATCCGAGATCGGCAGTATGATGATCCTCATTTATGTGTCCTTAGGGACACGGTGCAGCATAGTGGTGCTAAGCAGGTTACTTTAGGAGATGATGGAGTTTTGAGGCTGCAGGGTCGAGTTTGTGTACCTAATGTGGATGGGCTCCGAGATTTGATTTTAGAGGAGACCCATAGTTCCCAGTACTCTATTCATCCGAGCACCGCTAAGATGTATCAAGATTTACGGTAGCATTATTGGTGGAGGAGGATGAAGAAGGATATTGTTGCATATGTGTCTCGGTGTTTGAATTGTCAGTAGGTAAAGTACGAGCATCATAGACCTGGTGGTTTGTTTCAGAAGATCGAGATTCCCGAGTGGAAGTGGGAGTTGATCACTATGAATTCCATTGTTGGACTCCCACAAACTCGGAGGAAGTTCGATACAGTGTGGGTTATTGTTGATAGGTTGACCAAGTCAGTGCATTTTATTCTTGTGGCAGTCTCCTATTCTTCCGAGAGGTTAGCTGAGATCTATATCCGGGAGATTGTTCGTCTTCATGGTGTGCCTGTGTCTATCATTTCTGACCAAGGTACACAGTTTACCTCGCAATTCTGGAGGGTAGTTCAGCGAGAGTTGGGCACACGGGTTGAGCTGAGCACATTATTTCATCCTCAGACAGACGGGCAGTCCAAGCGTACTATTAATATTTTGGAGGATATGCTCCGAGCTTTTGTTATGGACTTTGGAGGTTCGTGGGATCAGTTCTTGCCTTTAGCAGAGTTTGCCTACAACAACAGTTACCAGTCCAGCATCCATATGGCTCCTTATGAGGCTTTATATGGTTACCAGCCCAAGGTTCATTGGTCCTTTTGAGATTCTTGATTGAGTGGGAGAGGTGGCTTACAGACTTATGTTGCCGCCGAGTTTATCAGTCGTGCACCCAGTGCTTCATGTGTCCATGCTTCGGAAGTATCATGGCGATCCATCCCATGTGTTAGATTTTTGCACAGTCCAGTTGGACAAGGACTTGTCCTATGAGGAGGAGTCGGTAGCTATTCTAGACCGGCAGGTTCATTAGTTGAGATCAAAGAGTTTCCCTTCTGTTCATGTTCAGTGGAGAGGTCATCCTGTTGAGGCAGCAACCTGGGAGTCCGAGTCAGATATGCGGAGCCGATATCCCCATCTTTTCTCTGACTCAGGTACTTCCTTCTTATGTCCGTTAGAGGACGAACAGTTGTTTTAGAGGTGGAGAATGTGATGACCATCACTTGTGTTGCAAGTCCATTTAGTGTCCCAAGGCCTTAAAACCTCCCTTTTATCTCACCTCGGTATGTGCAGTCCGGGCGCGAATCCGGAAAGCTATTACGTGAAAAATCTGTGTGAAATGATAAATTTTGCTTTTATAATTAAATAAAGTTGACTTCAGTCAATATTTTGGGTAAACGGACTCAGACCTGCAATTTGACGATCCCGGAGGGTCCGTAGGAAAATATGGGACTTGGGCGTATGCCCGAAATCGACTTCCAAGGTCCCAAGCCCGAGAAATAAATTTTTGAAGAAAATTGTTTAACTGAAAATTTTAGAGTTTTTGGAAATTGGAATGTAATTGAATTTGATGGTATCAGGCCCGTATTTTGATTCTGGAGCTCGGTACAAGTCTTATATGTGATTTAAGTTGAGCCTGTAAAATTTGGCAAGAAACGGACTTGAAATGACATGAATCGGACCCTTGGTTGTTAAAAATGGAACTTAAGAGTTCATGAGATATTTCTTTGATCTTGATGCTAAATTCGTTGTAAAAGGTGTTAATTTGGCGATTTGATCACACGAGTAAGTCCATATGATGTTTTTAAGTTATTATGCATATTAGGTTTGGAGCCCCGAGGGCTCGGGTGAGTTTCGGATAGGTTCCGGGATGTTTTTATACTTAGAAAAGTTGCAGGTCTCTAAAGTCAGGTCTCGCGGTCCGCGGAGAAATCTTCACGGCTGTGGTAGGGACTTCTCTCCGCGGTGGGAATTATGCGGTCCACGGAGGGCAAGGCCATACCTTTGCGGCCGCACTCGATTTCTTGCAGTCCGCGGTAGAGCTCCGTGGCTGCAGTTCTTTTTATGCGGTCCGCGGAGAGGGTATGAGAGGGGTATATTTAAGCGGACTTTTCAATTATTTTTCATTTTTTCAAACCCTAAAACATAAGAAGTAATTTTCCAAACACTCTTTCTTCTCCCAAAATACTAGTAAGTTATTTCTAACTTATCTCTTTCACTCCTTAACTTCTTTTAACAAGATTTCATCCTAAAATCTAGGGTTTTCATGATGGAATTGGAATTTTGGATAAAACCTAAGAATATTGAAATTTAGGGATTTAGACTCAAATTGAGGTCGGATTCCAAAATCATTTATATATCCGGGCTCGGGGGTGAATGAGTAATTGGGTTTTGGTCCGAATCTCGAGTTTGGACCAAGCGGGCCCGAGATCGATTTTTGACTTTTTGGAGAAAACTTTATAAAACCTATTTTCATGCATTGAAGTTGATTCATTTAGCATTTATTGATATCATTAACCAAATCGATTATACAAGCGAATTGGTGGTGGAATCAAGTGGTAAAGCGATAATTGAGACTTGAATTGTGTTCGTGGCATCGAGGTAAGTGTTTGGTCTAACCTTAGCTTGAGGGATTAGGAGTCGTGTCTTATTTGCTATGTGTTAATTGTGGAGTACGACGTATAGGCATGGTGACGAGTATCTATACGTTGGTGTCAAGCATGCACGTGAGTCTTATACTATGATTAATGCGACTCCGTTTCATATTGCTCATGCTTTATATGATGATTTCTATTGATGAATAAGACTTGTGAAAGTATTATTGGTAATTAAACATTGTAGAGCATTGGCTCAAGTTGAGAATTTAATTGCTGAACATTGTAGAGCGTTGGCTCAAATTGAGAATTGAATTGAGAACTAAATGTGGAAAAAAGAAGAGGTTTATGATATTATCTCCCTTGCCGGGATGTTATTGCCTTGATATTATCTCCCTTGCTGGGACACTATTATTCATGATATTGTTTCCCTTGCCGGGATCTTATTGTTGTGTTATTGTGCCCTTGCCGGGATTTTATTTTAATTTACTCGATTCCCTTGCCCTTATTGCTTGTGATTGTTGTTTGGGTGAGGAAGAGAGTTAAAGCACGAAGGGTGATGTGTGCATGATATTTGCGAGAGAGTGTAAAGTACGAAGGGTGATGTCGTGTATGATTTTGAGAGTGTTAATGCACGAAGGGTGATGTCGTGCCAATATTGTGAGGTAAAAGCACGAAGGGTGATGTCGTGCTGCACGATGTACAATTCCGTGCCAATTATATTGATTTCTATGGTGAGGACGAGAGTAAAAGTACGAAGGGTGATGCCGTATAGATTTTTTGATTTCTATGGTGAGGATGAGAGTAAAAGCACGAAGGGTGATGTCATGTACTTGTCTTTTATTGTTGTTTCTTGTTGGTAATTGGACTTTGGTGATCCTTATATAGAGCTGTTGCTCTTCTGTTATTATTGATGTTCCCTGCAGCATGATTCCCCCTCCCATCCTTAATTGTACCTTCCTGCTTTTATTTTCCACTATATATGATTTAACTACACATGTTTATTTGGTAGTCTGGTCCTAGCCTCGTCACTACTTGGCCGAGGTTAGGCTAGGCGCTTACCAGCACATGGGGTCGGTTGTGCTGATACTACACTCTGCACTGTGTGCAGATCTCGGTACTGGAGCTTACAGACCTTAGCTTTAGGTTGCTGCCTTCAGTCCATTCGGCGATCTGAGGTAGTCCTGCAGGCATCCGCTGGCCCTGGCGTCTCCTCCTATACTTTCATCCTATTTCATTTATGTATTTCTGAGACAGCTTGTATTTATTTTTCGGACCTTTATTTGTAGTAATTTTAGACAGTCTGTGAACTTGTGACACCAATTCTGGGTATTATGTTTAAGGGTTTGTATTGGAAATGTTTAAATGGTTATATTCTATTCTTCCGCTTGATAAAATTTCATTGTTTACAAAATGTTGATTCTTAATTGTTAATGGATTAAAATGGGAAAAAGGTAATTAACGGAAATGGTTTGCTTGCCTAGTTTTCACTAGTAGGTGTCATCACGACTCCCGAGGGTGGGAAATCTTGGTCGTGACAGCTCGGGTATTGTATTTTACCTCGTTAGAAGAGTTGGTGTCTTTGTTACTCTCTTGTATTATTGTGATTTATCGTGGATATTGTTCCTGGGCGAGATTATTATATTTTCCCAACAAAAACGAGCATCTGAATAATTTAAAACATTTACCGGCCAACTTTGGTCGGAAACATATTTTAATAATTTAATTTTATCGAGCAAAGTTAGTCGGTGTATTTAAATTATATTTTTTATTAATTATTAAATTTAAAAAAATACCGACCAAAGTTGATCGGTAAATGGAAATATATATATTTTTAAAAAAAATAGAATTTAACAATACCGACCAAAGTTGGTCGGTAATGTTGAATTCTAGGAATTCCTTATTCATTAACTGACCAACTTTGGTCGGTAATTGTAATTTTTTTTTAATGATTACCGACCAACTTTGGTCGGTAATTTGCAGAAAAATATTTTTTTTAATAGAAACCGACCAACTTTGGTTGGTTTTTTAGGTTTTAATTTTGGCATAAAATACCTGTTTTAGCAGCTACACCATCTGCTAGCATACCAATACACCTAATAGCAACATAAAACAACAACAACAACAACAACAACAATAACAATAACACAACAACAATCAATAAATTCATTAAAACTAACAAACTAAAGTTCAATTGAACATAAAAATCCAAAACCAAGTTAAAACTTATTACAACTAGTTCAAAACTGGTTCTATTTGTCTAGTTCAAAGTATATAAAAGTCAAGGAGTATTTTGTACAACATCATCATCACCGTCTGATGAACTTTCATCTACAAGGCGGTATAGAGAAGGGTCTTGTGGAGGACGGAAAGAACGACCACGGGGAGGACAGGAGGAACGATCACGAGCAGGTCGAGCCTCTGAAGATGACTCACGAAACCGGGGCAACAAAAAAGCTCCAATAGATATGATAGTTCTGATCTGAGCTTGCATGCCAAGGAATTAAGCATTTCTAACCCTTTCTCTTTCCTTGGCTGCTTTTAGCTCAAATGTGAGCTCTGTCATAGTCTCTCTCATAGCGGAGAGGCTCTCCCCATTAAGTTGCTCGCCTTGTGAGGAAGTTCCTATTCCTTGCATTCCACACTTATAACGATGAAACGTTTTAGTTGGAAGCCCGTATACCTTCCCCTATTTGGACCGCCAGCAGACTCCATCCATATTCTTTCGTCATCCTCGTCTGAAGGTTGGGTTGGCTCGCCCAATTCACCAGCTACCTGAGTGCGGATAAATTCTTCCACGTTAGTTTGGTAGAAACCCTATACGAAAATTTAAATTGAATTAGTTTTTCAAAATTTATATAAAAGTAAATTAAAATACTTAAAGAAAAGTGAAAGCATATATAGTCGAGGCCCGGTCCTCAACCCACCTTTCTTGATCCGTCTCTTCTTCTTCTTTACAATATGCGTCTCCTTGAATAGCTCATCATGGTTCATTGGATGCCCCAACTTCTTTTCCTGAAAACAAATTAATTTAGTTAATAAACAGAATAGATATACTTTGAAAATTAAAATAATTTAAGCAATTACGTACTAATCTTCCTTTTATTGTCCCTAGGCTGATCGCACCTCCAGTGTGCAAGGAGCCTCCCTTATCAGATGCACGAGCTTTCTTTCCTTTTCTGCTCTTCTCTAAGAAATTTGCGGTAAGCCATTGCCTTTGCAAATCATCCCATAAATTTTGAAGTAACCAGTCAGGCTTCTTGTTCTTCTTTCTAGCATCGGAGAAAGCATCCGACAATTGCTTGTGAGCTTTATGATGAAAATTTGCAACCATTTTCGCGCTATAGCGGTGTTCCCATACACACTTGCTCTGTATTTCAAAAGTTAAATATTATATGAAAATATCATAAATATAAATTATTAAACTGCTTAAAATAACATTTATACCTTAAATTGATTGAAAATTTGCTCCTTCAGCGAGAACGGGAAATTATTCCAAGTCGCATAAGGGCCATCATAAAGCTTTCTGATGACTTTGGTGATTATCCTCGTAGTCTTATTACTCGGGATGAACCTGCAATTTAACAATAAAAATACATTAATATGTTATTAAAAATGTTACAAAACAATAAACGCAAATAACTCTTACCCATCACCCTCAGGGACTATGATGATCCTACCATATTGATCATAATGCACTTCCTCGTCATCATCATCATCGTATGAAGCATGTGTATCATAGGCATATATGGATGGTGTAGGGGGGGGTCAGATCTACTACCTCTATGGCGAAGGCCTGAAATAGATGGAGTCGCTGATAAAGATGGTTGTCATTCCTGTGACTGCGACATATCTAGATGGACCCCAAGTGGTTGTGATATTTATGGATGTGACCTGAATGGCTATGACATAGATGGATATGATCCATGTGGCTGTGATATGTAGGGATGTGATATAGATGGCTGCGATGCAGATGGCTGCGATCCATGTGGTCGTAAGGTAGCTGGATTGTATGTCGGACGTATAGTCCTATGGCCCTGTGATGAAAGACCTGGTGTCTGGATGAAGCTGTAGGGCTCGTGATGCTATGACATCTCAGTATAGCCGTAGGGTGGAGGATAAGACATAGGCATCTCTAAAGAGGGTGGAAAAGAGGGAGTATTATTATCTATCCTCATTTTTCCCTTCCTAGCCTTTTCTCGACCCTAAGAACCAGTAGGGTCATTGTTACCTTGACCCTTGCCTACCATCTGCATAATATAATACATATTTAGGTTGAAACATATAAGAAACTAGCTATAAAACTAGAGTGCTTTAAGAAACCAACTTTTTAAAGCGCATCGACGTATTGTTCCTCGTCCGAGAATTCTTCCTCCTCACTTGTTTGAGCTTCATCAGTTGATTCTTCGTCCTCATTTTCTATAATTGTTACTTCATTTATATCAACTTCTTCCAATATGCGTTCAGGATGTTCAAATCATTTTCTAACACATTCTCGACTTCCACCCTACCTACAGGCTTAGTTTTTATTACAACCCACCAATCAGACTTATTCTGCCGTAATGTAAGGAGCATAATACACTTGCCTAACATTATGTGCAATTATGAAAGGATCATAGTGATCATACTCCCTCGTACGATTAACCTCAATTATGTTGTATTGGTTATGTACTCTTGTACCTCTTGTTGGATTTGATCAAATCACTTGCATCTAAAGAGTATCAATTTCTTATATGGCGAACCTCTATATTCTAGTTCTATTATTTCTTTGATCACACCATAATAATCAATATCTTCAACTTGTTTGTTGTCTGCAAGTATAATTCAGGCCGCCTGCAATATTCTTTTAAGTCCATTCTAGCCTTCAGGTTATCCTTTGTCTTACCTTTAACATCCATCACTATGTTGAACAAATTGTCAAACTAATTCTTCTCAATATGCATGACATCAAGGTTGTGACGGAGAAGATTATCCTTCCAATAAGGAAACTCCCAAAATATACTTTGTTTTGTCCAATTATGAGTAACACCATATCCGGGGAATCTATAATGTGGAGCTTCAATAAATTTATTGAAGTTCTGGACCCTCTCCCAAATTTCCTCACCTGAAAGTATCTGTGATGACCCAAAAGGTCATCACTTGATTTATGAGTAAATTCTGTATTCCGAGGCCTTAGAAGCTTCCTTTTTCCTCACCTCAATTTGCATGCGCGGTCCGGGCATATATCCGGAACGATTTTATGTGGAAATGTGATGAAAATGTTAATTTGGCCTTTAAAATTTAAGTTGACTTTGTTCAACATTTTGGGTAAACGGACCCGGACCTGTGATTTGATGGTCACGGAGGGACCGTAGGAAAATATGGGACTTGGGCGTATGCCTGGAATTGAATTCCGAGGTCCCGAGCCCGAGAAATAAATTTTTGAAGAAAATTGTTTAATTGAAATTTTAAGAGTTTTTGGAAATTTGAATGTTTTTGAAATTGATGGTATCAAGCCCGCATCTTTGTTCCGGAGCCGGGCACAGGTCTTATATGGCGTTTAGATTGAGCCTATAAAATTTGGTAGGAAACAGACTTGAAATGACGTGAATCGGACCCTCGGTTGTGAAATTTGAAAGTTAAGAGTTCTTGAAAATTTTCTTTGGTTTTGATGCTAAATTCATTGTTAAAGCTGTTAATTTGGCAATTTGATCGTACGAGTAAGTTCATATGATTTTTTGAGTTAGTATGCATGTTTCGTTTGGAGCCCCGAGTGCTCGGGCGAGTTTCGGATAGGTTTCGGAAGATTTTTAAACTTAGAAAAGTTGCAGGTTTTCAGTTTCTGGTGTTCTGAAGTTTTGTTCTTTGCATTTGCGGAAGGACTCTCGCGAACGCGAAGGTTAAGTCAGGCTGAAGGAATTTTCCTTCTATGCGAACGCTATAAACAGGTCGCGAACGCGAAGCTTTGGGGGTGCTACCCTTCGCAAACGCGGAACTGCTATTGCGAACGCGAAGGCCTTTGGGCTGGGGCAGGGGGAAGGGGATTTTGTTCTACGCGAACGCGGCCACTGGCCTACGAGCGCGAAGGCTTGAGGAGTCAAAGCTCCGCGAATGCGAGCTGCTAAACGTGAACGCGAAGGATAATGGACCTGACCCTTCGCATATGCGAAGAAGGCCTGTCCAGTAAATTAAAAACAGTAGCAAATCGGGATTTAGTTCAAAACTTCATATTTTCAAAACTAGATAGCATTGAGGCGATTTTCAAAAAACAAGTTCTTCCCCAAAGCATTGGTATATGATTCTAAACCTTTTTCTTTCGATTTCCCATTGCATTTCATCAATTTTCATCCAAAAATCTAGGGGTTTTATGGTAGAAATTAGAAATTTGGGTAGAGTTAGGGCTTTTTGATTAATTGTAATTTAGGCCTCGTTTTGGGGTCGGATTTCAAAACTAATTGCATATTTGAGCTCGTGGGTGATCGGGTTTTGGTCCTAACCTCGAGTTTTGACCAAGCAGGCCCGGGGTAGACTTTTGACTTTTTGGGGAAAATGATAGAAAACCTATAATTAAGCATTGGGTATGAATTCTTTAGCATTTAGTGATGTTGTTAAATCAATTTGGACTAGATACGAGTTATTTGGAGACGAATTCTAAAGGAAAAGCGGTGTTTGAAGCTTGAGTTGGCTGTGGAAGTTTGAGGTAAGTGTTTGGTCTAACCTTAGCTTGAGGGATTAGGAGTTGTGTCTTATTTGCTATGTGTTAATTGTGGAGTACGACGTATAGGTATGGTGACGAGTATCTATACGTCGGTGTCAAGCATGCTCGTGAGTCTTGTATTGTAATTGTTGTGACTCTGTTGTCATTATTCGTGTTTCATATGAGGATTATCATTATTGTTCCCTTGCCGAGATGTTGTTGTTATGTTATTGTTCCCTTGCTGGGATGTTGTTGTTATGTTATCGTCCCCTTGTCGGGATGTTGTTCTTATATTATTGTTCCTTTGCCGGGATGTTGTTGTTATATTATTATTCCCTTGCCGGGATTCTTTTATGATTGGTGTTGATAAATGAAATGGGAGCGGGTTGCGCACCTACAACGGTATTATATGAAATGGGAGCTGGTTACATGCCTGTAACGGTACTATATGAAATGGGAGCGGGTTGCACGACTGCAACGGTACTATATGAAATGGGAGCGGGTTGCACGCCTGCAACGGTACTATATGAAATGGGAGCGGGTTGCACGCCTGCAACGATACGATATGAAATGCGAGCAGGTTTCAAGCTTGCAACGGTATTATATGAAATGGTAGCGGGTTGCACACCTGCAACAGTACTATATGAAATGGGAGCGGGTTGCACGCCTGCAACGGTACTATATGAAATGGGAGCGGGTTGCACGCCTTCAACGGTATTACATGTGTACTTGTTTCTTATTTCCTTATCTTTTGTTGGTAATTGATTATGGCGTTCCTTGCATTCCTTTATGGGTATTCTGTTGTTATTTGTTACTCCCCGCAGCATGTTCCCCCCCTCCTATCTTTAACTGTAAATATTTGCTTTTATTTCCATTGTATATGATATAACTGCACAGGTTTATTTGGTAGTCTGGTCCTAGCCTCGTCACTATTTTGTCGAGGTTAGGCTAGGCACTTACCAATGCATGGGGTCGATTGTGCTGATACTACACTCTGCACTGTCTGCAAATACTGATACCGGAGCGTTTGGAGCGCAGTGAGGGTGCTATCTTCAGTCTATTCAGGCGACCCGAGGTAGTCCTGCAGATGTCCGCGGACCTTAGCATCTCCTCCTATCATTTCTCTTTCTGTATTTACTTATTCAGATACAGATTTTTGTATTTTTATTCAGACCTTATTTGTAGTATTCTTAGATAGTCTGTGACTTGTGACACCAAATTCTGGGTAGTATTGTATTTCAGACTATGTAGCAAATGTTCGGTTAATGATTAAGTTTTCGTCTTCCGCATTTCTGGTTATTTAGTTTATTTCGCTGCCTAAATCACTTATTACTTTGAATTATTGAACAAGCTTAATAAAAAGTGTAGTGAATTTATAATACTCGGCTTGCTTAGATTTCACGAGTAGGTGTCGTCACGACTCCCGAGGGTGGAAAATCCGAGTCGTGACAAGTTGGTATCAGAGCTCTAGGTTACTTAGGTCTCACAATCCGAGTCGTGACAAGTTGGTATCAGGTCACGGACAATTCCGGTCTAAGCTGCCGCTCAGAGTCTGAGGGATCGATATGGAGACGTCTGTATTTATCCCTCAGAGGCTACAAAGTTAGGAAAAACTTCACATCTATTCTTCTCTATCGTGCGATTTTGTTCTCTCACTGCTAAATTGAACCCTTTACTCTTGTTCTTTCACGAATGGTGAAGTCACATACCGCTTCTTCAGCAGAGCGGCAGCTTAGACCGGTGATGGATCAACTACATTTTCAGATGCCTTGTGGAGGTTAGACAGGTTCACCAAGCTCTTAACTACCACTTTCAGCGATGCATCTTCTGAGAATCCCTAGGATTATTTAGACAACTGTCATGAGGTTCTCAGGAACATGGGGATAGTGGAGACCAATGGGGTCGACTTTGTTGCTTTTCGCTTATCTGGATCCGCCAAGACTTGGTGGAGGGATTATTGTTTGGCTAGACCAGTTGGGTCACCAGCTTTGACTTAGGATTAGTTTTCTCAGTTATTTCTGGAAAAGTTTCTTCCTATCACTCAGAGAGAGATCTATCGGTGGCAGTTTGAGCATCTCCAGCAGGTTCTATGACTGTTACTCAGTACGAGACCAGATTCATCGTCTTGGCTCGTCATGCTCTCCTTATACTTCCCACTGAGAGAGAGAGAGTGAGTGAAGAGGTTCATTGAGGGACTTATTCAGCCTATTTGATTGCAGATGGCTTGGGAGACGGGGAGTGAGATTTATTTTCAGGAGGCGGCCAATGTGGCCAGGAGAGTTGAGATGGTTCTATCGCAGGGGAGTGGTTAGGAGTCTGACAAGAGACTTCATCATTCTGGTAGGTTCAGTGGTGCCTCATCTGGAGGCAGGGATTCTTTTGGTAGGGGCCGTCCTCCCAGGTCGTCTCAGTCAGCACTTCAGGCTTCTCATGGAGCCCCAGGTGGTCGTGGTTCTCACATGTAGTATTCTGATCAACAGTCCTATAGTGCATCGCCAGCTCCTATCAGTGCACCTCCGCTTCAGAGTTTTCAGGGTCGTTAAGCCCAGCAGCCGAAAGCTTGTTTTACTTGTGGTGACATGAGACATATTGCTAGATTTTTCCCTCGAGCACCGAGTAGTTCTCAGCAACAGGGTTCCCGTGCCATGGTTCAGGCACGGAGTGTTCCACCGCCCGCCCAGCCAGCTAGAGGTGGAGGTAGAGGTGCTAGAGGTGGAGGTAGAGGTATTAGAGGTGGAGCTCAGGTCTCTAGAGGTGGAGGCCAGCCAGCAACAGGCCGTCCCAGAGATGTAGTTCAGAGTGGTGGGGCCTAGCCCCGATGTTATGCTCTTCCAGCCAGACTTGAGGCTGAGGCTTCCGATGCAGTTATCATAGGTACTGTTCTGGTTTGTAGTATGGATTCTTCAGTGCTATTTGATCCAGGGTCTACATACTCCTATGTGTCATCTTATTTTGCACCGTATCTAGTCATGCCTAGTGATTCCTTGAGTGCTCCTGTATATGTGTCTACATCGGTGGGTGATTCTATTGTGGTAGATTATGTCCATCATTCATGTGTAGTTGTGATTGGAGGTCTTGAGACTCATGTAAATTTGTTACTTTCGGATATGGTTTATTTTGATGTCATAATAGGGATGGACTGGTTATCACCTTACCACGCAATCTTGGACTGTCATGCCTTGCTGAGGTTGCCTCGTTTAGAGTGGAGAGGGACTTCTAGTCATTCTACCCATAGTGTTATCTCATATATGAAGGCTCGTCGTATGGTCGAGAAGGGGTGTTTGGCCAATTTGGCATACGTTTGTGATTTTAGTACTGAGGTTCCTTCTATGGATTATGTGCTTGTTGTTTGGGAGTTTCCTGAGGTATTTCCTTTGGACCTGCCGGGTATGCTACCCGACAGAAATATTGACTTCTGCATTGATTTGGCTCCAGGCACTCAGCCCATTTCCATCATGTCGTATCGTATGGCCCCGCCTGAGTTTAAAGAATTGAAGGAGCAGTTGCAAGGCCTGCTTGAGAAAGGCTTCATTAGATCTGGTGTCTCGCCTTGGAGTGCGCTGGTGTTGTTTGTTAAGAAGAAGCATGGATCGATGCGAATGCGTATAGATTACCGGCAGTTGAACAAGGTTGCAATCAAGAATAAGTATCCATTACCGTGGATTGATGATTTGTTTGATCAGCTTCAGGGTACCAAGGTATTTTCGAAGATTGACTTGAGATCTGGCTACCATCAGTTGAAGATTAGGGCAATCAATGTCCCTAAGACAGCTTTCCGCACTCGGTACGGGCACTATGAGTTCTTGGTGATGTCATTTGGGTTGACGAATGCCCCAACAGCTTTTATGGATTTGATGAACCGAGTGTTCAGACCTTACTTGGATTCATCCATGATAGTCTTCATTGATGACATTTTGATTTATTCCCGCAGCCGGGAGGAGTATGAGCAGCATCTGAGAGTTGTTCTTCAGACCTTGAGAGATACTTGGTTGTATGCTAAGTTTTCGAAGTATGAGTTTTAACTGGGGTCAGTTGCTTTCTTGGGTCATGTTGTTTCAGCATAGGGTATTCAGGTAGATCCAAAGAAGATAGAGGCAGTCAAGGACTGGCCTAGACCCACATCAGCTATAGAGATCTGGAATTCTTGGGTTTGGCGGGCTATTATCGTCGGTTTGTGGATGAGTTTACATATGTTGCAGCCCCGATGACCAGGTTGACCCAAAAGGGTACCCAGTTCAGGTGGTCAAACGAGTGTGAGGCAAGCTTTCAGAAGCTTAAGATAGCTTTGACTACGGTGTCGGTGTTGGTTTTTCCCACAAGTTCAAGGCCATATACAATTTATTGAGATGCATCTCGTATTGGACTTGATGCGGTGTTGATGCAGGATGGAAAGGTCATTGCTTATGCTTCGTGCCAGTTAAAGATTCATGAGAAGAACTATCCGGTCCATGATTTGGAGTTAGCAACCATTGTTCAAGCATTAAAAATTTGGAGGCATTATCTGTATGGCGTGGCATGTGAGGTGTTCATGGATCACAAGAGTCTACAGTATTTCTTCAAGCAGAAGGAGCTAAATTTGAGGCAGAGAAGGTGGTTGGAGCTATTGAATGACTATGATATCACCATCTTATGTCATCCGGGGAAGGCCAATGTGGTGGCTGATGCTTTGAGTAGAAAGTCAGCCAGTATGGGCAGTCTTGCGTATATTCTGGTCGGTGAAAGACCGCTTGCTTGGATGTTCAGGCTTTGGCCAATCAGTTCGTGGGGTTGGATGTTTCTGAGCCTAGCCGTGTATTAGTTTGCACAGTCACTCGTTCTTCTTTATTGGAGCGTATCCGAGATCGGCAGTATGATGATCCTCATTTGTGTGTCCATAGAGACACGGTGCAGCACGGTGGTGCCAAGCAGGTTACATTAGGAGATGATGGGGTTTTAAGGCAACAGGGTCGAGTTTGTTTGCCTATATGGATGGACTCTGAGAGTTGATGTTAGAGGAGGCCCATAGTTCTCAGTACTCTATTCATCCGGGCGCCGCTAAGATGTATCAGGATTTGTGGAAGCATTATTGGTGGAGAAGGATGAAGAAGGATATTGTTGCGTATGTGGCTCGGTGTTTGAATTGTCAGCAGGTAAAGTACGAGCATCAGAGACCTTGTGGTTTGTTTCAGAGGATTGAGCTTCCCGGGTGGAAGTGGGAGCGTATCACTATGGACTTTGTTGTTGGACTCCCACGGACTCAGAGGAAGTTCGATGCAGTGTGGGTTATTGTTGATAGACTGACTAAGTCAGCGCATTTCATTCCTGTGGCAGTCTCCTATTCCTTTGAGAGGTTAGGTAATATCTATATCTGGGAGATTGTTCATCTTTATGGTGTTCCCGTGTCTATTATTTCGGACCGAGGTACGCAGTTTACCTCACATTTCTGGAGAGCAGTTCAGTGTGAGTTGGGAACATGGGTCGAGTTGAGCACAGCATTTCATCCTCAGACGGACGGGCAGTCCGAGCGTACTATTCAGATTTTGGAAGATATGCTCCGAGCTTGTGTCATTGACTTTGGAGGCTCGTGGGATCAGTTTTTGCCTTTAGCGTAGTTTGCCTACAACAACAGTTACCAATCGAGCATTCAGATGGCTCCTTATGAGGCTTTATATGGTAGGCAGTGCCGGTTGGATGGTTTGAGCCAGGAGAGGCTCAGTTGTTGGGTACAGATCTAGTACAGGATGCCTTGGACAAGGTCAGGATCATTCAGGATAGGCTTCGTATAGCTCAGTCTAGGCAAAAGAGATATGCCGACCGTAAGGTTCGTGATGTGGCGTTCATGGTTGGCGAGCGAGTGTTGCATCGGGTGTCGCCTATGAAGGGCGTGATAAGATTTGGAAAGAAGGGAAAGCTTAGCCCTAGGTTCATTGGCCTATTTGAGATTCTTGATCGAGTAGGAGAGGTGGCTTACAGACTTGCGTTGCCGCCGAGTTTATCAGTTGTGCATCCAGTGTTTCATGTGTCCATGCTTCAGAAGTATCACGGCTATCCATCCCACGTGTTAGACTTCAGCACTGTCCAGTTGGACAAGGACTTGTCATATGAGGAGGAGCTGGTAGCTATTCTAGACCGGCAGGTTCGTCAGTTGAGATCGAAGAGTTTCCCTTCTATTTGTGTTCAATGGAGAGGTCAGCCTGTTGAGGCATCGACCTAGGAGTCTGAGTCCGATATGCGGAGCCGTTATCCCCATCTTTTCCGCGACTCAGGTACTTCTTTCTTATGTCCATTCAAGGACGAACGGTTATTTTAGAGGTAGAGGATGCGATGACCAAGGTCATCACTTGATTTACGAGTAAATCAAGTGTTTTGAGGCCTTAGAAGCCTCCTTTTTCGTCACCTCGATTTACGTGCACGGTCCGAGCATATATCTGGAACACTTTTATGTGGAAATGTGATGAAAATGTTAATTTGGCCTTTAAAATTTAATTTAAGTTGACTTCGGTCAACATTTTGGGTAAACGGACTCAGACCTGTGATTTACGGTCCCGGAGGGTTTGTAGGAAAATATGGGACTTGGGCGTATGCCCGGAATTGAATTCCGAGGTCTCCACCGA
The DNA here is from genome assembly GCF_000715075.1 of Nicotiana tabacum. Classification (NCBI taxonomy): domain Eukaryota; kingdom Viridiplantae; phylum Streptophyta; class Magnoliopsida; order Solanales; family Solanaceae; genus Nicotiana; species Nicotiana tabacum. Next base: position 135,784,820 of record NC_134101.1, on the reverse strand, counting down.
CCTACTACTTTCACCGACAACCATGTTATGAAATATCTCACGGCCACCATCGATCTCTCCATGATTAGTTCACACAAAGTAATTCTCTATAAACCCCTTCCTATAAAGATGGAGCTTAACTTCCTCCGGATTTTCAAATTTCATACAGTCGCACCTGACACAAGAGCACATAATTACTCCTTCACTTTGGTATGGTGGAAGTGACATTGCATGTCTAATAAAGTAATCAACCCTTCTACAAAATCCTCAGGCAATCCCTGCCGATTAGGATACTTCATATTGTACATCCAAGTACGATGTTCCATCTATACAAATAAAACAAGAACAAATTAATTTAGTTAATTCGTATCCTAAAAGTTCAATTCATATCCTAAAAGTTCAATTCATAAACTAAAAGTTCAATTCATATCCAAAAAGTTCAATTCATAAATTAAAAATTCAATTCATATCCAAAAGGTCCAATTCAAATCCTAAAAGTTCAATTCATAACCTAAAAGTTCAATTCATATCCTAAAATTTTAATTTATAAACTAAAAGTCCAATTCATATCCAAAAGGTCCAATTCATATCCTAAAAGTTCAATTTATAAACTAAAAGCTCAATTCATATCCAAAAAGTTCAATTCATAAACTAAAAATTCAATTCATATCCAAAAGGTCCAATTCATATCCTAAAAGTTCAATTCATATCCTAAAATTTCAATTTATAAACTAAAAGTTCAATTCATAAACTAAAAGTTCAATTTATATCCTAAAAGTTCAATGCATATCCTAAAAATTCAATTCAATTCACAAGAACAAATCCTAAACCCTAGATTCTAACTAAACTATTCAAGACAATACAAAGTTAATAATTCAATTCTAACTAAACTATTCAAGACTAATTAAACTAATTAGTTAATAAAACTAATTAACAAAACTAAATTAAAACAAGACCTAAACCCTAGTCCTCAATAAAAACAATGTTCAAATAATTAAAACTCTAATTGAAATAATAAAATACAATGTTCAAATAATTGAAACAAAACCTAGAAATATCAAAGAAATGGGTCGTAATTCAAACCTAGAATTTTTAGGTGGAGAAGGAGAGGGACGGTAGCATAGTGGCAGTGGCAGTGGTCGGCGACGGCGATGGCAGGCGACGGGCGGTGGCGATGCGGTGTTGGAAATGAGATTTGTGTGAGGGAAATAGAGAAGGAGAGGGGAAGGTATTGAAGGAGGAGTTAGGGAAAATTTGGGGAAGAAAGTAAGAGAAATGGGGGGAGGGGGAGCTCGTTATTTCATTATGTATTTCAGAATTACCGACCAACGTTGGTTGGTAATTTTGGTCGGTACATTAAGTGTTGACTGTTTGACCAAAAACCGACAAAAGTAAAAAAAAACTAAATTCTTTTTTTTTTGTTTTTATTTCTTAAAATATTATAAGCTATAAAAAATTATTATTAACTATAAACATTTATTTTATTTAACTATACAACTATTATAAATAATTATAAACTATAAGTATAATCTTTACAAAAAATTATATTAACTAGGTAATTACTTTTAATAAATTATAATAGCATCTATGTAAATAAATTTTCTAAGTTATAGTTAAGTATATGAGTAATTTCACACACACACACATACACTATATTATAATTGATGATCAATCTTATACATTACTACGTACGAATAATTAATCAATTGATAAACCAATATAATATTATTCGATTTTAGGTCGAGACGTTTTGTTTTTTATATTAATCGATATGGGTCAAAATATTTTGTTTTTAATATTCATCGATGCATCTAAATAAGTTATAAGTTGATGAATTGATTAACAAATCTATCAATCCCTAAAAGAACCTGACCCTTTGTTCCTAGCGCTTCGTGTTCTTATATATATGCGACTATCAAAGTATACACACACACAGAGACACTTCATTGTAATACTTTAACTATATCTATAGCTTGTTATAGTATATGTTAGTGTGCGTATATATATAACACACATACTTCGTTATGCTACTTTAACTGCATATATAACATGTTATAGTATATGTTAGTGTATTCATTATTCGTATTACAAAAGAGTTAACGGATTACATTCATTCATCACTAATAATGCATGACATATATTAATCGATATAAGTCGAGACGTTTTGTTTTTACGATTAATAGATATAGATCAAACGTTTTGTTTTTAATATTCAACGACTTAAAAATTTATATAATTTATCATCAAATAGATCAAATAGGGATTGATAGACTTGTGAAGATCCCAATTAGTATATGTAATTTATCATTAAATATATTTGTTTGTAAATTGATTCATCGACTTATAACTTACTTAGATGCATCGTTGAATATTAAAAACACGTTTGACCTATATCTATCTATCTATCTCTCTCTACATATATATATATATATATATATATATATATATATATATATATATATATACACATGCTTCGTTGTACTACTTTAACTACATATATAGCATGTTATAGTATATGTTAGTATATATGTTCGTGTATTCATTATTTGTATTACAAAAGTGTTAACGGATTACATTTATATTATTTAGATAGTAAATATAAAAGTGATTCATAATTTTGACCAATGTTGACCTAATAACCGACCAGCTTTGGTCGGTTATTTTCCAGAAATTAAAATATACCGACCAAAGTTGGTCGGTAAATGCTTCCCCTGAATTAACCGACCAACTTTGGTCGGCAATTTTAAATAAAATTTCTTTAAATTTTATAAAATATTTTAAATAATAATATAACTATTAAATTTTAAAAATTGGGTCCACATTACCGACGAAAGTTGGTCGGTAATGTGAAAGTTTCTTTGACTAAGCAAGTCTAACCAGCTCGGTCAATTTGTTGACCAACTTACCGACCAACTTTGGTCGGTATTTTATTTAAATAAATATAAAATACTTTTCTCCCAGTTTCCATCCAACTTTGGTCGCTTTTTTTGACCGACCAATGTTGGTCGAAAAATTTTGGTCGGTATTTACCAAATTTCTAGTAGTGTTGAGCTGGAACTCACAAGAGCCATGTACAACTATGGCACCAACCAATTTTCACCTACACAAATTTTCGTTCTTCTTTTAGCAGATATTTGTTGGGAGTATTTTTCTGCTTTTCCGATTCAATCTTGAAGATCGTAAGTGAAACTATTATTTCCTTTCCAGATGTTCAAACTGTAGAATCCATGATCTGGCAACCTTTTCTTGGAAACAATACAAATTGAACTGAATTCCCCATTCGGGACATAATCAGACTGTTGGAACCGATCCTGCAAGGGTTTTTACCCTCAAATATATATTTCACCTTATAAAGTCTTTGGCTCTAATCCAACTTGTCCACCTTTAGTGACTCTTGGATCATATGTAAAAGAATTTCACCATCTCACGTCCCCGATTTCCGTTTTGAGTCTAGGCAATAAATGTTTACAACACTGTCATTCGCAAAACAATCTTTGTTAAAAACATAAAGAAAAAGAGGCGCCATCAGAATGCAGTAGAGAAAGAACCAAAGAACTCAAACTAAATCTTTAAATTATCTGTTGTCAACAAAGTTGACAAGTAACAAGAAGGGTATTAGCTAAATCACTTCGAAATGACTGACAACCATAGAACGCAGCTCTGCATACTCGAGGGGGCTCTGGTCCACAAGCAAACATGTGCAGTACGTCAACATTTATCTCACCACCAGTTGACAAGGATTGGAAAGGATCACACCACAAAATCAATTTTCCTGCAATCAAAACCACTTGGAAGATTAAATTATCGAAGAGAGACTGAAGCAGTTGCCAACTCAATACCACACAAGTTTCATCTTTCATCAGAATGGCAGAAACCCCCTCCCCCCAAGTACTCTCAGCTAAATTGTTGGAATTGTAAATTTGTAAAGGAACTACAAAAATTTCAAATGACAAGAATAGACGCATAATCTACAAAATTCAGCTTTAGACCCCCTGGGACAAGTACTGGCGACTACAGGTCGCGGCTGGTGTTGGGCAGCACACCAAAGTGAGAAAAGAACACTCCAAAATGTTGAAGAAGAGTACTATAGCGGGTGCAGGCCATAAAAATAAAAGACAGTAATGTACCTTGTGAACAAAAATTTACCCAACTAGTTACGGCTGCTGTTTTGCTTATATGCTTCCATTCTGCTGCATCTGGACGTAAGCTTCTAACTGTCCTGTTGCTGCCATGATAAGCCCTACAGTACAATGACAATTGTAAGGTACTACTTCCACTGCTGGCAATGGTCACAGCATGCCAATAAACAAGTTGCAAAATCTGTACAATCCTGTTCCGAGACTGCACAAGCTAAAAGCAATAGAAGTTTTCTGGCATGCTGTGAGCTTATGCTATTATCCTCAGCTAAAAGCAATGGAAGTTTTCTGTACTATTAATCCAGGTCTCTAGCAGGGTAGAAATATGGAGCAAATAATAATAACAAGCTCAACTGTTAATCTAAGGGAACGCAAGAGCAAACATAGATTTCTTCCAGTGTAAATAACTGCTAAATGACGAACATGCCCATTTAGATAAACATCACATTGATGCCATTATTAGCACGAACAATGATCACAAATTACTGCAAAAAAAAAAAAGTACGGGCAACTGCCAAAATAATGATTTTGCCATCTTAAATAAAAGATTTCATACTGACTCTGCTGCATTAACACAATCCGTTCGCAGAAAATGACTGCAGAAACATTAAAAAGCAACACCACATGCATGCAAATTGCATCAAGTTTATAGGCTATACTATCAGTTTTTATTTTAAAATTTAAAAGAAAAAAGTCAACCATCTAAGTCCTACCTAGAAAAGGAGCTGAAGGTCTCCCTGGCCTTGACTTGTATTCAGGATGAAATTGCACACCAACATAAAATGGGTGACCTGGAAGCTCTAATATCTGCACAAAGAATAAGAGGATGAAAAAATTGAGAAAAATCTACAAGCAATAACAAGAAGAAGAAAAGTAATGAAGAACTTAAAACAATGCGAACCAATAATTACTAGAACATAAAGCTTGTGAAGTTAAGCTTATGGACATAATGGAGTCTAAAACCAAAGGATTATGAAGAATAGTTTTCACCAAGTCAATAGCAATTTAAAGCCTATAGTCCAAAATCAAACCTCCATTCGTTTTCCACTTTCGTCCATTCCCACAAATCTCAGACCAGCTTCTTCCAAAGTCCCTACAACTTCAGGATTGACCTGCAATATGTACCACCATTTTATTCAGTGGGCATGACAGCATACTTCATGCAGCAAGGATCACCATGCAACAAGTGTAAGGCCTATGGTTAACCTCATATCTATGGCGATGCCGTTCATCCACATACTTAGAATTGCTATACCTGTCAAGAGAAAAGATATTGTGCATGTATCAGGAAACACACACTGGAAATTAAGAAAAATCTTTTATTTTTTTTGACAGGTAATAATTTATTAGAAAACCATTGAAGGGACGTGCAACCAATAACCAGAGAGCAAAAACAAAAACAAGCCAGCAGAGATCCCAAAAAAACCCATTTTACATCCTGTATCTAAGCTAATCTTACATAGGTGAAAGAGAACTAGTAATATCTCAATGAAAGCAGATGGGTGAACTATTATGATGGGGCGAATCCCAAACGATACCGACACAAAATCACATCTTATGCTCCTGGTGTAGAGATGCTCCAAAGAAATTGGCAATTCTAGACTAATTATATCCTATAAGTCCACAGAAATCTAATTGATCAAGCATCTGGTCAAGGCACTGTTATGATGAATAAATGATACTAGATAAAGTAGTACTTCATAAATTGAATGTGTCAACATTGATGTGTAGATTCCATACAGTTTTGACGTGATACAATCAGGAGTCTGGAACAACGTTCTCCTAGATCCAAGCCTCATGGTGCTTCCCATATGTGTTTTTGACCCCTGCAAAATAAAAACAGTGATATTAGAAAAGGCATAAAGAGAAACATATTAACGAGACAAATATTTAGTCATCTCTTTGAATTATTAAGAGCTAACTACCTCAGGCATAAATATTACAACAAGCTCCGGTGTCTGGGGATCAAACTCTTCACTGTTTGCTTTTTCCATATGCAACGCCTGCAAAATTGAAAAGAGATACAGGCACATAAAAGAGATGGTTTAAACACAAGATATTCCAATTTGACAGTCTAAAAGAATCAACTTACAGATCTGGCAAACTCAATTACAGAAATCTGCATCCCTAAACAAATCCCGAGATACGGTACATTATTCTCCCTAGCATACCTTGCAGCCAATATCATCCCCTTGACACCACGATCACCAAACCCACCAGGAACCAAGACACATGCTGCACCCTGGAAAAGATTGGTTTCAATCTCAATAGGTTGTAAAATGAGTTATGTACTCTATCAAAGAATGAGTTCTACAGTAACAGCTGAGCCTCTGTGATGAAAGCACCAGCGCGAAAGGGTGCTTAGCAGCATAAGACTCGCCCAAACATTTTTGCAATCTTGAATCTTGATAATCATTACGAGAAAAACATATTCAGGGATAGATGGTTAGCTAGACTGCTAGAAGTCTTACCATAGTGGCATATTCACATGCATGTTGTAAAGAAGATAAACTTTGGGCTTTACCTAAGATGTATGTTGTGAGTTGATGATTGTCCAAAACCATTTAAGGAAACAACAATCCATTTCTCAATCAATGTCGGACACTTAACCCTCCCAACCCCCAACCCCCACCACATACGCCAAGGCTGGACATCTGGAGCGTGGGACAACATAACATGGGGGCCTAACACTAAGTAAACCAAGAACTGGAATACGTTTGACTCTAATACCATATAAAGGAAATGGACTTTGAGCCTCACACCCCAAAAGTTAGCTCATGAAATGAGGATTGTGCAAGACCATATAAGGAGACAACAGTCCATTCCCTCGACTAATGTGGGATAGTTAACACGTCTCAAGTGAGCAATCATGCAGAAATGATATAGAAACTGAAAACCCATAACCACCACATGAAAACTCAACTATGCTAGAAATGATACAACCACAAAAGGAAAGAAAACAGAGAGAGAGAGAGAGAAAGAGAGAGAGAGAGAGAGAGAGAGAGAATGAAAGTACTGCATTGACAGATGACTCATATCTCAAGATGAGAAAAATAATAATATGCCATGTTAAGAAGTCATCATTGAAGACTAATAAACTTTCCCTTCAACTAGAAAAGGCAGTCTTAGTAATTCATGTCTAAGAATGAACTGACATTAAAGGAGCGAACAAGAATGATGGATGACACAATATTATTACTAGACAAGGATCAACTTTTACCCTTAGAGTCTCCCACGCTGTTGCATAAGCTTCTGGGGCCTGACAGAAAAACGATAAGATAGTTGCAATCAGAAGCTCATAACAGCACCTAACCAAAAACAGAGAGAAATATAAGTACCGATTGAGCACTATCATCTTCAAGATCTGATGCTGCAATCCAGTCAATGGATGGCTTATATGAACATGCAATACATGCATGCAAAAGGGCCTAAAATATGAAGAAAAAAATTATAAAACAGACTAGTCAACACCATAGCATATATAAACATTCGATAAATGCATCCAGGAGGGCCCATAAATATGGGAAAGAAACAAGTGAAGATAAGGAATTAACAGTTTAACGCTTATAAGAATGTTCAGATTTCAAAACTAGAAAGCAGGACAATGGGAAAAGCTGCTTTAAGAAAAAAGGCAATGCTAAATTTGACTATGGTCAAACGGAAAAAACACATCCCAAATACAAAATGTAAGCTTAATAAAGACGGTGCATGTTTTTGTAGTTTCATATTGTTACCTTCACTACAGATAAGTAAGAGTCTGTTAATCCAACATACTTCCCAACCATCGCAATTCTAACCTGCGGAAAAAGGTAGTTTTCAATTACAATGTATATATTTGTTAAAAGTATACCTACATTGTGTAAATCCTACTAACAGTTTTGGTAAGGTTGTCGAAGGTCTCAGCTCTTCTCGTCCACTCCCGTAAATCAACAGGTTTTGCGACACTGACACGGAGAAACACTAATCTCAGAGGACACATCAAGCAACTTGCTCTAACTTGCTCATTGTATATGTCAGATATCAGCTACTAGAAACTAAACCTAAATAGCAAAATTACTGCTAGAAAATCATAAAAGAGAGAGAACTGCATATCGAATTCATCCAAGTTGAGAAACATTTTTTCATTTCAGTAGAATAGTGAGGAAATATGAGATGGGAAGAGGACGGTCACATTCTAAATCTAAATTACTGTTTATATTACAGAAAGGAGGTAAGTTATTACCTCAGCAAATCCAATTGCTTTAGAACGGCATCATGTGCATTTTGGTTCTGTGACATATATGTAACTTTAGCACCAACATTTTTATATAACATATGTCAAAGGACAAAAGGTAGCAGTTGGTAGACCCACCCGAAGCAGGAGCGGAATATGCCAAATGTTTGGAACATCATGGATATTTAGGATGTTAGCAACCTGTAGGGAAGCAGATCAAAACGGAAGAAATGAAGAGGAACTCCCAATTCTAGACGCAAAATCACAAAACTTCTCACCGATGCTCTGATACCATGTAAGAAAGCACGGGAAAAAATATATTATTGATTAAAAATGACAATGATACAATGAGCCCTATATATACAATACATGTCCTACTCCTAATACATATGGGATTAGGGTTATTTACTACTATTTATACAATGAAACTAACACTCCCCCTCAAAGCTGGTGCATATAAATCATATGTACCGAGCTTGTTACATATATAACTAATACGAGGACCAGTGAGGGACTTGGTGAAAATATCAGCAAGCTGATCATTCGACTTCACAAATTTTGTAGCAATATCTCCCGAGAGTATCTTTTCTCTAACAAAGTGACAGTCAATCTCGATGTGTTTAGTTCTCTCATGGAACACTGGATTTGACGCAATATGAAGAGCAGCTTGATTATCACACACAAGTCTCATCTGACTAATCTCACCAAATTTCAACTCCTTGAGCAACTGTTTGATCCAAATTAGCTCACATGTGGCCATAGCCATTGCTCGATATTCTGCTTCTGCACTAGACCGAGCAACCACATTCTGTTTCTTGCTCTTCCAGAACACCAAATTTCCTCCCACTAAGACATAATATCCGGACGTAGAACGTCTATCAGAAGGTGATCCTGCCCAATCAGCATCTGAGTATCCAACGATCTGCTCATGGCCTCGATCTTCAAACAATAAGCTCTGGAGCTGATTTTATATACCGAAGAATGCGGACAACTGCATCCCAATGACTATCACAGGGAGAATCCATAAACTGACTCACAACACTCGCAGGAAAGGAAATGTTAGGTCCAGTCACTGTGAGGTAATTTAATTTACCAACCAACCGCCTATATCTTGCAGGATCGCCAAGAGGCTCCCCCTGTCCTGCAGAAGTTTAGAATTCAGATCCATCAGAGTGTTAACAAGTCTACAACCTGTCATTCCTGTCTCTTCAAGAATATCTAAGGCATACTTCCGTTGTGAGATCACAATACTTGAGTTAGACTGAGCGACCTCAATACCCATAAAATACTTTAATCTGCCCAGTTTGAAAGTGCTGAAAGAGATGTTGCTTCAACTTACTAATATCATCCTAATCATTGCCGGTAATAACAATATCATCAACATAAACGACCAGATAAATACAGAGATTTGAAGCAGAATGTCGATAAAAAACAGAGTGATCAGCTTCACTACGAGTCATGCCAAACTACTGAATAATTGTGTTGAACTTACCAAACCAGGCTCAAGGAGACTGCTTTAGACCATAGAGGGACCGGCACAACCGACATACAAGGCCACTAGACTCCCCCTGAGCAACAAAACCAGGTGGTTGCTCCATATAAACCTCATCCTCAAGGTCACCGTGAAGAAAAGCAATCTTAATGTCCAACTGATAGAGAGACCAATGGCGAACAACAGCCATGGATAGAAAAAGGCGGACTGATGCAATTTTAGCCACGGGTGAGAAAGTATCACTGTAATCGAGTCCAAATATCTGAGTATATCATTTGGCAACAAGACGAGCCTTAAGTCGATCAACCTGGCCATCTGGACCAACTTTGACTAAATACACCCAACGACAACCAATAGTCGATTTACCTGAAGGAAGAGGAACAAGCTCCCAAATACCACTCGTATATAAAGCAGACATCTCGTCAATCATAGCCTGTCGCCATCCGGTATGAGACAGTGCTTCACCTGTAGACTTAAGGATGGAAACAGAGGACAAAGATGACACAAATGCACAATGGGATGATGAGAGACGATGGTAACTTAAACCGATATAATGAGGATTAGGATTAAGTGTGGACCGTATACCTTTTCGTAGTGCAATCGGTTGATTAAGAGGAGACAAGTCCACAGTATTAGTAGGGTCAGGTGCAGGACGTGAATCAGCTGGTCATGATGTTGGGGGCGGACGACGATGATAAGTCAGGAGTGGTGGAGTTGTAGAAGGTTGAACTGGACTAGGTGGTGGCACTGGAGCTATAGTTGGTGGAACTGGACTAGGTAGTGGCACTGGAGCTATAGTTGGTGGAACTGGACTAGGTGGTGGCACTAGACTCGGTGGTGACACTGGAGTTATAGGTGGTGGAGCTGTAACTGGAACTGTAGGCGGTGGAGCTATGGAGGAAGATGAATGGGAGATAGGGACTGAATCTCCAAAAGAAGGAACAGGTAGCACCTCAGAAATATCTAAGTGATTAACTGGACCTGTGAAGTATGATTGGGTTTCAAAGAAGGTAACATCAACAGACATAAGAAATCGCTGAAGGTCAGGAGAATAACATCGATATCCCTTTTGCGTTCTCGAGTAACCCAGAAATATGCACTTAAGAGCACGAGGAGCTAACTTATCTTTTCCTGGAGTAAGGTCATGAACAAAGCACGTACTCCCAAAGACACGGGGTGGAAGAGAGAACAAAGGTAAGTGGGGAAACAGGACAGAGAATGGAACTTGATTTTGGATAGCTGAAGATGACATACGATTAATAAGATAACAAGATGTAAGAACTGCATCCCCCCAAAAACGCAGCGGAACATGAGATTGTATGAGCAGGGTACGAGCAGTTTAAATAAGATGTCTATTCTTTCTTTCAGCTACCCCATTTTGTTGGGATGTGTACGGACAAGATGTTTGATGAATAATCCCATGGGAGTTCATAAACTGCTGAAATGGGGAAGACAAATACTCTAGGGCATTATCACTACGAAATATACGGATAGAAACCCCAAATTGATTTTGAATTTCAGCATGGAAGGTCTGGAAAATAGAAAACAACTCAGATCGATTTTTCATCAAAAATATCCAAGTGCACCTGGAATAATCATCAATGAAACTAACAAAGTAGTGGAATCCTAAGGTAGAACTAACCCGACTAGGACCCCAAACATCTGAATGGACTAAAGTAAAAGGTGACTCTGCTCGATTGTCAAGACGCCGCGGAAATGGGAGCGGGTATGCTTACCGAGCTGACACGACTCACACTCTAGAGTGGACTAGTGAGACAAGCCAGGTACCATTTTCTGAAGTTTTGACAAACTGGGATGTCCTAACCGTTTATGTAATAAATTTGGTGAATCAGTAACGGGAGAAGTTATTGGAGGAAGACAAGATGCGAGTCCATGTGATTTTGCAAGGATAAGGTAATAAAGTCCATCTGATTCACGTCCGGTACCAATGATCCGCCCTGTAATGCGTTCCTGTATAAAAACAAGGTCATCAAGAAATAAAACAGCAGATTTAAGTGATTTGGCTAAGCGACTAACGGCTATGAGATTAAAAGGACTACCAGGAACATAAAGAACTGAGTCTAAAGATAAGGAAGGAAGTGGACTTGCTTGACCTATTGCAGTTGCAATGGCTTGAGACCCATTGGCCATTGTGACTGTTGGAAGAGATTGAGAATATGAGATACTAGTGAAAAGAGATTTGTTACCAGAAATATGATCAGATGCACCTGAATCAATTACCCAAGACTCAGAAGGTGAAGATTGGGAGACACCAATCATGATACTATTTGTTGGAACAACGGAGGTTAATCCTGAAGATGTCTGTTTACGTGCTTTGTACTGAAGGAACTCAATATAATCCGGTAAAGAAACCATCTGGATTGGATTTATTGCATTTAATCCAACGGATTGTGAGTTAAAGGCTTCAGATACGAATTCCATTATAATATCGTGCCGGAAAAAGTAGAAATTGTTGGGGATCACTGTTCACGCCGGAAAAATCACTGTAGCTCGCCGGAAAATTCCAAAGTTGTCGGAATCTGTCGAAAATAGTATTAATGGACTCGGAATTGCAAGGAGATGAAGCTGTCCTGAAGAAATTTTTTCAAAATCTGACCGGAAGGGGTCACACGCGCCGGCGCGTGTGACATCTGACCGGAAGGGGTCACACGCGCCGGCGCGTGTGACATCTGACCGGAAGGGGTCATACGCGCCGGCACGTGTGACAGACACGCAGCCGGAAACAGTTCTCCGACGGGCGCGTGACAGCTCGTGGCTAACTATTTTCTGGTGATTTTTTCTCGGGTTTGGTCGGATCTCTCTTGGGAACCTTGTGGTGGTGTTGGATTTTGCACAACACTGATAATTAGTGACTTTGACGCAATTAGTCACTTAGGTCACCGGAAAATTGCACGGTGACTGAGTTCTTTCTTCCCGGATATCGCTGGAATGACGCACAAAGATCTCTTCTCACCGATGCTCTGATACCATGTAAGAAAGCACGGGAAAAAATATATTATTGATTAAAAATGACAATGATACAATGAGCCCTATATATACAATACATGTCCTACTCCTAATACATATGGGATTAGGGTTATTTACTACTATTTATACAATAAAACTAACACTTACAGGAACGTGACAAAACTGAGAAAGCTTCTGTTTTGTATTCTCCAGTAAAGGCTGCAAGAGAGTTGAAATATTTCAACAATATCAGCAGAATGTAGTAGTAGAGAAACCAAAATCCTAAAATTTTAAGGTTTAAAACAGTTCCAAAATTTTCTCCTCTTAAGTAATTTTTCATGTCTCTAGGTAACAATAAGGGTTTACCACATAAAGAGAGATAAAGTAGTTAAAAGATAGGTTCCAACTCTTAGGATGCCACACAAAGCTGGAATGAAGTTCACATCTCGTTATTTGACAACTTTGGAGAACAAGCCAAAAGAAGGGGAAGGAAAGACCATAACAGAGGGGCTACTGTGAGATCTTTACATCTCCAAGCTCACGCTAGGACTAGGCTATTGCAAAATTATAATGGAAGTCCCAGCATAAACAAACCGACTCACATCTTATACAAAATATAAAATGCAGGAATTTATATCAATGGGGAAAACAACATACCTGAGCAGACCGGCATGCCAAAAAATGGGGAGTCAAACCTAATGCTCTTAGCTCCCGCACACTATGTTGCGTAGGCTTTGTTTTCTGCAGACACATGGAGAACGCAATGACGGATATATGGAAAGAAAAAACATGAAAAGAAAATTCACATTGTTCAAACATAAACATTTTATGGACTATTACTTGCTCACCGACAACACCTAGTACAGGTATAAGACTGACATGAATAAGGCAAAAGTTGTCTTGCCCTGTTGAGAAAAATAAAAAGGTTACAAAAGGAGATTAGAGTAAGGGAAGCTAATGATTACATTAGTACACATCATAAGAGGGCATTCCTTATAGAGAATAACAAGCCAATGACTTTTCCATATCCATCATAATGCAAAATCCTACTTACCAACTGAGAAATACAATTGCCGTAAAGCCTCAATGAAGGGCATCGATTCAATATCACCTAAAAACAATTATGAAAGAGGTTACTAGAGAAGAGATGCTAGATGCACAGGTAGCTTAGATGCACCAGAAGGGCAGGAAGGCTAGGGCTTTTAGTAGATTAGATGCACCAGTGTTCTAGAAGCACTTACCTACAGTCCCCCCCAATTCAATGACACAAACATCTGCAGGTCCATCTTTCCCATCCACAGGGGTCAGAGATACCGACTCAATCCAATCCTTAATAGCATCAGTAATGTGGGGAACCACCTACACATAGAGAGAGAGAGAGAAATTCCTCTGAGTATATAGGTTTCTTTTCAGTGACGCACCATATATGATATCAGATGAAAGCATAATCACCTGAACAGTTTTTCCAAGATAATCACCTTTCCTTTCCTTCTCCAGAACAGACTGGTAACCCACCCAAAAAGGAAAAAAAACTGTCAAACAGATCTCATTCCTGAGCAGTCGATAGGCACATATCTACATGTATATGTTTATTTATAAGAACCTGATATATCTTTCCAGTGGTAATGTTGTTGTCCCTTGTCAATGTCACATCCAAAAAACGTTCATAATTTCCCAAATCCAGATCGACCTGTTGAAGCACATTATTATTGTAATGAATAAGAGTAATCTTTGATGCTTCAGAGGAAGACCAGAATCTATTGTATGTTAATACAGTACCAATTTTCTGGTAGAAGACATTTTTGTCACAAAAGCTTAAGATTTTAAAAGAGAATAAGTAACATTAGATATCTATGATAACCTGATTTTGTACCATAGAACAGTCCACGCCTAAGATTGTGAACTCTATCTTGTGAATAAGGTACATATGCAAAGGTTAGGTTTTTTCATAAAAGAACAGTGAGTGTGTATCAGTATGCACATTATTTTTATTTTGATATGATAGACTCCACCTTAACCCCCCACCACCCAGGAGTCGAACACCGGCCATTTCCCACTTTATTCCGTTGGTCACTCAGACCTCCAACCTAATGAAGGATCTTTATAAGCTATCTCTCTCTTATTATTTGAAGTTTATCATTATGTAAGTGTGTCTTATACGGGCGGAAGCTTCTTGAGAGGATTCTCAGCTCCGATCGGGGTGTTAAGTGGCCAAAGAGTCTCTCATTTGATCTTTGCGGATGACACCCTGGTTTTCTGTGATGCTGATATGGATCAGTTGACCTACCTGAAGCAGATCCTGCAGTGGTTTCAGATAGTATCAGGACTCAAAATCAACCTCGGCAAATGTGAGATTTTCCCGGTGGGTGAGGTTGCTAACATTGATGCTTTGTCTTATGTTCTCAGAAGTAAGGTGGGCTCCCTTCTCACTACTTACCTGGGTTTCCCATTGGGCGCTTCGCATAAGGATACTACGGTTTGGAATCCAGTGATCGAAAGGGTTGAAAAAAGATTAGCAGGCTGGCAGAAACGGTACTTGTCAAAAGGCGGTAAGGAAGTGCTTATTAAAAGCACTTTATCGAGTATGCCCACCTATTACTTGTTGCTGTTGCAAGCTCCTGTGAGCATCACAGAAAAATTGGAGCGGCTTCAAAAGAATTTTCTTTGGTATGCAGCGAATGGAACTAGAAAGTTTCATCTAGTGAATTGGCAGACAGTCACTTCCCTAAAGAAGTGGGGTGGACTTGGAGTAAAAGATCTTAGGGTATTCAACAGAGCTTTGTTGGGGAAGTGGCTGTGGAGATTCGGGGTAGAAGAGCATGCTCTATGGAGGGGGGTCATTGTAGAAAAGTACGATTCCACGGGAGAGGGTTAGAGGACCAAGGCAATCACAGCATCTTTCGGGTGTGGCATGTGGAGGAGCATCATGAAGAATTGGGAAGCCTTCAGTGGCAACATCACTTACAGGGTGGGAGATGGAAGGAGAATCAACTTTTGGAATCATAGGTGGTGTGGAGAGGATACTCTGAGGGTCTCCTTCCCCCACGTCTTCAGAGTTTCAAACCAGAAGGAATTGATGGTCCAACAGATTCGTAAGGAGCATGAAGGGGGGGGGGGGTAGTATGGGACCTCTCCTTAGAAGGAACATGCAAGATTGGGAGATTGCGGAGCTCCAAGATTTGTTGACTTATGGGCAAGACAGGCCCCATCCATCTTGTGATTCTTGGAGATGGGTTTGCGTGGCGATGGTTTGTTCACCGTAAAGTCCTTTTACCAGAGTATGTTGGTGAGAGAGAAGGCCATTTTTCCATACTCCTCGATCTGGATTCCTAAGGCACCCACGAAGCTTTTTTGCATGGCTAGCGGCAAGGGGAGTGATTTTGACTGCTGAAAATTTGCGAAAGAGAGGAATTACACTCTTTAGTTGGTGCTACATGTGTAAAAGCTCAGGGAAAGAGATTGATCATTTTTTGTTGCATTGCCCTGTGTCCTCGGCTTTGTGGAGGGCAATCCTGAATCTTTTTGGTGTTCAATGGGTGATACCAAGCACTGTAAAGAAAATGTTATATAGCTGGGCCGATTTCCGTAGAAGAAGAAAGCAAAAGGCGTGGAAGCTCGTCCCATTCAGTGTTAAAAATAGCATGAAGCGAGGAAAAGCGACAACCCCCATTTCACGAGAAGCGAAGCGCCCGCTTTTTTTAAGTGAAGCGGAATTTAAAAAAAAATAATAATAATTGGGCAGAAACTGGGCAAAAAATTTTTCAAGCCATCATTTCAACACTTTTGGACGTTTAGAAAGAAAAAGAAGAATGAAAATAAACTGGAAAACATACCTATTGAAACTAAGTTGTTGTATTGTTGAAGTCTTGAAGAAGAAGAAGAAGAACCACCCTAGTTTGCTTGAACAAATCGCTGCTTGAAGTGAGGAAGAAATCGCTAGTTTGAAGAACCCTAGTTTGCTACTAAAGAAGTCGAAGAAGTGCTAAAATAGAAACAGCGATTTGGGTCTTTTAATTGAAAAAAGACTTTGGATCTTTTAATTGAAAAATCGTCCGCTTCGATCGCTTCTGGGCGCTTCACCGCTTCTCTCAAGCGGTCGCTCATGCATACCTGAGCCGCTTTTAACACTGGTAGCGATACCCCTCCCGCTCCGCTTCGCTTCTCGCTTAAAGCGAGGAAGCGCCCGCTTTTTTTAACACTGGCCCTGTTAGCTCTCATGTGGATAGTTTGGGGGAAGAGAAATAGGAAAGCTTTTGATGGGATTGAGTCTCCTTTTCCACATCTAAAGAATAGTCTTTTATCTTTGATCGCTTTTTGGTGCACTCATATAACCCCTACTTGTATAGAAGATTGGGCGTCTTTTGTAGAGAATCATGTTGTGATGTAAATTCTCTACTTTTTGGTATACTTCCTGTATATATCAAAAAACAAGTGTGTCTTATACTTACCACTTTCAGGCTAGTAGATCTTTAAGATATCAGCTATCCTTGATGTAGTGGAAACAATTTACTTATATGTGGAACAAGTTGGTTCTACAAGTTTTAATTGTATGAGGACTCATCAAATTAGAGAATGTTAACCATCGCGTACTGGCTCTCCTGCATGATGCAGGCCATATAAGGTAAAACATATCAAAAGTAAAGCATACAATATAAATATCCAACAAAATTAATTTTCAGTATGCCAAATAATTATTTGAAGATCATCACAACAGAGTCAAATTTAAGAAAGACAATTGAAAAAAAAAATTCTAAGTAAACATGGAGAAGGAAGGGAAGACCTCTCCACCATCATCAAGCACAAAAACCTCCCCATGCTCAAAAGGGGACATGGTGCCAGCATCAGTGTTCAAATATGGATCTGCAAAGATGAAAATGTCATAGTGTACTTGAGAGAGACAAAAGTTCTCAATTCAAGATCCATCAGCAGAACAACAGAACTAAGAAAACGCATGAATAATCATACTGGCATTCAAGCATCACACATCAAATGAAGATTCAGAGGTAAAAGCAAATGATAAACAAGACAAGAAGTCTATTCAACTTTCCAATTTGATTTCCAACAGAGAACATACACTTTGTGTGCAAGATGCAATACAGCTGACTTTTTTCTATCATTTGTAAAATTTTAATGCTAAATACCTATGCATATGAACACAATGTGGATATTGAGTACTGAAGCATTCACAAACTCCATAACAAGAGTTAATTCTTCACCGGCCAAAGATCAAATCAGCTAAGCAGGAAAGTCAAAACGGGGAAACTAATGGTGGATTTTGCATGACGAAGAATGTTTCCCGTGAATACATTTATCTGGATGAAATTAGTTTCCCATGTTCAGTTACCCTGAGTTGAGGAAAATATTGTTCCAATAATAAGATTTCTAAACAAAAGAGAGAAATGCTTCTTTCATTTTCTTTTCCAAATATCCCAATTTCTACTCCATGTCACTTGCTTCAATCAACACTCAAAAGTGTGGTATGACAGAAAATGTTTTCGAGGAAAATAATTTCCTCAATAAAACATTTTCCAGCGTTTGGATACCTTGAATTGTGACAAATATTGCAGCCAAGAAACTATTTTCCACAAAAAAAGGGAGAAAAATGACTTCCCTCTTTATGGGCAGCATCATTTTCCTTTACTCTTACTCCATATCAGTTTAATCAACAGATAAATTGTTGTCAACAATTTATGATAAAAAATTATGTCAAAATTCTATCCTCATAGTTTATCCTATACTTGTAGGATTATCCTATACTGCCTTTGTGAGAAAAAAAAAAAGGGTTCCTACCATCTTTTTGGATCCTATATCTGAATCAAGTTCAAATTTTGATTATTCTATTGGAATTGATAAAACTAGTTCATAGAGATATTCAGTATAAATACCACGTTCCAAAGCAAAAACCTCTTAATAAAAAAGAAAAATCAATGAATCAAATTTAAGTTCTTTTTTAGGCCAAATTATCAATTAGAAGAACTAGCTTGTATGAATCGTTATTTGTTTGATTCCAGTAATGGATATTGGTAGTCCTTTCAGTATCATAATGATACATATTTATCCATGAACTAAAGCGAAACTAAAACAGAAAACAAAACAGTTGAAGAGCAAAAGTGGCTAAACAAAAAGGAAAACAGGGCCATATGCCTAGACTTTGTTGAGGCAAAAAAGGATAGGAAAACAAACCAATTTTGATAGAGGTAACACGAAGGCCACATGCTTTAAGGACAACGCCGATGCTACTTGCTGTAACGCCCTTGCCAAGACCACTCACTACACCGCCAGTTACCAAAACGTACTTCATTATGTGGTCTTCTTCTTGGTTACTTTGTTGTATTAGGGTTTCGGCGGAGGTATTGTTCGGAAAACGGAGGGGTTTACAGTTACACACAGAACTCACAGGAACCGTAGGCCAACTGTTTGAGAAAATGTCGGAGGGGAAGGAGTAAAAAGGCGCATCTCGTAGGTATTGACTCTTTGATAGAAGCAGACAATGGAACCTTTAGCCTGCAGTCAAGTCGCTTTCTTCTTTTCATTTAGGAAAGGGTCAAATATATCACTCTTATTTTCTGATATTATTATCTATACTATATTATATTATATATTTCATTATATTATTCGGTCAAATTTACCTTTACATTATACTTTATCTGAATTATGCGATCATAAAAACTTCTTCTAAGTAAACGCATAACATAAAATATTATATATATATATATATATATATATATATATATATATATATATATAACGAATATAGTTATTTTTGGCCATCGATTTATTACATATAAAAAAATCACGGCAAATGAAATCATCTGATACCTTTTTGTACTTCTATAATGATAGAGTTCTCTCGTCCTCTCTATTGGAAAGAGAAATTGTAGTTTATAATTTTTGGCGTTTTAAGAGACTATCTAAAGTTCTATATTTCTAATATTTTAGTCAAAACTTTATAAAATTTAGGTAATATTTCTTGCACGTAATAACAAAGGAAACGCTAAAGGTATTAAAAAACTATTACAACTTTAATTAATTATTAAAAGTGAAATATATTACTCCACTTTGTATATGCAAAATAACAACTAACAACCATAATATCCAATTGTTATTCTACATGTATGAGAAGTAGATAGCTTTGCATTTGTATTCCACATGTATGAGAAGTAGATCATCTTGCGTTTCATATTTCTTTTCTCGTATGCTTCTCCTTTTTTTTCTTCTTCAAAGAGAAGAAAATAAGCACGGCCTGCTGGTGCTAAAAATCAGAATGAGCAGCTCTATAGAAGGCAATTAACCCGGTAATCACTAAGTATATAGATACAATACTCGTACATAAACATATCAGAAATCCACAAATACCATAATATGCAGTACAACTATCTATTGTTTCTGCAAATGTTCAAAGTAGTTACCCTAAAAGAATGTGATAAACTCCTCCATGGCCACGCAAATGAGATTTCTATTGTATATCACTGTATCATGCATTGGACGGTGTTAGAATTCTACCATATCTTGGAACAGGAATATAGAATTAATTTTCAAGAACCAATATATATACATTCCCAACAAAAATACATCAGTATAGTTCAGACATAGAAATATAGTCGTATGAGGACTTGAACTTGATGAAGCTTTTGCATGTTATTTCTTTCTTTGAGCATCCTTCCTCATTATTTCTCTAAATGAAGGCTTCAAAATAAATAATGTCTCAACAACACACCATATCATGAATTAAGAAGAAAACAATAACTACTCGAGAGAAGAACAATTGATTATATCCGAGGGGTATTAATAGTAAACTTTGCTCAACTTTAATTACGTACTAAGTAAACACAGAGTTTCTCTCTCTACAATGAATTCCCAATGCTTTGAAGCATCAAACATAATTCCTCCTCCTCGAAAAGCACCTGATATCAAGCATAGAAATTCCATAAAGTGTGGCGTAGAAGACAAAGTGTCCTTCAAGGATAAGCTAGTATCCTTAAACCCAATGAACTTAACAAATTCCTTAACCCTATCCCAAAACCCAATGGAAGAAAACTACTCAGAAGATGGAATACAAGAACATTTAATGGAGCTCAACATACGGGGAACTAAAGCGATATCCCTAACCAAGGAAGACAAGCAGAGAATTTATGAACCATGGAAGTTCTCAATCATAGTTAAACTATTTGGAAAACGTATTATGCATCATTATCTAAAAAAGAAGATACAAGAATTCTAGAGTCCCTCGAAGCCTTTCCCACTAATTGATCTAGGAGAGGATTACTACATCATCAAATTTACCAAGAAAGAAAATATGGAGAAGGCCCTCCACCAGGAGACATGGTTTATCAATGGTCACTACTTATCAATCACAAAATGAAAACCAAATTTTGTAGCAAACAAGGAGAAATTGACAGCCTCAGCAGTATGGATTAGATTACCGCAATTGTCAACAGAATTTTACGACGGAAAAATTCTTGAAAATTTTGGGAATGCCATAGGACGTCTATTAAAAATCGATGTTTGCACATCAACCACAGTAAGAGGTCGATATGTTAGGCTTTGTGTCGAGTTACCGTTGGAATTCCCTGTCCAACCTTTCATCTACATAGGTCACCACAAACAATACATACACTACGAGGGTGAAAACTTCCTGTGCAAAAATTGTGAAAGGTTGGGCCACACCTAAACCCAGTGTAAATATGTTCAGAAGGAAGATCTGGATAAAATATCCCCAAAAAAAAAATCAATCAACCAAAAATCTAGAAGACGCCGAAGGGGAGTGGAAGACAGCGTCCTTCAACAAAGAGAAGAAGCATAATACAAAGGGTAATCCGAAAAACTCCTCAAAAATACTGAAAAGTCACAACAACCCAGGTATCACGGTTAAATTATTCAATCCAAACACTGGTAAGTACCTGGATACTCAAGTCTTGCAATACAAATCAAAAAATTCTATTAAAATGCAAGAAAATTACATTGGAAAGGCTACTACTAATCTGCCCATGGAGAATACAACTATCCTAACACAAAACAACTTTTCTCTCTTAGAAAATGAGCAAATGGTTTTGTGTGAAACCACCGAAATTACTAATGAAAATAAAACAAATAAAAAAGATTATTTAGATAGTTATGAACACTTGGATGTGTCTATGGATAGCATGAACACGCTGGACTTAGACGTGTATTTAGCAAACTCTACAATTATCACTGCCATGCACGACTGTCACGCCCCGAACCATGGCCTGGGCGTAACACGGCACTCGGTGCCTGACTACATGTGACCAAGTGAACCAACTGTGTGGCTGGATCAACATGTGGTATAACTGTAAGCTAGATGTAAATATATAACATGATGATCTACTAAAGAGTCTGACTGAAATATCATAGATGCGGAAAATACTGAAAGGTCTGCAATTATAAACGAGTAGCCGACAAGGCTAACACATAAAAGCCTGTTAATATCTGACTGGCTGGGTTATGGTCTACGAAGCCTCTAAAGAATACTGAAAATGCTAACTGTTTACCGGGACAAGGTCCCCGGTATACCTTATTAACTGAAATACTATAATAACTGAAAAAGGGAGGGATAATGCCCCGAAAGACTGTGGCTCACAATAGCTGATATGAGATGTCCTAGCAAGCAGAATCGTCAACCTGTAAATCATTACCTGCATCACGATATGCAGGCCCCGGGCAAAAAGGGACGTCAATACATTTGAATTGCACTGGTATGTAAAACAACTGAAGGAAAGAACTATAAATACTGTAACACAAACAGATAACTGATAACTGAACTAAACATAGGAAGTAAGGTTATGAATACTCCCTCTTCTGAATGATGAACCAACTGTTTATCTGAATAAATAGACTGCGGCCTCGGGCCCAAGTATACATATACATAACTGTGCCCTCAGGCCCACAATGCGTAAAGTATTGTCACGACCCGGATTTCACACCCTCGGGAGTCGTGATGGCGCCTACTCGTAGAAGCTAGGCAAGCCGCGAAATAAAGAATCACTAACTCTTTCATTTTAGTCCTTTTTAACAATTTGAATTAGCAGGTAATCAACATTGAAATATTAACGACAAATAAAATCAAACGGAAGACTTAATCTGATAAAATAACTAAAGCCAGTACGACAATGCCAACATACGTCTCTACTTGGAATCCGATGTCACAATATCACGAACTGTTTATGAATACTAAAACAAATGGCTGAAAGGAAAGTACAATCTATCTCGGAAATAACTAAAAACAGAACACATAATAAGATAGAAGAAAACGTCGGGCCAACGGACGCTTGCAGGACTACCTCGGGATCTCTAGCTGGACTGAAGACAGCCACCCAAATGCTACTGTCCAAAAGCTGCTACGGGATCTGCATATAGTGCAGAGTGTAGCATTAGCACAACCGACCCCATGTGCTGGTAAGTACCTAGCCTAAACTCAGCGAAATAGTGATGAGACTATGACCAGACTATCAAATAAACCTGTGCAGTTATATAATATGCAACGGAAAATAAAATAGGAACAACAAGTAAAGATGGGAGGGGGGTACATGTTGCGGGTATGTCAATATCAACAGTAAGACAAGGAAAGGCATAAGGATTACTTAGAATCTACAACAAAACAATAAGGAGCTTGTAACCAACCTATAAAAACTTTATATCATCAATTGTTGCGGTGCGCAACCCGATCCCAACACATGACAATACTGTTGCGGCGTGCAACCCGATCCAACTATATCATTTATCACTGTTGCGGCGTGCAACCCGTTCCAACTATATCATTGTTGCGGCGTGCAACCCGATCCAATTATATTATTATTGCGGCATGGAACCCGATCCAGATATATCATTTATCATTGTTGCAGTGTGCAACCCAATCCAATTATATTATTGTTGCGGCGTGCAATCCGATCCATTTATATCATTATTGCGGCGTGCAACCCGATCCACATATAATATTATTGCGGCGTGCAACCCGATCCAAATATAATATTGTTGCGGCGCGCAACCCGATCAACATATACCATCAACAACAATCATAACAAGAGTCCAGGCAAGGGATCAATAAAGAACTACACTATCCCGGCAAGGGAATCGACAGTATAAGTAACTACGTCCCGGCAAGGGAGAAACAACTATAACCAAATTTGTTCCAACATCTAACTACCTAAGCTAACACCAATACTCAGTCATAAGTAATTTCCACGAGAATAATCATAATCCTTACTCAATATAGGGAATCATCAACTTAAACATCCGTAGTATTATTTATGAACACAGTAAATTACAATTCAAGACTCACGGTCATGCTCGACACCATCGTATAGATACTCGTCACCATGCCTATACGTCGTACTCAACAAGAAACAAGTAGCAAATAGGACACAACTCCTAATCCCTCAAGCTAAGGTTAGACCAAACACTTACCTCGAACTTCCACGGCCAACTCAAGCCTCAAATACCGCTTTTCCTTTTCAATTTGGCTCCAAATCAATTGTATCTGGACATAATCGACTTAATAACATCAATAAACGCTAAACAATCCAATTCCAATGCTTAATTATAGATTTCCTATCACTCTTCCCAAAAAGTCAAAAATCGACCCCGGACCCGCTCGGTCAAAATACAAGGTTCGGACCAAACCCGATCACTCATTCACCCACAAGCCCGAATATGTAATTAGTTTCGAAATCCGACCCCAAAACGAGGTCTAAATTCTATTTATACAAAAAGCCCTAACTCTACCCAAATCCCTAATTTTCTACCCTTAAGAACATGATTTAAGACTATAAATCTAATGGGTGTTAATGAAAATTGAAGAAAATGAGTCCAAGATTACATACCTATGAATTTGTGGTGAAGTTCTCTTTCAAAAATCGCCCAATTTGGAGCTTGGAAGAAGAAGTTATGAAATTTGGGTTTAATCCCGTATGGGTTCTGTTCTGTTTAAATGACTAGGCAAATTTGTTCTCTGCGATCGCAGACAAGAGAATGCGATCTCATAGGGTAAAGGGGTGGGCATTGCGATCGCAGACAAGGCTATGCGATCGCATAGAAGAAAATGATTCCATTCCCAGGCTTGGTCTAACACATTGCGATTGCAGAAGGACTAATGCAATCTCATAGAACAATTTGTGATCTCCCAAAATTTACTCTACGCGATCGCAGAAGGACCTATGCGATCGCATAGCATAAAATAGGACCCCTGAAATTTACACTATGCGATTGCGAACATTCCTATGCGATCGCATAACACAAACACCTGGACACCAGCAGACTGCAGATTCTGCAATTTTTCTAAGTTCAAAAACCTCCCGAGACCTATCCGAAACTCACCTGAGCCCTCGGGGCTCCAAACCAAATATGCACCCTACCTCAAAAACACCCTACGGACTTACTAGTGCATTCAAATCACCAATATAACATCAACAACTATGAATTTAGCATCAAAATCATGAAATTTCTTAAGAACTTCCAATTTTCCAATTTTCTCAAATACGATCCGATTCATGTCATCTCAAGTCCGTTTATTACCAAATTTCACAGACTTATCTTAAATCACATATAAGACCTGTAACGCGCACCGGAACCAAAATACGGGCCTGATACCATCAAGTTATAAATGCATTTCATTTCCAAAACTCATAGAAATTTCCAGAAAATAATTTTCTTTAAAAATTCATTTCCCGGGCTTGGGACCTCGGAATTCGATTCCGGGCATACGCCCAAGTCCCATATTTTTCCACGGACCCTCTCGGACCGTCAAATCATAGGTCCGGGTCCGTTTACCCATAACGTTGACCGAAGTCAACTTAAATGCATTTTAAGTCAAAATTTCAACATTTTCACAGATTTTCACATAATAGCTTTCCGGCAACGCGCTCGGACTGTCCACACAAATTGAGGTGATGCGGAAAGTGGACTTTAAGGACTCGAAATGCAGAATTTATTTTAGAAATAGGTGATGACCTTTTGGGTCATCACATTCTCCACCTTTAAAACAACCGTTCGTCCTCGAACGGACATAAGAAGGAAGTACTTGAGTCAGGGAAAATATGGGGATAACGGCTCCGTATATCGGACTCAGACTCCCAGGTCGATGCCTCAGCAGGCTGACCTCTCCACTAAACATGAATAGAAGAAAAACTCTTCGATCTCAACTAACGAACCTGCCAGTATAGAATAGCTATCGGCTCCTCCTCATAAGACAAGTTCTTGTCCAACTAGACAGTGCTGAAATCTAACACGTGGGATGGATCGCCGTGATATTTCCACTAGCCCATCCGGTTGTAGCTGCTCTGGACTATATGGTCCCTGCCATGCTTGAGGATGAGCAGCGTAGATTGGAGAGGTTTGGTAGACTTCAGCCTCCGACTTTCAATGGTTTCTTGGATAAGTGTTAGAGGATTCTCCGTACAACAGGTATTTTAGAGACCGGTGGGGTCTCATTCACTAATTTTTAGTTCTCTGGAGCTGCCTTCACTTGGTGGGAGGCTTATGAGAGGTGTAGGCCAGTTGGTGCAGTGCCCCTTACCTAGCAAAAGTTTTCCATTCTCTTCTTGGATAAGTATGTGCCGCAGACTTACAGAGAGAAGCTGCGCAGATAGTTCGAGCAGTTGTGTCAGGATGATATGACTATGATGCAGTATGAGATGAGATTCTCTAAGTTGGCCCGTCATGCTATCTGGATGGTTCCCACAGATAGGGAGAGGATCAGGAGGTTCATTGATGGCCTTACTTATCAGCTGCGTATTCTTTTGACTAGAGAGAGGGTGTCTAGTACTTCTTTTGAGGAGGTCGTTGACATTGCACAAGATATAGAGTTGGTTCGCCGCCAGGAGCGAGTTGAGAGGGAGGCCAAGAGGCCTTGGGGATCAGGTAGTTTTGGTGGTGTTCCTTTTGGAGGTCAGTTCCACCACGACAGAGGTCGTCCTTTCCAGCATGCTCATACGGCCCGCCTAGTTCACCGTGGTGCAACATCTGGCCATGGTTTTCACAGTTCTTAATAGGGCCACTCATCTCTCAGTGCCCTTCCATCTCAAAGTTCGTCTCATGCACCATCAGCTCAGGGTTCAACTATGCCCGGTCCTTCTAGCGGGTATATTGTTGCTCGGGGCTCCCTTCAGTCCCCACCGCCATTTATAGGGACAGGTTGCTTTGAGTATGGAGATTTGGGTCACATCAAGAGGTTCTATCCCTACCTTATATGAGGTTCATCTCAGTAGAGGGGCTAGCCTTCGACTTCAACACCAGTTACTTCCCCACCCACCCAACTAGCTCGAGGTGGAGGTCAGTCAGCTAGGGGTCGCCCTAGAGGGGGAGGCTGATTAGGTAGTGGTCAGGACCGTTTCTATGCACTCCCTACCAGACCAGATGCTATTGCTTCAAACACTGTAATTATAGGTATTATCTTAGTTTGCCACAGGGATGCCTCTATATCATTTGATCCTGGTTCCACTTTTTCATATGTGTCGTCATATTTTGCTCATTATTTAGATACGCCCCGCGAGTCTCTTGTTGTATTTGTTCATGTATCTACTCTTGTGGGTGATACTATTATTGTGGACCGCATATATCGGTCTTGTGTGGTGACTATTGGGGGGTTTGGAGGCCCGAGTAGACCTTTTGCTACTTAGTATGGTTGATTTTGATGTGATATTGGATATGGATTAGTTGTCTCCTTTCCAAGCTATTCTAGATTATCACGCCAAGACTGTGACGTTGGCTATACCATGGTTGCCATGCATTGAGTGGCGAGGTTCATTGGACTATGTTCCCAATAGAGTGATTTCATTCTTGAAGGCCTAACAGATGGTTGAAAAGGGGTGTCTTTCTTATTTGTCCTTTGTGAGAGATGTCAGTACAGAGACTCCTACTATTGATTCAGTTCCGGCGGTGAGAGATTTTTCGGATGTGTTTCCTGCAGACCTGTGGGGCATGCCGCCGGACAGGGATATTGACTTCAGTATTGATTTGGTGTCGGGCACTCAGCCCATTTCTATTCCACTGTATTGTATGGCACCGACGGAGTTAAAGGAATTGAAGGAGCAATTTCAGCAACTCCTTGATAAGGGGTTTATTCAGCCTAATATGTCACCTTGGGGTACACCTATTCTATTTGTGAAGAAGAATGATGGCACTATGAGAATGTGCATTAATTACAGGCAGTTGAACAAAGTCACAATCAAGAACAAGTATTCTTTGCCTCATATTGATGATTTATTTGATCAACTTTAGGGAGCGAGGGTGTTCTCCAAGATCGACTTGAGGTCAGGGTATCACCAGTTAAAGATTAGGGACTCGGACATTCTTAAGACAACTTTCAAGACCCGATATGTTCATTATAAAGTTCCTTGTGAAGTCTTTTGGGCTAACCAATGCCCCAGCAACATTCATGCATTTGATGAACAACGTGTTTTGGCCTTATCTCGACTCGTTTGTTATTGTATTCATTAATGATATTTTGGTGTACTCTCATAGCCAAGAGGAGCACACTAAACATTTGAGAGTTGTATTGTAACGGTTGAGGGAGGAGAAGCTTTATGCTAAGTTCTCCAAGTATGAGTTTTGGCTCAGTTCAGTGGCGTTATTGGGGCACGTGGTGTCCAGCGAGGGTATTCAGGTTGATCCGAAGAAGATAAAAGTGGTCCAGAGTTGGCCTAGACCGTCCTCAGCCATAGAGATTCGTAGCTTTCTTGGCTTGGCAGGTTATTACCATTGGCTCGTTTAGGGATTTTCATCTATTGCATCACCTTTGACCAAATTGTCCCAAAAAGGTACTCCTTTTAGGTGGTCGGATAAGTGTCAGGCGAGCTTTCAGAAGCTCAAGACTGCCTTGACCACAGCTCTAGTGTTAGTTTTGCCATCAGATTTAGGTTCTTATACAATATATTGTGATGCTTCTCGAGTTGGCATTGGGTGTGTCTTGATGCATGAGGGTAGAGTGATTGCTTATGATTCTCGTCAGTTGAAGCCCCATGAGAAGAACTACCCAGTTCATGATTTGGAGTTGGCTTCCATTGTTCACGTGTTGAAGATTTGGAGGCATTATCTCTATGGTGTGTCTTGTGAGGTATTTACTAATCATCGTAGCCTCCAGCACTTGTTCAAATAGAAGGATCTCAATTTGAGGCAGCAGAAATGGTTGGAGCTGCTAAAGGACTATGACATTATCATTTTGTACCATCCGAGAAAGGCCAATGTGGTGGCTGATGCCTTGAGTAGGAAGGTAGTGAGTATGGGTAGTCTTATATTCCTACTAGTTGGGGAGTGATCTCTTGTTGTTGATGTTCAGGCCTTGGCCAATCGGCTTGTGAGGTTGGATATTTTGGATCCCAGTCGGGTCCTAGCTTGTGTGGTTTCTCGATCTTCCTTGTTTGATCGTATCAGAGAGCGCTAATATGATGATCCTCATTTTCTGCCCTCAAGGACAAGGTTTTGCATGATGACTCCAGAGATGTGACTATTGGTGATGACGGGTTATTGGGGATGCATGGCCAGATATGTGTGCCCAATGTAGATGGGCTTCGGGAGTTGATTCTTGAGGAGGCCCACAGCTCATGGTATTAATCCATCTAGGTGCCGCAAAAATGTACCAGAATTTGAGGCAGCACTATTGGTGAAGGAGGATGAAGAAAGACATAGTTGGATTTGTAGCTGGGTGTCTTAACTGTCAGTAGGTGAAATATGAACATCAGAGGCCAGGTGGCTTGCTTTAGCAGATCGAGATTCCAGAGTAAAAGTGGGAGCGGATCACCATGGATTTCGTAGTTTGGCTCCCATGTACTTCGAGGAAGTTTGATGCTATTTGGGTGATTGTGGATCGACTGACCAAGTCCGCGCACTTTATTCCTGTGAGTACTATATATTCTTTAGAGCGGTTGGCTGAGATTTATATTAGAGAGATTGTTCGCCTTCATGGGGTGTTGTTTCCATCATTTCAGACAGAGGCACACAGTTAACATCGCAGTTTTGGAGAGCCATACAGCGAGAGTCGGGCACTCAGGTTGAGTTGAGCACAGCCTTTCACCCTCAGACGGACGTACAGTCCGAGCGCACTATTCAGATATTGGAGGAGATGCTATGCGTTTGTGTCATTGATTTTGGGGGTTCATGGAACTAGTTTCTGCCACTCGCGGAGTTTGCTTACAACAACAGTTATTAGTCGAATATTCAGATGGCTCCGTATGAGGCTTTATATAGGAGGCGGTGTAGATCTCTAGTGGGTTAGTTTGAGCCGGGTAAGGCTAGAATTTTGGGTACAGACTTGGTTCAGGATGCATTGGACAAGGTGAAAGTGATTCAGGAGCGGCTTCGCACAACTCAGTCAAGACAAAAGAGTTATGCTGATAGAAAGGTCCGTGATGTGTCTTACATGGTTGGGGAGAAGGTTTTGCTGAAGGTTTCACACATGAAGGGTGTTATGAGATTTGGGAAGAAGGGCAAGTTGAGCCCTCGGTTTATTAAACCGTTTGAGGTGCTTCGGAGGATTGGGGAGGTGGCCTATGAGCTTGCTTTGCCACCCAGCTTATCGAGTGTCCATTTAGTATTTCATGTTTCTATGCTTCGGAAGTATATCGGCGATCCATCTCATATTCTAGATTCTAGCACAGTTCAGTTGGATGGTGATTTGACTTATGATGTGGAGCCAGTGGCTATTTTGGAGCGGCAGGTTCGAAAGTTGAGATCAAACGATATAGCTTCAGTGAGAGTGTAGTGGAGAGGTCATCCCATGGAGGAGGCTACTTTGGAGACCGAGGGGGAGATGTGGAGCAGATATCCACACCTATTTGAGACTTTATGTATGTTTCTAGACTTGTTCGAGGACGAACATTTGTTTAAGAGGGGGAGGATGTAACGATCCATCCGGTCGTTTCATGAGTTGTAGCCCCATTTCCCAATTTCTGCTTCTTTTTGTGATCTTTAGCTATTTTATGATATGTCGTTCAGTTGGTTTGGGTCTGGAGTGGTTTCGAAGAGGATTTGAGACACTTAGTCTCTTTATGAGAAGCTTAAGTTGGCAAAATCAATAGGATGTTGACTTATATGTAAACAATCTTGGATTTGAATTCTGATGATTCCTTAGCTACGTTAGGTAATTTTGAACTTAGGAGCGCATCTGGAATGTGTTTTGGAGGTCCGTAATAGATTTTGGCGAATTGGCGAAAGTTGGAAATTTGGCAATTTTGGTTGGGAGTGGAAAATTTGATATCGGGTTCGGAATGGATTTCTAGAAGTTGGAGAAGGTTCGTGGTGTCATTTGTGATGTGTGTGTAAAATTTGAGGTCATTCGGATGTGATTTGATAGGTTTCGGCATCGTTTGCGGAATTTGGAAGTTTAGAAGTTCTTAGGCTTGAATCCGAGGGTAATTTAGTGTTGATGTTGTTTTGGGTGATTCGAAGGTTCGACTAAGTTTGTATGTTGATATATGACTTGTTGGTATGCTTGGTTGAGGTCCCAAGGGACTCGAGATGATTTTGGGTGGTTAACAGAGAGTTTAGAAATTGGAGGAGTTGCTGAAGTTGGAACTCAGCTGTCATAATCGCACCTGCGGAGTGGGAGCCGTAGAAGCGGGAATGTGACCGCAGAAGCGAAAGGAAGAGGGGCTGGTAGAGACTGCAGGTGCGAGGGGTTGTCGCACCTGCGATGGTCGCAGAAATAGAAGAGAGGGCGCAGGTGCGTGTGATGGTCCACAGGTGCGATGTTAGTTCCGCACCTGCGATTATCGCAGATGCGATCTAGAGGCGCAGAAGCGGTCCATGGATTTTAAGTAATTTTCCGTAGATACGGAGGTTTTTTCGCAGAAGCGGCACCACATGTGCGCTTATTGAGCCGCAGGTGCGGAAAGCCCGGGCAGAACCTATAAATAGAAGATTTCCCGAATTTTTGCTCATTTCCACCATTTTGAACACGGACTTTGGAGCTTTTGAGGAGATTTTTTACGGGGATTCGAGTTTTATCACTGAGGTAAGTTGTTTGAGCTCTATTATCATTAGCTATGGTGTTTTACTATCGATTTCTTGCCTAATTAGTGGAGTTTTGAAGTGAAAAGTGGGGGTTAGGGCTTTGGATTTTGGAGAGAGTAATTTGGGAATTTGAGAGACCAAGTGATGTCGGATTTTGATGAAATTGGTATGGGTAGACTCGTGAGTGAATGGGCTTTCTAGTTTTGTGACTTTTGTTGAATTTCGAGACATGGGCTTAGGGGCCGGGGTTGAGTGAATTTTGGGATTTATGTACAATTAAGTAGTTTTTCTTGTGGAATTGGTTCCTTAGCCTATATTGATTGCATTGTATTGCTTTTGGCTAGATTCGGGACATTTGAAGGCCGATTCGAGAGGCAAGGGCATTGCAGAGTAGGATTTTGGCTTGGTTTAAGGTAAGTAATGCTTCCAAACTTGGTTCTTAGGGTTTGAAACCCCGAATTATGTGTTATGTGATTAGTATTGAGGTGACGCACATAACAAGTGACGGGCATGGGGCGTGCACCATGAGAATCATGACCTGGTTCATTCCACGACACCGTTTAATGACTTTCTCTTGTTAATATCCACATTTTCATTATGTGATATAGTAATTCAGCTGCAAAACATGCTAGAGATCATGTTAGGGCTTCATGCCGATACTGTTGGGACCCCTAGTGGTCGTTCTTGCTGTCATTTCACCGATTTCACTATTATTTTGTACTCAGTCATATTCATGCATTTCATAACATAGCTGAGTCTCAATTGTTATTATTGGCTTAGCATATCATTGTTTCCGGGCTAGTTTCCATGACATTGTGAGCCCCTGGGTGAGAATGGAGAGTGATGACTGAGTGAGGCCGAGATCCTGATTATGAGTGACAGTTATAGGGTCAGGCTGCACGCCGTAATAGTTATATTGATTATGATAGCGCTTAGGCCGTAGGAGCCCCTCCGAAGTCTGCACACCCACAATGGGCGCGGATGATATTATTGAGGGATGGATTTCCTTGGACATAGATCTTGTCCGAAATATTGATACCTGGAGATGGATCTTCTCCACAGGGATGGAATGGCCTTCCTTGATACTGAGTGACTATTGTCAGTGATGTGTATATATTCCGGGATGGATCTTCCCTGGGCCGAAAGACCATATACAATATCGAGTGGTTGAGCACTTGAGAGTAGAAGTAGATGGTGCATTTCATCCATTCTGTGCATTGGCACGTAGAGATTAACTGAACTATATATCTCACATTATCCAGATCTGTATTTACTTTACTGCTTGAACTGACTACTTGAATTGACGCATGCCTGCTTTTTTGTACAATTTATTTCTGTTTACCTGTTGAGGTTAAGTTCGTCACTACCTATCAGTCCATAGTTTGGACTTGTTTCTTACTGAGTTGGTGTACTCGCGTTACCCCCTGCACCTTGTGTGCATATCCAGGTATCTCTGGGCACGGGAGCGGTTGCTGATATTTCCTGTTATTGATCATCGGAGTTAGTAACGTAGCTGCCTGGCGACCGCAACCCTGCTTTCTTCTTCTCTATCTTCCCGTAGTTTGTAATTTTGATTTTTCCCAGACTATGTCAGGCTTGTTATTATCAGAACAGTTTGTAGTAGTTGCTCATGACTCAGTGACACCCCGATGTTTGGGGCTTTATTTTCCGTATTTCTATTTTCGAGTTCAACTCTTGTCTTCTTTTATGAAATTCTGCTAAACATGATGTCTTTTGGCATAACTTCTAATAAATTATGGTAGTATTGTGGAAGTCGCTTGGCCTAGTTTTATTGATAGGCGCCATCACGACAGGTTTGAGTTTAGGGTCATGACAATAGGTCCGGTAAATTTGGTTATCCGATCAAATTTACCCCTATCATCACCAAACTTTTAAAATTTACCTCTTGATCTGTTAAGTAATCAAACATCTCTGAATTTCCTTTTATTTAAATCACTTGTTGTTCTTCTTGTTCCACTATTTTCAGAAATTACTATTGATGTGAATACTAAAGGTACTAGACTATACAAATTACTCATGAATATTTTTAATTACCAATGCACCAACTTATCTTCCCGTGATAATGGATTTGGAATTGGCTTGAAATTTTATTTATTTTTCAACCATATTGTATAATTTAGTGGGTCAATTTATTGTGTACTATATGCAGTTGATTGTCATGTATGTACATTTATATTTGAACATATTTTATTATTGACTGGTTAGTATAAAGTTCGATAGACTAACTTAAGAGTGCACAATGCGTCGGCATTTGATTAACGCAAAGTTGAATTCGACAATGTAAAGTTTCCAAAGAACTTTAACTTTTATCACTAATACTTGTAAAAAGTCTCCATACCTTTGGTGCAACGAATTCATTAAAATTGGAATGTTGTAAATACTTTTGGAATTTAGACAAGCTACCTAATTTAGATTTTTCAGTTTACTATACTTTATTTATTAACCATTGTATTATTTTTATATTTCTTTCTCTTATTTTTTTTAATTAAGAAAGAAATTAGTAGATCAAGAAGAAGAATAAGTGACTTAATTAAAATAATTTGGAAGATTTTGGGTCACCAGACGAGCTGAAGGGTAATTTTTAAAAGTTTGCTGATGATAGGGGTAAATTTCGCTAGATAATATAAATGTAGGGATAAATTTAGCTGAATAATATAACGAAGATTAAATGTAAACAATAGCCCTTTTCCCTTTCATTTATAACGGATCGGTCTTCGACTCTTTGCTCCACTTTCAGGGTTTCCTTTTTTCTAGCTTTGCTTTTCTTTTCTTTTCCTTTTTTAGTTCTTTTCACTGCTTTTATTTTTCACGTAATTAAGAGGGGGTTTAGAAGTCTAATGTTTTTTTTTCAACTTAGAGGTCTAATTAGACCAATAATGAACAAATGACAACTATGACAACCATAAAGCGAACCAAGATGCAGACTTTTTTGCTCATAATATGTTCGGCCTAAGATCCTAAATTTCTTATATTTGAAGAGAGAAAATAATTTTGCGATCGAGTACAAGTGTTTAACTCATCAAAGAGCTACAAGATGATTAGATGCCTATGGTCAGTATGATCAATAAAAAGAGTGATAATATAGCAATATGCCAATATCATAAGAGATTCAAGATAATCAAGATAGAAAGTAATAATCATTATGTAAATGTTCCACTAGTGATATTACTTTCACATTTTAACCCTTTTAACTTCTACATTATCCTTTTTATGTGTCTTTTTTAAAGGTGTAAAAGAATTTATGAATAGTGAAGCAAGTGAAACCTGGAGATTGAAGAATCAATTTAATCGTATTTGAAATTAGACTCAAGCATTCAAAATGTAAGTTCACTACTATATAGACTCTAAATGTAACGACCTGATCGGTCATTTTGCTTTCTAGTACTCTGTTCCCCTAAATAAGACTTCCCATTCTTTCTTTAATTGATTTATGACTTGTGGGGATGTTGGTTCGGGATTTGGAAGAGTTTGGGTTGAAATTGGAACACTTGGTTCCTTAAGGTTGGCCTAAAAGGCCAAGTTTGACTTTGGTCACGTTGTGAGTAAATGACCTCGAAATCAGGATTTGATGGTTCCAATAGGTTCGTACGATGATTTCAGACTTGGGCGTATGTCCGGATCAGGTTTTGGATGACCCGGGAGCGTTTCGGCGCCTAATAGTGAAAGCTAGTTCTTTAAATTTGGTTTGGAGCAAGTTTTGGTGATGTCGAGGCCCGAATTGAATTCCGAGAAAGGGAATAGTTCCAAGACTTGCACAAAAAATTTGGTACCAATCCAAGTAATCTAAGTATGATTTGACGCATTCTGCGAATTTGGAAAACTTGAAGTTTAAAGTTTAATTCAATTTAGTTTTGGGGTATGATTCTTGGTTCGTTGTTGTTTTTCCCGTTTTGAAAATTCGAGCAAGTCCACATTATGATTACAGACCTGTTAATGCCTTTGGACGGGGTTTCGAGTGGCTCTGGTGAGTTTCGGACCACTCGGAGCTAAATACATCATACCAGATCTGCCCAGTTCCGGTTTCCTTCTTCGCGAACGTCGCGTTCGCATAGAAGAGGTTGGGCTGGGGAAGAAATGCTCTTTGCATTTGCGATAACTACTCCATGTTCGCGAAGGTCTGCGTCAGTGACCTTCACGTTCGAGTGAGGTGACTCACGTTCGCGTAAAGTAGAGTAGCTGGGCCTGACCAGCTTTATTCTTCACGTTTGCGGAGTAACTGTCGCGTTCGCATAGGTCTAGCCAAACTAGCCTTCTTGTTCATGAGTCCATGGATGAATTCGCGATGAAGGCCCTTCAGAAGACCTAAACCAATAGCCTTCACGAACGCGAGGCCCCTGTCGCGTTCGCGATGATCGGGGGAGGGGGGACGCAGCTGGGCAGTAAGTTTAAAATCGGGACTTAGGCTTAGTTGGGGTCATTTATTGTATCCTTGGACGATTTGAGAGCTTTCAAAGAGGGGAATTCAACCTAGCAATTGTGAGGTAAGTTGTTTCTACTTAATATATTTTTAATACTTGGTTTTTGGATAGATTAACACACAAAAATTAGTGAAAATCATGGGATTAGAGTAAAACCTAGGGTTTTGATAAAAATAAGATTTAACCACGAAATTTGTTATGGAATGGAGTAAAAATCATATATTCTCAATCCTTAGGTTATGGGTAACAATTTTCTTCAAATATTTTCAGAATCCGAGCACATGAGCCCAGGGGTGATTTTTAGGAATCTTGTAATTTGGATTGGGGAATCACTCTAATAATTGGGATATGAACTTTTAAGCCTATATTGATTAGTTTCTATGCTATTTGGATAGTTTTGGAGTGTTTGGTACCAAATTGGGGGTTTGGGCTTAAGCTTGGACCGGAAACTAGACCGTGAAGCGAGGTAAATCTCTTTTCTAACCTTGTAAGAGGGAAATCTCCCCATAGGTAAACTTAATTAATATGTGATTTGATTGTGGGAGGCCACATACGCACGAAGTGACGAAAGTCCGTACGTGACTACTATTCCTATTATGTCCGGGTAGTTCTAGGCTTACACCATGCTTTGTGAGTATTGTTATATGAATATAAATTGTTTAATTGCATTGATTGAAACCTCGTTGAAATGTTATGATTTAAAGGATTTCAAGCAAATAATTATTTTGAAAAGAATCAAAGAAGCATTTAAGTTGTATTTATACTTAACCGCGTCGCAAGTATATTCCGCGAGCGGGGTGATTATTTCCACTACTCTAGTGGGAGCGGACCGTTTGCCTCGACAGATTGGTACTTGTATATATATGGTTCAGGCCGTTCGACCCTCGGCAGTGCACAATTTACTTTTATGTTGTATCGGGCCGAACGTCCTCGGTGGAAATTATGTGATAATGGAACCGGAACCTCTTATAATCCGTATGATTTATTGTTTGAAAGATCACTTGCTTTAAAAGAAGAAAATGCCTAGATTTATTAATTGATGAGAGGATTTTTAGTATTATTTCTTATTTGAACTTGTATCTATCTATGTACATTGTGAATTGAAATATTGAACTTCATATTATCACATTATTGACCCTAGTAAGTGTCAAGTCGACCCCTCGTCACTACTTCTTCGAGGTTAGACTAGATACTTACTAGGTACATATTGTTTATGTACTCATACTACTCTTCTATACTTAATTATACAGGATTTGAGACAGGTGCATCTGGCTACTGGTCTGGTGCGCATTCTTGATAGTTGGCCGAGATTCCATGGTGAGATGCTCCTTTCCGATGCCGTTTAGCAGCATGATGGAGTCTCTCTTTTGTTTTGACTGTCTATTCTATTTCAGGCAGTAGGATAGATGTATTCTTTTGTATATTCTACTAGATGCCCAAATACTTATGACACCAGGTCTTGGCACACACATTAGTAGACTGTTCTTTTAGAGTGTAATTACTTAATTATGACATTATTTTGTCATTTCAGTTTTAAACTAGCCTAAACTATTTATTATTATTGAATATTTTAAATTTAATCTAAGTAAATATTGGAAATGTTTTGGTAACATAAATGGAACCCACTAGTTGGTTATGTTTGGCTTGCCTAACCTCGGTGTTGGGCGCCATCGCGACCTAGATTGGGTCGTGACAACTTGGTATCAGAGCACTATGTTCACATTGGTCTCATAAGTTATGGGAAAACCTGGTAGAGTCTCGCTGATCGGTACAAAGACGTTTGTACTTATCTTCGAGAGGCTATAGGGTGTTAGGAAATTACTCTTTAGTGATCTTCTATCGTGCAATTGATGGTATACTAAATTTCCCTTCTTCTATTCTCTCACAGATGGAGAGGACGCGCACGATAGACGTTCCAGACCGGGGATGAGCTATTCCCCTCATTGCTAGAGGCCAAGGTAGAGGCCGAGGGAGGGCATCGACCTGAGGTAGGGGATGAGGACATCCTAGAGCTGCCCCAGTTGCACCACCGGCGGATCCAGTAGGGGATCCTTTTATTGAGGAGGAGGGCGAGGTGCCCACATCAGCACTTGCTCTGGTGGATTTCATGACGGCACCAGGCTTCCAGGAGGTTATGGGCCGTATGCTGCAGTTCATGGACTCTATGACCCAGGCTGGTTTATTTCCAGCAAACCCAGCCATATTTCAGGCAGGAGGGGGAGCACAGTCCCCTACTGCTCAAGCTTCCTGGGCATGCAACGGCCGTATATTAGACTTCGGGTACTTTACCCGCAGGCGGTGCTCAGCCAGTTGTAGCAGTGGTACCTGATCCTAGACCAGTTGTGGACGACAATCCGCAGAAGTTATTGGATAGGTGGACTAGGCTGCACCCTCCTATCTTTGTAGGTGAGCATCATGAGGACGTCCAGGATTTCATTGACAAGTGCAGGAACAGACTGCACAACATAAGGATATTGGAGTCCCATGGATTAGATTTCACTGTCTTCCAGTTAGAGGGTAGGGCCCGTAGATGGTGGTAGTCTTACCTTCTCAGCAGACCTACAGGTTCTCCTCCTATGACTTGGGGTTAGTTTACACAGCTTATATTGGACAGGTATATTCTACCCTCTAAGAGGGAAGAGTTACGGTGCCAGTTCGAGCAGCTCGAGTAGGATCAGATGTTTTTGACCGACTATGAGGAGAGATTCTCTAAGTTGTCTCTCCATGCACTCATGATACTCCCTACGGACGTAGAAAGTGTGCGGAGATTTGTTGCGGGGTTACACCCTGGTATTTGAGCTAGCATAGCCCAAGAGGTTGAGATGGGTACTGAGTATCAACTAGTGGTAGAGATTGCTTGGAGGATTGAGGGTTACTAACAGAGGGGTAGAGAGCAGTTGTAGCAGGATAAGAGGACCCGATTCTCTGGAGAGTTTAGAGGTGCCCCAGCTAGGGGCAGAGGTCACTTTGGGAGGGGTCAGCCCACCAGGCCCCCATATTCAGCACCACCACCACCTCCTCAAGGTGATCCAGTGAGGCCTTATTTCAATGCGATGTCGGAGAGTTCTTACCACCCACCAGCTATTCAGGGTTCCTTTGGTGGGTATTCTGGTCATTCGAGTCCTTCCAATGCTTACTTCAGTGCTATGCTAAAGAGTTCATACCGCCCACTAGCTATTTAGGGTTCTTCTGTTGGGTATTTAGGCTAGAAGGCTCAGGCTTCAAGAGAATAGTCTATGGCACCGCGAGGTTGTTATGAGTGTGGGGATCCAGGTCACTTGAAGAGATTTTGTCCCAAACTTTGGGGCAAGGTAGTACAGTAGGGTTATTAGCCTATGATTACAGCACTAGCCGTCCAGCTGCCAAGAGGTGGAGGACAAGCTGGCAGGAGCCGTCCTAGAGGTGGAGGCCAGATAGGGGGAGGTTAGTCAGCCATTGCTCAGCCCGGCAAAGGCCAGCCAGCCAGTGCTCCAGCCAGATTCTATGCTTTTCCGGTCAGACCAGATGCAGTGGTCTTAGATGTCGTGATCACAGGTACTATTTCTATTTGTGGTAGGGATTTTTCGGTATTATTTGATCTAGGGTCTACATATTCATATGTATCATCTCTGTTTGCTCATTTCATGGATATTCCTCGTGAGTCCTTGGGCACTCCTGTCTATGTGTCCACTCCTATGGGCGATTCTGTGGTTGTGGATCAGATCTACCAGTCCTGTGTGGTTACCTTTTATGGTTACGAGACTAGAGCGGATCTCCTGTTACCTGATATGATCGACTTTGGGATCATCTTGGGCATGGATTGGCTATCTCCATATCACGCCATTCTTGACTGTCATGCCAAGACTATTACTTTAGCGATGCCAGAGTTGCCAAGGTTGGAGTGGAAGGGTTCCTCCGTTAGTTCATTTTGTCGGGTTATCTCTTTTCTGAAGGCTTGACATCTGGTCGAGAAGGGTTGTTTGGTGTATCTAGAATATGTTCGGGACACCACCGTAGAGTCTCCAACGATTGATTCAGTGCCAGTAGTTCAAGAGTTTGCCGATGTGTTTCCATTTGACCTTCTAGGCATGCTACCAGATTGTGACATTGATTTTTGCATTGATTTGGCTCCAGGTACCCAGCCTATATCTATTCCACCGTACCGTATGGCTCCGAAAGAGTTAAAGGAGCAACTTGAGGAGTTGTTAGCAAAGGGATTTGTGAGACCTAGTGTATCACCTTGGGGTGCACCAGTGTTATTTGTGAAGAAGAAGGATGAGACTATGCGGATGTTCATTGATTACCGCTAGTTGAACAAAGTCACCATCGAGAACAAGTACCAATTTCCTCGTATTATGATTTGTTTGACCAGTTGCAGGGTGCTAAGGTGTTTTCTAAGATCAACTTGAGATCAGGGTATCATCAGTTGAAGATTAGGGACTCAGATGTCCCAAAGACTGCCTTCCGTACTAGATATGGACATTATGAATTCTTGGTGATGTCTTTCGGCTTGACTAATGCCCCAGCGGAGCGGTGTTTATGGACTTGATGAACAGAGTGTTCAGGCCTTATATTGATTCCTTTGTTATTTTATTCATTGACAATATCTTGATCTACTCACGTAGCCTGGGGTAACACGAGCAGCATTTGAGAATAGTTCTTCAGACAATGCGAGAGTAGAAGCTATATGCCAAGTTCTCCAAGTGTGAGTTTTTGCTTGAGTCAGTAGCATTCTTGGGACATGTTGTATTCGGAGAGGGTATTAAGGTGGATCCTAAGAAGATTGAGGCAGTTCAAAGTTGGACACTTCCTACTTCAGTGACTGAGATCAAGCGTTTCCTGGGGTTAGTAGGTTATTATCGCCGATTTGTGCAGGGTTTTTCATCCATTGCAGCACCTTTGACTAGATTGACCCAGAAGGGTGCCCCTTTCCGTTGGTCCGACGAGTGTGAGGCGAGCTTTCAGAAGCTCAAGCCATCTTTGACCACATCACCAGTTCTAGTACTTCCTTTCGGTTCGGGGATACATACAATTTATTACGACGCTTTGCGTGTTGGCCTAGGATGCGTATTGATGCAGGAGGGGCAAGTTATTGCATATGCTTTGCATCAGCTAAAGGTTCATGAGAAAAATTACCCAGTGCACGATTTGGAGTTGGCATCGATTGTTCATGCTCTTAAGATTTGGAGGCATTACTTGTATGAGGTGTCCTATGAGGTTTATACGGACCGCCGTAGTTTGCAGCACTTGTTCAAGCAGAGGGATCTTAATTTGAGGTAGTGTAGATGGCTTGAGTTACTGAAGGACTATGAAATCACCATTCTTTATCATTCGGGCAAGGAAAATGTGGTCGCGGACGCCTTAAGCAGGAAAGAAGAGAGTATGGGTAGCTTGGCATTCATTTCGGCAGAGGAGAGACCACTAGCTTTGGACATTCAGTCCTTGGCTAATAGACTTGTGAGGCTGGACATTTCAGAGCCCAGCAGGGTCATTGCGTGTATTGTTGCTCAGTCTTCTCTATTGGGATTAAACAAGGCTCGGCAGTTTGATGATCCACATTTGGCAGTTCTTAGAGAGACGGTACTACAGGGTAGTGCCAATAAGGTTTCTATTGGTACGGATGGTGTTTTATGACTCCACGGTCGCCTATGTGTTCCTAATGTCAATGGCTTGAGGGAGAGGATCCTAGAGGAGGCACACAGTTCACGATATTCCATTCATCCAGGTGCTACGAAGATGTATCAGGACTTGAATCAACATTATTGGTGGCGGCAGATAAAGAAAGAAATAGTTGAGTATGTGGCTAGATGCTTGAATTGCCAACAGATTAAGTATGAGCACCAGAGGCCAGGTGGCCTACTTCACCAGATGCCTATACTTGAGTGGAAGTGGGAGCGCATTACTATGGATTTCGTAGTTGGGTTGCCGCGGACCTTGCGGAAGTTTTATGCGGTGTGGGTCATTGTCGACATGTTGACCAAGTCAGCACACTTTATTCCGGTTTGACCACTTATACTTCAGAGAGGTTGGCTCATATCTACATTCGGGAGATAGTTCTGTTGCACGGTGTGCCTGTTTCCATCATATCAGATAGAGGCCTCAGTTCACTTCACATTTCTGTAGAGCTGTTCTGAGTGAGTTGGGGACCTATGTGGAGCTCAACACAACATTCCATCCTCAGACTAACGGACAGTCGGAGCGGACAATTCAGATTTTGGAGGACATGCTTAGAGCATGTGTGATTGACTTTAAAAGGGCAGTGGGATCAATTGTTGCCTTTGGCCGAGTTTGCTTACAACAACAGCTATCAGTCCAACATCGAGATGGCTCCATTTGAGGCTTTATATGGTCGGTGATGTCATTCTCTGATCGGGTAGTTTGAGCTTGGTGAGGCTAAGTTGTATGGTATAGACTTGGTGAAAGATGCCTTGAAAAAGGTAAAGTTGATTCAGGAAAGACTTCGCACAGCGCAGTCCAGACAGAAGAGTTACGCGGATCAGAAGGCGCGCGATGTATCATTCATGGTTGGCGAGAAGGTTCTCTTGAAGTCTCACCGATGAAGGTCATTATGAGATTCAGGAAGAAGGGCAAGTTGAGCCCCAGGATTATAGGCCCATTTGAGGTGTTGAGGTGAGTTGGGGAGGTTGCTTACGAGCTTGCTTTACCTCCCAACTTATCAGGAGTTCATCCAGTTTTCTATGTGTCTATGCTTTGGAGGTATCACGCCGACTTGTCTCATGTGTTAGACTTTATTACTATTTAGCTAGATGAGAGCTTGGGCTATGAGGAGGAGCCAGTTCCCATTGTTGATAGACAGGATTGCCAGTTGAGATCCAAGAGGATTTCTGCGGTAAAGGTCCAGTGGAGGGGCCAACCAGTCGAGGAGGCAACCTAGGAGTCCGAGAAGGACATGCGGAGCAGATATCCACACTTGTTTAGCACTTCAAGTATGAATCTAAACACATTCGAGGACGGATATTTGTTTAAGAAGTGGAGAATGTAACGACCCGACCGGTCGTTTTGCTTTCTAGAACCCCATTTCCCCTAAATAAGACTTCTCGTACTTGCTTTAACTGATTTATGACTTGCGGGGATGGTTGGTTCGGGATTTGGAAAAGTTTGGGTTGAAATTGGAACACTTGATTCCTTAAGGTTGGCCTAAAAGGCCAACTTTGACTTCGGTCAACATTGTGAGTAAATGACTTCGGAATCAGGATTTGATGGTTCCAATAGGTTTGTACGATAATTTCGGACTAGGGCGTATGTCCGGATCGGGTTTTGGATGAACATGGAGCGTTTCAGCGCCTAATAGTGAAAGCTAGTTCTTTAATTTGGTTTGGAGCGAGTTTTGGTGATGTTGAGGTCCGAATTGAATTTTGAGATCGGTAATAGTTCTGTAATGTTATTTAAGACTTGCACGAAAAATTTGGTGCCAATCCGAGTAGTCTAAGTATGATTCGACGCATTCGGCGAATTTGGAAATCTTGAAGTTCAAAGTTTGATTCAATTTCGTTTTGGGGTATGATTCTTGGTTTCGTTGTTGTTTTTCGCGTTTCAAGAATTCGAGCAAGTCCACATTGTGATTGCAAACCTGTTAGTGCCTTTGGATGGGGTCTCAAGTGGCTCGGGTGAGTTTCGGACCCCTCGGAGCTAAATACATCATACTAGATCTGGCTAGTTCTTGTTTCCTTCTTCACTAACGCGAGGGTACCGTCGCGTTCGTGTAGAAAGGGTTGGAATAGGGAAGAAATGCTCTTCG
Organism: Nicotiana tabacum; assembly: GCF_000715075.1. Lineage (NCBI taxonomy): Eukaryota > Viridiplantae > Streptophyta > Magnoliopsida > Solanales > Solanaceae > Nicotiana > Nicotiana tabacum. Next base: position 135,740,896 of record NC_134101.1, on the reverse strand, counting down.
CGTTCGCGATAGCTACTTCGCATTCGTGAAGTTCTGGGTCAGTGAGCTTCGCGTTCGCGTAGAGTAAAGTAGTTGGGCCTGGCCAGCTTTGTTCTTCGCATTCGCGGAGTAACTGTCGTGTTTGCATAGGTCTAGCCAAGCTAGCATTCGC